>NW_026606107.1:17158922-17890344 GCF_029834395.1 Sorex fumeus | reverse complement strand
AAGGTAAACCATAAAAAAGCATAATTTTTAAAGTATATAACTCAGTATTTTGTATATTCAGAGAGTTGTATAACCATCAAATTCTGTTTTTAAACATCACTATTAAAATTCCATGAATATTTTACAAATATTTGAATGTTTTCAATGTCATTCTATTGTAACCAGTGTATAAATGTGCAACATTAAGTATATACTTTTGTAAGTTTGGGCTTATTCATACAGCCATCAAACTATCCCCACAATTATGAAAATAAAAATATGCACTACTTTTCAAATTTTATATATGTCATTAATTTTGTAGCAAAAATACTGAACATGAGACATACCCTCTTGAATTAACTTAGTATTCAATTGTTAACTATGGGCATATTGTACATCACATATTTAGAATGTATTCGTGTTAAATAAAACTTTTTATACTTTGAGAAGCATCTTCATATTATACTGTCCCCAGGTGCTAGAAGTCACCACCCTAATCTTTGTATCAGTGATATTACTATCTCAGATATCTCTTTTAAGTGCAATCATGCAATTATACAGTATTTACCCTTTTGTTCCATACTTATTTCTCTTAGTATAGTGTGTTTCATATTCACTCATGTTGAATTTATTGTAGGAGTTCTACTTTTTAAAACTATCCATTTAAAAATTGGTTTTGAGCCATTTTGGGATCACACCCAGCAATGCTCAGAGGTTACTCCTGACTCGGCACTCAGGAATTACTCCTGGCAGTCCTTGGGGGACCATATGGGATGCCGGGGATCAATTCCGGGTCGGACACATTCAAGGCAAATGCCCTACCCACGGTGTTATCTCTCCGGCCCCTGTGGTTTATTTCTGAATCTGTGCATAGGGATTACTCCAGGTGGGACTGAGAGAACTATACAGGATGCAGAGGATCAAACCTAGATTTACTGCATGCAAGACAAGAAAATTACCTGATGTACTTACCTGATGTCGTCTGTTGCAGGATTTCTCTTTGGTAAGGCTAAACTATAAATATATGTAAATATGTGTACATTTGGTTACATATACATGTATGTATATAATATATACATGTATCTTTGTCTCTTCATATGCTAATGGACATCTGGGTTATTATCATATATTAGTTACTATGAATAATGTTGCAAAGAATACAGAAGCACATATAGTAATCTATTTTTCAAACTTTTCAAATGGATAGCCAAAAGTGAATTTGGTGGGTCATATCAACGCTCCTTTTAATTTTTTGATGAAGTTTTATACTGCTTAATTGTGGTCTCAACATTTTACACTCTCAACAGTGTAGAGATTTTTATTTATCTCCATGTTCTCCAACACTTGTTTTATTTTATTTTTAATGATTTTCTGAAAATATACATACAAGCTTATAACTCTTTGTGGTAGTTACTTGCATCTCACTAGTAATTAGTAACATTAACCATCTATTTGCATGCTTATTGGTCATTAATTGATTTTATTTTAATGAATACCTGTTTTTAATCATTTGGCTATTTTATATTAGTTTGTCTTTTTTCCTATCAAGATATAAAAATTACATGTATGAATATATATTGCATACTATTTTCATACCAGATTAGGAAATATTCTACTCTGTAGACTGCCTGTTGACTTTATTTATATTTGTTTTTCTTTATTTTGGGAGAGGGGAGTTGCCACACTAAGCAGTACTCAGGCTACTACCAACTCTGTGCTCAGGAACCATGTGATGTTGGGTATCAAACATAGTACTATTGCATACTAAGCAATTATTTTGTCCATTGAGCTATCTCTATGGTTCCTCTACTCTCTTATTGTTGTTATTTGGTCCACAAAATTGGAAATATTTAATGAAGTGCAGTATTTTAATACTTTTATAGCTTTTAGCCTCTGATAGTGTTACTTACAGAACATTACTTAACCCAAATCTTTTAATAATTGCCATTGCTTTTCCTAAAACTTATAATTTGGATGTTCAATTTTATACAGATAATCTACTTTAAATAATTATATGTTGTATATGATGCCAGGTAGAGGTCAAAGCCATCTCTTTGAATATTTCTATCCAGTTGTCTTTATAGTATTTGAGAAAAGCCTATTATTTTTATACTTATTTGTCTATGTACCTTGTCAAACATAATTTGAGATAGAAGTATGAGTTTCTTTTTGGAATCTTACACCTCTATCCTATTGATATATGTATATATTTTGCCACTACTACAAAATTTTGGAAAATTGTAGTCTTTATTTTTGAAATTTGTTAAGCATGAGTCAAAAAAATCTTTCTCTTTAGAATATTTTTACATTTTTTCATTTCTTATGAAATGTAACCTGTGTTTTCTGTAAAGAATCCAACTAGAGGAGGTGGAGCAATAGTACAGTGAGTAGGACTTTTGCCTTGAATGCGGCTGACCTAGTTTCGATCCCCAGCATCCCATATGGTCCCCATATGATCCCCTAACACCGCCAGGAGTAGTTCGTAAGTGCAGAGCCAAGAGTAACCCCTGAGAATCGCAGGGTGTAAAACAAAACAAAAAAAAGAATCCAACTGAGATTTTGATAGATGCTTTCAATCAATAGATAAATTTGAAAAATAGCCAGCCCTAGAAGAAAAACTTATTCTGCCCAGTGTATAAACAGACCAAGTATTCATTAGATATTTTAAAATTTATTTCATTGACACTTTGTAGTGTGCAGCGTAAATTTTTGTATTTCTGTTCATTTCCCCAGGTATTTCATTTATTCTGGTGTTGTCATGAGTGTATTTGCTTTATTTAACCCATTTTATATTGCTCCTATCTAATGCAAGAAACTCAACTGATTTTGAAACACACATTTTATTTTGCAACGTTGATGTCCTTGATATACTGAATTTTATTCTCAGGACTCTTGGAAAACTTTTTGTGGTAATATATTTTCTTTATTTTTAGAGACTTTATTTAAACACCATGATTTTAAAAAGCTGTTCATTTTCTAATTTATTGAGAATCATCCATACTGTTTTCTAAAAGGGCTGAACCATTCGGCAATACCACCTCACAACATCTGCGCCAACACTGGCTGCTTTTGTTCTTTTGGATGTGGGCCAGTCTCCGTGGTGTGAGATGATATCTCATCTGCATCTCCCTGACGATTAATGATGTAGAGCATTTTCTCATGTGCCATTTAGCCATTGGGGTTTCTTCTCTGAGAAAGTTTCTGTTCATTTCGTCCCCCAGTTTTGATGGTGTTGGATGTTTTCTTCTTGTGGAGTTCAACCAGTACTTTGTATATCCTTGATATCAACCTCTCCCATTTGGCCCAGCAATAGCACTCCTGGGAATATATCCCAGAGAGGCAAAAAAGTATAGTCGAAGTGACATGCACTTGTTTGTTCATTGCAACACTGTTTACAATAGCCAGAATCTGGAAAAAACCTGAGTGCCCAAGAACAGATGACTGGTTAAAGAGACATTGGTACATCTACACAATGGAGTACTATGCAGCTGTTAGAAAAGATGAAGTCATGAAATTTACATACAAGTGATACAACATGGAAAGTATCATGCTAAGCGAAATGAGTCAGAAAGAGAGGGACAGATATAGAAAGTTTGCATTCATCTGGGGAACATAAAGTAACAAAATAGGAGACTAACACCCAAGAATAGCCAAGGTAAGTACTAGGAGGTTCACTCCATGGCTTGGAGGCCAGCCGCACATGCTAGAGGAAAAGGCAGCTCAGATAGAGAAGGGACCACCAAATAAAGGGTGTTGGGAGGATCCTTCCAGGATGGGAGATGCATGCTGAAAGTAGACTATAGACCGAACATGATTGCCACTCAATGCTCTTTTGCAAACCACAGCACCCAAAAGGAGAGAGAGAACAAAAGGGAATGCCCTGCCACAGAGGAAGGGTGGGATGGGGGGATGGGGGGAGGGATAGTGTGATCAGTGGTGGTGGGAAATGGGCACCGGTGGAGGGATGGGTACTCTATCGTTGTATAATTGAAACCCAAGCACAACAATTGGTAAGTCTACAACTGTACCTCATGGTGTTTCACTAATAATTTTTTTAAAAAGCTGTTCATAATACAGTTGTTTCAGGCATTCAATATTCTAATTTCAATCCTACCACCAGTGTAAATCTCCTTCCCCCAACGTATGCAGTTCTATAACCCCATTCCCCCAAGCCTGCTCCTTAGCAGGTTCACAATTGTTTATTGTTTGTTACAACACACACTAAAATATAAAATTTCTTTTGCACTAATAAGTCCCTTTGTGGTAACGGTTGCTACTTAGGTGGACAGAATGTTACATGCATGCTGGTTCTCTGAGGCTGCAAGTACATGCTGGCTCTCTGACATTGTACATATTAGCTACGGTGTCAGCACACTTGGCTGCACTATTCATTATGTTGGTTGCAAAACACTGGAATTTCTCACCCACACCCCGAGCCTGTACTTTTAGCAGGAATAAAATAATTGATTTTATATTGCTTGTTACAACAAAATGGCTAGTGAAATTATAAAAAAAATTAGTTCAGTAGAAAAATTTGTGAAAATTGTTATATCTTTTTTAAAAAAATTTAGTAGTGAATTACAGTGGGGTACAGTTACAGACTTACACACTTTCATGCTTGCATTTCAGTTATACAATGGTCAAGTACCAATCCCTTCACCACTGCCCATTTTCCACCACCAATGGTCCCAGCATCCCTCCCACCACCCCACCTTGTCCCTTCCCCCCCAACCCGCCTCTGCGGCAGGGCATTCCCCTTTGTTTTCACTCTCCTTTTAAGTGTCATGGTTTGTAGAGAGGTATTAAGTGGCCATCATGTTCTGTCTTGAGTGGGCCCAGTAATGTCTCCATTGTGAGACTTGTACTGTGTTTGGCTCGAGCAAATCAATGAACAACGGGAGGACAGTGACAGTGACAGTGACATGTTCGGTCTATAGTCTACTTTCATTCTGCATCTCCCATCCAATGCAGGCCCTTCCAGGACCCTTTACTTGGTGATTCCTTCTCTATCTGAGCTGCCTTTTCCCTCAGCATGCAAGGCCGGTTGCTAAGCTATGGAGTAATCTTCCTGGTAATTATCTCTACTGTTCTTGGGTGTTATTCTTCCATTCTGTCACTTTATATTTCACAAATGAGTGCAAACTTTCTACATCTGTCTCTCTCTTTGTGACTCATTTCATTTAACATGATACTTTCCATGTTGATCCACCTATATGCAAATTTCATGACTTCATCTTTTCTAACGTCTGCATATTATTCCATTATGTAGATGTACCAAAGTTTCTTTAACCAGTCATCTGTTCTCGGGCACTCGTTTTTTTTTTTCCAGATTCTGGCTATTGTGAACAGTGCTGCAATGAACAAAATTGTTATATCTTACAATGGTGCTACTGAAGACATTCTCTGAGGATTTACTGAGTTGGTTGTTTCTAGTTGAGACTACTTAATTGTTTTTATTTATTAAGTTTAGTGAGCTTCTACAAAACTTTCCCATCAAATTTGCTGTGCCCCTACTAGGTTGTCAGTACTACGAAATTTAAAGGTGTATATGGCTGCGTACCCCAGCAGTGGAGCAATTATTCATTGACTTGACATCTACTGAAGATTAGTTGTGGAGCTATGGAGATGGACCATCATTATGCCAGAGGTTGTCAGTTGTGGGTGTGGCTGCTGGGCCTTTCAAGAAGGCCTGACCACATTCTGAAAAGGCCCCAGAGTTCTCAGCTCTGACACCAGTACACCTGGATCTTCAGCAATGTGGCATCTCTTTGAGATTAGTTCTGTGGTAGCACTGTAGCACTGTCCTCCCATGTTCATCGAATTGCTCAAGCGGGCCCAGTAACATCTCCATTGTAAGACTTGTTGTTACTGTGTTTGGCATATTGAATATGTCATGGGTAGCTTTCCAGGCTTTGTGCGGGGGCGAGATACTCTTGGTACCTTGCCCGGTTCTCTGAGAGGGGAACTGGAATCGAACCCAGCTCGGCCGGAATGACTGTGTGCAAGGCAAACGCCCTACCACTGTTCTATCGCTCCAGCCCAGTTCTGTGGTAATATGTTTTTAATGGCACTTTTATTTTAAGATACAGAAGCACCCGTTTGTTTCTGAAAATAAGTGGCAGAACCTGAAACTATGTTTTTTGTCAATTTCAGTGAGCTCAAATATGACATGGCTAACTTTGAGGCTGTCCACATAGAAGGGGAAACAAAACTTGGTCAGAGTGTATAGAACTTTCTGATCTTTGTAGTCCTCAGGGAATTACCTCTGCACATCAGGATTTGAAAGTTAACCCTCTGCCCCACATATGCTTTGAAGATGGTCTCTGGATTTTGCTTGACCCTGGAACACATAGTCCCTGGTTCTTCTCATGTCCCATCAGGCTCTGCTTGGCTCTGTGCTGTGCTGCTCACCTGTCTGAGACTACCAGCATTCCACTGGCTATTTCTTGGAAGATTTTATATACAATATTTTGTCATCTGTGAATAAATACAATTTTATTTTGTCTTTCAGAATCAAATGCCTTTAACATTTTTTCTTGCTGAACTGCTCTGGGCAGAATATTCAAATTTTGTTGAATTAAACAGAGAAATCAGGAATCCATGATTTTTCATAATCCTAGTGATAAAACATTGAATCTTTTAGTATACACTATATTTTAATAGTATATTTTAGTAGTATGGTGGTTTCCCTTGATAACATTGGATATCACTTGTTATTTTTCATTTTGAAGAACTTTTTAATGCCTTCAAATGCTTCTGCAACATGTATTGAGATGATTGTGCAGTTTTCCATTAATTCTATTAATGTGACAAATTGTTTTGAGTTTTATATGTTGAACAACCTTACTTATTACTAAGCCATAGCCTGTTTGTAGAATATAAATACCGTTTTTATGCTGAATTTTGTTTACTAATATTTTGGTGATAAGGATCTCCCATGAGGTACTCAGAAAGTCTGTGGAACCCTCCTTTTGTTTCAAGGCTAACCAGATCAAAAGTTCAATGCAAAGGCCTGAGAATGTGGTGCAGTTCTGGCCCTATAGTGTTGAGGTTTACTGAATCACTCTACAGTGTTTGGGGACCCTTAGGTCTGTAGTCAGCGATGCTGGGAGCTACAGGTTTTGGGGAGTAAAATGAGTAAAGTCTCAAGGTCTGAGACTTTATTATCTTTATTATAAGGTTAATCTTTATTATTTCTTCAGTCCTGGTTTTGAAGGATTTTTATATGTGTGTTCTCAAAGGACAACGGTTTTCTTTTCCTATGATGGCTTCATCTGTTTTAGAATTATGTGGTACTACCCTTGAGTTTGAAAGTGTTCTTTTCTATTCTATTTTAAAAAGGTATTTGTGAATACTGGTATTAATTCATCCCCAAACAATAGATAAAATTCACAAGTAAAGTAACCTGATCCTGGAATTTCATTTTTGGAGAAATTTTGGATACCCAGTGTCTTCACATGTTATCACTGTCACTGTCCTCCCATTGTTCATCGATTTGCTCAAGTGGGCCCAGTAACATTGTGAGACTTGTTACTGTGTTTGGCATATCGACTATGTCACAGGTAGCTTGCCAGGCTTTGCCGTATTGGCGAGATACTCTCGGTAGCTTGCCGGGCTCTCCGAGAGGGGTGGAGGAATCAAACTCTGGTCGGCCATGTCAGCCGTGTGCGAGGCAAACACCCTACCCGCTGTGTTATCTCTCCAGCCCATGTTGTATTCTATTTATGTTTTCCACTAGTTGGATTCAGTTTTGGTAGTTTATACATTTCTAATAAATATATTGTCTATTTCACTTTGATCAAAATTTGTTAGCATACAGTGTTTATCGGCCCGGGTTCGATTCCTCCATCCCTCTCGGAGAGCCTGGAAAGCTACCGAGATAATCCCGTCCGCACGGCAGAGCCTTGTAAGCTCCCCGTGGCGTATTAGATACGCCCAAAACAGTAACAACAAGTCTCACAATCAAGACGTTACTGGTGCCTGCTCAAACAAATCGATGAACAACGGGAGGACAGTGCTACAGTGCTACAGTGTTCACCAGTATTTCCTCATAACATACTTTATCCCTTTAAGTACAGTGGCAATGTTCATTGTTTCTTTCCAAACTTTGGAACTTGAGTGTTATATCTTTTTTTTAACATTTCCATTACTGTTCTGTATTTATTGATCATCATCTATTTGCAAGATGAAACATCTGTCAATAGCTACATCAATGTTGTCTTATACATTTTTTAAAATATCTTTTTTTTTTTTTTGCTTTTTGGGTCGCACCTGGCGATGCACAGGGTTTACTCCTGGCTTGTGCACTCAGGAGTTGTTACCCCTGGCGGTGCTCAGGGGACCAAATGGTATACTGGGAATTGAACCTGGGTCAGCCGTGTGCAAGGCAAATGCCCTCCCCGCTGTGCTATTGCTCCAACCCCTTGAAATATCTTTTAACGAATCACCGTGAGATGCAGTTACAGACTTACAAACTTACATGATTATTTTTCAGTCATACAATGATCGAGTACCCATCCCACCAGCACTACCCATTCTCCACCACCAATGTTTGTTCTTTTTTACCTTGAAAAATCTAGCTAAAGCTTTGTATTAATTTTGTTGATCTCAATTGTATTTGGTGTGCAATTCCCTTTTCATAAAAATAAAACTTTAGTACTTCCCGGTAAATCTACATTCTTTATGTGGACAAACAAAATATAATATATATAATATGTATATATTATATATATAATATATAACAAATTGATTTCTTATTACTTGTTCTACCTAAAGTTACTACAACCTCGCTGGAACATTCTTACACCCATTTACATTAGCATTGCCTACTTAGGGAAAGTTTGATATACTCAAAATCTAACATAATGGTTAAATTAATTTTTTCAATTTTTAACATCTACTTTGTTATAACCTCTACTTTGTTAATATCTTCTCTAATTATCTTTCACACCTTACAGCTGTTTTGGGTCTAGATTACTGTATCTAATTTTGTTTCTTATAGGAAATGCATAGGACATTGCTTTGAGATTTTTTTTATCATTTTCAACATGTAAATATTTTCAGTGACAAATTTCTCTTTGAGAACTCCTAATATTGCTTTACATAAATTTTGAGTTGTTGTGTTACCATGTTTATTTATCAGTGTCTTGTTTTCTCTAGAAATTCTCTTTAACACATTAGTATTTAAGAATACTTGATCATTCGCGCTTGTACCATCAGGTCCTCGATGGATGCATCTGATGCTAGCGTACGTGCATTGAAAGTACAGACGATCATTTTTGTCTTCCTTCGTTGTGGCAGCCTAGGTCGGCCTTGAGATTTTGTCGGCCTCTCCTTTCTCATCCTTCTCAGTGCTGCCATGTCGGTGAAGCCTTCAGGGTCAGGTGAATGAGACCAGTTGTAGTTACTGGTTTTGGCATATCGAATACACAGCGGATAGCTTGCCAGGCTCTTCCGTGCGGGCGGAATACTCTCGGTAGCTTGCCAGTCTTTCCGAGAGGGATAGAGGCTTTTGGGGTGACCTCTAATCACCCTTGTAGGTGTTACCATATTTGAACCCTATCAAATATGGTACGACAATTCCAGAAGATGGGTATTTAGTGTCTTATGATGTGTCGCGCGGCCGCTTGCAGCCGCGCGGGTCCGGAAAGCGTCCTGGAGTGTGGCGACGGCTGGGTAGTGGAAGTCTTGTCTTCTTGTCTTCTTCGAGACAAGAAGGCACAAATCTCACCATGCCGTTTTCGACACTGGAGAAGAATTGTTCCTCGGAACATGCGATAAAAGAGGTGTTGGAGGCGTCGGTGTCCTTGTCAACACAAACTTGGCCAAGAGCATTGATTCATTCGAATGCCTAACAACCCGAATCGGACGTTTACATTTGAATAGATGTGGCTCACTGCCTGCAGTTTCTATCTTCGTTGTCTACGCACCAACATCTCATTATGATGAAAGAGAAATCGAGAAGTTCTACATGGAGCTAGAGAAGTTCTATAAAGAAGATCACACCTTCTACAAGATCATTGTGGGTGATTTTAATGCCAAGATAGGACCGAGAAGATCAGCTGAAGAACTTCACATCGGGACCCATGGCCTAGAATGGAACGAACAGGGTGAGAGACTATCAGAGTTCATCATGTCGACCAAGACCATCCATGGTAACTCACAGTTCCAGACGGCAGAATCTAAACGATGGACATGGGAGTCTCCCGGTGGACGATTCCACAACGAAATAGACCACATCATATTCAATCGACGGTTTTGCCTGACTGATGTCGCTGTTGTCCCAAAATTTTGAACGGGATCGGACCACCGTCTCCTTCGTGCAAAATTCTACTTCACAGAGCGGGGAGAAAGGGCTGCAAAGTTCAAAAAGAGAACTCCCAGAATGACCACCAACTGGGAACTCTTTGGTACTATTGTGGCAACATGGGAAGATGCCATTGTTGACAACATTGACGAGGAATACGATCGACTGGTTCAGCACCTCCATGAATGTGCGAGAAACGCCAAGAGAGAGATAGCCACAAAAAGTCGCCTATCTTCGAAAACTCTTGAGCTAATTCGCCAGCGTGGTTTGGCGCATGCCTCAGGCAACCGCAAGCTAACGTCCGAGCTTGCAAAGCAGTGCAGAGATGCGATCAAGGAAGACCTCAAAGAGAGAAGAGCAGAAGTACTGGTAGATGCGGCAGAAGCCGGGAAAAGTATTCGTAAGGCCCGCCTGTCCTTCGCCAACTATAAGACCAAGATGACTGCCCTCTGACGTCCTGATGGATCCATCACATCCTCCAGAACGGCAATGGAGAAGATTATCCATGACTTCTACTCAAATCTCTTCGATAGCCATGTCCACTTGCCAACATACCAAATTCCACAGGATGGGTATGTTATTCCCAACTTTCTCCCCTCCGAAATCCGACACGCCATTTCGTTGGTAAAGAAACAAACAGCACCCGGCCCAGACAAAGTCAGACCTGAACACCTGAAGAACCTGCCGTCAGTACTCATCAATACACTGGCTCGGCTCTTCACTCGCTACCTGTCTGAATGCAAGGTTCCGTCCCAATGGAAAACCAGCAGGACCGTACTACTGTTCAAGAAGGGAGACATCCATGACATTGGCAACTATCGCCCGATCTGCCTATTGTCTGTCATCTACAAGTTGTTCACTCGAGTCATCCTGAATAGGTTTGGCAGAACATTAGATGAAGGACAACCATGCCAGCAAGCAGGGTCCCGCAAATGATTCAGCACCATCGACCATATCCACACGATAACCAAGCTCATTGAGGTTTCTCGGGAGTTCAAGATGCCGCTCTGCTTAACGTTCATTGATTTAAAGAAGACCTTTGATTCTGTTGAGACGGAAGCGGTCATTGAAGCCCTAGCCAATCAGGGCATTCAAGCCCAATACATCAGGATCCTCCGTGAGCTGTATTGCGGATTCACTACCAGGATCTCACCATTCTACAAAGAAGTGATCGTTGATGTCAAGAGAGGGGTGCGGCAGGGTGATACCATTTCACCGAAACTCTTCAGTGCCACCCTCGAGAACATCATGAGACGACTGGAATGGGAAGTATGGGAGTGAAGATAGATGGTCGGCAATTACACCACCTCCGCTTTGCTGATGATATTGTTTTAATAACACCAAACATCAGCCAAGCGGCACAAATGCTGGCCGACTTTGACAGTGAGTGTGGAAAGGTAGGACTACAGCTGAATCTTACGAAGACAATGTTTATGAGAAACAGCCTTGTTCCTGACGCCCCATTCGCTCTCAATGGAACGACCATCTCCGAATGCAACAGCTATGTCTACTAGGTCGAGAGGTCAACATGACAAATGACCTGGCACCCGAGCTGCGCAGGAGGAAGAGAGCGGCTTGGAACGCCTTCAAGAACGTCGAAGAAATAGCTAAGAGGACGAAGAACCTCCGGCTCCGGGCACATCTTTTTGATTCCACTGTTCTTCCTGCATTAACATATGCCTCAGAGACCTGGGCCCTACGCAAACAAGATGAGAACGCCATTCAGGTCTCCCAAAGAAGAATAGAAAGAGCTATGCTTGGAATATCACGTTTCACTCAAATGAGAGAAAGAATCCGGAGTTCTGACATCCGTCGACGATCAAGGATCAGGACGCTGTCTCATTTGCCAAGGTGTCGAAAATCAGATGGGCTGGTCACGTAATGAGATTTAAAGACGACCGTTGGACTAGAGCTGTTACTGATTGGATTCCACGGGATGTCAAGAGACCGCGTGGCCGCCCACCTACCAGATGGTCAGACTTCTTCCTGAAGATCATGAACGATCGGTTTGAGGCCCTTCATGTTCCCAGAGCGAACAGATGCCATTGGGCTACTCTAGCACGCGACAGGGACAAATGGAGACGTTACTGGCGCCCGCTCGAGCAAATCGACGACTAACGGGAAGTTAAGTGATTAAGTGATTTAAGAATATATTTTAAACAATATTTACTTAAAATGAGCAAATGTCTTTCTGCTTATGATTTTCACTTAATTCCACTTTATTTATCAAAATACTTTACATTTTTAAAATTCTACCGAATTTTAAGACATATTTTATAACCTGCTCATGATCTACACTGGACAGTGTTCCATGTTCACTACAGATAATATATACTATCACTGTACTATTGTTGAGTGATAATAGTATATTGCCACAATATACTCTACTATTGTTGATTTGAGTATACTATAAAACTGTTTTCTGTCATGTAAGTGTGGTTGGTGTATAGAATTATTTAATTACTGTGTCTTTCTTAATCCTCTATGTTGTCATTCTATTTTTGAAAGTGAGATATTGTGGTTCCAACTTTTATTCTTGGATTATGTATTTCTCCCTTTAGTTATCAAAATATTACTTCACATATCTGTGTATTTCTAGATAGAAGTTTATAAGCATAAAGATATTCCTGATAGTTGGCCATATTTATCCTCAGTAACAAATATTTTTTCTTGTCTTCTTTGTGGGCTAGAGCGATAGCACAGCAGTAGGGAGTTTTCCTTGCACGCAGCCAGCCCAGCCGAGCTGGGTTTGATTCCTCCTCCCCTCTTGGAGAGCCCGGCAAGCTACCGAGAGTATCTCGTCCTCAAGGGAAAAGCCTGGCAAGCTATCCGTGATGTATTCAATATGTATTCAATATGCCAAAACACAGTAACAACAAGTCTCAAATGGAGATGTTACTGGGCCCGCTCGAGCAAATCGATGAACAATGGGAGTACAGTGACAGTGTCTTCTTTGCCTAGTGTTAGTATTCAGTGAAAGTAAATTTATTCCTTAGTGGGTTTTTGAGTAGTGTTGAAAGATATGCATCCAAAATTCCAGATGCTTAAAACATTGGAGCTATTTAACAACTTCAAGAAAGTAAATTAGGATCTACTGACCTGATGTTCTTTGTCTTGACCTCAAGCTGATTCTTTGCTGGATCCATGTATTTAGTCCCTCAAAGTCCTTAATGATAATCTTTCAATCTATCACTCTCTGTCACTGGTCTATCATTGGTACTCCATTGCTGGTCACTGGTGTCTTTATTTTATTGCTGCAGCTACACAGCCTACTTCTCAAGACCTAGAGGAGTTTGTCCCCTTAGCTTCCCTTAGTTCTCTAACCATGGCTCCATGGCCATGGGTGAGAACCTTGCCGTTTGCAGTCTAATATGATATGAGTATGGGGTTAAAATAATAGAGATTTGCCTAGTTGGGGGCTTGCTTTTATCTCTTATTATTTCCCACCCCAGCCATTCTATATTGACTAAATATCTTTTAAGCAATATTTAAAAGGACGCATTAAATTAACTGGGTTACCTGATACCCCTCTCCTGCTCTCACTGAGAGATTAGTATATAGTCACTTTAAGTATTACTTTTGATAAGGTTTATCTTTTCCCATACATTACTTTCAAACTATTTGTCTTTGAACTTAAAGTATGCTTCTTATAAACAACATGTAGTTGGAACTATTTTTATAATTTGTTGTTGTAACTTGAGCCTTTTTTAATAGCTCAATAATATTATTTAATATTATTATTGATATGATTTTAATTTGGTGTTATGATTTTATTTCCTACACAAATATTATGAGTATTATTTGTTTATTACTATCTCCCTTTGTTTTATTGGGGGTTTGGTGTTTGGACCATATCCAGCAGTGCTCAGGGCTATTTCTGGCCCTGTGCTTGGAGGTCACTACTGGTGATGATGGGGGACCATCTGTGATCCCAGGAATAAAACCAGCATCTCCTTTTGTGTTGAATTGATAATTTATGGCATATATTTTTTATTTATTTAATAATTCTTAACTATGTATTGAAGATTTTTATTGGTGGCACTTAGGTTTCCAATATTCTACTTAACTTATCATAGTTTCAGATTTATACAGACATAATTCCAAACTCCCTACTCCAAAATAGATAGTTTTACTGTCTTTTTAATTTAACTTTTAAAATGTACTTTAAAATTTTACCATGGACTTAGTTTCCATTCCTCTGGTTCTTGAAAAAACAGAAAAGGATTATACAGTTAACCATGTTTTTAAAACACTGACTCTATAGTGCTTTCTTGGAAAGTCTTTATATTTAATTTTTTTCGTTGACTTTTAAATATTATAGAATTTTATTATAAGTCACTTTACCCAATTGATAATTAGATTGTGACTTTAGATCTCATGTGAACAGACAAATCCAAAGATTTTTCAAGACTTCAATAGCTCAGAAATGTGCACCATGTAAGTGAGATATGCCAGAATCTAGTGAGCAGTTTTAATTACAAGAGACAAAGCCTTGTTTTGCTTATTAACAAAATAATTTAGATAGTAAAGTATTATAAGTACAGTATTAATAGAAAATATGACTAGAGTGGTGAGAAAATACAGGGATTATTGGACTTTGTACACTGCCAACCTTGGTTTGAATTAAAGCACTACATAGGAGTGATCCTTGAAGGCAGAGGAAAGAGTACTATGGGCTGTTGTTATTAGATCAGAAATTATAGCTATGTGACTTTGGGCAAGTTATAAATTCTTACTGCGCCCGGTTTTCTTATATTTTTCTATTTTCATTTTAATGTTTATTGAGACACCATGATTTACAAAATTGTGCATTATAGAGTTGTTTCAGGTATACAGGAAGGTTTCAACACCAATCCCACCACCAATGTCTGCTTCCCTCCACCAATATCCCCAGGTTCCCTCCCACCAAAAAGCCTGATACCGTTGTAGGCATATAACAAATTGATTTCTTATTACTTGTTCCAATAAAATGTAAGGGAATGGCAAATACAATTATCAGAAAATAAAACAATAAAGTCAATTTGTGATGATTAATGGCTATATATTTTAACTTTATTTAATTTAGTAGAGGGCTAAATGATATATATGATTATATATACCATTAGTGAGTACCATACTCAGTGCCACATGATAGGAAGCTTTTCCTGTCCTTTAAAAGAGCTATTTTAGCTGTTCTTGCAAAACTGGTTCCAGGGGTATGAACTTTCTAATCGATTGCTTGCCTGTGAAACTATATCCTTCCATATTCTTCTGTCTCATTTGATAGACCTGCTGTACATCTTATGGGATTTACATGTATGTAAGTTCCTTTGTGGATCTTGATGCTTTAAATATTCTGTGTCTGTCTTTGCATTTTGTCATTTTGAATACAGTATGTCTTGGAG
Organism: Sorex fumeus; assembly: GCF_029834395.1. Lineage (NCBI taxonomy): Eukaryota > Metazoa > Chordata > Mammalia > Eulipotyphla > Soricidae > Sorex > Sorex fumeus. Next base: position 17,874,675 of record NW_026606107.1, on the reverse strand, counting down.
TTTTCCTAATTCAATCTATTTTCACTAGGGGTCTTCAGACCTCTTGGATCTCAGTGCCTGTAATCCTTAACTATGGGAAGTTGTTATTGATTTTTCTTTAGATATTATTTCTTCATCACATTTGCCTTCCTGTTCTTCAGGAACTCCAACGATTCTTGTATTGTTTCTTTTCAACTGATCTCATAGTTCTCTGGTATGCTTCTCATTATTTTCAGACTATTTTCCACCTTATGTTTCCTAGCAGTTTGTTACTTCTCATCTTGGAACTCCTCAATCTTTTGCTCAGTTTCTGTTATTCTGAGGTTCAGAGCTTCTATTGACCTTTTATATCACCTCCTATTTCTTTATCTCTGTGAGTAGTAGTTTTTTAAATTTAAGCTGTCATACTTTCTTGGGGCTGGAGTGATAGCAGAGCGGGTAGGGCGTTTGCCTTGCAAGCGACCAACACAGCTGACCCGAGTTCAATTCCTCTGCCCCTCTCGGAGAGCCCAGCAAGCTACTGAGAGTTTCTCGCCCGCATGGCAAAGCCTGGCAAGCCACTCATGACGTATTCAATATGCCAACCACAGTAACAACTGTCACAATGGAGACTTTACTGGGCCCACTTGAGCAAATCGATGAACAACGGGAGGACAGTAACAGTGACAGTGATCATACTTTCTTGTGCTTTGTACCCATGGCTACACCTTTTCTTTGAACTAATTGAATATCTTCATCAAAATATCTCTAAAGACACTGGCTGAATATTTATTGGTGAGATTTATGTCTTTGGTAACACTGGTTTTGCTTATTAAGATTTGTAGATTTCGATGGGTTTTTCTCATTGGTTTTCTAGTGTTCTTGTTGTGATGGGGGTAAGTCTTTTTAGTTAACCCTCTGAAAGATGCTGAGGGATTAAGCAACCCGTTGGTCTCCTTCTTCTCTGCTCATCCTAAGGGACTGTCAAGAAAAATAACTGTGAGTAGCATGTATTGTGTTGAGTAAATCTGTTTGGTAGTTGTATAAGAAACCTTTTGTTACAGGAACTGTCTGTGGTGTGGACCCTTAATATGGTTCAGTTCAAGTGTGGAGGCTGCAGGGACCAAACCAGTAGGGAGGTACTCTGCCTCCTGTTCTAGTTCTGCCTCCCTTTCTGAATCAGCCTAGTGATAATCAGCCAGAGACGGTGCTCAACCTGAAATGGTGAAGGATCAAATAGAAGGTTGAGTGCCTGATTTTTATTAGGAACAAATTAGTAATAATCATTATGGCAATTATATCAGAATTGTTCTGCGGATTGGGCAAATAAATATAGGTAAATCACTTAAAATATTGGGTAACAATTATAATGAAGAAAAATAGTATTCTGTTTTTATAATAATGGTGGCAGTGATTATCTTGACATGTTCATAACATATACCAAGAGTTCAAAGGTTAAGCAAAACTTTTTAGTTAGAAAATGGAGGGGCTTTGGGGTACTTGAGGGAGGAATATAGATACACTGGTGATAGCTGTGGTGTTGAAATTATGTGCATAGGAAGCCACTAATTAGAGTATTGTAAATGACAGAACCTCATAAACTAAAAAATAAAATTAAAAATAAATTTAATGTTTATTTCTTTTTTCTGCCTGCCAAATCCAATTTATCATGATAGCAATTTGCTACTATCTTATTTTGTTCAGTTACTGAAAATAAAATCCAAGTTACTTGAGAAATAGCCTAGAGAATATAATACTACAGAATGAAGAATGACTTAAAAGTCTCCAAAAACCTGTGCTATAAAATTTTTCTTTACCCTTTTACTATGAAAGTGGTTTGGAACTTCATCACGCGATTCCTTGCTCCCTTGAATGCAAAAAATACTATATTAAAACTTACCTAAAGAAAATAGAGATTGTAGAATGCAGGATCTCACATTTATTTGTTTTCTGAAAAGCTTTAAGATTTCTACTAATTGATGCAAAGTCAATAGTTAAATAGGTTCCCTTCCAAATCCACTGCCCAGGTATATACAGGCACTGTATTCATTTAGAGAATATGGGAGTAACCAAAACTGTTAGCTAGACTCTAAACCACAGTCATATTTAAAATCCTTTGGTGACTGTTTCTAAGGAAATTATATAGTTGAGTCCCTGGCACTTGCAGTGAATTCACCCAGTCATTTAATATTATTGGCAGAAATAAAAATAAATACTTTGGTTTTGGAGTGTGAATGTCCTACGCAATTGCAATTGACTGTTCTTATTCAAGTGTGTAAATTCTCAGTTGGAAGTTAATTATATTTCAGTTACCTTCTTTCAAAAAGATAAAAAGAAATATACACTCTGCTAGGTAGTTCTGAATTCACTCATTATCTGTGTTTTTATATGTTTTTAATGTCCATAGAAAAGACATCATCAATTCAGTGAGGATTTTTAAAATTCTTTATTTTTTTATTGGGGGCCACCCTCGGAGGTACTCAGAGATTACTCTTGGCTCTTTACTCAGGAATCACTCCTACCTCCTAACAGTGCTGGATGTGGGGATTGGGATTGAACCAGTGTCCACTGTGACCAATGCAAGCATGTTAAACCCTGTATTATCCCATGTTTATCATTAGTGAAGACTTCTTAGAAGAATTTTTTGATTAAGCCTTGTGGTAACAGACTGGCTGTTAGGAGAACTCCTGGGGAAACTTTCATTTTCCCTGTTTCTACCTTACAAATATTACAGTAAGCAAAGCCAGAAGTTTGAAGAGAGAAGCAAGGTGAGAATTAAAGGGAACATTTTTTCATATGTTAAGCCTTTCTTCTAAAATAATGCTTAATGTGAACACGTTTATAAGATAAAATCGCACATGGTTGAAGAAGAAAAGTTTAAAAAATATTGCTTTGGTTAGACAAGAGAAAAGGTCAAAGAGAGAAGTTTTTGTGAGCACTGCTAATATTTATTTTGGATTAAGCAGATATTGGCAACTCTGAGAAAATATGGAGTGCCTCCTCCACCTTCTCCAAAGTTGATTTTGCTTGCTTTTCCTGAGCTATTCAATCTTGGAATTTGTTGCCATGACATTGTCAATGAAGGACTGCTGACTTTTCCTCTTATGGGCCGTTGATGGGTTTAAACTAGTTCTGACTCTTGTTTTGGGGATGTTTTGGACCACATCCTGGTTGTTTATTTTAAAAATTCATGTAACCCCCACCCTAATCCCTACCTGCATGATGACCTTTGAGGCTTCTTTTGTGATATCAATCTGAATGGTACTGCTTGTGCATATTAGTGAGAACTAAAGGCTGGTGAATTGAAAGACAGGGTTGAAAGACACAATCATCAACCCAAATGATTGTGAAAGAATTATTCTGCATTTGGTCATTTGTGTGTGGCCACCTGGAAACCTTTTTCTTCATATTTCCTTGGCTTATTTAAATACTAAAATAAGCCATGAAGTTCCAAATAAAATGCCACCTGGTCTGAGAAGTTTTCCTGGACCTGTCGAAAAGAATTATTCTCCATCTTCTGATCCATTATAGAACAATATTCATAAGTCACAATAGAATTTAAAAAACTGCCTTTGACATATCACTGCTTCATGTGTTGCGTATCCCCACCTAGACTTTGAGGAATTTATGGCTATAGCTTCCTCTTGTACATTGACAAACCATCCAAGAACTGGTCAATTCAGACTTGAGGATGAATGACCACTTGTGACACAGAGCCAATGTCAGCAACTAACAGAAATAGATATCTAAGATAAGTAGCAGAACGGAAAGAATGGAGACTGGTGTTCTGGGTAAGAAGCAAAGCAACAAAAATGTGCTTTTAAGAATCTGTTATAAGTCGGGGCTGGAGAGATAGCACAGTGGGTAGGGCGTTTGCCTTGCATGCAGCTGACCCAGGTTTGATTCCCAGCATCCCATATGGTCCCCTGAGCACCGCCAGTAGTAACTCCTGAGTGCAGAGCCAGGAGTAACCCCTGTGCATCGCCAGGTGTTATCCAAAAAGCAAAAAAAGAAAAAAAGAATCTGTTACAAGTAATTAGGTAAAGAAAAGCTTTATAATAACATGTTTTAATATTGGTGAGATGTGATACAGAAGAACCGAAGAAATAAGAAGAATATATGAATGTGAAGTATGTTATTTTGGAGGTACTTTATTTTGGAGGTACTTTAATTACAGCAGTCAGAAGACATATTAAGCTTGCAGAGGATCACCCAATTTTCCAAGATCACTAAAGAAGGCACCTTATCAACAATCCAAGAGTTTATTCCAGAGAAGTGGAAGTGAATTCTGTTGGTGGGAATGTTACCAGTGGATGCACATAGAGAAGGATGGGAATGGAAATAGTGGAAGAGAAGGACTAGCAATGGAGTTACAGATAGATAAATGAATTTCTGCAACAAATTTATGCCAGAGCCAGAGAGGAAAGGAGAAAAAATATAAGGAGAAAAACAGCAGTATGGATATCTAAAGCAGACAACCTATTGGAAAAGAACTTTCATGGGAAAAAGAAGGTATACAGCTAGGAATAACTTTCCATTGTCTACCGATATCTTCTGTGCTATTTAGTTTGAACTTTTGCAAAATTCTGAAAATTTTATGATAATTAGAATTCCTGCCAACAATTTGTTTAAGTGAGAAATAGATCTTCCCTTTGCCACAAAGCATATGGTTTGAGGGTATTAGAACTCTGGTAGCACTCACCCTTACCTACCCTACACATTTCCTTCCATCTGAGGGCACTTTACTGGCATAAGTGATTATACAAATGCATTTCATTATTTTTTGTGGTGGTGGAGCATTTAATTTTGCATATTTTAATAATATTGTTTTTATAGTATCCCTCACTTATGTCTTTCCCCACCCACTAATTAGTATCAATATTGTAATCATTTCAAACAAGTTGGAGCAAACAGAAACTTATAATCGAAATACTCTTCCCAGTTTGGATTTTATGTCTTTTTCATTAAAATTGTAGTGAGGTAGCAGTCCTGCAGCAAATGCAGACACGAAGGCTCTCTCTATGGATTAATTGGTCGGGAAAGACCTTTTTGTATGTCAAGTGACACTTAAGCAGCTAATTCTGGACTGTGAAAACTGCTTTTCCCTGGCAATGCTGTCTTTAAGGAAAAACTTCAGTTCAGCGATTGGTGACTAAGGGAACGATGGAACTCAGGGGATTGGGCGGGATCTGGGCTCCTATTAATGCCTTCTTATCCAATGAAAAACATTTCCTACTGAGACCCCCAAGAGTTCCCCCAGTCCTGGCTGCAGAACGGACTTTGGGCCTTTTCTTGTGTCCTGTTTGTTAAAGGCATGCAGGCTACAGCCTTCAAGAGGGCCATTACTTAACAAAGGGAAAGAGATAAATGTGAAAAAGCTGAGATTTTCAGAATGAGCAGTTTGCTGTAAGAAACCGTAGCAGCCCAGAGTCTGCTGCTTTGGGCTGAGCTAACCTTTCCCCGTAAAAAGAAGAAGAATGGATTAAAAGTGCGAATTATCCTTTTACAAGTTTTGCTAACTAATAGTCTACAGGCATGAGCACACTTTCGCAGTCTAGCACACTCATTCTTGTGGTAAGTCTCTTTGAGAATGATTTTATTTGGGCGTTGGGGGTGGGGCAGGGCGGCGGAACGGAACAGTGGAAACACTGAAACTGCATGTCTTGAGAAAGAAATTATTAGACTTTCAACTCTGAAGGGCTGAACAGAGATTGTCCTTGAATGGCTAGAGAAAATAAAAAAACAAACAAACAACAGAAACAGACTGAAAAACAACAATAACAAAAAGAATTTCCTTTGTTTTCACAATAATATAGTTTCCCTGAAGAGACACGGGATTTTCAGGCCCTTTCTTCATGTAAACACAGCTTTCCTAAAGAGTTGTTTCAAAATCAAAGTGGAACAATTTATTATAAACTTTTGGCTAACTTTATATATCTTTGGTTTACAGTTGTGAGCTAATGTGGCTTTTATTATGTTAAGTTTTCTTCTAGTAAAACTAAATTAGAAATGCTTTTGATGCTTAATAGATTTATGGAGACTGAGATTTGCTATATCGAATGGTGATAAAATTGATTATAATGGAAGAAATAAATTTTAGTTAAAAATGAAATCTGGTGCATGTGAAACTTGTTTTTACAAGTAAAATTAATCACTGTTTTTCATGTAAATGCAAAATGCAACATATTTTAAAATCTTGTGTATTTATTCTTGATACATTAAATATTTTAGTAAGAATACCTTGGTGAGTTGATAAGTCCTCTTTTCCAATTACTCTTTTAGAGAACATATGCAATTTATCATTAGTTTAGTGTGGGAAAAAACAGATAATTCCAAATGTTGAAACACTTATGAGGTTAGTGGAATTATTCACTTTCTTATCTTACAAATTAAACAAAATATCCTTTTTCTTGACGGACATGAAGGCAAAAACAATAAACTAAGCTCAAAATTTTCTAGTGCTTTGAAATATATAGATCTTTCAGATCAGACCCCCCAAATAGTATAGCTTATAGAGAAAATCCCTTTACTTGGTATTTAGCTTTTCACAAATGAAAAGCTGTGCTCCTATTAAAGAAAGATTAGTTCAGATAATAAACTTGATATTGTCTATTCTCTGAAGGATTTCCTGACAATCAGAAATGGCATTGAAAATCTTGTTGAAACATTCATATCGGCCTTTCAGAATGTGTACTATGTACATTATAGAGAGGTTTGGGAGTATGCCTCACAACATTCAGGCCAAGGAAGCATAGTTACAATTTCATCAATGCAATTGTCTTTGAGAGAAAATGCAATGAGAATTTTTCCCTTGCTGTGGTGTGCTGTGAGGGCCTAATTGTTTCCCTGTCTTTATTCTGTGTATATGATTAGCATACATAGGCTGTTCTGTATATTATTAAGAAGGTTACAAAACAGTTTTAATAATAGTGCTAAAATTTGGGGGCTCAGTAAGAAGTCACCCACTACTGGGAATCTATCTTTATATTTTATAGGCCAGTAAATCGAATCAAAATTGATGCTTAGGTGATTTAGTAATCTGATTCAATAAGTTATACTCTGAAATATTTTGATAACCTTATTTTTTTAGAAGACAAGTAAATGGGGAACAGGTAGAAAAGTTCTAACACAGATACCTATAAAATTAGAGGCTATATGCCTGCTGATGTGAGCATAATGGCAGGCGATGGAAAGATTTTAGAAAGACTTTAGGATATAAATTTCATCTTTATTTGTGATTCTTAGCTACTGGAATGAGATGATATTTACTTTGGGTAGAATACAAGCATGACAATAATTTTGTTAAATCTAATAACATGAATTTCATAAGTCTCAGATTTTGATGGACTTAAATTTCTTCTCTATTTGATGACAAATGGAAACAGGGGAAACAAATGACAAGAGGGAGCAACCAAGGAGGCCACTAGGATAGTACCAGTTTAAGGCTGTTGTCAGTCAAGGCCAAAGGTGGAAATAGAAGAATTAAAAGTGAGGTTGAGAAAAGGACTATGATCTTCCCTCACACAGGTAGTTATCACACTGTATGTGACTATACTGGTGTTTAAAAATAATTTTTCTGGATATTTGAATTTCTTAATTCTTCTAAATTCAAAATATAGAGTAATTTTCTTAATAATCTGTATCAATTGTGAAAGTTATAAAGGAAATAATTCTTAATGCTCATAGGATGATTAATACAAAATAATGAAATAATGCACAATTCATTCCGGGAATGCTGTTCTCTGATAAAGTGTGAAAAACAGTTTTCCTTAATACTATCTCAAATATATTTGAAATATTTTCTAATAATTTTATTATTAGATTTTATTCTCTTAGATTACAGAAAACTTTTGTTAGGAAATTGTATTTTAATACTATAGAATTGGATTTTAATACTACTGAAATTATACTATATATTAAACAATACTATATATTGTTTAGGCTACTTTTGTTAAAATGAGTGTTAGATGTGATAGAAATGTAAGTTTGATGTGTGCAGATGATTATGCTTTACAGGCAGTAGATTGAGTAGGGTTCAAATGTAAATACTTATTAGTAAGAATTCCAATGTAGAGTATTTCTATTTCTATATAAGTATTTAGTGTAGCATTGGGCTTAAAAGATGTCTCAAACTCGATATATTAGATATGCCTATGACATCCTAATAGATATAACAAATTATCAGTGTATTAGTATAAAGTAATTCAAGTCTTGCTCATGTAACTATTATTTGTGAGAAAAAGAAATTGGGGTATAATGGAACTACAGGGCCAAGATAAAGCCACCTATTATTCTAGTCTTTCTTCCTCTACCTTTATGAATGTATAAGTTATTTGGAGGGAGATAAAGAAGAAAAACATTGTAAAAGGATCTATAGTGCTTCAGATCCCCAAATAAATTCTCTTTGTTAAATTATTTTTAACATATTACTTTTTGTAATTTTGAAATATTTTTCTGCCTTTAGTCACCAATGATCTTTAAATAAATGGCTATAAGATTCATGGATTCATAAAACTTACACTTGTCAATATAGCTAATAAAATATGTCAGAAGAGAAAGTTTTGGAAAGTAAAGTTTGTCTTCAGTTCTTCAATAATTCCCTCCCTATTTATGGTAGTATTGTGATTACATAATACTATTATAATACTGTTCAAGATATTTCCATACATACATTGTTTCAACAACAACCAGCACCAGAATACTTTTTTCTCCACCAATGTCTCAAAGGCCCCTCCAAACTCCTCCAGATAAGCTCAGTTCTATGGATCAGTCTCCAATTCTGTTGCCCTTGTTCATTTGTTGCTTACTTACTGTGTTTCTTTATATTCCACATCTGAGAAAGATCAATCTATATCAATCCCTCTCCTGACTTCACTTAGCATGATGATTTCTAGTTAAAAATGATGGAATCTATATAATTTTAGATACCATTTAAAATATTAGTTCGCTTTTCCATTGCTTTATGTCATATTATAAATGTATTTACCCTAAGATCTTAGATATACTTTATTAAAACGTTCTCTTTAAGGCATACGTGAAATTAATTACACTTCACAACATTTATGGAGTAAATAATAACAGTACTTATAGAAAGCTCAATAACTACCTGTCTTAGATAAAACTGGCATCTAAATTTGTTTTCAAGTAATGTATGCAGAACTCTCATAGTAATAGTTTTCTTTAACTTTCTTCATGTTCATCTCAAACCTTTATGATAATTAATACCTCAAATTTATTACAGTTTATCAGATAAAATACCCAGAGTAGATGTAAGATTATATATTCTAAGTTTGGGGTGACAGGAAAGAGAAGAACTTAAAAATGCTTCTTGTAATTTGCCTATTCATGCCTTCTGCTTGAATGGTATTATCTCTAAATGATGTTATAAATATCCAAATGGCCCATGACAGAAAATAAGTTTTCTACCCCTTGTTTATTGTAATAAGGTTGATTTTAATGTAGCTAAACACCAAGGTTTTGGTTTAAGATCTTTGTAGAGCCTTTTAATTGAGAAAAGACATTTTTATTCATATAATTGGGATACAGGTCTAAGTTTACCAGATAAATTGGCGTTCAAATTGATAGCTGTTCTGCCTGTCCAAATATGTAGAATAAAACTAAATTTTGAATTGGTATGCATGAGTGTCCCCAAATTTCGAAATGTTCTCTTTTGGAAACACCCAAAAATTTTCCCCAAAAGGCTGGGGAATACATTTTTTCACTATCTCAAGATATGTCTCAAGACTCTAAACGATTTATTAACACCAGATAGAACAATTTTTCTGTAGTTGTTATAATCTAACCACATGGAAAAAATCTTCTTTAGCAGAGTTAATACTCTGCTAAATATTAGATCCAGTATGTCAATCACTAAAGCATATTATTTTCCAAAGATTTGAAAGTATCATCAAGTGAAACTGGATTTTTTTGGGTTAAAAATCAAGTTAATCTCTGTTGATATAATCTCAGATTAGGAACTGAGTCAATTATTTCCTGTTCTCAAAAATTGTGGGAGCTAGAAATGTCATTATAGTCTCATTGTGAACCTAAGAAATATGGAGAATTCATTTTAAAAAAAGTTTTTGGTCTATACCTGGCTGTGTTCAGGATGTCACTCCTGGTGATGCTCACAGGACCATATGTGGTGCTGGGGATCAAACCTGAGCTCACTACCTACAAGACGAACAACTTTCCTCCTGGCCCCAGAAAAGTCTAAGAATGATTTTTAGAGTGTATTTCTTGAACCAAACATAAAACACTATCAATCTAAATATTTGATATGTAACAAGTTTTACTTGCAATGAGACCTTATAACAATTTACCAGTTACATAGTGAAACATTTATGTTTCCTTAATACAAAATATTTATAAGGCTAGGTAGTGTTTTAAAAACTATTATGAATTTCTAACCAAGTAATAGGATCATGAGTATGATTGTGACCTGTACCTGTGACTTGGACAACACATTTTCTTTAAGGAGTCATGCTTTAGCAGTTATTCATATAAGAAGCAAAAGTTTGGACAAATCCTCTTTTATTCAATAGATTTGAGCAGTACTTTTAATAACATTTTGTATTTTTTCAGTTTGATTCAATACTAGATATTTATAGGCCAGGACACAATAGCTGTTGGCTTCCTCTGAAGACTATTGTGTCAATGTTCCTAAGCTTTGGCCAGAGTTGAAAGAGGAAATCCTCTGGGGATCAGAAGCATTCTGATTTGATTCTAGCTCATTAAAAGGGAGTAAAGCATGAACATTTCACTATAGGTTGCTTTCAGAACCTTCAGTTCCCAAGAACTTGAACAAAAGTAAACCAGTCTTTCTAGGCTAGTTGGCATATGCCAGATATTAGAACTTTGTTTTCAATGTGTCATATAAAAGTCTATCACTTAAGCCAAGCAATTTAGGTATTGAATCTTATAAGGTCGAAATGGGAATTTCACTTCCTCTAGGAGACCTAAAACCTCAAACATTGTATATTTCATTGTCATTCGTTTTGTAAAAAGGAAAAATTTGAGCATTACTATAAACTTTTAAAATTGGTTTCCTAGGTATAGGTTAGAGTAAAAAATATGTTAACTAGCAATGTCTCATTGGTCAACCTCCAGACGAACAGATTTCTATTTATCAACAAAATGCATTTTAATTGATACCATATGTCAGTGTTTATCAGACTTTTTCCCCACCTTGTTTCTTCTCTGTGGCCCCCTTGTCCTACCAGTTGTACCTCCATTTTCTCGCTGTGTATCCTCAAACCCAGGGTTTAATAGATTTTCATCTAAGACTCCTTTGGAATATTTTGGGAGGCCACAGGGTGTCATATGATCTCCATTTCTAAAATGCAGCTTTAGGTGATAATTGTTTGAAAAATTGACTGCAAAGTTCTTCAAAAGACAATAGTATAAAACTCCCCACTGTGAAAAATATAATTGTATTATACTACCTTTTTTCTTCTTTATTTTATCTGAAGTCCAAATATCTCCATTCAGTATTAGCTGTTAAGGAAAATCTAGTGGTTAAATAGATGTTTTACTCAAAAGAAAGGAAGTCAGTCACCATTTTCTTAAATATCATTGATTTTCCTTCAGAATCAGCTTAAGAGCCACTACCTCTATGATTTTATTTATGGGAGGGAAGTTTGAGCCACACCTAGTCTTGCTCAGTGGCTACTCCTAACTGTGCGTGGGTGTTGAGAACCATTTATCTTGTCAGGGAACTAACTGGGTTCATCTTCATGCAAAGCAGTGCCATAACCCCTGTGCTATCTCTCCTGCTCCTCTCTGATTTTTAAAAACCCAGCTCAGTGGAGGATATTCCTTTGGAAGCATACTCATGGATTATCTTGGTATGAGAAAATTGTGTAGTTAAGGCTGAAACTCAAAAGGATAATCTCCATGATCAAGGTATGCTTGGTGTTAGGAGGATGTGTTGTTCATATGAAGTTCAATGTATCAAGAAAAATGGAGGCATGGTGTTTAGCTGCATTAGGGTAGTGAGAAAGAAGAAGAAAAATTAAAAGCCTCTTTAGCTTAGGTAGGACTAAATATTGGTCCACTCAGAAAGCTATTCACAAGCCCTGTTGAATCTTCCTAGCCTCTGCTGTGAGACTCAGAGGTAATGTTTATACAGGGAAGAGAAACAGTATAGCTAAGTTACAGAATGAACCAGTGTCTGAGTCAGAAATAGAATTTCTTTCAATGTCCTGTTAAATCCCAGTTCCACACCCTCATCACTAAATAGCAAAGGTGCTGTGTGCTTGAGCAAGGAAACACTATGAATAGGGCCATAGAGGCAGTGCCCTCTCTTTAGGATTGAGACTGTAATGCTTTCTTGTTTGTGGTCCTTTCTTTCCCACAGGATTTGGCTACTCAAAGAAGCAAAACAGAAGTGCCAGATATTTTCAAACTGCCTGTTCCTGGTATAGTGTATATTTTCTGGGAGACATGCAACTGAATGGAAAACTCAGTAGATAAAGATTACTTATTTAAAACACTATTTTGAAAATTGCAAAAGACTGCATAACCAGTGAGCTAGATGAATGCTGTTTAAATAGGTCACTAACAGGCAGACAGGAAGAACTCTGGGCAGAAGTGAAATCTTTTTATTAAGAAAAAGTTTTTCCAAGTAAAATAAACTCTTTTGGCAGCATTTATTGTAGAAGGCAGGTGCTAGCAGACAATGGTGAATGAAACTTAGCTTTAAAAAATCTTTAATTTAATTTAATTTATTTATTGTTTAATTTTTATTTTTTCAAAGCGGTTCATGATTGGATTTCAGTCATACAAGTCTAACACCCATCCCTCCACCAGTGTACATTTCCCAGCACCAATTTCCCCAGATTCCCTCCCATCACCCCTCGCCCCCACACTCTCACCCCCCAGCCTGGACTCTTCTCTCCTTCTTTCTCTCTCCTTTTAGGCTTTGTGGTTTACAATATTAATACTGAAAGGTTATCAAGAATATCCTCTTACATACTTTTAACCCTCAGATCTTGTCCAGCATGACTGTTCCCAGCTATTATTGTCATACTGGTCTCTTTTCTGTCTTACTTACCTCACCCTCAAACACACTTGTGGTTAGTTCCAACCATTGACCAGTCCTACTAACCAGTTTTCCCTGGCCATCGGAATTAGTGTTCTACATATATTTTTTATATACCACAAATAAAATCAATCCTTCTGTATTTGTCCCTCTCCTTCTGACTCATTTCACTCAAAACCCTTTTTTTTTTAAAAAAAAAGCATCTTTTCCCTTTTAAAAGTAAGTGATTTTATGTATGTAAACCATAATATTTATATTGTATATGTTAGAGAGATGCTCTTTAACTGTCTGGCTTGATTTCTTTTAAGAATGAAAAACATGAATAGGGGTGTTAAAATAGTATATTAACTAGTATAAACAGTTTAAAAATTTGTCATTATCTTTATTTTTCCTTCACCAAATTGGTGAAACAATCTACAGAAAGTTGGTTCTACAGCTCCTCAGATGAGATATGAGCTCCATTAAGAGAGATTTCACAGGAAGATTTCTGTTTTTCTTATCAGCTTCACTAACCATAAACACAAACAATATGTATTGTTTTGAGAAAAAAATGCAAAGAATAAGATGAAACAAGGTAGAAAGGTTTTGATTAGGATTATGAAATGAAACTATCTCTCAAGACTTGGATATGAAGTAAATGACATGATTGACCTCTGTTCTGCAAGGTGCTTTTCCAAACCTCAACAATCCAGTTTTTTAATTAATGCTAATTTCCTATTTTCTCTTCTGTTCTCCACACCTATCCTTCTTTCTTCCTCAGAGTGACTTTTATACTTATTGCTCCTTCCTTTGTCAAGATTCCAACTTTTGTAAATCTAGGTTTATCCTGGCAAAAGTTGAGCTCTCTAATCAGATGAAATGACCAATAAGGAGTATGATTTTCGTAAAATATATGAGGGTCAAGGAGCCATTCTATAAAGATTTGCTGAAAGAAAATTCAGGAACAGCCAGTTTATAATTTTAACTTAAAAAGTTTTAGCTATTAAAATGATAACTTTTTCTTTGAACCCTGTATTCTCTAAGTTCATCACTTCTAGGTACTCAGTAAGAAAATGCTTGCCTTTTTTACTCAAACAAGTTTTTCTCTCCTCACACTAAACACTGGCTGACTTGACTCCAGGCCTCTGTATCTCTGGTACATTCTCCCTTCCACTCTCACCCCTGTTCTTACAGAGATGCTTTGGCCTGTGGCTTGGAAGGAGTGATGTAAGAAGGAATTACTTCACAGTAATGCTTTATTGCATTTTGAACTATAACTTTCTGAAAACCTGTTACTGGATATGTCAGGGAATAGAGATCACTTTTATTCCATATCCTCCCCACTGAATATAAATAATTAAGCAGTTATTTGTCTATAGTGTGTTACGGAACACATTTGAAATACATTTCCTGTCCAATGGCAGTTATTGACCTAACAGAGGAGTACTCTGATTATTGTGTGTACCTTTGAAAACTGTCAGCTCATATACCCAACAAGGATTAAGTCAATGATAGCTCCATGATCAAGCTGTAGTAGGCAGAAAACATGTAGCTGACTAGAACACAGCTGTACAGTGTGGTATGGGGATGATGTTGGTCAAAACTACCATTCTCATTTCATTTCAGATAGTAAAGGCCTGGTTACCCAGGGTCATTTTAGAAGCTGAAACATTGAAGTGGTTGATGAATTCAGTAGTGGGAGAAGGAGAAGGGGGAAAATGAGATATGGTAAAACTTGGAAAGAGGACTACTAAAGGAGAGAAATGCTGAAATTGTTATTTGAATCCTATCTCTTGTGAAATAAAATGTAATTCAATGCAAAATCCTTTAACCTTTATCCAGAAATTTTAATTAAGTGAAGGGTCTCTTGCTCTCTGAACTCGTGTTTTGGAAGAAAGAAAGTGATCCAAATATTGCTTCATGAATGGCCAGGGAAATGTTACAAACAACCAGTGTGCTTGCATACTATGCAAGAGTCCCAGATTCAATCCTTGGTATCACATTTTCCCCTAGACACCACTTGGAGCAATACTTAGCACCACATTCAAAGTAGACCCTAAGAACCATGGGACATGGTTCTCACCCCAAAACGACTTTAGTCATAATTTATAGGAAACATATCCTGGGGAGTCCATATTCACCTGTATTCTTATGTAATAGAACTACTGAAATTATGAATTTAATTAAGATAAAGGTATCCAATACAGTGTAGAGATTATTTCCTATTATTATTAATAACTAATATTCCTATTATTATTTCCTATCATTTGATTAGGAAATAAAAACGTGAATTCTGGTTTTGACTGCAACATTTATATTTGCTTCCTCTCTGACACTAATTTTAAAATACGTACTCTGGTATATCATATTAAATGTTTTTTTCTTGCACAGTGCTCTTGTTAGAAACATATAAAATACATTTTTTAATTTTAATTTTTCAATTGACTTATCATTGATTTATAATATGGAATTGGACATTATTTTATACCCCTTTCTTGATATATTGTCACCACTCTCACAACCAAAGTTCCAGTTCAATCCACCATCAAAAATATCCCTTAATTTCTTCCTGACCCAATTCCTTTCATTCTGGTAATAACCTTAGTTTAAATCTATGGATTTTGTTTTTTTTTCAGTTTGTATGCTTAAGTTATTCATATTCTAAGGATGAGTTAAAAGATCTAATAATTACCTTCCACTTTTATATTTATTCCCTTTAACATAATGAATTCAAGATTTTTCCATGTAGTTTTTGAAAATTACCATATAAATTTCAAAGTATTAGCATTGTTTTAACTCTCAGAGATACCACCACCATAAGTATTTTGATTAAAAACACCTTGTTTCTGTTCACTGCAATGCTATAGTATTGTACTTACAGTATTGAGCGTGATCTCACTCTTACTGCATATTCTAATAGTACACTTTTGTATATGGTAGGCACTCAAAAAATACTTGTCAAAACAAATTGAATGTGCATGTTGTCTTCTATTCTGGGTAAACAGAATATCTTTTATACTACAGAACTCACAGATGGATGGCAGATTTGATAATTCATTCCATCTTGTCTCCATAGGAGGAAAACATTTCCTACAACTCCCTAGTCAAAAAGTGGTGAACCCTGCAGCAAGCAGGTCTTCTGAAAAAAAAAATCCATGGGTGACAGAAGATTCATTGATTTTCAATTCCAAGATTTAAATTCAAGCTTCAGATCTAGATTGGGCAATGCTACTGCCAATAATACATGCATTGTTGATGATTCCTTCAAGTATAATCTGAATGGTGCTGTCTACAGTGTTGTATTCATCCTGGGTCTGATAACCAACAGTGCCTCTCTGTTTGTCTTCTGCTTCCGCATGAAAATGAGAAGTGAGACTGCTATTTTTATCACCAATCTAGCCCTCTCCGACTTGCTCTTTGTCTGTACTCTACCTTTCAAAATATTTTACAATTTCAACCGCCATTGGCCTTTTGGTGACACTCTCTGCAAGATCTCTGGGACTGCATTCCTCACCAATATCTATGGGAGCATGCTCTTCCTCACCTGTATTAGTGTGGATCGTTTCCTAGCAATTGTGTATCCCTTCCGATCTCGTACCATTAGGACCAGAAGGAACTCTGCTATTGTGTGCGCTGGTGTATGGATCTTGGTCCTCAGTGGAGGTATTTCAGCCTCTTTGTTCTCCACCACTAATGTCAACAATGCAACCACTACCTGTTTTGAGGGTTTCTCTAAACGTGTCTGGAAGACTTATCTGTCCAAGATCACCATATTTATTGAAGTTGTTGGATTCATCATTCCTCTAATATTGAATATTTCTTGCTCTTCTGTTGTGTTAAGAACACTTCGCAAGCCTGCTACACTGTCACAAATTGGGACTAATAAGAAAAAAGTACTGAAGATGATCACAGTGCATATGGCAGTCTTTGTGGTATGTTTTGTACCCTATAACTCTGTCCTTTTCTTGTATGCCCTGGTGCGTTCCCAAGCCATTACTAATTGCTTGTTGGAAAGATTTTCAAAAATTATGTACCCAATAACCTTGTGCCTTGCAACTCTGAATTGCTGCTTCGACCCTTTCATCTACTACTTCACCCTTGAGTCCTTTCAGAAGTCCTTCTACATCAATACTCATATCAGGATGGAATCGCTGTTTAAGATTGAGACACCTCTGACCACAAAACCTTCCCTTCCAGCTATACAAGAAGAAGTTAGTGAACAAACAATGCATAATGTTGGCGAATTAATGCTAGAATCTACTTTTTAGGTACAGATATGTCTTTGGGTTAGGATACTATTTGTCTATGTTTTTTCCCCAGTGCTATAAAGTTTGAAGCTAGTGATATTAAGGACAAATTAATGTATTGAAAGCAATAAGATACATTAATTGTGCATATGCTATTTTGTCCAATAATTATAGGTCAGGTCCAATTACAAAAAACAAAAAGGATTGGCAAATCTGCTGTGTTGAAATTTCATTGTATCACATTATGTGAGTTACCGGTCCAGTGGCATTGACTTTAGTGATATGGGGATTATTTAAAACTTTAAAAATTGTATTCACTTTTTGATGATATTCGTTTATTGGGCCTAGTCTATAAATATAGAAAAACTTCAGGGATTAGTTTAAAAAACTGGCGTAACTACTGATATATGCTAGTCTTTAATTTTCATTTTTGAATTGTCATTGAATTTGTTTTAGAACAACAACATATATTTTCTAATATTAATAATAAATTTTATAGCTGGCAAAACATTGCATATATTTCAGGAACAGAAAAATTGTGTTTTGATGAATATGAATCAGAAAAAATTAAAAAAATAACTGAACTTACACATTTGAAGTCAGCAGCAGTTTGAGATTTAAGAAATTTCACCTTTATCAACTACATTAACATTTTTATATGGAACCTCAAAGGCAGAAAACTACTAAATATGTGCATGTCATATGCAAAATGAAAAATCAAATCCAACAGTAAAGTATTCATAAAATAAATAACATTCTTTTTATTAGACTTACCACTATAATTTAAAGATTGCTTTCTATGAAACATCTATTTTATATATGAAACTTTAATTAGCAATGCAGTAAGCAAACTGCTGTCTTTGTATATCGGGAGCAATTTGAAAAAAACTTAATCACAAAATGATAACCTCAAATCAATAAAACATCCCCAAACTTTCCTATTATTTGTATTAATTTTGGAGGGTAAAGTTGTATACTTTTTACTGGCTTATCATTCATACTAAATTTTTCAGTGCACTATAGCCAGATTGATGTTTAATTTATGCCTAGATCAGGAACAGACTGAAACAAAAGTAGATCTACCAAACGAAACTGATATAATTAACCATAACAACATAACAGTAGAACATATAAAAATTAAAGTATAACTCTTAACACAAAAATTTTTATTTTTATCTTTAAGTGTAAAAATATTGTCATTTGTTTGATATTGTTGAATATAATATAGCTAGAAATCTGCTAAATCTGTGCCCTGATCAGGACCAAACTGGAAAACAAAATAGGCATTGCAAAGCAAAAAATAATAATAAAAAATAAACAAAATTGAAACCCCAACCACATTAAAATCTAGAACTTAAATTTTCAGTACCTATAAAATTTACAAAAGAATATATATTTGATGTTTTGAACCAAAGTGTAGCTAGGAAGCTCTAAACTGGTGCCTAGGGGACAGTGAGACAGTGCTGGAGGCAAACATTTGCACCTGGCAACCTGGTCATATCTCTGTCACCTCATATGGTCTGCCAAGTACCGCTAGAAATGATCACTAAGCAGAAAGCCAGGAGTAAGCCCTGAGAACCATCATGTGTGGCCCACAAGCAAAGCAAAATAAAATTTAAAAATAAATACCTGGTCCCT
The DNA here is from genome assembly GCF_029834395.1 of Sorex fumeus. Lineage (NCBI taxonomy): Eukaryota > Metazoa > Chordata > Mammalia > Eulipotyphla > Soricidae > Sorex > Sorex fumeus. The sequence goes on along the minus strand of NW_026606107.1, from coordinate 17,855,811 downwards.
AGTTCAGAGACAATTAAAATCAATATTTAAAATAAAATGACCCAGGGATATAGTACAGGGGATAGGTGCTTGCTGACCTGGGTTTGATCTCCAGAGCCACATAATGTCCCCTGAAGACCACCAGGTGTGATCCCTGAGAACATTGCTGGGTGTGGCTCCAAAAATAAAAATGTAAAAAAAGAAAACATTTTAATGTAATTTAAATAAGGAGAATAATATTTTTGGGGAGGGGCCACCCTTGATGGTGCTCAAGGCTTACTCCTGGCTCTGTGATTAGGGGTTGCTCTTGGTGGGGTTTGGGGTACTATGTGTTGTGTTGGATATGTGACCGGGGTCAGCCACATGCAAAGCAATCTCCCTAACCATTGTACTATCTCTCTGGTCCAATAGTGCATTTTGTAAATTACAAACATGTACAAGGGAGTTATTAAAAAATGAAACTGTGAAACAATGACAAGAATGCAAAAGTTTGAAAGCAATAAACATTTCTTAAATATTTCATTAACCTTATTTTACTTTCTGATGATATCTAGAGTTAAAATACTAATATTTTAAAGATCCATGAATATAACTTTCAAAAGTGTTAAATATGTTGTTAGGAACTAATAAAAATTAATAAAAGAATAATAATAAAATGGTTTATTTATAATGGTGTTACTTTTTATGCTCTAAAATCCTAAAATTAATTGTATTGTCTTATGTAAGCAGATTTTAGATGGAATATACAAAACATTAGTTTCATTTAGATGTAACCTTAAAGTTCAGTTGTTAGGCTATGATAAAATTAGCAAAGTATTAATAACAGTTTTGTTTCTTTTGATATTCCTTTTATTGTAAATGTAAATTCTATGTGAACTGATATTTGTGCCCAACACTCTTAAAATTATAAAATTTGGGGATTTTGACAATAAGCCATTTAATGTAATGTTAACCAAATCGATAGAAAATAATTTTGTTTTTATGTAATTTCCATATTTATGTTTAATGTGTCCATATTTCAACTTCTTTTTACTAATTTTGATTTTCATAGCTAATATAACTTGCCAAAAATAAAAAATTGTCATATGAAAAATGTAATAAACAAAATGTAATGTAAAACTAAATGTACAGTTGACTTTTATTTTGTATTTTAAAGTAAAGGCGATCATTCAGTTGTAACTACAATTTGAATTTTAAATGTTTATTAAATGTAATAAAATATATTTGAATTACCTAGCATTTATATTTTGGTCAGCTATCAAGCTTGATCTTTATTTGTGAGCATTCAGCGGCATCCTTCTTTTATTTTCTCTTTATTGTTTAAGAAAGGAGTTTTCATGTATGATGAGAATTTATTAATCTCATATTTGGTAGCAAATTTTTTGAACTTATATTTGGTAGCAAATAATTTTAACACTTTATAGATGTCTGAAACCTAATACAGAATTGCAAATGGAAAATCCCTGGATGATTTTTAGGGATAAAAATTGAAAGATTAACTGCCTCTTTTGTCTGTTTTTTCCAACTTTACTGCTTATTTAGCATTTCTAGCCAATTTAAAATCTGATCTCTAAGATTTGATTAAATACTCTAGGACAAATAAGAGGTGCTGGAAAATTTAAAGCAAACAGACTAATGGAAAATATTTCTAGGAGATTGGAACTAAGTTCCTGACTGAACAATAACTTAGAACTGATGATAATACTGGGGTTACAGTAAAGGACATTACTCTTGTTTGTTCCCATACTTTCTAACTCTTGGAGAAAGCAAAGTAAGTACCTCATTTATCATATTGCGTATAGATTCCCTGTGAGATGATAACAAACACTTGCCTATTCATATATTACTGGCATTATCAGCCATAGGGTACATTTAAAATAATAGAAACATTTTGATTAGTGACCCTCTATTGAAGACCCTAAAAAAAAAGGAACAGGTGGTATTTGTTTCTCATCTCTGTCTTTCACCTCCATCTCTTCCCCCACACCCATGAACCTTATGTGTCCTATAGTTTCCCAGACTCTGCTCTCTACCTCCCTTTCTTGTGATCCATTAAAACATCTTTCAATACTTCCTCCAGAAATATTGCTTCTTTGTGAACCACAACACAACACATTAACCTCTCTCAAGAAACATGGAACAGATTCATACAATGGTGTTCATTTATTCCTCCACCTAACACTGTTTTCAATAATAATATTGTGCCAACTCTGCATTTATAAATTTAGCTATGAATTCGGAGGCAGTTAATTTAAATGTTTATAATTGTATCTTGTTTGCTATTTTCATATGTAAGTATGATTTTTTTTGTATTTTTTCCAAAATTTTATTTTATTAAAGCACTGTGAATTGCAGTTATTCATAATTGGGTTTTTGACATACAATGTTACATCCTGGCACTGGCGGCAGCTGGTGGGTGTGATGCCTACCTACTGGAAGATGGAGGGTCTAGGTGGAGAAGGCCTAGTCCCAATCCGAGGAGGCTTGGCTACCTGCCGCCAGCGCCAGGTTGGTCCCATCAACGGCCAAGACGCAGAGAGTATAAAACCCAGCTCCTGGAGAATAGCGCAGAGTCTCCTGCCCCTGTGCTTGCCTGTCCTTACTGGGGCCCATTGGAGGGGGGCGGGTTGAGTTTCTCTCCCCCCGTCCGCCCCGAGCAGAGCCCCAGCAGCTGAGGACCTCCGGAACCAGCCACGGCCATGCTGGGACCACTCTCCACACGTCTGGACGGGCCTCATGCATGAAAGAACTGGCAGAGGAACCCAGGCATGCGGGTCCTGGGGCTGAGGTCTCCAAGCCTACTCAGATTTGGACTGGGCCTTCTCCACCTAGACCCTCCATCTTCCAGTAGGTAGGTGTCACACCCACCAGCTGCCGCCAGCACCAGGTTGGTCCCATCAACGTCCAGGATGCAGAGACTATAAAACCCAGCTCCTGGAAGAGCGTGGCCACATCTGTGGCTGCGAGACATCTTATTATCTTATTTTCCTTTGGAGAACCTGGCAGGCTACCAAAAGGATCCTGCCCGCACGGCAGAGTCTGGCAAACTTGCCGTGTTGTATTCAATATGCCAAATGCCAGTAATAATGATGGGTCTCATTCTCCTAATCCTGAAATAGCATTGAAATGGCTCTTTTAAAATCTCAGGGCTAGGAAGAAGGAGACGTTACTGGTGCCTGCTCAAGGAAATCGATGAACAACAGGATGATCGTGATCGTGTGAATGTTACATCACTGATACAAACATCAGTATCAACTTCCTTTTAGGAAACCAGTGTTCCCAGCTTCCTTCTCCTACTCCTACCACCCAAGCCCAGGCCTGCCATATTGATAGGAACCTTTTAAATCTGGTTATTTTAGTTTGGGTCTCGTGGTTTTAGTATTGTTGACTTTGTCTTTTGGGAATTTAGCTCTATCGTTCCATAGTATCACCAATGTACCTAAGTCCCTTTTACCCTTGTACCCATCGCTTCTCATCTATTTGTCTCTACTTCCCATTCAGTCTATTTCTTTCCCTCTTCTCCCTATACTAGGAGGCCAAGGGTGATCTAGACATCCTCCTTTAAACCACTGAATTTTCATATCCACCTAACACTTTTTATCTTCCTTCCATTCTTTCATCTTAGAAAGAAAATATGGCTACAAAAAAGAAAAAATATTTATTTTTTTGCTTAATTCATATGACTAAAGCAGGGTTAGAATATGGAATGATGGCTGTCATCATAAATGATAGTTGTTAATTTGAGTCTAAATTTTCTTTGTCACATGATAATGACACGTTCTCCATCTCTCTTAATTTACTCGCTTGACATTATTCTTAGCAACACTGGATCCAAAGCAAACTACCTTTCTCTGGGCAGTCTTTTACTTTTTAAACAAAACTGCCTGTTGTCATTGTGAACCTATGTTCTCATTTCACACTGGAGTATTTTCTTTCCCCTAAATATCTCTGGATCTTGGCAGACTTGATGAAATAGCTATTAAAATATGAGGCAATTTATTTCAACAAGGAAACCAAAGCAGACTACAGGGTAAAAATTTCCCTTGTATTCAGAATTTTTAAGAAGCCACATCACACTGCCTTGTTTCTTCCCCTCTCTGAGTGTCTGGGAACGAGACACTTCACTATCCAAAGTTCAAAAAAATACTAGGTACAGAAACATAGAGGAGTAGAGCTAGTGAGAGGCCTAAAATTAGCGAATTAGGTTAGTCTTTATGATTAGGTGACTTGTATGAGATGAATATCTAGCTTTGTTTCTAAATTTGTAGATAAAACATTGTTTTTATGGGTCTGCAATCCTTCCAATGCTAGCTCATGGTAAGTTGTATGCTTCTCAGCTTAGTTTCTTTATTGAAGTGGTCAGTGTCAAGGCAAAAACCTCCTTAGTTGGGGTCACAGAACTTCAGGATTATCCCCAGTTCAAGGTACTTTTAGGTCTCTGGGTAATGGGAACCAGAATTTATTTATTTACTTATTCAACAAAATAACTCCCACACTATGTTCCAGACACTTCTAAGCACCACAGAAAGAGTACTATCAATAGACCAATAGATATTTCAAAATATATAACCTAGAAGCAGAACAAGCAAAATAGAAAATAAACTTCCTAGTTAAAAATGTTACAGGAGGGGCAGGTGTAATAAAAAAGACTCAGCAATATTTATTCTATATTCTTCAAGAATGGCATTGGACAGAGAGAGAAAGAGAGAAAAAATTGCTGGCCATAGAGGCAGACTAGAAGTAGGGGTGGAGGGAGGGAAACAGGGGACATTGGTGGTGGGAAATTCACACTGGTGAAGGGACTGGTGTTGGAAGGGACAATGGTATGACTGAAACCCAATTGTGAACAACTTTGTATTCTCATAGTTGTTTCATTTTTAAAAAGAAAGAAGGAACAGTTTAACATTTAAAACTTTTCCTATATTAATAAAATTTTTATACTTTCTTAAAAAAGAATGGGTTTGGTGTTTTACCAAGGGTTTCGCAGAATCTGTATAACGATTTGATTAATACGGCAATTTCAGAAAGAGTATTCTTCCATTCCAACAGCAAGAAATATCTTTTTATTTTCCTGTCTTCTATTTCTTTTCATCATGGTTTAGAGTTTGTAACATGAGCTCTTAGTGTCAGGGAGATATATGATTTGCTTGGTGCAACCATGGTTCAATCCTTAATCCTACACAGACCTCACACACCTATAGGAATAACTTTAAACACGTAGCTGGGAGTAGCACCCAAAACAATCAGGTGTGATCCTCTGAAAACAAATAAAACATGTTTTTACCTCATTTGTTAAGTAGATTCCTATATATTTTATTTTCTTTGATAGGTTGTAAATGAGATTGATTTTATCTATTTTTGTTTTGGAGTAATACCCACCCATGATCATCGATTGGTGCACATGATTTTCCACTAGGTCTGGCCTTAGGGATATTTTCTGGTGGGTTTCAGGGGACCATACATAGTTCTGGGAATTGAAACTGGGTCAGCCAAGTACAAAGCAAGTACAAGCAAATACAAGAAAGCACCTTACCTATTGTATAATCTGGTCCTGAGATTGATTTTTATTTGACTCCATAAGTCATTTTCTACATGGAAGTGAATATAATATTGATATATTGGTTTTAAAGCATAACATTTTGATGTATGTTTGTTGTTTTTAAATATTTGTTTAAAAGAATTTTAGGGTTTTCTATGAATATTATCAATTTCTAAGAGTAGTGATACTTTTACTTTTCTACAATATGGATCCTTTTTAGTTCTCTTGTTTAATTACTGTAGTTAGGAATTCTAATTTGTGGTGAATAGTGGTGATAATGGGCATCTTTAACCTTTTTCTTTTCTTGAGAAAAGCATTAAACTTTTTACCATTGAGTGAGATGTTAGTGATGGGTATGTTCTACATCACGATCACGATCACGACCACCCTGTTGTTCGTCGATTGCCTCGAGCAGGTGCCAGTAACGTCTTCTTCGTCCTAGCCCTGAGATTTTTTTTTAAAGTGCCATATTCAAGGCTTTTTCAGGGTTAGGAGAATGAGACCCATGTTCTACATAGCCTTTGATATTTTGAGATAAATTTCTTCCATCTCAATTTGGTTGAGAGTCATTTATCTTTTAAAAATGTATTTCTTTTAAAGCTTCATTTTTATTAAAACACTAATTTATAAAATTATTCATAATGCAATTGCTTCAGCATGCAATGTTCCAATGCCAGTCTCACCACCAGTGTGACCTTCCCTATACCGATGTCCTCAGTTTCCCTCCAACACACCAGGCACATAACATATTTCCTTCATATTGCTTACTGCAACAAAACATTTATTAAAAGGAAATAAAATTATCAGAAAATAAATCAATAAAATGTAACGTGATGATTGGTTGTTTTACGTTTTTTACCAATGCAAATTTAGGAATTAAATAATTTAGTACTGTATAATATAATGCCTACTCTTATTTACATAAATAAGTTCAATTCTGGCATCTAAAATAGATAAAATTAAATATGGTGACTTTGTAGAAACTATTTGGAAGAGTTCTCGTTTCTTCAATTTTCTAGAAGATCTTGAGAAAAATGGGTAGTAGATCATCTTCTAAAGTTTGGCAAAAATTACTAGAAAATCTATCTGTACTTAGGCTTTTGGTTTTAGAGAGACTTTTAATTACTGTGATTACTTTTTTAATTATCTTACTGAGAATTAGTATGTTCAGGCTTTCCATTTGCTCTTTATTCTGTCGTTAGAGCTAATGAGATTATAAAAAGAAACCATACACTTCTAGTGGTGACATACATTTTTTAATAGTAATCTCTAATGATGAATTTTATTTTTGTTCTATTTGTTGGAAAGTCTTCTCTTTTGTTTTTAATCCAGTTATTTGCTTTTTCGCCATTTTCCCCTCTGACACTTGATAATGTTTTAATACTATGTAGTCTTTAAAAAAATTAACCCTTTGTTTCATTGATTTTGTATTGTTTGATCCTGGTTTCAATACTGCCTTAATATCTATTATTTCCTTCTTTATGCTTATGTTGGGTTAAATTTTTCATTTTTTTACTAGTTATTTAAAATTTGAGTTTATTATTTACTCAAGGCTTCATTTTGTTTTCTGATGTAAGATTATATTGCTATGAACTTCTTACTGCCTACTTTTTAGTGTCCTTATAGTCTAATTTATTGTATGTTCATTCATGTTTGTTTTCAAGAAATATTTGTTGTTGTTGATAGTTTTTACTGTTATTGCTTTGATTTACTTTTATTTTTTTTATTTTTTTTGTTTCAAAAACTCTTAAAATTTATTTTCTAACACATTTTACCTAAGTTATTTCTAGATTCCAAAATGTATCTTCAATGTATATATTTTATGCATATTTTTGTTAAGACATGCTTACATTCATTGCAGTAGTAGTTAAGACACACCTGCATTTGTTGCAGTAGAATAGCCAAGGTATGAAACAACCCAAATTTACAATGATAGATAAATAGACAAAGCTGCTGTAGCATAATGGAGTATTACAAAGATGTAAGAAACGATGAAAATATACCATTCACTGTGACTTAGATGGAATGGATGGTATAATTCTAAGCAACATAAACCATAGGAAGGACAGATACTGGGTCATTGCACTCATTTTCTCTACAAAGACAAAAAAAAGAAAGGAATGAATGACAATGAATATTACCCCTGTATTAAAAACAGAGAAGCATCTAATTTTTTAATGAGTGAGATAATCCATTCTCACAATTTTTTTTAATAGTTTATTTCTTTATTGAATCACTGTGGGAAAAGTTACAGAGCTTTCGGGTTTAGGTCTCAGTCATGTAAGTATCAAACACTTTTCCCTTTACCAATACTTATTTTTAACCGTGAACCCCAATAGAACCCCACCTCCCACCCCTCCCAATTCCCGTGAGGCAGATGAGTTCTAGTTAATACTCTATCTACTTTGACTAGATACATTGTTTCGATAGAAGATACACAATTATTGTTTAGAGTTTACGACCCCCACCCCCCGCCCCCAACCAGATATGCTGAAACAGTGTTGTGAAATGATTTACTTTCTACAGCTTGGTTTAAGAATAAAATGATGTCGCGCGGCCGCGATAGCGGCCGCGCAGTTTTGGATTTCTGCTGTTTCACTTATTAACCCTGGAAGTATTTCTATTAAAAGTCAGATAGTTAAGAGATTGGTTTCTGTGCTCTGGAGTCAAACCTGCTGTCCACAAGGCTCCCGTGCGGCCACCATCTTTCTTTCCAGAGAGGAGCGGGCGAGCGGGACAACACCCTTTCCCCTCCGGGCAGGCTTGGTGGCGCGGTTTAACACATAGTCCATTTGCTTTTCTGCTCCAAGCGGCTGGTTCTCTGTGCTAAGTCCTTGTGCCTCCGGGGCCGTGGCCGTGCCGGAGAGCCGCTCGTGGGGGGCAGCTGGTGACCTCGGTCGGGCGTGAAGGACGGCCCAGAAACCCCCCTTCCCATGAGGCCCCCGCTGCCCCCCGCCCCCGGCTCAAACCTGCTGTCCACAAGGCTCCCGTGCGGCCGCCATCTTTCTTTCCAGAGAGGAGCGGGCGGGCCGGTCAACACCCTTTCCCCTCCGGGCAGGCTTGGTGGCGCGGTTTAACACATAGTCCATTTGCTTTTCTGCTCCAAGCGGCTGGTTCTCTGTGCTAAGTCCTTGTGCCTCCGGGGCCGTGGCCGTGCCGGAGAGCCGCTCGTGGGGGGCAGCTGGTGACCTCGGTCGGGCGTGAAGGACGGCCCAGAAGCCCCCCTTCCCATGAGGCCCCCGCTGCCCCCGCCCCCGGCTCAAACCTGCTGTCCACAAGGCTCCCGTGCGGCCGCCATCTTTCTTTCCAGAGCGCTTTGATTTACTTTTAAAGTTTCAAGTTTCTTATCCAGGTGTAATTATAATGTGAATTTCATAGCGTCACTAAAGTCCCTGTCTGAGGATTTACTGTTATCTTTTATGTCTTTGGTTATTGCTTTTGTTAATTAAGCTTGATGGGTTTCTAAGTGTTTCCCCCATTGGTTTTCCAATGTTCTTGCTGAGCTGTAGAATACAGTTGTTCTTGCTTCTGGAATATGCTGAAGGTTTTAAGCCAGCAGTTGCTCTGTCTTCTCTGCCTTTAGTCACAAAACAAAAAGAAGAATAACTGTGAGCAGCATGTAATTTGTTGACTAGATATGTTGTGCAGTTCTGCAAACAGCTTCCTGCTTCAGGAGCTGTGGTGTCATCTTTTAACAAGGTCAGGTATAGAGGTTGTTGGGATTCCTCCAGGAGAGAGCCACTCTGCCTCATATTCAAGCCCTGCCTCTTCTTCAGAATTGTACCAGTGTTGTCAGCAAGAGGTAAGTCTCACCTCGTATGGTGGAATAACAAGCAGAAGGTCTTTTAAAAACTTTTGGCTAAGTGGGTTTTCAGTGGTCATGTTGTTTAGTCTCCAAATGTTTGAATTTTTACAGAATTTTTGCTTATACCTTTATATGATAGTAATCTGTAAAGGTCTTTGATTGCAATTTTCATGACTCAACGGACATTTGTTGTGCCTGTTCCAACATATGGTTTATCTTGAAAAGTGTTCCACATGTTCATGAGAAGAGTGTGTATTTAAATTTTGGTTGTGAATTACCTGTTTATGTCTGTCATCTTTGGTTCTTCTATCATCTCACTTATGGCAATTGTTTCCTTATTTATTTTCTGTTTGATTTATCTGCCCATGTTTTGGTGAAAATATTTTATTAAATTCACCTGATACTATTATGTTTTTAAAATCATATTCCTTTGGTTTACAAGCAGTTGCTTTAAAAGTTGATGCCATTGCATTTGCTTCATATGTTTGAAGAATATCCTATAATATCTAACTTCATTTCTGTCTCTTACAAGCTTTTTCCATTTGAACTCTATAGTGTCTGATATAATTGAAGCCATCCCTGCCATTATTAGGCTACTATTTGCAATTTGATTGTTTTCCAATTTTACTATGTGTTTCAGTGTTTACTGTGTCTCCAATTAGATATTTTACAAAAGATATTTTGTTTTTATTTCCTCATCCATGAATTTACTCTTTGACTTTTTAGTTATTATAAAAATCCATGAGCATTTATTGAAATTACTGTTTTAGTAGGGCTGGAGCGATAGCACAGTGGTAAGGGTGTTTGCCTTGCGTGGCCTGGCCATGCAGGGTTCGATTCCTCCGCACCTCTTGGAGAGCCTGACAAGCTACCGATAGTATTTCGCCAAAATCTGGCAAGCTACCCGTGACGTATTCGATATGCCAAACACAGTAACAACAAGTCTCATGATGGAGACATTACTGGGTCCGTTTGAGCAAATTGATGAATAACGGGAGGACCATGACGATGACTGTTTTAGTAAATATTTCAATAAATTATTCACTGCTGGTGAAAATGTTTTTTGGTACAAGCCCTGTGACAAAACAGTATGGAGACTTCTCAGTGAACTTAAAATTGAACTGCCATATAACCCAGAAATTCCAATTTTGGGCATCTACCCCCAGAATATAAAAACAATATCCCTAAAAGACATATGAACACTAGTACTCATTGCTGCACTCAGTACAATAACTAAGTTATGGAATCAACTTAGGTGTTCAACAACAGACGAATGAATGGATTATGATGCTGTGGTATATATGTACAATGATATACTATGCAATTTTCTCCAACATTGTTGGAACTGGAAGATATCATGTTGAGTGAATTAAACCAGAAGAAGAAAGATAAACAGGTTGATCTCACTTATCTGTGGAATATCGAATACCGGATCAGTAAATGTATTGTAGTAAAAGGGGAATGCCTAGATATCCCTTGATCCCAGTGTTTAGAGAGAAGTACAGCAAAGGAAATAAATCAAGGAGTAAAGTAGAGAACTAAAAGTATGGGTTAACAGGCATATATCTATTTCTAATGAGATTTTGTTTTGCATTTTGTATAATACTAGTATAACTCATAAAGAAAATTTAGTGGTGGTGAGTTTATTTCTTTAGCTTTTGTCTTTCTGAAAAAGATTTATTACTCCTGTGAATATGAAGATAAATATAACTGGATTAGAGGATTCCTGGTTAGAAGTCTTTTTTATTCAAGGATTTATATATAACTATATAATTTTAATTGAGTTATTTTCTGTGAATCACTTGGGAGTACACTTACATGTGATTTTTGTTGTTTATCGTGATACTTTTGGGATGATCTTTCTCTCTGACTCTATCCATTTTATTTACACTGTATGTTGCTTAGATTTTCTTTTCAGGGACTTTAAGCTTCCTGGTTATAGGTATACATCGCATTCTTCATAGTGTAAAATGATCTGCTATTTTTTCTTGAAAACAATAAGTTTTTCCTTAATATTTGCCTTTAAATGGATTTGTGAGCAGGTAAACACTGTGGTGCTCCTGACACCTACTGCCTAATCATTTTATAACCAGACCTAACTCCCCGAATATACTGCACTTCCATTTGTCTCCCTAACCTCTCCATAACCATCTGCTCTGCTCCTCACTCCTTGTATACTCCTTTCCCATATGTAATCTTTCAAGTTCTTGCTGTGCCCCCGGCCACGACCCAATATACATCTTGTTAGAACTTGGGTCCTAGCACCACCAGCACCACTTTTGCCAAGAAATTCTTACAATGCAACATGGGCTGCTAGGAATTAGTATATTCATAAGGACTAGCTTATTATTGGGATCAGGAATATCAACTCACTACTTGAAACTTAGAGTACCACTCATAAGATCCACAAAGCAGCGGGAATAGTGAAAATAAAGGGATTCAATTGCTTTAAAAGATAGGGACAGGTGCATGTGCTGCCCAAGCCCATGTGCTGCTTGCGCCCATGCGGCCGAGCACATGTGGCAGCTGAGCACATGTGTCGCCCTCTCTCCCCTCTTGAGATGTGTACTTTCATGTTTTTGCGTCTAATGCTGGAGTGTGTAGAGGCTCTCTCTGCCCTTGGAGAAGCCCGCGTTCTCTCTTGAGTATGTTACTCTCTCTCTCACTCTCACCCCCTCCACACCTTGAAAACTCTCCAAATAAAATCTATTTATTTCAAAAGAAGAAAAGATAGGGACAGAGTCCAAGTAAGCTCTTAGCAAAGGACCTTAAATAAGGATTGACATTTACCCAATTTTAATTACTTCATACATATGTTAATGTACATATGCAAAATCCTTCAACCCCCAAATTTGAATTCATATTTTTTTAATCAGTGCACATGGTACATTCTCCAGGATAGATCACATGTTGCTACATAATTTGTATATCTACAAAGTCGCAAAATAGAAATCATATGAACTATCTTCTCGGTTCACAATGCCATGAAAGTAGAAAATAACCAATAAAATTATTGGAAAAGATCCAAAATTTGGAAATTAAACAACTTGCTTTTAAATAACATTTGGGTCAAGAGGGAATTATAGAAGAAACAAAATAATCCCTAAAAATGAATGACAATGAAGACAGAAGCTATCAGAACCTATGGGACACAGCAAATTAAGTACTAAGGGTATAGGTTGTAGCAGTAAGGCTAATCACTGTATCACTGTCCTCCCGTTGTTCATCAATTTCCTCGAGCAGGCACCAGTAACGTCTCCATTTGTCCTAGCCCTGAGATTTTAACAAGTACCACACTGAAGGCTCTTTCAGGGTCAGGAAAATGAGACCCATCGTTGTTACTTGGTTTTGGCATATTGTATATGCCACGGGGAGCTTGCCAGACTCTGATGTGCGGGCAGGATACTCTCGGTAGCCTGACGGGTTCTCCAAGAGCAAGAACTAGACAATAAGAAGTTGCATAGCTGCAAATGCAGCCGCACACTTAGGGGAGCTTGATTTTATAGTCTCTGGATCTTGGCCATTGATGAGATTACACAGAGCTGGGGGCAGTTGGTGGGTGTAATGCATAGCTAATGGAAGATGGATGGGGGATCTGGGTGAAGGAGGCCCAGTCCCGATCCCAGCAGACTTGGAGATCTCAGCCCTGGGTCCTGCACACCTGGGTTCCTCTGCTGGTTCCCTCATATGTGAAGCTTGTCCGAAGTGTGGAGAGTGGTCTTAAGCATGGCTGTGGCTGGTTCCAGAGGTCTTCAGCTGCCGTAGACTGCTCGAAGCGGGGAGGGAAACTCAACCCATCCCCTCCAAGGGGCCCGGTGAGGACAGCCAGTCATGGGGGCAGGAGACTCTGCATTGTTCTCTTCCTGGAACTTGGTTTTATAGGCGCGGTGGCAAGACGGCCAAGATCCAGAGACTATAAAACCAAGCTCTTGGATGAGAACAGTGCAGAGTCTCCTGCCTCCGTGCCTGGTTGTCCTCACCGGGGCCCTTTGGAGGAGGGTGGGTTGAGTTTCCCTCCCCACCCTGAGCAGAGCCCCGGCAACTGAAGACCTCTGGTTCCAGCCACAGCCATGCTTAAGACCACTCTCCACACGTTCGGACGAGCCTCATGCATGAAGGAACCGGCAGAGGAACCCAGGTGTAGGGGACCCGGGGCTGAGCTCTCCAAGGCTGCTGGATCGGGATTAGGCCTCCTCCACCAAGATCCCCCATATTTCATTAGTTAGGCATTACACCCACCAACTTCCCCCAATGCCCTGTAATCCCATCAATGACCAAGATCCAGAGACTATAAAACCAAGCTCCTGGAAGAGAACAACGTAGAGTAAGGCTTATCACATACACACACACACACACACACACACACACACACACACACACACACACCCTCAGATTTATGATCTTGTCTTAGTAATTTAGAAACTAGAAAAAGAACCACAGAAAAAACCAAAATAAGTAGAAAAAGGTTATAATAAAAACTTTGAGCATAAATCAATGACAAACAAATCAAAGGAACAGTAGAAAGTGTGGATAAATCTATGATATATACATTTTTATGTAGGAGTACTGCTATTTACTCAGCCACTGATTAGCTGATTGAATTGGGCATGAACTCCACCTTACTTTTCTTTTTTCATACTTTTATTTATTTATTTTTCGTCTTATATTTATTTATTGAATCACTGTTGGAGAAGTTACTAAGTTTTCAGGTTTAAGTCTCGATCATACAATGATCAAGCACCTCTCCCTTCACCAGTACTCATTTTTCCCCACCAAGAACCCCAATATACCACCCTTCCCACCCCTCACAATGCCTGTGAGGTAGATAATTTCAACTTAACTGTTCTCTACATTGATTACATTCATTATTTCAACAAAAGATGCACCATTATTGTTTAGAATTCCCCCCCCCCCCAACAATCAGAATTGCTGAAAAGGCATTGTGAAATACTTTGTTTTCTATAGCTGGTTATGAGAATCACATTATTTTGGATTTCTGCAAAGAGCCAGATAATTACAAGATTGGTTTCTGTGCGTCTGGTGTTGTGGCTGTGCCAGAGAGCTGTTCGTGGGGGGCAACTCAGGACCTCGGTAGGGCGTGAAGGATGAGCCGGTACGGCCCCCTTCCCATGAGACTGCAGTCACCCCGTCACCGCCGGCTCATACCTGGCTTTCCCATAAGCTCTGAGGCGGCAGCCACCTTGCTGCCGGGGAGGAGGGGAGAGGGGGAAAGACAGAAGGGAGCAACACCCTCCTGCCGTAGTTTAAGGCAGGTCCATTCCCTTTTCTGCTGCAAGCTGCCAGGCTCTGGACTAAGTCCTCTTGCCTCTGGAGCCATGGCCGTGCCAGAGAACCGCTCCTGAGGGGCAATTCGTGACCTTGGTAGGGTGTGAAGGATGAGCTGGTACTGTTCCCCTTCCCATGAGACTGCAGTTGCCCCGTCACTGCCGGCTTATACCTGGTTTTCCAATAAGCTCTGAAGGTGGTGGCCACCTTGCTGCCGGGGCGGGGGGGGGGGGGTGAGAAAGGCGGAAGGGAGCAACACCTTTTCCCTCCCGGGGAGGCATGGTGCCATAGTTTAACGCATGGTCCATTCACTTTTCTGCCGCAAGCTGTCGGGCTCTGGATTAAGTTCTTTTGCCTCTGGAGCCATGGCTGTATATGCAGTCCAGATGCATTTCTGCCAAAAGCCGCTGGGTTTTGAAATTTTTTCTGAGTCTCTGGGATCATGGCCATTAATCAGCTTCATCAGGAGCCAGAGAGGCAGTTTGTAAGCGGTGACTCGAGGTCTTGCTGGGGAGGAAAGGGCAGGTTCCACCTCCATCTGGTGAGGCCCCGCGTGTCTCGTTACTGCAGGTCCAAACCTGATTGTCCAGTGGCCTCTGGAAGATGACGATCACTAGGCCGCCAAGGGGAACATGCCAAGACACAAAACCTATTCCCACCTGGAGTGGCCCAGCCCCAGTAACCTACTGCAGGAAAAGGACGCATTTCTGCCAAAAGCCTTTGGGTTCCGAGATTTGTTTCTGAGTCTCTGGGATCATGGCCGTTAAGCAGTTCAATCAGGAACCAGAGAGGCCATGCCTCCAATTATATAGCTGAGCCAGAGGTGGTTTGTGGGTGTATCTCCCACATACCTAACTTTGGCCGTTTACTTTCTTGGTAAACTTTGCCCTAAGTTTTTGGGGTCTGGCCAAAGGCATAGCAGCAATTTTGGGGTATCTGAAACTCTGACAATGCCATCAGGCTGCTGATGCACTTGCCTCACAGGTACAGATTGACCTTCTGGCGGCACCATACCTCCAAGCTATGATATTTTAAGAATTCTAGATAGTATAGATCAAAAAGGAGAAATTACAGATACGTGAAAATACAAGATATTATATGTAGTCATTATGAACATGTGCATGCCAGTAAGTTGTATAATGACAAAGAATTAGATGAATATTAATATCCTTATAGCTTCCAAGATGAATGAGGAAGATGTAGAAAACCTGAACAAACTAACCAGTAGTAAGAAAACTGAAACAGTAATTAAAAACCTCCTCCCAAATAAAAGTTGATGTGTCTACTGTTTACCAGTGTGCTCTACCAAAGCTCCAAAGATGTTTAATCTGTATTCCTCAAGTTCTTCTAAAATATCAAAGAAATTATACCTGACACTTCATTGAAGCCAACATTACTTTAATACCCCAAACAGAATGATTCCTAAAAATGAAAATTGCAGAAATATGTCTTTGATGAACACTGATGCATATATCATCAATAAAATCTTAACCAAGAAAATCCAACAATATATCAGAAGAATCATACATTGTGATTAAGTAGCATCTATTCCACTGTTGCAAAGATAATTCAATATATGCCAATTAATATAAAAACATTTAATAATAATAATAATTCCCATAATAAACCAGGGAAAACAGGGGCCAAGAGGACTGGGCAATAGTTGGAAGTTTGCCAAGAGTGTTTGGAGGAGCGAAAGAGTAGTTAGGTTACAGCATGACAATAATAGTTGGAAATGATTACTTTGAACAGGAACTGAGTGTTGAAAATAGGTAAAGGGATATATCTGATAAGCTTTCAGTATCTATATTGTAAGCCATAATGCCTAATAGGAGAGAGAGAGAGAGGAGAGAGAAAGAGAGTGAAGGAAAGTTCTTTCCATAAAGGCAGATGTGGGGGTGGGAAACTGGGGACATTAGTGGTAGGAAGTCTAAACTGAAGGGACAGGTGTTGGAACATTATATGACTGAAATCCAATCATCAGCAACTTTGTAACTGTAACTTATTGTGATTCAATTCAAAAATAAATAAATTTAAATAAAATATAAAAATTAAAAAGAGTAAAAATTTAAACCATATCAGCAAGATATTGAAACATATGGTCATATCAAAATATGTAGAGAAAGCTTTTGATTAGATTCAATGTCTATTATTGATAAAACCTCTCAACAACAGATGGATAGAAGGAACATACTTTATGATGATGATAATGGCGATTTACAGCAAACCCACGAGTAACTTCATGATCCATCGTAAAAAACTGAAATATAGACCCTGAGATCAGACATAGGCAAGAAAGTACACCTTCTCTACTTTTATTCAATATAACGTTGGAAGTATTCACCACAGCAAACACAAAATAAAAAAGAAAACAAGGTATCAAATTGGAAAAATGTTTGATATACCACTATTTGAAGATTACATGACAATATGTGTCGGAGAGCCTAAATATTCCACTAAAACTTTCTTAGACGCATTAAAACAATAGGGGCTGGGGGGGCTGGAGCGATAGCACAGCGGGTAAGGCATTTGCCTTGCACGCAGCCAACATGGGCGACACAGGTTCGATTCCCAGCATCCCATATGGTTCCCCGAGCACCGCCAGGAGCAATTCCTGAGTGCATGAGCCAGGAGTAACCCCTGAGCATCGCCGGGTGTGACACAAAAAGCAAAAAAAAAAAAAAAAAACAATAGGGGCTGGATAGGATGGGCAGGGTGCTTGCATTGCACTTGGCCTACCTGGGATTAATTTCCAACATGCTATACAGTTCTCTAAGTCTTCGAGGAATGATCTCTGAGCTCAAAACTCGGAGTAAACTCAGAAATGCTGGGTGTGTTAAAGAAAAGGAAGGAAGGAAGGAAGGAAGGAAGGAAGGAAGGAAGGAAGGAAGGAAGGGAGGGAGGGAGGGAGGGAGGGAAGGAGGAAGGTAGAGGAAGAAGGAGGGAGGGAAGAGAAAGCAAAATATCAGGTTAAAACGTTGATACACACCTAGCTGCATTCTTATACACAAGTCATGATCTAGAAGACAAAGAAATTCCAAAGACTACTTCATTTAAAATAGTGTTAAAAAGCAACAGATACATAGGAATAAACAAAGTGGAAGCCATAAGTCACCAATGAAAGAATTGTAAGAGGAAACCAAGAAATATAAAAATATTACATGTTGATCCCAAATCTTAGCTATTATACTGAGTGTTGCAATGAATAATGAATAATGGTGTGCACACATCCTTTTGAATGAATGTTTTTCTGTCCTGCGGGTAAATACCCAAAAGTAGAAATGCCAGGTCATGTGGTAGCTCAATTTTAGGTTTACTGAGCACACCCCATGATATTTTCCTTAGGGGTTGAAATAGACAACATTCCCACCAGCAGTAGATAGGGTTTCTATTTCACCATATCCCCATTCCCGATATTTTTGATAGGTGCAATTCTCACTGGTATAACATGGTATCTCATTGTTGTATTAAATCGGATTTCCCTAATAATAAGGGATGGGAGTATTTTTTCATTTGCCTGTTGGCCATTTGTTGGTATTCCAAAGAGAAGTTCCTGTTAATTTTCTCTCCTCATTTTTACGGGGTTTTTGCAATTTTTGTTGTTGATATTTGTGAGTATATTATATGTTCAGGAAATCAACATTTTGTCTAATGTGTTGATGGCAAACATTTTCTCCTATTCAGTTTCTGTGTTTTTGTTTTTATCCTGCATTTCATTCGCTATGCAGAAAATTTTTAATTTGATGTAGTCATATTTGTTTGTGATTCTCTCACTTTTGCCAGTGTCATTACATATTTAAAGACACCTTTGAGGTCCAAATCTTGAAGCACTCTTCCTATAGTTTTCTGAATGTATTTTGTAGTTTCTGGTCTGATCTCAAGGTCTTTGATCTACTTTCAATTGACTTTTGTGTAAAGTGTGAGAAGTGGATACAGTTTTAAGTTTTTGCACATTGTTTTCCAGTTTTGCCAGTACCACTTGGTTTTACTCCAATTCATGTTTTTATCAGCTCTGACAAAAATTAACTGACCATGTATGTCGGGTTTTGATAGTGGATATTCTATTATGACGCACTGATTAGAGAGGATATACTTACTCTAATACCATACTGTTTTACTCACTATAACTTTATAGTATAGTTTCAAGTTAGGTAATGAGAACCGCCCCCCACCCCGAGTTTCTTATTTTTCAGTAAAGTTTTGGCTATTCGAGGTGTTTCATAATTCCACACAAACTTAATAACTGACTGTTCTAAGTTCTTGAAGGATGTATCTGAATTTTGATAAGAATTGCATTGAATCTATGTAGTATGTAAGGTAGATGTTCAATTTATAAATTTTAATCCTTCCAATCCAAGAGTATGGAATATTTTTTAATTTTCTAAGTCTTTCTTCTATTTCTTTTCTAAGTGTTTTGAAGTTTTCCTGGTATGGCTTTCCCACCTCTTTTGGTAAACCAATTCCTAGGTACTTGATGTTCTTCGATGATATTTTGAAAAGGATAGATTCTTTGACTTCTTTCTCCTCATTATTCATTGTTTTTATATATAAGAGCATGACCAACTTCTGTGCACTGTCTTTGTAGCTGGCTACTTTGCT
The DNA here is from genome assembly GCF_029834395.1 of Sorex fumeus. Taxonomy (NCBI): domain Eukaryota; kingdom Metazoa; phylum Chordata; class Mammalia; order Eulipotyphla; family Soricidae; genus Sorex; species Sorex fumeus. The sequence goes on along the minus strand of NW_026606107.1, from coordinate 17,836,603 downwards.
GTATTTATTATTTCTAGAAGCTTTTTGTGGACTCTTTCAGTCTTCTGTGTATACTATCTTTGAAATAATCTGCAAATAGAAATAATTTACTGCTTCTTTTATAATTTTGACTCTAATTCTTACAGATTGATGTTGTTAAGACTCCTAGTATAATTTTAAATAAGTGGACATCCTTGTCTTATTTCTCATCTCATCATTTCCGTTTTTTACCAATAACAATAGTTGATGTGAGTTTGTTATAATCTTTAGTAGCTTGAGCAATGTTTCTTCCACTCATATTTTGTTGAAGGCTTTTATTATAAATGGATGTTGGCTCTTATCAAAATTTTTCTCTGCATCAATTGATAAGATAATATGACTTTTATCTTTCCCTTTACTTATGTGGTGTATTATGTTAATTTTTCTCGTATATTGAACCATTCTTCCATCCCTGGGATAAATCCCACTTGATCGTGATTCATGCTTTTATTTGATATGCTGTTGGATTTGGTTTGCTAATATTTAGTTGAGTATTGAGTATGATTAAGGAGATTGGTCTGAAGTTATCTTTTTTTTAGAAATGTCTGTCTGTCTGCTTTGGGTATCAGTGTAATATTTGCTTCATGGAAGATGTTAGGAAGGATTCCTGTATTTTGATATTTTGGAAGAATCAATGACAGAATGTCTTCTCTGAAACTTTGGTAAATTTGACTAGAAAATTCGGATGAACCAGGACTTTGTTTTGGAGATATTCTTGGTTACTGTTTAAGTTTCTTTGCTTGTGATTGACCTATTCAGTCTATTTCCTTTACAGCTGTGAGATTACATGTTTCTAATAATCAGTCAATTTATTCTAGGTTCTCCAAATTAACCAAGTAAAATTATTCATAGCAACTCTCATAATGTTTTGGATTTCTGAGTGTTGTACTGTAATTTCTCCCATTTCATTTCTAAATCTATTTATTTGAGTTCTTTCTCTATTTTTTTCTTGTGAGTCTAACCAAAGGTTTGTCTATCTTGCTTATTCTTTCAAATAACCAACTTCTGTTTCATTGATTTTTTTTGGTATTGCTTTCTTGGTGTCTATCTCATTGATTTCTGCTGATTTTTATTATTATTTCAATCCTTCTGCTGGTTCTTAAATTACTTTGTTGTTGGTTGTCCAGATGTTTGAGATGTGCATTTAGATTGTTGATTTTTTTTATCATTTTTCCCATTGGAAGCCTGTATTATATGAGTTTCTTTCTAAGTATGACTTTTGCTCTGTCTCATAAGTTTTGATGGTTTCATTATCATCACTAGTCTAAAGGAAATTTTTACTCTTCCTTAATTTGTTTTTTCATAGAAGATACATTTAGGAGCATACTTTTTCACTCCACTACTAAATAATAGCTGTTATTAGAGCTAGGTCTTAGAGTTTCTCCAAATCTTGTTTGTATGATTAATTTATATCTCTGTGTCATTGTGGTTTGACAGAATACTTGATATATTTATATCTGTGAATTGATATAGGTTTATCTTATGCCTAATATGTGATCTATCCTGGAAAATGTTCCATGTGCACTAGAGATGATGTGTACTTGGCTTTTTGAGCATGGAAGACCTTACATATATCCACTCTTCTGCCTCTTTTACTTATCCATTTAGTGCTTTAATGCATTTACCAACATTCTGTTCAGTTGGTCTGTCTACTAGTGACAGTGGATTGTTGACAGCCTCCACTACAATTATTTTTCCATCTATTTATTTCTTTAAGTTTGTGTGAAAAGCCTTGTCAAATTTGCTAATCCTTCATTTGTTGCATATATTAATTCAAGTTAGTACTTCTTGATATATTTTTCTCTTAACCTATTCATGATAAAAACTCTCAAGAAAATATGAGTTGAAGGAACTTTATTCAAAATAAGACAAAGCCATCTACCACAAGTCCACAATAAGCATTATTCTCAATGAGGAAAAACTAAAAGCTTTCGCCTTAAGAACAGACCAGGTTGCCCATTCTTGCCATGATAGTACTAGAAGTACATGACACAGCAGTTAGGCAAGAAAAATACATCAAAGGCATCCAGACAGGGAAGAAATCAAGCTTTCACTATTTGAAGATGACGTGATTCTATTCTTCAAAAATTCTAAAAAATCTACAAAAAAGTACTTGGAAACAATAAATTTGTTGAGTAAAGTAGCATGTTACAAATAAATGTCCAAATATCCATGCCTTTCCTATATACAAATAGGAAGGAAGGAAGGCCCTCCCGTTGATCGTCGATTTGCTCGAGCGGGCCCAGTAACGTCTCCATTGGAGACTTTGTTGTTACTGTGTCTGGCATATCAAATACTCTCGGTAGCTTGCCGGGCTCTCCGAGAGGGGCGGAGGAATCGAACTCGGGTCGGCCATGTTGGCCACGTGTAAGGCGAACGCCCTACCCGCTGTGCTATCGCTCCAGCCCTTATATACAAATAATAAGAGAGAAGAAAATGATCTCTAATTACTTTTTAGATTGAATGCTGTTTGATCTGATATACATATGACAGCGTTTTTTTCTGTTTACTGTTGGCTTGTATGATTGTTTTCCATCTTTTCACTCTCTGAGCATCTGTCGATCCTGTTATATATATATATTTTATATGTTTATATATTTTATAAATATCCTATATATTTATAAATTAAATTATACAAACCTATATAAATTCACAGATATTCTTTTCATTTTTAAAAAATTGAATTTCTATGAGATACAGGCTTAAAAAGCTGTTCATTGTCAGGTTTCAGTCACACAATGTTCCAACACCCATCCCTCCACCATTGTACATTTTCCACCACCAATTCCCTAGTTTTCTTCCTAATACCCTTCCCTCATCCTGAGTCTATGGTAGGAGCTTACATCCTTTCTTTCTCTCTCCTTTGTCTCACACATGCACACACTCTCTCTCATTTTGGGTACTATGATCTACAATACATATACTGAGAGATATCATGTTTGTTCCTTTACCTATTTTCACCATAAAATTTTTACCCAGAATGATCATTTCCACTACTTTTGTCATAGTGATTCCTTCTTTATTCCAACTGGCTTCTCCCCCAGCACATGAGGTAAGCTTCTAACCATGCACCAATCCTTCTGCTCCTTGTTTCTATTGTCCTTGGTTATTAGTCTCCAATATTTTTTGTATCCCACAAGACTCCAGTCATTCTTTGCATATCCCTCTCTTTCTGACTTATTTCACTCAGTATGATACTCCATGCACATCCATTTATAAGTGAACTTCATAACTTCATTTTTCCTAACAGCCACGTAGTATTCCATTGTGTAGATATACGAGTATTTTTTAACACGTAATTTGTTCTCAGGCACTCTGGCTGTTTCCAGATTCAGGCTATTGTGAACAGTGTTGCAATGAACATGGAAGAACAGATGGTATTTCAGCTGTGTGTTTTTGGGCTCACCTGGTATATTCCCAGAAGTGGTACTACTGGTTCACATGGAAGCTCAATTTCTTGCTTTTTGAAAAATCCCCTTATTGTTTTCCTAAAAGGCTGGAACAGTCAGCATTCCTACCAACAAGGAATTAGAGTCCCTTTCTCTCCACATCTGTGCCAGCACTGATTGTTCTTGTTCTTTAATTCATTTTGATCTGACCTTTGTGCCTGGCTGGAGTGATAGCACAGCGGTAAGGTGTTTGCCTTGCGTGCAGCCAACCTGGTTGAGCCGAGTTCGATTCCTCCGCTCCTCTCGGAGAGCCTGGCAAGCTACCAAGAGTATCTCACCCACACGGCAAAGCCTGGTAAGCTCCCCGTGACGTATCCAATATGCCAAACACAGTAACAAAAAGTCTCAAAATGGAGACGTTACTGGGCCCACTCGAGCAAATCAATGAACAACGGGAGGACAGTGTTTGGTTTTTGTTTGTTTGTTTGTGCTGGCTTTAGGCAAGGTCTGAGTTCAGATTTTTGCATTTAGGTGTCAACTTTTCCTAGCAGCACTTATTGAAGAGGTTTTCCTTGCTCCACTTCATATTTCCTGCTTATTTATAAAATACTAGGTGATCATATATTTGTGTGTCGATGTCCAGATATTCACCTCTATTCCACTGATCTGCAAGTCTGTCTTTATTCCAATTCCATGCTGTTTTGATTACTGCCCCTTAATAGTAGAGTTTGAGGTTGGGGAAGGTGATAGCTCCCATATACTTTTCCCCACAGATTGCTTCCTCTGTTCCTGGACGCTTATTGTTCCATATGAATTTCAGGAGTGCTTGATCTATATTTTTGAAGAATGCAATGGATATCCTTATAGGGACTGAATTTGATCTGTATGGTGCCTTGGAGATTATTGTCACATTGAAAATGTTAAACCTTCCAATCCATGAGCATGGGATGCATTTCTATCCCTTGTCTGGAGCGATAGCACGGCAGGTAAGGTGTTTGCCATGAACGTGGCCGACCCGGCCGACCTGAGTTCGATTCCTCCACCTTCAATTCCTCCACCCCTCTGAGAGAGCCTGGCAAGTTACCGAGAGTATCTTGCCCACACGGCAATGCCTGGCAAGCTACCCGTGTCGTATCCAATATGCCAAACACAGTAACAAGTCTCACAATGTTACTTGGCCCGCTCGAGCAAATCGATGAACGACGGGAGGACAGTAACAATGACAGTGTATTCTTCTATTTCGTGAAGCAATGTTTTGTAGGGTTATTTTTTTTTGTATAGGTACTTCACTTCTTTAGTGAAGCTGATTCCGAAGTACTAGATTTTCTGTGCCATAATTGTGAAAAGTATTGTTTTTCTAATATCACTTTTTGCTCTTTCATTATTTGTATATACGAAAGCCATGGACTTTTAGATATTCATTTGAAACATGCTACTTTACTTAACAAATTTAGTGTTTCCAAGTGCTTTTTTGTAGATTCTTTAGAATTTTCGAAGCATAGAATCATGTCATCTTCAAATCGTGAAAGCTTGACTTCTTCCCTGTCTGGATGCCCTTGATATACTTTTCTTGCCTAACGGCTGTGTCATGTACTTCTAGTACTAACATGGCAAGAGTGAGCAACTTTGTCTGTTCTTAAGGTGAAAGCCTTTAGTTTTTCCCCATTGAGAATAATGCTTGCTGTGGGCTTGTGGTAGATGGCTTTGTCTTTTTTGAATAAAGTTCCTTCAACTCCCATTTTCTTGAGAGTTTTTATCATGAATCTGTCCTTGATCTTGTTAAATCCTTTCTCTTCATTGACTAATATGATTATTGGTTTTTAATTTTGCTTTTATTGATATGATGTACTATGTTGATTGACATGTGAATATTTAACCATTATTGCATCCCTGGTTGATTTCTTCTTGGTCAGAGTGTATTATCTTATTGATGAATTGTTGGATTCTATTTGCTAGTATTTTGTTGAGGATCTCTGTATCCTGTGTTCACTAGTGATATTTCTGTGTAATTTTCTTTTTTGTGGCTTCTATGTCTGCTTTGGGTTTCAGGCTGATGTCTGCCTCATTGAACCTGGGAGTGTCTATTTCTTCAATTTCCTGGAAAAGTTAGAAAAGGATTGGCAGTAGCTCCTCTTTAAATGTTTGAAAGAATTTACTAGTAAATCCCTCTTGTTCTGAGATTTTGTTTTGGGGAAGACTTTGATTATCCTTTCTTTATTGTTTTAAACAGATTTTATTTGAAGGTTTTTCAAATTTTATTTTGTTTTACTTTTTTGTCACACTCAGTGATGCTCAGGGGTTACTCCTGGCTCTGCACTCAGGAATCACTCCTGGCAGTGCTAGGGGGATGATATGGGATGCTGGGGATTGAACCTGGGTTGGTGGTATGCATGGCAAATGCCTTCCCTACTGGGCTATCAATCGCTCCAGACCCTGATATCCTTTTAATCTCCTCTGTGGTAATAAGTCTGTTCAGGTATTCCAAATCTTAATTTAGCCTTGATACATCATAGGAATATATGAATTTATCCATTTCTTCAACGTTTTCTTGTTTTGTGGCATAAAAATTCTCAAAGTACTCTCTAATGACCCTTTGGATTTCTGCTGTTTCTGTTGTGATGCCCCCCTTTGTGTTTCTGATTCGGTTTAATAGAGTTGTCTTTCTCTGTTTCTTTGTGAGTCTTGGTAGTGGTTTGTCAATATTGTTTATTTCCTCAAAGAACCAGCTCTTAGTTTCATTGATCTTTTGATTTTTTTTGGGGGGGGGGGGCATGGGATAACAGCTCATTGATTTCTACTCTAAGTTTTATTATTCCCTTCCTTCTGCCTGGTTTGGACTTGTTTTGTTGGTCCTTTTCCAACATCTTAAGCTGTGAGGTTATTTTTGTTGGGCCCTTACTTCCGTTCTAATGAATGCTTGTAGAGCTATAAACTGTCCTCTTAACATTGCTTTTGCTATGTTCCACAAGTTCTGGTACCTCAAGTCCTCATTCTCCGATGCTTCCAGGAATCTTTTGCTTTCCTCTTTGATTTGCTTTTTAAGTCACTGGTTGTTTAGTAACGAACTGTTTAATTTCCAGGTGTTTCACTTGATTCTCCATTTCTGTGTGTGATTTGCTTTTATTTTCCATTCACCATGGTCTGAAAAGATAGTACAATTTCTATCCTCAATTTTATGGAGGTATATTTTGCGGACCACCATGTTAGAGAATGTTTCATGTGCACTGAAGAACAATTTATATCCAGCATTTGAGGGACTAATAGTCACACACACACACACACATTAATCTTCTCTCTTATATTCCTTCCCTCAAATAAAGTATTTCCTTGTTGAGCTTTAGTCTGGTTCAAGAGGTGACAAGGTGGTGTTGAAATCTCCAACTAGTATTGTGTTGCTGTCAATGTCTTTCTTCAAGGCTATTAATAGTTGTTTTAAGTATTTTGCTGGTCTGTCATTAGGTGCACATATGTTTAGGAGTGTGAGTTCTTCCTGAAGTACAGATCCCTTGATCATCGAGCAATTACCACTTTACTGCATCTTATAACCTTCTTCAGCCTGAAGTCTACTTAGTCTGATACTAGTATTTACCCCAGATTTTTTGAGAGTTATTGCTTGGAGAATTGTTTTTCAGTCTTTGAGTCTGTGTTTGCTTTGATTGTTCAGACGTGTTTCTTGCAAGCAGCAGAGGGGTGCATTCAATTTTCTAATCTTCATGCCTGCTGATTGGTGCATTTAGTTCATTGACATTGAGAGAGATTACTCGGTTGGGGATTTGTGCCATCATTATGTAGGAGATTGGTGTACTTGTGGGGCTTATCTTATCTTAAAGTAACCCATTTAGTTATTCTTCTAACAATTGTTTTAAGTATATGAATTTCCTGAGTTGTTTTCTGTGAAGTTGTGTAATGTTTCTTCGAATCTGAATGAGATTCTGGCTGGGCAAAGTTTTTGTGAGGTTCTGTGAGGCAGAAAACTGAGTTTTCTCATTGTTTTACCACTACTCTCTTCAAGATCAGAGGGTTTCATCCAATAAGTCTGCTGTGAATCTTAAGAATGCTCCTTTAAAAGCAGTTTTCTTCTTTGATCTTGCCATTTTCAGTATTCCATCTCTATGGTTTTTGTCATTCTCATAAGGATGTGCTTTGGGTATTTTTTATTTGGATTTATTTTAGCTTTATACACTTTGGGGCTCTTGGATATAAGGGCAAGCACTTTTCTTTTTTTATTTATTTCTTTTATTGAATCACCATTAGTTAGTTACAAGCTTTCATGTTTGGGTTACAATCACACAATGATCAAATGCCCATCCTTCCACCAGTGCACATTCCCCACCACCAATATCCCCGGTATTAGCCCTCCCCTCTTTTCCTACCTTCTCCCTGTCTCCATGGCAGACAATGTTTCCCATAATCTCTCTCTACTTTTGGGAAATTTGATTTGCAATACAGATACTGAGAGGTTATCATGTTTGGTCCATTATCTACATTCAGCACACATCTCCCATCCCAACCGGTTCCTCCAGCCATCATTTTCTTAGTGACCCCTTCTCTATTCCAGCTGCTTTCTCCCCTCCACTTATGAGGCAGGCTTCCTGCTATGGAGTGATCTTCCTGGCCTGTGTATCTACTGTCCTTGGGTGTGAGGCTCTTGTTATGTTATTTTATATTCCACAAATGAGTGCAACTTATATATCTGTTCCTTTCTTTCTGACTCATTTCACTTAGCATGATACTCACCATGTCTATCCATTTATAAGCAAATTTCATGACTTCAACTCTCCTGACAGCTGCACAGTATTCCATTGTGTAGATGTACCAAAATTTCTTTAACCAGTCATCTGTTCTAGGGCACTTGGGTTGTTTCCAGATTTTAGTTATTATGAACAGTGCTGTAATGAACATATAGGTACAGATGTCATTTCTACTGTGCTTTTTGGCATCTTCGGGATATATTCCAAGAAGTGATGTTGTGGGGCCATATGGAAGCTCAATTCTGCTACCACAGCTTACTATTGTGTTCTTTAGTTCCTTCATTTATTTAGTGTGGAATTTGTCATCATCTGTATCAGTTCTTCTTTGCGTTCTTAGAATTGCTCATCTAGTGATTATTAAATTTCAGTGGCAGTTCTTGTTTAATTTTGATTTCCAATGTAGTGAGTGCTGATTTCAGGTCGTCTTCAACAATGCTTGACAGTTTTAATGGGCTTGAGGATTAGCCTGGGTTTCTATTTCTGTCTGACACACAATATTTGGGTTCCATAGTTTCCCATTATTCTTTGAATTTTATGTGTGTTAATACTAAAGGTTTAGATTCTCAGTTACTTTAAAACTGATATGTTCAGTTGTTTATACCAGAGGGCTACTGATAATAATCTCTGTTGCTCAGATTATTTCCTTTCCTCTATAGTACGATTAGAATGTAAAAAGGTGTTTTGAACTAATCACTGTTTAGTGATATATACGACAATATAAGTTCAATGAGATTTTGTTGTTGCCCCCAGTGGCATCAATATGCAGAGTTTGTTCAATAATAATCTCGCACAGACTCACTAGCATACGCACTGTTTTGAGTTTGGAAAATTAAACCTGATATAAGATTGTGAAATTCCCTAATTTAGGGCCTGGGTTTGGAGAGGAGAGAACTCTTAGGGTCCTGGATCTAAAGCTTTTCATCCAGAGCCTGGCTGTGATGGGAGGGAGAATTGTTCTGTTATTTCTAAGGCATCTTGCATTTACATATATATGCATATATGATGGGGCAGGAATGATAGCACAGCAGGTAGGGAGTGTGCCTCGCATGCGGCTGACCCGGGTTTGATTACTCCATCCCTCTTAGAGAGCCTGGCAAGTTACCGAGAGTATCCCACTCGCATGGCAGAGCCTTGCAAGCTCTCTTTGGCGTATTTGATATGCCCAAAACAGTAAAAACAAGTCTCACAATGGAGACGTTACTGGTGCCCGCTCGAGTAAATTGCTGAACAATAAGAAGACAGTGCTATAGACAGTGCTATAGTGCATATATGATAGCTGTAGGATTGATTTGTGGTAGTATTTTTTTAAAAATTAAATCACTGTGAGATAGTTACAAAGTTGTTCACGATTGAGTTTTAGTCATGTAATGTTCCAACATCTATTCCTTCATCAGTGTATATTTTCCAGCACCAATGTCACCAGTTTCCCTCCTGCTCCTTCCTGCCCTAGCAGTCTGCATTTATGGTAGACATTTTTTTCTCTCCTCTTTCTTATTTTTCTTTATTGGAAGCATAATAATGCTTATTGTTTTGGGTTTTTATATTATTTTTTGTTATATTTGTTTATCATATCACTGTGGGAAAAGTTACAAAGTTTTCAGGTTTAAGTTTCGATCATACAATGATCAAACACCTTTCCCTTCACCAGTACTTATTTTTCACCACCAAGTACCCCTATATATTTCCCTCCCATCCCTCCCGATGCCTGTGAGGCAGATGATTTCTACTTAACTCTCTCTCTACTTTGATTACATTCATTATTTCGACAAAAGATGCACCATTATTGTTTAGAATTTCCCCCCAACAATCAGAACTGCTGAAAAGGCATTCCATATGAAGTCGTGTAGCTGCACACCTGGTGATGCACAGGGGTTACTCCTGGCTTTACACTCAGGAGTTACTTCTGGTAGTGCTCAGGGAACCATATGGGATGCTGGGAATCGAACCTGGGTCAGCAGCGTGCAAGGCAAATGCCCTACCCGTTGTGCTATCTCTCCAGCCCTGCGATTTCGGATTTCTGATTTTTTAATAATTAAGTCTGGAAGGATTTCTGCCAAGAGCCAGATAATTACGAGATTGGTTTCGGTGCGTCTTGAGCTATGGCTGTGCCGGAGAGCTGCTCATCGGGGGCAACTGGTGGCCTCGGTAGGGCGTGAAGGATGAGCTGGTACCACCCCCCATCCCATGCAGTTGTCCTGTCACCGCCGGCTCATACCTGGCTTTCCAATAAGCTCTGAGGCGGCAGCCACCTTGCTGCTGGGAGGGGGGGTCGGAAAGGAGAGACACCCTTTCCTTCCTGGGGAGGCATGGCGCCTTAGTTTAATGCATATTCCATTTACTTTTCTGCTGCAAACTGCCGGGCTCTGGATTAAGTCCTTGTGTCTCAGGAGCCATGGTCGTGCTGGAAATCTGCTTGTGGGGGGCAACTCGTGTCCTCTGTAGGGCGTGAAGAATGAGCTAGCACCATCCCCATCCCATGAGGCTGCAGTTGCTCTGTCACCCCCGGCTCATACCTGGTTTTCCAATAAGCTCTGAGGCAATTTTTTAATTGTTTAAATTGAATTATAGTGAGATGTTCAGTTACAAACTTTTCATGTTTGATTTTCAGTCACATAACGTTCCAACACCCATTCCTCCACCAGTGTGCATTTCCTGCTACCAATGTCTCAAGTTTCCCTCCCACCTATCCCCACCCCTCACCTTTCTCTATGGCAGGAAGCACTGTGGCTTGCAATACTGTTACTGAAAGGCTATTGTGCATACCACTTTACATCCTTTCAGCATTCAGTTCTTGTCCAGAGCAATTATTTCCTATTTATTAATTTTTTGGCACACTTGGCTGTGCTCAGGGATTACTCCTGGCTCTGAGCTCAGAGATCACTTTTGACAGGGCTTGGGGGACCATATGGGTTTCTGGGGATCAAATTCAAGTTGGCAGAATGCAAGGCAAGGTCATATATGCTGTACCAACTCCCAGGCCTCTATCCTGCAAACTTTTGAGAAGAATTTAAAAAGTATTAATAGTAAAACAGACACATCATTTGATTGGCAGAAATAAAATTGACATAGATGTGACTATTTACTTACATTGATGGGCCAGATGTAGTACTAAGAATGATACATGTAGTTTTTACAATATTATGAGTCCAATTTCTTGATTTGTCCCATCTCTGGGTCTAAAAACTGAGGTTCAACAAGGTTAAGAAACTTAATATACTCATAGAACTGACAAGTGGCATTCCAACACTATTTAAGCTTTGTATCTTGCTAAATCCTGTGACTTCAACAAGTATGACTTTGTACATCCAGCGTTGAGTCTTAAGTACAAGAAAAATACAAGGTAAAGGTTTAATTTCAGTCTTTAAGAGAAGGAAAAAACTTTAGGGAAAAATTATTTCACAGAAGTGATTGCCTCTTTGCACTTATAGGTAAAATCAGAAGGAATTTAAATGACAACAGAAACAATTTAGCTAATTTATTCCAAATTTTAAAAACTTAAGATTTATTGAGTTCCATTATTTTAAAAATATTATTTTATTAGTTTAATTCACTTAAAAATTTAAATTAATAAACATCTACCACATCAATGGGCCAGAGAAATATTTCAACAAGATGAAGCACATACTTTGTACACAGGATGTATACTAAACATCATCAAGCACTGACCAGAAATATCTCCTGATCAATACTATGTGTGGCCTCCAAAATAAACAAAACAAAACAAAACAAAACCTACCACATCCATTAGATGCGTCAACCCTCTTCTTATGATCTAATTTTATTTTATTTTTGGAGGGTAAAAACTCATTTTATTTTAATTTATTAAAAGTTTTTATTGTTTCTTCCGATTTGATTTTAGGTTCTGAATTTATAATACCGTAAGTGGTAATGCTTCACGTGAAAAAGTTTTAAACATCAGACTCATCAACTGAGTGCAAACATCATTCCAACAATGCTCCCAGGTCCTCTCCATCCCCACCCCCACCTAGTTCTTCAGGCTACTCTAAACAACTACCACTGGTCATTTTAAATTAACTTATTATATTTCTTTATATTCCACATATGGGAGATATCATTCTGTATTTTCCTTCTCCCTGTGACTGACTTCAACCAGCATGATACCTTCTAGTTCCACTCACTCACATATCAGCAAATTTTATTTTTATAGCTAAATAGTATTTCATTCTGATTATATATATACATATACATGTGGATGTCTATCTACACACATAAATATGTATATATACATCTATATATTTATCCTCTTATCTGTTCTTGGACATTTGGGTTGTTTCCAGATCTTTGCTCTTGTGAATAGCATTGCAGTAAACATAGGAGTGAAAAGATGTTTTTGAAATATTGTTATTGGAATTTTGGGTTAGATTTCTAAAAGTGGAATATTGAGTTGAGTTGACGACCTGGCTATATGAAAGGTCTATTCTTAATTTTCTGAGAAATCTCCATTATGTTTTATGTATATTGAACCAGATGATATTCCCACCAATTCGGAATGAGAGATCCTTTTACCATGTCCCCACCAGCTTTGATTGTATTTACTCTGATGTGTGCCAATCTCACTGCTGTGAGGTGATATCTCCCTTTTGTTTTGATTTGCATCTCCCTGCTGATAAGTGAAGAACACTTTATCATATTGGCAATTTGTATGTTTTTTTAGAAACTGCTTATTTATTTTATTTTTGTTTTGTTTCCTGGGTGTTTTATTTACCTTGAATATTAGTCCTTTGTCATATATGTTGTGACATAATATATTATCCAAGTAGGTATCACGATCACGACCACCCTGTTGTTCGTCGATTGCCTCGAGCAGGTGCCAGTAACGTCTTCTTCGTCCTAGCCCTGAGATTTTTTTTTTAAAGTGCCATATTCAAGGCTTTTTCAGGGTTAGGAGAATGAGACCCATCATTGTTACTGGTATTTGGCATATTGGGTATACCACGGGGAGTTTGCCAGACTCTGCCGTGTGGGCATGTTACATTTGGTAGCCTGCCAGTTTGACCGAATTAGGAATGAGATGATAAGATGTCGCGCGGCCGCAAATGCGGCCGCGTGCTTCCGGGAGCTGAGTGTGATGATCTCTGGATCCTGGCCATTGTTGGAGTTACACGGCAGTTGGTGGGTGTAACTGTCTAGTTACTGGCAGGTCCAGTCCCAAACTGTACAGGCTTGGAGATCTCAGCCCTGGGTCCCACACACCTGGGTTCCTCTGTCAGTTCTTTTATGCGTGAGGCTCATCCAAGTGTGTGGAGAGTGCTCCCAGCAAGGCCTTGGTTGGGCCTCGGTGGTCTTCAGCTGTTGGGCCCTGGTGGAGACAGTCAGGCATAGGGTAGGAGACTCTGTCTTGTTCTCTCCCAGGAGCTGAGTGTGATGATCTCTGGATCCTGGCCGTTGTTGGAGTTACACGGCAGTTGGTGGGTGTAACTGTCTAGTTACTGGCAGGTCCAGTCCCAAACTGTACAGGCTTGGAGATCTCAGCCCTGGGTCCCACACACCTGGGTTCCTCTGTCAGTTCTTTTATGCGTGAGGCTCATCCAAGTGTGTGGAGAGTGCTCCCAGCATTGCCTTGGCTGGGCCTCGATGGTCTTCAGCTGTTGGGCCCTGGTGGAGACAGTCAGGCATAGGGTAGGAGACTCTGTCTTATTCTCTCCCAGGAGCTGAGTGTAGGTATGGTGTATTTTATTCCAGTCATTATTTTTTTTGACACTTGGAAGATTTTTACTTTGATGTAATTACATTTGTTTATTTTTGCTTCTATCTTTTTGTTCATATCTTTGAGTAATTAAAATTGCCTCTGGAATCAATATTATTAGAGTTCTGCCTATGATTTACTCAATGTATTTTATGGATGTGAGCCTAATATCAAGGTCTACAATACATTTTTCTTAAATTTTATTGAATCACCTAGAGAGAGAAGCTTTCATCTTTAATACATTTGAATGAACTTTTCTGTATTGTGTGCATAGATATCTGGATGTCCATTTTTTCCGTTACTATTTGTTGAAGGGATTTTTCTTGCTCCAATTCATACATTTAGATCTATTGTATGATCTCATATAGAAGATGTAAAAACTAAAATTAGGGACCCTAAGTTAACATGTACAAAATCAAATATCTAATCAGTGACAGGACAAATACTTAAGTATCTGATGTTAACTTATTAAGACTTAACTCATCTGATGTTAATGCCTTATTCAGCCTAAAGAGACCTGTCCTATTGAATAATAATAATAACTAGAATTTTGAAAATTATTACTGTGTAGGCATGATTATTTACATAAGTTATTTTTAGTCTTTATAATGCTGTTATGAGATAGGTACTTCTTAATTAAAGAAGGAAAAAAGATACATATAGTAAAGCAACTTATCCAAAGATTTATAGTCTGTAAGTTTATGAAATCCAATATCTAACCAAGGAAAGTTTTTCTAAATTCAGGTCCTTATCTATTGCTCAACTTCATATTTAATTTCCCCTTTATTTTAACTCTAGGGATATTGAATTTTTTCTCTACCTTTATAAGAGAAGCAAATGTTTGTCTTAGGACCTTTGACTTTAATGCTCTCTGCTTGGAATGGGTTTGAACCAGGTCTATATGGGAGCCACCCATTCTCATCATTTAGATTCAAATACCACTACTTCATAAAGGCCTCCCATGGAATGCCGACTGGTTCAGCCCTTTTGGAAAACAGTATGGACATTTCTCAAAAAAAATTAGAAACTGAGCTCCCATTTGGCCCAGCAGTACCACTTCTGGGAATATATCCCTGAGGTGCAAAAAAGTACAGTAGAAATGATATCTGCACTTACCTGTTCATTGCAGCACTGTTTACAATAGTCAGAATCTGGCAAAAACTGGAATGCCTTAGAACAGATGACTGGTTAAAGAAACTTTGGTACATCTACACAATAAAATACTATGCAGCTGTTAGAAAAGATGATGTCATGAAATTTGCATATAGGTGGATGGACATGAAGAGTATCATGCTAAGTGAAATGAGTCAGACAGAGAGGGATGGACAGACATAGAAGGACTGCACTCATTTGTGGAATATAAAGTAACAAAATGGGAGACTAACACTCAAGGATAGCAGAGATAAGGACCAGGAGGATTTCTCCATGGCTTGGAAGCTGGCCCAACTTGCTGGGGGGAAAAGGCAGCTCAGATAGAGAAGGGATCACCAAGTAAATGATGCTTGGAGGCCTAGCTTGGGATGGGAGATGTGTGCAGAAAGTAGACTATAAACCAAACATGATGGTCATTTGCTACCTGTATTGCAAATCATAACACCCAAAAGGAGAGTGAGGGAGTAAAAAAAGGGAGTGTGCCTGCCACAGAGGAGGGGTTGAGTGGGGTGGGGGTGTTGGGAGGGATACTGGGAACATTGGTGGTGGAGAATGGGTACAGGTGGAGGGATGGGTACTCGCTCATTGTATGACTGAAACGTAAGCACATTTTTTAATTTTTTATTTATTTTTTAAAAATTTTTATTGGTGAGACACCATGAAGTACAGTTGCAGACTTACAAATTTTCGTGCTTGGGTTTCAATTATACAATGATCAAATACCCATCCTTCCACCAGTGCCCATTTCCCACCACCACGGATCCCAGTATCCCTCCCACCCCATCCCCCCCCATCCCACCCTGCCTCTGTGGCAGGGCATTCACCTCTGTTCTCTCTCCCCTTCAGGATGAGAGAAACATGTTGAAAGTAGACTATAGACCAAACGTGATTAGCAGGAAAATTGTTAAGTCTGTAACTGTACCTCACGGTGATTCATTAAAATAAAAAATAGAAAAGAATAAAAAAAGGGTTCCCATGATCCTTCAATCTAGTAAATATTAACTTACCCATCATTTTACCTTGCTATTATTCTGTCATAGTACTCTGATGTTAATAGTTTTCATTGACCGTAAAATTTAAGTTGTCAGGGCAAAAGTGATGTTACTTCTTTTCAGTGAATTCTCTAGGAGACATTAAACATTTGGTGAATGAATCAAATTTAATTTATCTGGGATCAGAAACCTTTTCTATAGGATTTTAGGTTGCTTGCTCTGTATTCTGCTTTCCCTTGATTTGCCTTGATTTGCTCTGATTGCTTGATTTTCTCCTTTCCCCAGTGTACAAAATATATTCTAAGAGTGTTGTGCTAACTTTAATCAGAATGCAAAGATCTGAAGATCAAGATATCTTTATTTTAGAATACAGTTGAAAAACTATGTATCTTATTTCCAAGAGGCTTCATTGTCATGACTTGATTTATTTTTTAGTTTTATGCAAAATATATTGGTACCCAAATAAATTTCCAGTTTTTTTAGGGAGAAGTTAAAAGAAGAAAAAATTGAACATATTTACAATTGTAATTTTATATTCAAGTCCTAAATGAATCCACAGTTCCTTTTTAAGCTTAACCTTTTAATATATTCTTTCTGACAGTTACTTGTATTTTTGTTCCTTCATTATATTGGAACATACAATCCATGTAACAGCATGTCACATAATACATAAAGTGTTCTGAAAAATCTAAAAAAAAGATTCTAAAAAATCTTCCATTATTCAGCACACACTTATTTTAAGTCCACTTTTTTACTAGAAACTAGTGTCTAGTCATTGAGAGAACATGTATTTACCACAAAAAAGCGAAAGGAAACAAGAAGGAAAGGAAAAGTTCTATGCAATTGGATGCCATCCAGGAGGTGCATAAATAACTTTAACTGTAATGGAATATAATGGCACCATTTTTCTAGGAGGATTTGGAGCCAGTGCTCACAGTTTTCTGTTTGCAGTTTTACTGGGAGAAGTCTGTGCTAGCTTCTCAAATAAAATCTACTACTCTCATCATCTGCCAAGATAGTGACTAAAAGGATTCATTTAAAAGAACTAATACCTTATAAATTAAATGAAAATCATGTTGACTGGCATGAACATCTGGGAGTATTGTCAGGAATATATTCCCTAGGTCAGGTAGGTTGAGTGTCTATTTTTTCATCAAAGACCAATTATTCATTCATAGAGAAAAGGTCTCATCCCAGTTGCTAGTTAACTAAATTCAGGAGCTAGAAAAGGAAATTTGAAGAAAGGTGTATAAGCAGT
Source organism: Sorex fumeus (assembly GCF_029834395.1). NCBI lineage: Eukaryota > Metazoa > Chordata > Mammalia > Eulipotyphla > Soricidae > Sorex > Sorex fumeus. Next base: position 17,819,336 of record NW_026606107.1, on the reverse strand, counting down.
AATTAGTTGAAATCATATGAAAAATATATAGGTGCATGTTTCTGAACATAGCAGAATTATAAACTGGACAGGGCATGAATAACAGATAAACCCTAATCCTGAGTAAATATATTTCAATATATTTCCAGGGCCTTTTCTCACCATCCACAAACAAAAACTATGCTTGACTTTTGAACAATGTTCAGGAGTAAAAAAATTATAACCAATATCCCTAAATCTTCTCATCCAAATTAGTAATGGTCATTTGAAGACTTCTAATTTTACTGTAAATTCAGCCGCTTCTTTTTTGTTAAAGCACACTTATGTCCATTTCTGTAATTTGGTTAGTTCTGGGACATTTTTGTCTACTGTTTTAGGTCTTAATATGTGAAGAACTTGAACCACCTTTTCCTAAAAGAGGATATGCCTAGAGATTAACTATTATCACATACTGAAGTGCATTATTTTTACTCTTTATCCCCTGGCATCTATGAAAATGATATACTTTTTTGTAGACAGTAAGCTGGGAAAGATGATGTAGTGGGTAAAATGTGAATAAAAACATCCTTCACTAGACTGAAAAATAGGTTATAAAAATTGAGACTAATGAACATGAAAATACTAATAGAATGATAATCTTTATAGAATAAACATCAAATGCGTTTATAAATACTTAAACATTAATGCTTTTGTTTATTTGTTTTGGAGCTTAACTGGGTGATTCTCTGGTCTTACTTGGTTTTGCACTCAGGGTCACTTCAGGAACATCCCCTGAACACAACCAATGTGACTCAATCACAATACCCTTCATCCATTGCAGCAAAAAAAGTAATGTGTGAATTCTTCCAAACACATTATTTCAAAAGACTGAATTATAGTGAAATAGAAAATGTGGGTAGGCCAATTACAAGCAAAGCACTTAAAACAAACATTAAAAAATCTCCCAAAAGAAAAGCTCAGGTACAGATATTTTACTTACATGTTCTGCCAAAATATCAAACATTTCTCTAAAATTTAGGAAATAAGAAGTTTCAGTTTCTACTAAGACTTTAAGGACCTTTTTCCTAATAATAAAAGCAGAAAAGAACATTACAATAAACACATTGTTTGCCAATGTCTCATAAATATAGATCCTTAAATCCTCAACAAAATCTTAGTGAATCAAATGCAGCAGTGGATCAAAAGTATAAAACATCACGTACAAGTAAAATTTACTCCAGGGATGTAAGGATGGTTCAACATATGCAAATAAATTAATGTGATATATAGTATGAACAAAAGAATTGATAGAATATTTTTTGGATAAAGAAACAAATTTTGGTTTTTAATTTTTTAATTTTTTTATTTTTTACTGAAACACCATGAGATAGAATTACAGAGTTACATACTTTCGTGATTACATTTCAGTCATAAATACAATGGTCGAGCACTCATCCCTCCACCAATGCCCATTCTCCGCCATCAATGTTCCCAGTATCCCTCCCGCCACCCGCACCAGATCCCCCCTGCTTCGGTGGCAGGCACATTCCCTTTTACTCCCCCTCTCTCCTTTTGGGTGTTATGGTTTGCAATACAGGTAGTAAGTGGCCATCATGTTTGGTCCATAGTCTACTTTCAGCACACATCTCCCATGCCAAGCAAGGCCTCCAAGCATCCTTTGCTTGGTGGTCCCTTCTCTATCTTAAGTACCTTTTCCCCCAGCAGTTGAGGCCTGCTTCCAAGCTGTGGAAGAATCCTCCTGGCCCTTATCCCTACTATCCTTGGGTGTTAGTCTCCCATTATGGTACTTTATATTCCACAAATGAGGGCAGTCATTCTATGTCTGTCCCTCTCAGACACAATTTTGAAACAAAAAATTCATTTTTGATTGAAAAACCTCTCAACACTATTGTAATAGAAGGAACTTACCTCAACATAGTAGGAAGTATAAACAACAAACCACAGCTATCACCATATTCACCATTGAAATTCTGAAACTTTTTCCTTCCATGTAAGACAAAGTGCAAGGATGCATACTCTATACTATAATTCAAGATAAATTCAATTCCTAGCCACAAAAATTGGCAATAAGAAGGGGGAAAGGGAATTCAAATTAGAAAATATGAAACTATCACTATATTTACATTACAATATATTATATAGAAAGCCCTAAATACAACACAAAAATCTTACAAAGAATAAGTCAATAAGGCAAGTTAGGAAAAATTAAATGCACAAAATTGATCACATTTCTTTACATGAATAGTGAAATATAAAAAATAACAAATTGGGAAGTCCTTTATATTTACGGGCTGGAGCCATAGCACAGCGGTAGGGCATTTGCCTTACAAGCGGCCAACATGGCCGACCCGAGTTCGATTCCTCCACCCCTCTCAGAGAGCCCGGCAAGCTACCGAGAGTATCTCACCCACAGGGCAGAGCCTGGCAAGCTACCCATGACGTATTTGATATGCCAAACACAGTAACAACAAGTCTCATGATGGAGACGTTACTGGGCCCGCTTGAGCAAATCGATGAACAACGGGAGGACCGTGATTTATATTTACAACTGAATAAGAAAGAATCAACTTATGAATCAATTTAACAAAGGAGATAAAATAGTTAAACATCAGAACTGTCACCATTGAAAGAAATAGAAGACACAAGGAAAAGGGGAAAACATTCCACGGTCATGGACTGGAGTATTTTATACTGTAAAAATGAACATCTGAACGAAGTATTATGTAGATTCAATGAAACCCTATAAAAATTTCAGGGTTATTCTTAAAGGTCATGAATTAAGCGTTGTTAACATTTGTATGGAATCATCACCCCTACCAATAAAAATCTTGAGTACTCCTGAGAGAAAAGGAAATAGATAGATGGTATTTTGTTCCCTAACTTTTAAAGCTATATTATAAAGCTATAACAATCAAAACTTTTTGGTATTAAAATTAAAAATCTAGATCAATTGAATAGAATCCCTTCATATTTATGGATAGTTAATGCAAAGAAAGGGAGCTAAGATCATAAAATGTAGAAAAAACTATTTTAAAGAAATCATTTTGGGAAAATTACATAGCCATGTGCAAAATGATTTAGTTGGATCACTCTCTCATACTACGCACAAAAGTTAACTTTAAAACTGAATAAAGGGGTAGAGATAGTACATTGGATAGGGCATTTACCTTGCTTGTTGCTGACATAGGATGTCTCCTCAGAACCACATATGGTCCCTGAGTCCAGCCAGGAGAGAACCCTGAGTCAGGAGTAAATCTTGAGCACTTCAGATGTGGCTCAAAAAACAACAACAACAACAACAACAATAACAACAACAACGGAATAAAGACAAGCCAAAGTGACAGCAGAGTGGGCATTTATTTGCCTTGAGTGTTAGCTAACTTGTGTTCAATTCCTGGTATCTAATGTGGTTCCCCTGTAACAGTTGTCACAGTGGAGACGTTACTGGGCCCGCTCAAGCAAATCGATGAACAACGGGAGGACAGTGACAGTGACAGTGAATGTGGTTCCCCAAGGACTGCCATGAGTAATTCCTGAGTATAGAGCCATTAATAACCCCTGAAAATCACCAAGTGTCCCAAAACAGACAAAAAGGAATACATAGATGCTTACTTGAATACATTAAATTACATTAAATTCATTTAAAGTATCACAAAGCATTCAATGACATTGCGTTCATTGACAAGATAAATGAAACCAAAAATTTTTAAATGGAGTACATCAAACTTCAAAAGTATTTTCCATTGAAAAATAATGATTACTAAAAGAAAAATCATACTTAAAGGAAATATTCACACAACTTATATCTCTCAAAAGATATATAGAACATCCATTACACTCAAAACCAAAAACAAAACAATACCATAATAATTGGGGAGAAGACACACGGAGATATTTCTCCAGAGAAGATGTAAAAATGGCCAACAGAAACTTGGAAAAGTGTTCAGGGCTGCATATATTAATAAGCTTATTAATATATGAATGGATATCAAAAAGAACAATGAGTGATCACACAAGCTTATATCAAAATTGCCAGAAACAACAAGTGATGGTGGGGATCTGTAGAAAATTAAGCCCCTATTTTCTGTTACTGGGAGTCTAAACTGCTTCAGTATTTATGAAAATGGTATGGAAATATCTCAAAAAATTAAAAATAGAACTATCTTATGTTATAGAGATTCCCTCCTAGGAGTCTAGAATTAAAACACACATTTCAAAAACTATACTGACCTATATTTATTGAAGCTCTACTTCATAAGACATAGGAATACTTATGTTCAATGTCGGTCTGTCTATAATAGTCAAAATCTTGAAATAGCCTAACTTCCCAGTGATAGATGAATGAGTAAAGATCGCATTAGTGAGCAAGCACATGTGTGCACACACATATGAACATGAACACAAACACAGAATACTACTCTGCTTTTCGAATAGGTGAAATCTTCCTTTTGCTACAACTTGGATAGAAAAGGAGGATGTCATTCTAAATGAATTAAGTCAGGAGGCAGAATACAAACACCAGATAATCTCATTCACTTCTAGTACATAGACAAATGAAGCAAAGGAAGAATATACATGTTCAATGAAAACCTGTCTAGTGAAAGTGCCCAGAGAACTGTGGTGTAGGAGTAATATTGGCTATAAAAATAATGACATGCTATTTATTCATCCATTGATAAGCTTAATATATCTTTTACTGTGTTAATACAAAATGACTAGAAATAATAGTAAGAAGTAAATTTACTATGATTGTTTAAATGGATTACTAGCTGAGGAAAGAAGCAAGCAATACACCCTAGATGAGATCCCACCCTTGAGCGGATCTCCTAGTAATCTAGCGCCCTGAACCCTCAGATGAGATTTTGTCCCTGAGTTTATCTCCTAGAAGAACTTCCCCTGAAGGAGGGGCTTTGCATCTGTTTCTTGTTATGATAATGTTCATCCACACCTATGTGTACTCCCATTCTTTACAGTTTCTATATTACTATGATGTAAGGGCGGAAGGGGGAAGAAATAACTATGGTGGGGAAGTAACAACTATGCTGTAGGATGATGAAGCTGTAAGAATGAGGATGATAATGAAATAAACAGTCACTGACTACCAACCAGGCTGGGGCCCTGGTCCTCCATTCCTTTGTCTGTCACTTTGGGCTGGCTGGGGGAATGGTTCTCCGCCACTGAACACATTCGTCCTGTGTGTCCTTGCTTTCTGAACTCACAATGGTAACATTGTAACTCTGTTATATAAAAACATTTACACTCTTTTAAACTAAAGTTAACTCTATAGAGGTAAATTAAAAACTAATTATAAAATGCATGTAAGATCTCTATTTAAAAATGACAGTAAAATCAATGATGATTAATTTTTTACTTTGGGGTGGTAGGAGGTACACCCAAACATTGTTTAGGAGACCTGGGAAGCACAGAGGTGATTCTCAGACAACAAGTCCTGAGGTTCAGAGCCAACAGATTCAAAATAGTTGATAACTTGAATAAGTTTTATAATAACATGCCTAAGTTATGATACTTGAACATATGTGCAATGTTCATTTACTGTATTTTCAATTTTGTAGTTCTAAGTATATCTGAACCCACACTTATTGCTCTTACACACTCTGGAGAGGGCCATGATGTGACAAATTCTTTGCTTTTTATCTCATGAATTTCCCAGCAGTGAACAAGAGCAAGATCATAATTTAAACTGTGTTTGCCATATTTCACTATATAGCTGCTGTTTGGGGATCACAAGTTCCAAGAAATATGAAATCTCTCCCTCTCATGCTGAAGATAAGCATATTTTAGAAGGATTTAAGCATTTCTGTGCTCCTGAAGCTGCAGTTTAGGCTGCTATCATTGTAGCAATCCAAAGTGTCAGTGAATATATATGTCATAAAGGGTGTTGGAACTGCTTCTTAATGTTATTTAACAATTGGATTTTATATCAGGGAGGGTTGAAGAGGATTGTGGCTGTGACCTCTAAAAATCAAGTAAAGATAGATTTCCTGGTTGGAAGCTTTATGAGACATACATAAAGGCCTTAATAAATATGTGATGCCTTATAAAAATCAACACTTGCCTTCAGCTCCAAAATACATCCTGGAATTCCTTCCTCTGTGTAAGTTGTTCATGCATGCCTCATCTTTGTCTATTGACTGCACTGAGAAGAAAATAGTGCAAGTTTGTGCTTCATACAAATCTGTGTCTGTGTAGTTGGAATAATAGAAAAGTGTTCTTCTAATTGAGTAGACAAAAGAGAAGTCCTGCCTCACACAAGCACTTCAACAGATAAGAGTTGTGAAAAACAAAGCTAATTTTTCCTTAATCCCTTGCTCACCTACCCTTTTTCCGTCCACAAATAGTATAATTATCAACAATTAAAAAAAAACTTAAAAAACCTTGTCTTTAACCTGTGGAATTTGTATCATAAACTGTCAGTGGTGTCTGCATTTTCTTACAAGATGAGTTTCAGACATTGTTAGCATACTTGGAATTCCTCTGTAAGGAATACCTCTCTGGGAACAAATTCACTCTTGAAGCAACATTCCCAGGGCCCACACAATGGCCTGGAAGTGGAAGTGTATTTTATTGGTCTGATGAAATGAAGCATTTAACATAAAGGGTGTTTCTTTGAGTTGCAGAATGGAACACATTCACAATGGGTAGAGCAAACAAGCTAAAAGAGAGCTTTGCCATGAAAAAGTACTATATTATGAGAGGTTGATAAACAAAGAAACCACTGCGATAAGAGCACTCACACTGCAATTAGAAAAACCAGAGTTTATTTTTTAAAATTTAGTACTTATATGATATTGCGAAATTACTCTTTTGCGTTAGAAATTCTAGTTTATAAAATGAAATGAACAATGATATCTATCTAAAGGAGTTATTGTAATGATTAAGGATAAATCAATGCTACTGCAAATATTAGATATAGATAGATAGAGATAGATATAGACCATGAATCAGGAAAATTGAATTTTACTACAGAATTTCTTGCTAAATAGATGTATAATTTGAATAATTCTCTTTCTTTGTCTGCATCCAAGTTTCTTAGCAGAAGAGGATAGTAATAGACTAGGAAAATGTTAATTTATTTATCCATAACTAATTTTGTGTGGGCTGAAGTGATAGCACAGCGGTAAGATGTTTGCCTTGCAAGCGGCCGGCCCAGCTGAGCTGGGTTCGATTCCTCCCCTCCTCTCAGAGAGCCTGGCACGCTACCGAGAGTATCTCGCCCACATGGCAAAGCCTGGCAAACTACCCGGGACGTATTCAATATGCCAAACACAGTAACAAGAAGTCTCACAATGGAGACGTTACTGGGCCCGCTCAAGCAAATCGATGAACAGCTGGAGGACAGTGCTACAGTGCTAATTTTGTGCAGTATTAGAAAGTGTTTCTCACGAGAAAAGGAAAACAAAACTTTAGAACAGCATTTACGATATTGTTTAGAATAGACTGTTTTTAGAACTGAGGGTTCAGGTCTTTGGCAACTTTATTTATTACCTTTAAATTTTTTATTGAATTAACATGAGATATATACAGTTACAAAGTAGTTCATGATTGAGCCTCAGTCATAAAGTACCCAATACCTGTCCCTTCACCAGTGCATATTTCCTACCACTAGTGTCACCAGTTTCCCTTCTGCCTGCCTTCCCCGTTCTGCCTGCTGCATTCATTTGTCTCTCTTTCTCTCTCTCTCTTACTTTCCTGTTAGGCACTGCTGTTTGCAACACTGTTACTGAGAGGGGATCTTGGATTTCACCGTCCTTCCTTTAAACACTCAGCTTGTGTCCAGAGGGATCATTTTCAACTATCATTGTCTTAGTAGTTTCTTCTCTGCCCTAACTGCAATCCCCTACCCCTTGGTTGTATGTTTTCTGCCATTGTCCAGTCCTCCTGACCCTTGTTTCTACTGTCTTTGGGTTTTATTCACCTATTTTGTTTTTTATATCCGACAAATGGAGTCTTTGGAAACTTTAAACAAATCACCATTACCTTATACGTAGCTATGCCTAGAGAAGAGGAAAAAAGGAAGAACTTTGACCTTGTACCTGGAGAAGTTCTTTCTATTTCTTTTCTTTTATATACTCTTTGTTTCTAATAAATTGCTATAGAATATGATTTAAAGGATTGTGACAATGAGTAAAGTTAAGTAAAGGTAAGAGGAAATCCTGGCAAAGTTGGTATTACGATTCAAAGTCATATTAGGAAAGTATTCAGGGAAGAGGGGTCACTGATCAAATGATAACAGAAAGGTAAATGAGTAAAGACCATTCTTTAAACTTATTCTTTTATTAAGAAGATTGCGATATACATCAATGACATTTATTGGACAACATAAAGTAGTAGTAATAGCAAACTTGGCAGAACATCTTATGAAATTATTACTATCAACAAGATTATATTTGAATTTTTTTCCTGAACTTCACTTGCATATCCTTATGAAATTTTTATTACAGATTAGTTTCAGGACAACTATTCTCTATTTAAGGAATTTTTTCAAAGTCTGCCATTATCTAATATTTGAATCAATGGTAAGTGTTGATGATACAAAGTGATTAGAGTATAATTTTCACTCTAAATAGTTTCAATAAATCTTAATTTATTAATAGAGTAATATTTACTAAGAACCTACAATATGCGAACTTGTGTTAATCACAAATACTAATTTTCTACATGTTGCTCATGGTTTATTTCCTGAAGAATTTGATCCTCTCATATCTGAACAATAGTAATAGTATATTTATCAAATTTTATTTCTTTTCTTTATATTAGGAACTCTCAACTATATTCGGCTCAGTTCACCCAAGTTTTATTTTATTGCAGTCATGTAAAGTTTTTAAAATTACTCCAACTTCAAATACATTTTGTTAGAAAAATGTGAGGGGAGTAAAAGAGGGGAGAAGATAAAAGTGGTAACATAAGCACATGGGTGGAGGGTCATGTTGGTGATGGTGCTATGCAGTAACTTTATACATCAATACCATAAACTTTAATGCTATTATAACCATATTACCTAAATCTCAATAATTCTAATTAAGTATTAATCAGAAACAGAAAAATAAATACACACAAACAAATATTTGAGCGGGCCCAGTAACGTCTCCATTGGAGACTTTGTTGTTACTGTGTTTGGCATATTGAATAAGACACGGGTAGCTTGCCAAACTTTGCCGTGCGGGCGAGATACTCTAGGCAGCTTGCGGGACTCCAAGAGGGGCGGAGGAATCAAACTCAGGTCGGCCATGTTGGCTGCATGCAAGGCAAACGCCCTACCCGCTGAGCTATCGCTCCAGCCCAAACAAACATTAAATGTAATAGAAATTGACTACTTCCCAGCTATAGTATTTTAATTATATGGTCTTCATACAATAAGAGCTTTTGATTTTACTAATCCTTTCCCTCTCCAACATTACAAACACTCCTCTATGAGACCTAATTTTAATTTTAAAACCAGTCACTAAACTAGAATTACATCATATAGATGTACTGCCAGACTACATATCACTCAAATCCAATAGCAAAGATCAAGAGAGAGGTATAGAATATAAATACATATTGAATCAAGCAACATGATATCTTATTGAGATTGAATGAAACTTTAATTAGAAAATTCCCTCTTTATTCAGTGTTTGGTTTTACTTACTAATTTTTTTTTTCAGTTCCTTGCTGTGGTTAGGAAGGAGGCATTTGCAGAGAACTGAACATGTGATCTGTTTCACACTAGTGCTTAAAGTCTGGAAGTGTTATCTTTAGTACCATAGTTAGAATGATGAATTGCACACTAACACAAACTTACTTTGCTGCCCTTTGGGGTGACTAAAGTAGGATTATATCTTCATGTGTTTGTGTAATGAGAATATATTGGAATATATACATTTTTGGAATATATATGTGTCTTTTTGTTTTCCTTTAAAAATAGAGTACACAAGAGTCAGAGAATCTACCAATGAAGCCTTCACAGAGTGGGATGGAGGGGTCGGAGGGATACTGGGACCCATGGTGGTGGAAAATGGGCACTGGTGGAGGGATGGGTACTTGATCACTGTATAACTGAAACCCAAGAAAAAAAATTTGTAAGTTTACAACTGTACCTAATGGTGTTTCACTAATAAAAGTTTAAAAAAACTCATGGGGAGAAAAAAATTAAAATAATATTCACTAGCACTCAAAAATAATATAGAGAATCAGCCTTCCTAAGTACTTCTAGGACTTATCCTTTTATAATGCTTTCTGCATCCCCTTAACCAAAATTTGTGTCAGGAATATAATTTAACAATGCTGAGTTAAGAATAATACAATATTTCCTTTGAAGTTATTCTGTTCTCCTATATCCTTTATGAAAGGGCATGTGGTGACTCTAAATAGACCTGTCAGTGATAAAAGATAGTTTCATGTGTTTTCTTTAATTTTCCAATTTCTGTTTTATGGAGCTTAAGAATTTCCTCTTAGTAATAGACATCACGTGTTAGACAGAAGACAAGTTGAAGGTGGAGTATAACGTTGCTTATGTTTGATTAGGAATCAATTTGTTTCATATTTAGCTTTATTTTCTTCTCTTGTTTCCTTACCTATTTACAAAGTTTCCTCCGCAATTATTTTTCAAACACACCAGCATCAACTACTATTACTATGTGGGCCACTTCAGTCTAGAATGAGTACAAGCTTTATTTTCTTAGAACATTAACCTACAGAAGTTGAACTTCATAATTAAACTATTTGAAGTTAAGACGTGACCTGGTTAAAAAAAAAGAAAGTGAAAATGGGAGAATAATATTATTTTTCTTCACTTGATCACTTGATCACTTGACATCCTGTTACTCATCGATTTGCTGGAGCAGGCGCCAGTAAAGTCTCCCTTCGTCCCTGTTGTGTGCTAATGTAGCCCAATGGTGTATGCTCATTCTAGGAACACAAACAGCCTCAAACCAATCGTTCAGGGTTTGACGAAGAAGTCTGACCATCTCATAGGTGGGCGGCCATGCGATCTTTTGATGTCCCGTGGAATCTAGTCGGTAATGGCTCTAGTCCAGTGGTCATCTCCAAATCTCATTACGTGTCTAGCCCATTAGTTTTCTAAGAACTTTAAATCTGGAATTGTGGCTTTTATGGTACTTACTCAGTTTATACAATCCTAGTAAAATTAATCAATGCCAATCTGACAGAGTAGAATATTGCTGTGCTTCACCAATCCTGCTTTACAAACATGCCCCATAAAAGTTAATACTTAAAATACTTTCTTTTCTTTTATTTAAAAAAATTAATGAATCACCATGAGATAGTTACAGATTTACAAATTTTCGTGATTAAGTTTCAGTTATACAATGATCGAGTACACATCCCTCCAAAAGTGCCCATTCTCCACCACCAATGTTCCCAATATCCCTCCGACCACCTCCCCATCTCCACCTGGCATCTGTGGCAGGCACATTCCCTTTTACTCGCTCTCTCTCCTTTTGGGTGTTATGGTTAGCAATACAGATACTAAGTAGCCATCATGTTTGGTCCATAGTCTACTTTCAGCACACATCTCCCAAACTGAGCGAGCCCTTCAAGCATCATTTAATAGGTTGTTCCTTCTCTATCTCAGCTGCCTTTTCCTCAGCAGGTGAGGCCAGCTTCCAAGCCATGGAAAGATCCTCCTGGTCCTTATCTCTACTATCCTTGCGTGTTAGTCTCCCATTCTGTTGGTTTATATTCCACAAATAAGTGCAGTCCTTCGATGTCTGTCTCTCTCTGATTCATTTCACTTAGCATGTTACTTTCTATGCTGATCCACATATATAAAAATTTCATGACTTCATGTTTTCTGAAAGCTGCATGGTATTCCACTGTGTCGATGTATCAGAGTTTCTTTAACCAGTCAACTGTTTTCAGACACTTGGGTTTTTGCCAAATTCTGGCTATTGTGAACAGTGCTGCAATAAACATACAACTGTAGATGTCATTTCTACTGTACTTTTTTTTGCATCTCTGGGATATATTTCTAGAAGTGGTATTTCTGGGTCAAATGGGAGCTCAATTTTTAATTTTTGTGAAATATCCATGTTGTTTTCCAAAAGGGCTGAACCAGTCGGCATCCCCATAAGCAGTGAAGGAGAAACCCCTTGTCCCCACATCTACACCAACACCAGTTGCCTTTTTTCTTTTGGATGTGGGCAAGTCTCTGTGGTGTGAGATATCATTGTTGTTTTAATCTGCATCTCCCTGATGATTATTGATGAAGATCATTTTTTCATGTGCATTTTGGCCATTTGGACTTCCTGAGAAAGTTTCTGTTCAGTCCATTGCTCCAAATTCTGATGGGATTGGATGTTTTCTTCTTGTAGAGTTCAACCAGTGCTTTGTGTATCCTTGATATTAACCCCTTATCATATGAGTATTGGGTAAATATACTTTCCAATTCTGTAGACTGTCTTTGTATTCTGGTCACTATGTCTTTTCAGGTACAGAAGCTTCTTAGTTTAAGATAGTCCCATTTCTTTATCTCTGTTTCCATTTGCTTGGTTATTGCATATAATCTTTGAAGACACCTTTAGCCTCAATGTCATAGAGGGTTTTGATGACCTTTTCTTCAATGTACCTTAGGGATTATGGTCTTATATTGAGGTCTTTAATCCATTTTTATCTGACTTTTGTGCATGGTGTTAGGAAGAGGTCTGAGCCCATTTTTTTTGCATGTAGCTGTCCAGTTTTGCCAGCAACATTTATTAAAGAGGATTTCCTTGCTCCACTTTACATTTCTTGCTCCCTTATGATTAGATGATCATATATTTGAGGGTGTGTTTAAGGATATTCCACCCTGTTCCATTGGTTTGTGACTCTGCCTTTGTTCCAATACCATGTGTATTAATTATTATGGCTTTGTAGTAGAGTTTGAGGTTGACGAAGGTAATGCCTCCCATCTTCTTTTTCCCAAGATTTTATTTTCTTAGAAATTTAGCTATTCGTGAGGGTTCCATATGAATTTCAGGAGTGTTTGATCAATTTTTTTGAAATATTTCATGGGTATCCTTATAGGGATCGCATTGAATCTGTATAATGCTTTTGGGAATATTGCCATTTTGACAATGTTAATTCTCCCAATACATGAGCAGCAGGTTTGTTTCCATTTTCTTATGTCCTCTTTTTTATTTCTTGAAGCACAGTTTTGTATTTGTCTTTATATAGGCCCTATACCTCCTTAGTTAAGCTGATTCTGAGGTGCTTGATTTTCTGAGGCATGATTGTGAATTGAATTGCTTTATTCATATCACTTTCTTCACTCTCATTATTTGCGTATTGGAAAGCCATGGAATTTGGGGTATTGAATTTATAAACTGTGACTTTACTATGTAAATATATTGTTTCTAGGTATATCTTGGTAGAAACTTTAGGGTTCTCTAAATATAGTATCATATCATCTGCAAATAGTGAGAGCTCGATTTCTTCCTTTCCTATTTGAATGCCCTTAATATTTTTTCTTGCCTAACCACTATTGCAAGAATTCCAGTACAATATTGAATAGAAGTGGTGAGAGTAGGCATCCTTGTCTTGTCCTTGTTCTTAGATGGAAAGTTCTTAGTTTTTCCCCATTGAGGATAATGCTTGCCATATGCTTGTGGTAGATGGCTTTGACTATGTTGAGGAAAGTTCCTTCAATACCCATCTTGGTGAGAGTTTACATCATAAACGTGTGCTGGATCTTGTCAAATTCTCTGTATCTATTTATATGATCCTTTTATTTTTATCTTTTCTTTTATTGATATGATGGAATTTGTTGATTGACTTCTGAATGCTAAACCATCTTTGCATCCGCGGGATGAATCCCACTTGGTAGTGGTATATGATCTTTCTGATGGGTTGTTGGATTCCAATTGCTAATATTTTGTTGAGGATCTTCTCATCATTGTTCATCAGGAATATTTGCCTGTAAATTTCTTTTTTGTTGTGTCTCTGTTTGCTTTTGGTATTAGAGTGATATGTGCCTCATAGAAACTATTTGGGAGTGTTTCATTTTTTTCAATTTCATGGAAAAGCTTGAAAATAACTAGCAATAGGTCCTCTTTAAATGTTTGCGAAAATTCGCTAGTGAATCCATCTGGAACTGGGCTTTTGTTTGGGGGAAGATTTTTGATTACAGTTTCAATTTCCTTGATAGTAATAAGTCTATTCAGATATTCCAGATGATCTTGGTTCAGCCTTGGGAAATTATGGGAATCCAGGAATTTATCCACTTCTTCTAGGTTCTCTTGTTTCATGGCATACAGACTTTCAAAGTAATCTCTGATGATCTTTTGAATTTCTTTGGTTTTTGTTGTGAGTCCCCTTTTCATTTCTGATTCAGTTTATTAGTGTTCTCTCTCTTTCTTTGTAATTTTTGCTAATGGTTTATCAATCTTGCTTTTTCTCAAAGAACCAACTCTTGGTTTCGTTGATCTTCCATAATTTATTTTTTTGGTTTCCATGTTGTTAATTTCTGCTCTAAATTTTATTATTTCTTTCCTTCTTCATTGTTTGGGCTCCTTTTGTTGGTACTTTTCTAAGATCTTGAGCTGTGAAGTCAAGTTATTTATGTGGTCCCTTTCTTCTTTCCTGGAAATGCTTGAAGAGCTATCAATTTTCCTCTTAACACTGCTTTGGCTATGTCCCACAGGTTCTGGTAGCTCATGTCTTCATTCTCATTTGTTTCCTTGTATCTTTTGATTTCTTTCTTGACTTCCTCCCTGACCCACTCGTTGTTCAACATTGAATTGTTTAGTTTCCAGGTGTTTGATTTGATTCTCTGCATCTGTTTGTGATCAATTTCTATCTCCAGTGTGTCATGGTCTGAAAAGATAGTTGATACAATTTCTATCTTCCTGATTCTATTGAGGTATGTTTTGTGACACAGCCTGTATCTACCTTGAAAAATGTCCATGTGCACTGGAAAAGAAAGTGTATTTGGTTTTATTTGGATGGAAGGCCCCGTATACATCTATTAGCCCTGTTTCTTCTATTTCTTCCTTCAAATCAATACTTGCTTGCTGAATTTTAATCTTGCTGATCTATCCAGAGGTGATAAGTCTGCGTTGAAATCTCCAACTACTTTTATATTGTTATCAATATTCTCCTTGAAGTCTATTAGCAGTTGTTTTAAGTATTTAGCTGGTTCTTCACTGGGTGCATGTATGTTTATGATTGTGATTTTTTCCTGCTGTACATATCCCATAGTATGTACATATCACATACTATTATGGCCAATGTGGCTTTTTTGATGGAGTTGTTTGCTTGAAGGATTGTTTTCCATCTTTTGACTTTGAGTCTGTGTTTGTTCTGACTGTTCAGATGTGTTTCTTGTAGTCAGGAGAATGTTGGGTTCAGTGTTTAAATCCATTTTGACACCCTATGTCTCTTATTTGGTGCATTTGGATCATTGACATTGAGAGAGATTATTGTTATGAGGTTTTGTGCTATCTTTTTGTACATGTTTGTTGTGATTGTAGAGGTTTTTCTTGTCTTATAGTAGCCCCTTTAGTCCTTCTTTAAGGTTGATTTTGAGTCTATTAAGTTCCTGAGCCGTTGTTTATCCATGAAATAGTGCATCGTTCCTTCGAGTTTGAGTGAGAGTTTAGCCAGGTAAAGTATTCTTGGTGAGGCGGAGGCGTTCATTTCATTGAACGTTTTCAGTATAGATCCTACTGTTAAAGGAACCCACTGGGTTTTTTGTTTCATCTATTGAATCCTTTATTTGTGACATTTCTTTTTGTAGCATTCTTATTTATGCTATCATTTTCCCCATATTTTCTTGGTTGTCCATTCCACTGTTTCTTTCATGTCCTCCTTTAATTTATGGGATGTCTGTTCCACTGTTTCTTTGAGTTCTTTGATCATCCTCAGTGTTTTTTTCCCAGTTTGAATTTTTTTAAGTTTTTTTTTATTAGTGAAACACCATGAGATACAAACTTTTGTGCTTGGGTTTCAGTTATACAATGATCGAGTACCCATCCCACCACCATTGCCCATTCTCCACCCCTACCAATCCCAGTATACCTCCAGTGTTTTATCTCTGAATTCTTTATCGGAGAGATTGTATTTGTGGGTCATCCCTGTTGAGGCTTTTGGACTCTTTTCTTCACCGACTCCTCATGGTGGGGATTTGCGATGTTTCTTCATGTTGTTGTGGTAGTATGGAGGTGGGACCCCCCAGTTCACTATCAGTGTACACCTCTCACTGAGAGAAAGGATTCTGGATGATCTCAGTCAACGGTGGTCACCTTTTCCCCCTTGTAGAATACTACCTTCCTCTTTGGTGTTCCTTTGTGACTTATGTAAGTTCTCTATTGATGCTCCAGAGGGTGTCTTCTTTTATAATAGGCCTGTTAAGTTTCTTATGTTCACCATGATTTTGGTGAGATTGTAATAGTTACTGGACTATTGGACTAATATAATAGCCTGGATATTCTCCTCAGAATTAGGTGATGGAGATTTAGGTGTGAGTCTAGAGTGCTGGGAAAGGAGATAATAAGTGCGGCAACTTGAGCGGCTGCCATCCCAGAGGCCACGCCCTCCACTGCCGGGTTGTACCTGTAACCAAGTTGGCCGTGTCAGTGCCAGAGCTGAATTAAAGTCCCACTTCTGATGCAGTCCTAAGACTTGTTGGGGAACACCTCTGGCCCACGTTCTGGGGTGCAAATTGGTGGAAAGGGGGTGTTCTTGCAGTTCCCTGGGTCTGTACTTAAAAGACTTTAGAGCTTCCCTCCAAGGGGCCCCGGTGAGGACAGCCAGGTATGGGGGCAGGAGACTCTCCAGGCAAACCATGGAGAGAATATTTTAGATTTTCTCTGATGATACCTTTAGGTTGAGTTTCCCTCCCCTCGCCGACCAAGGCTCCGGCAGCTGAAGACCTCCAGAACCAGCCACCACCATGCTGAGACCACTCTCAACACGCATGAAGGTACCAGCGGAGGAACAAAGACATGCGGGTCCCGGGGCTGAGCTCTCCAAGCCTGCTCGGATCGAGGCTGAGCATCCTTCACCCAGATCCTCCAAACTCTAGTAGGCAGGGGTCATACCCACCAACTGGCCCCCTGGCGCCGTGTAATCCCATCAACAGCCAAGACTCAGAGACTATAAAACCCATTTCCCGGAATCGCGCGGCCGCATTCGCGGCCCATGACACCATATTGTGACATCTTATTATCTCATTCCTATTTTGGACAAACTGGCAGGCTACCAAATGTAACCTGCCCACACGGCAGAGTCTGGAAAACTCCCCGTGGCATACCCAATATGCCAAATACCAGTAACAATGATGGGTCTCATTCTCCTAACCCTGAAAGAGCCTTGATATGGCACTTTTAAAAAAATTTCAGGGCTAGGACAAAGGAGACGTTACTGGGGCCTGCTTGAGGCAATCGACGAACAACAGGATGGTTGTGATCGTGATCGTGATGGTTTGCCTTCTCCTCCATAATTGTTTTTTTATAGGTATTTCCACTTTATTTTATCTTTTTAATTAATTTAATTAGTTTTTGTCACACCCAGTGGTACTCAGTGGTACTCCTTGCACTCAGGGATCACTCCTGGTAATGCTCTGGATTGCTTAGGGGATGTCAGTAATCAAACCTGTGTCAGCTCCCTACCCCAGTACTATTGATATGCCCTCATCTCTTGAATTTTTATACATTATCAAAGATTTTGTGAGAAATTTAGTAAGTGGATAACTACACAGAAAATGATTTTTTGTTTTTGTTTTTTAATTTTATTGAATCACTGTGAGATGGTTATAAGCTTTCATGCATTACAATCACACAACGATCAAACACCCATCCCTGCAACAATGCACATTCCCCACCATCAATATCCCCAGTATAACACCCTTTCCCACCCTCCCTCTGCCTCCATGGCAGACATGATTCCCCATAATGTCTCTCTACTTTTGGGCATTATGGTTTGCAATACAGACCCTAGAGAGGTTATCATGTTTGGTTCTTTATCTACTTTCTGCACATATCTCCCATCCCAACCGATTCCTCCAGCAATCTTTTTCTTAGTGATCCCTTCTCTACTTCAGCTGCTTTCTACCCTTTGCTCATGAGGCAGGCTTCCAGCTATGGAGCAATCTATCTCTCCCATGTATCTACTGTCCTTAGGTGTGAGCCTCATGTTATGTTGTTTTTTCACTCCACAAATGAGTGCAGTCCTCCTATGTCTGTCCCTCTCTTTCTGACTCATTTCTCATAGCATGATACTCTCCATGTCTATCCATTTATAAGCAAAGTTCATGATTTCATCTCTCCGACAGCTGCATAGTATTCCATTGTGTAGATCTATCAAAGTTTCTTTAACCAGTCATCTGTTCTAGCTATTTTGGCTATTGTGAACAGTGCTGCAATGAACATATAGGTACAGTTGTCATTTCTACTGTGCTTTTTTGCATCCTCGGGATATGTTCCCAGAAGTGGTATTGCGGGGTCATATCGGACCTCAGTATCCAGACATGAATCCATAAGGTACATAGAGGAATGTAGGCAGAACTCTCCACAACATTGAAGCTAAAAACATCTTTAAGGATGAAACAGCATTAACTATGCAAGTGGAAGCAAATATAAACAAAAGGGACTACATAAAAGTAAGAAGCTTCTGCACTTCAAAAGAAACAGTGACCAAAATACAGAAAGAGCCTACAGAATGGGAAAGAATATTTACCCAATACCCATCTGAGAAGGCATTAATATCCAGGATATACAAGAAACTAGTAGAATTGTACAAGAAAAAACCTCCAAACTCATCAAAAAATGGGGAGAAGAAATGAACAGAAGTTTCTCCAAAAAAGAAATACAAATGGCCAAAAGGTATGTGAAAAAATGCTCTAGATCGCTAGCCATCAGGGAGATGCAAATCAAAATAACAATGAGATATTATCTTAAACCACAGAGACTTGCACACATTCAAAAGACCAAAAGCAACCAGTACTGGCGTGGATGTGGGAAAAAAGCCACACTCTTTCACTGTTGGTGAGAATGCGCACTCGTCCAGCCTTTCTGGAAAACAATATAGACAGTTCTTCAAAAACTAGAAAACTGATCTTGCCTCTTCTCCAAAAATATCACTTAAACTTACATCAGACCTATAATGCTTAGCTTTCATGAAGTCTTAGACTGTTTCCCAGTAATTTATTTATTTTTTCATAGTTTTATTTATTTACTTATTTATGTTTCTTCTTATATTTTTTTATTGAATAACTGTGGCAAAAGTTACTAAGCTTTTAGGTTTAAGTCTCGGTCATACAATGATCAAACGCCTTTCCCTTCACCAGTTCTCATTTTTCACTACCAAGAACACCAATATAGCCCCCTCCCTCCCCTCCAATGCCTGTGAGGCAGATGATTTCCACTTAACTCTTCTCTACATTGATTACATTCATTATTTCAACAAAAGATTCACCATTATTGTTTAGAATTTCCCTCCCCCTATAATCAGAATTGCTGAAAAGGCATTGTGAAATACTTTGTTTTCTATAGCTGGTTATGAGAATCATATAATAATTTTGGATTTCTGCAAAGAGTCAGATATTTACGAAATTGGTTTCTGTGCATCTGGTGTTATGGCTATGCCGGAGAGCCGCTTGTGGAGGCCAACTCATGATCTCAGTAGGATGTGAAGGACTAGCCAGTACCGACCCCCTTCCCATGATACTGCAGTTGCAATGTCACCACCGGTTCATACTTGGCTTTCCTATAAATTCTGAGGCGGTGGCTACCTTGCTGCTGGGGGAGGGGGGTAGACGGCAGAAGGGAGCAACATCCTTTCCCTACCTGGGAGACCTGGGCCGTAGTTTAACGCATGGTCTGTTCACTTTTTGCCACAAGCTGCCGGGCTCTGGACTAAGTCCTTTTGCCTCTGGAACCATGGCCGTTCCGGAGAGCCACTTGTGGGGGGCAACTCATGAGCTCTATAAGGCATAAAGGATGAGCTGGTACTGTCCCCTTTCCCATGAGACTGCAGTTGTCCTGTTACCGCCGGCAGATACCTAGCATTCCAATAAGCTCTGAGGAGGTGGCCACCTTGCTGCCGGGGAGAGGGAAATGGTGGAATTGAGCAACACCCTTTCCCTCCTGGGGAGGCATGGCGCCATAGTTTAACGCATGGTCCATTCACTTTTCTGGCGCAAGCTGCCAGGCTCTGGATTAAGTCTTTTTGCTTCTGGAGCCATGGCTGTGACAGAGAGCCACTCATGGGGGATAACGATGACCTCAGTAGGGTGTGAAGGACGAGTCAGTACCGTCCCTCTTCCCATGAGACTGCAGTTGACCCATCACCGTCGGCTCATACCTGTCTTTCCAATAAGTTCTGCGGCAGTGGCCACCTCGCTGGGGGAAGGGGGGGAGAAAGGCGGGAGGGAGCAACACCCTTTCCCTCCTGGGGAGGCATGGCGCTGTATTTTAACGCATGGTCCATTTACTTTTCTGCCACAAGCTGCTGGGCTCTAGATTAAGTACTTTTGCTTCTGAAGTCATGGCTGTGTATGCGGTCCAGATGCATTTCTGCCAAAAGCCGCTGGGTTTTGAAATTTGTTTCTGAGTCTCTGGGATTATGGACATTAATCAGCTTGATCAGGAGCCAGAGAGGCCATTTGTAGGCGGTGACTCAGGGTCTCGCTAGGATGGGGAGGAAAGGGCCATTTCCACCCCCATCTGGTGAGGCCCCACATGTCTCGTCACTGCAGGCCCAAACTTGTCTGTCCAGTGGCTTCTGGAGGATGATGATCAACGGGCTGCCAGGGGGAACAGGCCAAGGCACGAAACCTATTCCCACCTGGAGTGGCCCAGCCCCAGTAACCTACTGCAGGAACTGGACGCATTTCTACCAAAAGTCTTTGGGTTCCAAGGTTCGTTTCTGAGTCTCTGGAATCATGGCTGTTCAACAGTTCGATTACGGACTAGAGAGGCCAAGCCTCAAATTATATAGCTGAGCTGGAGGTGGTTTGTGGGTGTCTCTATCACATACCTAACTTTTGGCCGTTTACTTTCTTGGTAAACTTTGCCCCAAGTTTTTGGGGTCTGGCCAAAGACACAGCAGCAATTTTGGGGTATCTGAAAGTCTGATGTTGCCATCAGGCTGCTGATGCACTCGCCTTACAGGTACAGATTGACCTTCTGGCGGCACCATACCCTCTATCTATTTATTTATTTTTAAATTGTAGAATTACCAACGATATTAAAGATAGCTGTTAAGTTTAAAATAACCGTTAAGATTTGCGAGATTTGTTGGAAACTTACACATGTGAGGCGATTCCTTGAAAACATGATTTAATCTCTTAATCATATTAATCATGCAAAAATGAATATGGAATATGTAATTTCGATCCTTTTTTACAGGTAATTCTAATTCTGATAAGTTAAACCACTTATATAACACCATAGAGTTAGTAGGCAAGAGCCAAGTTTAAAATATAACAATTTCCCATAATAATTTTTAATGCCGTTTCTTTTATGCTTTCCCTGAACTAATGAATTATTTTTTAATTAGCTGTCACTAATTCCCCAAATCCAGTGCATTGCAAATAGTCACAGGCTTAATTCAGCACTTTCGAGAAAATCTAAGCTATTATTGTTTTTTGTGAAGTAAAATCTTTTATTTAGAGAAATCTGAGATATAATAGACATATAAATTAAAGTGAAAAAACAGAAGTCTTTTTAGAGGGGAGGAAGCATAGAGTATATTTCTTAGGTTCAGATGAAAAATAATCTCCAAGACAGAGAATGTGCTTGAAATCTATGTTATTTCAAATTAAATTTTTGATTGCTAATATTCATAGTCCTAAGAATTTTTTTAAATGAATGGACTACTACATTTAAACCACTGCATTTAAACAATATGTAAAGAGAGTCAATAATAGAAGCATGAAATATGTCTACTTCTTTCCCTAGCATTAAAAATCTTAAGCACTCTATTATCTCTCTAGCCCTGTTACCAGATCCGTCAGATGCAAAGCATGTGCCTTAATTCCTGGACTAGTTTTATGTGCCCCCCACTCCAACAATTTTATATATTTTTGTCTATGAAGGAAATTATAGCTAGGGAAAATTAGAGATAAAATTAAGGACAAATGAATTATTGTTATTTTTTACCATTGAATTACTCAAGTTTGTAAAGTGAAGTGAAAGAGTCTATAAAGAAGGAGTAAATAGTAAGAATTTCAAGTATTGTGGAAAGGGTGTGATAAGCAATAAAAAAGGTATAAACCTTCTTCTCAGTGAGCTGTTATGGGAAGAGAATTAAGGGTTACTATATATCCAGACAGGTTTGCAGTCCGGGAAACGGGAAGTCATAGAAGGTCTTACTGATTATTTCTATTTTTTTTGGTAAGTCGGAGATGTTATTATTTACTCAAAGAAAAAGTATTATAATCATGAAAATTCAGAAGAGAGGGCTGGAAGTATTCCTGGAAATACTGAGAGAAGGAACTGGTAAGAGAAATGTTTAGTTGCAAAGAATACTCTACACGCAATCTGTAATGATCACTCTCTTCATTGTTGCATATTTTTATCTTTTGCAGCATTTAGGCTCTTGGTTACAAAACCAGAGAAGGGAAAATTCACATTGCTTCTGCAGTAATGTTAAGTAGAACAGGGATAATTCAGGTGAAAGGAAAGCAAGCTGAGATTTCAGGGAAAGATAGAAAAATCAGGACCATGCTGAACATACTAGATAGAGAACAAAGAATGAAACAAGTTGTGCATTAGGAAAAAGGCAGGAAGAGGAGGGGAGTTAAATGTCTTTAGGTCAGAGACAAATAATGGAGAAAAGAGTAATATAAATTTAGGTAGATTGTCTTGGGATATTTAAAGGGGATAATATAAATTATAAATCAAAACATTTTGCTTCATGCCATTATTTGCAGGTGGTAAAAGGAATAGATAGCTGACGCAAAGTTTATTTAAAAAATCAAACCAAAAGAAACAAGAAACAATAATTGCAGTTAAAAAGAACATGGAATCATGAAACTAGATTAAAAAGTGGATTATACATTGAACACAAGATCGGCAAAACCCTTCACGATATTGAGGCTAACGATATCTTCAAAGAAGACGCTCTTCTGACCAACTAAGTGGAAACAGAGATAAACAAATGGGACTATCTTAAATTAAGAAGCTTCTGCACCTCAAAAGATACAATGACCAGAATACAAAGACAATCAACAGAAAGGGAAAGGATATTTACCCAATACCCATCTGATAAGGGGTTGATATCAAAGATATACAAAGCACTGGTTGAAATCTATAAGAAGAAATCATCTAACCCCTTCAAAAACGGGGTGATGAAATGAACAGAAACTTTTCCAAAGAAGAAATCCGAATGGCTAAAAGACACATGAGAAAATACTCCACATCACTAATCATCAGGGAGATGCAGATCAAAACAAGAAAGAGATATCATTTCACAACACAGAGACTGGCCCACATCCAAAAGAACAAAAGCAACCGGTGTTGGCGTGGATGTGGCAAGAAAGGGACTCTCCTTCACTGCTGGTGAAAATGCCGACTGGTTCAGCCCGATTCTCAAAAAATTAGAAATTGAGCTCCCATTTTACCCAGAAATACAATTTCTGGGAATATATCCTGAAGAGGCAAAAAAGTACAGTCGAAATGACATGTGCACTTCTTTGTTCATTGCTGCACTATTCACAATAGCCAAAATCTGGAAAAAAAAAAACTCGAGTGCCCGATAAGAGATGACCGGTTGAAGAAACTTTGGTACATATACACAATGGAATACTATGCAGCTGTTAGAAAAGATGAAGTCATGAAATTTACGTACAAGTGGTACTACATGGAAAGTATCATGCTAAGAGAAATGAATCAGAAAAAGAGAGACAGACATAGAAAGATTGCATTCATCTGGGGAATATAAAGTAACAAAATAGGAGACTAACACCCAAAAATAGCCTAGATAAGTACCAGGAGGTTCACTCCATGGCTTGGAGGCCAGCTGCACATGCTAGGAAAAAAAGCAGCTCCAAATAAAGGGTGTTGGGAGGATCCTTCCAGGATGAGATATGCATGCTGAAAGTAGAATATAGACCGAACATGATTGTCACTCAATGCCTCTTTTGCAAACCACAGCACTCAAAATGATATAGAAAACAAAAGGGAATGCCCTGCCACAGGGGTGGGGTGGGATGGGGCAGATGTGGGGGGTGGAAGGGATACTGGGAGCATTGGAGGTGAAGAATGGGCACTGGTGGACGGATGGGTATTCAATCATTTTATAACTGAAACCCAAGCACAAAAATTTGTAAGTCTACAACTGGTAGACTTACATGGTGTTTCACTGATAAAAAATTAAAAATAAATAAAATAAAAAAGTATATTATATGTACAAAAATTAAAATCTCCATAACTGATGTGAGAAGTGAAGTGACTTGTTGTCAGAGTACTCATAAAAGTCCTTGGGTGGTGGTTACAAGTAAAAAAAAAAGAGAAAAAATGGTAACCCTACGTACCATATATTTCAATGGAGAAAATGCTTATTACAACCAAAGTGAAAGATTTGAAGTGAAAATAGAAATCGGAGAAAATATATTGTTAATGTCTCCCACTGGAGAGATAGTGATAAAATAGGAGAAACAAAAGCAGTATTTAATGAGAGCATGAGAAATATCAATCAATATAGTTTCTAATAGTCTTTTTAAAAAATCTTAATTAGTGAAAGACCATAAGGTACAGTTGTAGACTTACAAATTTTTGTGCTTGGGTTTCAATTATACAATGATCAAGTACCCATCCCTCCACCAGTGCCATTTCCCACCACCACGGATCCCAGTATCTCTCTCCCCCATCCCCGCCCCCCCGTTTCACCCTGCCTCTGTGGCAAGGCATTCCCTTATGTTCTCTCTCTCCTTTTGGGTGCTGTGGTTTGCAAAAGAGGCATTGAGTGGCAATGATGTTTGGTCTATAGTCTACTTTCAGCACGCTTCTCCCATCCTGGGAGGATCCACCCAACACCCTTTATTTGGTGCTCCTTCTCTATCTAAGCTGCCTTTCCCCCTAGCATGTGTGGCTGGCCTTCAAGCCATGGAGTAAACCTCCTGGTACTTGTCGCAGCCATTCTTGGGTGTTAGTCTCCTATTTTGTTACTTTATCTTCCCCAGATGAATGCAGTCTTTCTATGTCTGTTCCTCTCTTTCTGACTCATTTTGCTTAGAATGATACTTTCCATGTAGTAACACTTGTATGTGAATTTCATGACTTCATCTTTTCTAACAGCTACGTAGCACTCCATTGTGTAAAAGTACCAAAGTTTCTTTAACCAGTCATCTGTTTTCGGGCACTCGGGTTTTTTTATTTTTCCAGATTCTGGCTATTGAATAAAGGGCTGCAATGAACAAACAAGTGTAGATGTCACTTCGACTATACTTTTTTGCCTCTCTGGGATATATCCCCAGGAGTGGACTTGTCCATACTATTTTCCAAAAGGGCTCTGAACCAGTCGGCATTCCCACCAGCAGTGAAGGAGTGTCCCTTTCTCGCCACATCCGCGCCAGCAGAGGTTGCTTTTGTACTTTTGGATGTGGGCCAGTCTCTGTAGTGTGAAATGATATATGATTGTTGTTTTGATCTGCATCTCCCTGATGATTAATGATGTAGAGCATTTTCTCATATGCATTTTAGCCATTCTGATTTCTTCTTTGAGAAATGTTCTGTTCATTTCGTCGCCCCATTTTTTGATGGGGTTTGATGTTTTCTTCTTGTGGAGTTCAACCAGTACCTTGTATATCCTTGATATCAACCACTTGTTGGATGGGTATTGGGCGAATATTCTTTCCCATTTTGTTGACTGTCTTTGTAGTTTGGTCATTGTTTGTTTGGAGGTGCAGAAGCTTTTTAGTTTACGATAGTCCCATTTGTCTATCTCTGTTTTCACTTGCTTGACCAGTGGCGTGACATCTTTGAAGATACCATTAGTTTCAATGTCATGGAGGGTTTTGCCAATTTTGTCTTCAATATACCTTATAGATTCCGGTCTGATGTTGAGGTCTTTAACCCATTTTTGTCTTAATTTGGTACATGGTGTTAGGCAGACATCTGGGCCCATTTTTTTGCATGTGGCCATCCAGTTTTGCCAGCACAATTTGTTAAAGAGGCTTTCCTTACTCCACTTCACATTTCATGCTCTTTTATCAAAGATTAATAAAGGTAAAGGTAAAGGCCCTCCCGTTGATCGTCGATTTGCTCGAGCGGGCCCAGTAACGTCTCCATTGGAGACTTTGTTGTTACTGTGTCTGGCATATCGAATACTCTCGGTAGCTTGCCAGGCTCTCCGAGAGGGGCGGAGGAATCGAACTCGGGTCGGCCATGTTGGCCGCTTGTAAGGCGAACGCCCTACCGCTGTGCTATTAGATGATTATATATTTGAGGGGAGATGTCATTATATTCAACCCTGTTACTTGGTTTGCAGCTCTGCCTTTATTTCAGTACCATGCTATTTTAATTATTACTGTTCTGTAATAGAATTTGAAGGTAGGGAGGTTGATTTCTCCCATTATTTTTCCCCCAAAATTGCTTTAGCTATTCGTGAGGGACTATTGTTCCATATGAATTTCAGCACTGTTTGCTCCATTTCTTTGAAGAATGTCATGGGTATCGTAATAGGGATCGCATTGAATTTGTACAGTGCTTTGGGAATTATTGCCATTTTGACGATGTTAAATCTCCTGATCCATGAGCAGGGGATATGTTTCCATTTTCTCATGTCCTTTTTTATTTCCTGAAGTAGCGTTTTGTAGTTTTCTTTGTACAGGTCTTTTACTTCCTTAGTTAAGCTGATTCCTAGCTACTTGATTTTTCTGGGGCACGATTGTGAACGGGATTGTTTTATCGTGTCACTTTCTCTCTCTCACTGTTTGCATATAGGAAAGCCATGGACTTTTTGGTATTGATTTTATGGCCTGCAACTTTACTATAGAAGTCTATTGTTCCTAGGAATTTCTTGGTAGAGGTTTTAGGGTTCTCTAAGTATAGTATCATATCATCTGCAAATAGTGAGAGCTTGATTTCTTCCTTTCCTACCTGAATCCCCTTAATATCTTTTTCTTTTCTAACCGCTATTGCAAGTACTTCCAGTACTATATTGAACAGCAGTGGAGAGAGTGGCTATCCTTGTCTTGTCCCTGATCTTAGAGGGAAGGCTCTCAGTTTTTCCCCTTTGAGGATGATGCTTGCTGTAGGTTTGTGGTAGAAGGCTTTAACTATATTGAGGAAAGTCTCCTGTATACCCAATTTGGAAAGGGTTCTCATCATAAAGGGGTGCTGGATCTTGTCAAATGCTTTCTCTTCGTCTATTGATATGATCATGTGCTTTTTATCTTTTCTTTTGTTGATATGATGGATTATGTTGATCGACTTCCGAGTGTTAAACCATCATTGCATCCCTGGGATGAATCCTACTTGGTCATGGTGTATGATCTTTTTGATGAGTCGTTAGATTCTATTTGCTAATAGTTTGTCGAGGATCTTTGCATCTGTGTTCATCAGGAATATTCGTCTAATTGTCTTTTAAATACAGATTTAAGATTGACATTTCATTATTTATTGTATTTGATAATTAGGATTTCTATTCTTTTTATGTCTTTACAATTAAAGAATTGCTCAATTTTGTTCTTAGAACAAACTCTCACATTCTAGGTAGTGCATAATTTTAGGGTAATTATTGACTAGATCTCATGGTTCTAATCTTTACTCTGGGTTCTAACATTGTATGATCATCATTCAGGGGAATTTTTATTTAAATATCTCCAACATTTCTTCCAACTTTATCACCATGAAGCTATTATAATGAGCTTCATTCCTATACATTTTAATCTGACTGATCCTGATTGCTCTTTTCTTTAGACTCTGAGTAAATAGTACAGATACTATTAGTAGGAAAGCGTTTTATGCTCTTATAAAATTGAAAAAAATATTAAATTACAGAATGTTCTGGCCATCTTTTTAGAGTACAGAAATGCATAACCTGTAGTTTGAGGTAAGGCAGAAAAGTTCTGGATCTTGAACATAGATATGGACATGAAGATGAAGTACTGCCAGATTGAGTGGCTTTGGAAATAGTGATAGGAGAATTTAGGGGGAACACACATACTTTAAATGCCTATAGCCTATCTGTGGTGAACAATGAGATGCTAATAAGGTGACTGATATGAAGAAATGAAATACTGACCTGGATGTCTGCTGAGTAAAATTTATATAACATTCATGATGCCAATTTAATCCTCATAACAATTCCAAATGACTTTTATTAAACTTATAGAAGCAAAACTGATCAAACAGATAAGCAAAATGCCTAACGTTCATTATACAACTAGTTAGTGGTACAGTTTGGATTTAAAATCCAGTTCTTTCTGATCCAAAATACTTTTTTCTTAATCATTCTAAAATTCAACTGTGTATTAACAGGAACGGTTAGAATAAAAAGAGGGAGTTACAAGTTGAATCTATTTCTTCTTTTGAGAGGAACTTCACAAGCAGTACACAGATCTGGGGCCATTCTCAGTGATCCTTGGCCTATAAGGCCTGTGGTTCAATGTGTGAGCTCAAGGATGTAATATTTTTCAGGTCCAGTGGTGCCTAGGACCATCAGGTCAATACCGGATGTGCTGGATGCCCTCCAAGCCTACACCCATCGATGCTCAGAAAACCATGTGGTGGTAAGGATCTAATCAGGGTCTTATGTTATATGTCCTCTTCCCAGGAACATCTAAATAAAATAAAAGCTAATGTCTCTAAAGTCCAACTGCTTCAGCCAGAATTTGTGATCATCAACTATTATTAACTGTGCAAATAAGTGAGCAAGTTATCCAGTTTCTGGTGGATAATTTTTAACAGACTAATTGGAGAGGTTAAAATCTATTTCACAGTATACCATGATAATTGAATTAATTGTTATAAGTAAACTGCTAGGTACAATAAATATTTTGTAAGAAACAAATAATAACAACTATTAATAGTATTAATACTTAATACCTGTTAAGCAATAAATTAACTAGATCCAAATAAGCATTTTCAGTTTTAGTGACTAAGAATAAGAAGCTGTATAAACTTTTTTTCATTTCACAATTGTGTTATAGGTCAATACTTTCAAAAAACAGTTGATTTCAATTACCAGGATGTGGTTCTTCAAAATTGTTCTTTATTTGGCCCTGTTATATAAGGAAAGTGATTTTTGTCCTCTATTAATTATACTAAACAGAACAAAAAAATCTATGTGTCTCTGTTGTTAACCATTTTTTTTCTGGGTTTAAAGCATTATTTTTTTTATTTTTTATTTTTTTATTTTAAGCAATTTTATTTTATTTTTTTATCATTTTTTATTAGTGAAACACATTAAGTACATTAATAGACTTATAAATTTTTGTGCTTGGGTTTCAGTTATACAATGATCAAGTACCCATCCCTCCACCAGTGCCCATCCTCCCCCACCACGGGTCCTAGCATCCCTCCCACCACCCCCCTGTCCCACCCTGCCGCTGTGGCAGGGCATTCCCCCTTGTTCTCTCTCTCTTCTTTTGGGTACTGTGTTTTGCCAGAGAGGCATTGAGTGGCAATCATGTTTGGTCTATAGACTACTTTTAGCATGTCTCTCCCACCCTGGGAGGGTCTTCACAACACCCTTTATTTGGTGCTCTCTTCTCTATCTGAGCTTCCTTTTCACCTAGCACATGTGGCTGGCCTTCAAGTCATGGAGCAAAATAAGCAATTCATTTAAAGTAATTAGCTTATTTACTGAAATATAATGAATTTGTTGTTTGAATATATAATGAATATATAATGCTAGATCAATTTAAAATCAGAAAAGTTGGGCCAGGGAGACAGTATAGTGGGTAAGGTTATTATTTAGCATTCAGTTGACCCAGATTCTATCTCCAGCACTGCATATGGTTCCCACGATTGTATATGCTTGTTTTCTGTCAAGTAGGTAAGGTCTTTGATAAGTGTGCAGTTAAATGTTTACTTTGATTTTGCATATTTGTAGACACTACTAATCGCAATCAATTTTTGCCCACTAGAGACATTTTAAATTAGTTCAAAGTGATAATGAATGATCCTATAGAACTTCCATAAGACTTATTTACTTATAGTCAGAGAAACAAGGCTAACTCTACCCTCTACCCTCTGATTTTGATCCTTCCCAAAATTCACCTTAAATCTATATAGCACTGAAAATAAGGTGTATTAGTTTTAAACGTATGATAACTTCCTCAACCAAGGTCTTCCCTTCTCAGTTTAATGGAGTCAAAATCAAGAAAAATTCTCTAAGAGCTATAACTTATTGCATGTCCTAAGCATAAATTTTCAGGTAAATATCAGAGGTGTACACAGTGAATTAGTTTTACTCAATCCTTACAGGATGTCCTGGAAAAGCATCACAGTGGTAGGAAAATTCTGGGCCTGAGGATGAAGAAAATAATGATCCTTCTTATTATTATTAAGTTGTGAAAAATCAAAATAAATATAGAGTATTCAAACTGGTAGTAAGTGTGTAAGCACCGTTCCTAGAATGTGTAAATCTTTTGCCTGGGTGACGTTAGGAGTGCTCACACATTAATAAACATGTTCACTGGCTCTCCGGGCAGCTCTCTCTCTCGCCACCCATGTTCGGTGCTCTCAAACTGCTTCCCCACCCAGGACGGCCGTTGCAATGGGCGGATGAAGGAGGAATGAGGGCCAAGCTGGTTGGTGATTAGCTGCCGTTTGCTCCCTCCCTCGTCTCTCCACAACTCTCACAATTTTCTCCCCAACTCACCCCCAACTCTCTCCAACTCTCTCCCAGATTTCTTCAACCCTCTAACTCATTCCACAATGCTCTCACCAATTCTCGCTTACTAACTGTCCTTGCTTTGCCCATAGCTTCCACTCTGCCTCTCTTGAACTCTCTCCCTCTCCACCTCTCCACATTCACAGCGGTAAGGGGTTTGCCTTGCACGCAGTCAGCCCGGCCAGCCGGGTTCAGTTGCTCTGCCCCTCTCGGAGAGTCCAGCAAGCTACTGAGAGTATCTCACCCGCATGGCAAAGCCTGGCAAGCTACCCGTGACATACTCAATACGCCAAACACACCAACAAGTCTCAAAATGGAGACGTTACTGGGCCTGCTTGAGCAAAATCGATGAACAACGGGAGGACAGTGACAGTGTCTCTATCCACACCTCCCAAAGCACACCTCCTCCCCACACCCTGGGAAGCACAATCAATATTTTTTTTCAAGACTTCCTGACCACCTGCAGTCCACAAGGGCAAAACAGCACGTAATGTGTGTTTCTCCTCTCTTTAGACCTGTAACTTAATTAGCATCTTAATTCTACTTCCTAATATTTGTCATTCTGTATGGACACAGTAACAGACACAATTAGGTTTGTAGGGCGACTCTCCTGACATCTTGCCACAGACTCAGACTACAGTGCTCAGGCCAAATTGATCATTCCTAACCCTAGCAGGATTTGAATCTAGTTATTACTTTTTGAATCATGATAGAATTTGTCCATGACTATGCTCTTAAATTATAGTTATGCATTATGGCACTTTGACCAGGCCCATTTCGATGCCAGGGTAGCTCACTGCTTGCCCTGGGTCTATCCAGTCCCTTGTTGGGACCCTGATTTTGGGGATGTAGGAAGTAAGCAACTGAGGCTTAAGTCAAGAAATCAGATATCCAGGAAGTAATATTATCTGGAGTCAATTAACTCCCAAGTTACAGACTTGTCTTTTTAACTGTCTTCTTGTGTTCATACAAAAAGTAATTGCTCAGAAGTAACTAACCATGCAAAGGACATTAAGGAGAAGAGAAAAACAATATTTACAAGTCAGCAGAGTCTGATCAGGAGTCAAAGGTATTTGACAGGTTGGTGGAGCAATCAACAAACCCAAGCTCCCTGCAGCCAGGGAGGAAGAACAAACAAATGTTATCCTACAGTAAAAAGTTAAGAGGTGTACAAGTATTAACCACAGTAAATATATTTATAATAAAGAAAAGGAAGAACACTATGTGTAATTATCAGGGAAGGTTTCATGGAGGAATGTAACAGGTATTGACTGTGGGTAGGAATTAATAGATGTAGATGAAGTAATTGTAAAATTTTAAGTAGAACTCGATTAAGGTGCCTCTCATAGACAAAATTTCTGATGGTATACAAATAAATGTGTATAAGATTATGATGTGGCCCAGTGGTGGAACCAAAAATGCTGAATCACAAGCTCACTGTAAATCACACTTAATAATGACCAATTATTGGGAGGAAAACCACAACTCCAGACTTCTCACTGAGGAGTAAACATATTATCTATCTATCTATCTATCTATCTAGCTAGCTAGCTAGCTAGCACCTATTTATCTCTGTACCGTGTATTAAGTTAGTTCAATGAACTAACTAAAATTCAAAACGGAATCGAAAAACTCCAAAACAATTTGTGATCAAAATGACAAAAGTTAAAGACAGAGACATAATATTGAAAGCAGCAATAAAATGCACGAAAAGAATAACTATTGTAAATCAGGGAGCCTCTATTAAAATGGTAAAAGAGACAGAAAACACCAAATCTTTCTCTTACGTATTCTGTTTAGTTTTGTTAAAGCTTCTGACTAAAAGGCAGTCATTTGATGTAACTCACACCTGTGGACCTATTGTAGTCTTTTCCAAAAGTCTTGGAGGCGAAAATTCTTCCCCTGCATATGTCTTGGAAACAAATTTGTAATGAAAAACACAACTGAAAAAGAGTAATCACAAGGAGTTAAAAACAAACTAAATTATAATTAATCATCACTTAATCACTTAATCCCCGTTATTCATCGATTTATTCGAGCGGGTGCCAGTAACGTCTCCATTCATCCCGGTTGTGTGCTAGCGTAGCCCAATGGTATCTGTTCGTTTTAGGAACATGTAGAGCCTCAAACCGATCATTTAGGGTCTTGACGAAGAAGTCTGACCATCTTATAGGTGGGCGTCCACGTGATCTTTTGATGTCTCGTGGAATCCAATCAGTAATGGCTCTAGTCCAGCGGTTGTCTGTAAACCTCATTACGTGTCCAGCCCATCTGATTTTTGATGTCTTGGCAAATGAGACAGCGTCCCTGATTCTTGAGCGTTGACGAAGATCAGAACTCCGGATTCTATCTCTCATTTGAGTGAATCGTGATATTCCAAGCATAGTTCTTTCGATTCCTCTTTGAGAGACCCGAATAGTATTCTCATCCTGTTTTCGTAGGGTCCAGGTCTCTGAGGCATATGTTAATGCAGGAAGAATAGTGGAATCAAAGAGATGTGCTCGTAGCTGGAGGTTCTTTGTCCTTTTAGTTATTTCTTCAATGCTCTTGAAGACATTCCAAGCCGCTCTCTTCCTCCTGCGCAACTCAGGTGCCAGGTCATTCATCATGTTGATTTCTCGACCTAGGTATATATAACTGTTGCATTCGGAGATGGTGGTTCCATTGAGAGCGAATGGAGCATCAGGAACAAGGCTGTTTCTCATAAACATTGTCATCGTAAGATTCAGCTGTAGTCCGACCTTTCCACATTCATGGTCAAAGTCATTCAGCATTTGTGCCGCTTGGTTGATGTTTGGTGTTATTAGAACGATGTCATCAGCAAAGTGGAGGTGGTGTAGTTGCCGACCATCTATCTTCACTCCCATGTTTTCCCATTCCAGTCGTCGCATGATGTTCTCGAGGGTGGCACTGAAGAGTTTTGGTGAAATGGTATCACCCTGCCGAACCCCTCTCTTGATATGGATGATAACTTCTTTGTAGAATGGTGAGATCTTGGTAGTGAATCCGCAATAGAGCTCACGAAGGATCCTGATGTATTGAGTTTGTACGCCCTGATTGACTAGGGCTTCCATGACCGCTTCCGTCTCAACAGAATCAAAGGCCTTCTTTAAATCAATGAACGTTAGACAGAGTGGCATCTTGAACTCCCGAGATACCTCAATGAGCTTGGTTATTGTGTGGATATGGTCGATGGTACTGAATCCTTTTCGGAATCCAGCTTGTTCACATGGTTGTCCTTCATCTAGTGTTCTGCTAATCCTATTCAGGATGACTCGAGTGAATAGTTTGTAGATGACAGACAATAGGCAGATTGGGCGATAGTTGCCAATGTCGTGGATGTCTCCTTTCTTGTATAGTAGTACAGTCTTGCTGGTTTTCCATTGGGATGGAACCTTGCATTCAGAGAGGTAGCGTGTGAAGAGTCAAGCCAATGTATTGATGAGTACTGATGGTAAGTTCTTCAGGTGTTCAGGTCTGATCTTGTCTGGGCCAGGTGCTCTTTGTTTCTTTACCGACGAGATGGCATGTTGGATTTCGGAAGGGAGAACATTGGGAACGACATATCCATCATGTGGTATGTGGTATGTGGGCAAGTGGATGTGGCTATTAAAGAGATCTGAGTAGAAGTCATGAATAATCTTCTCCATTGCCCTTCTGGAAGATGTGATAGATCCATCATGATGTCAGAGGGCAGTCATCTTGGTTTTGTAGTTGGTGAAGGACAGGCGGGCATTACGAATGTTTTTACCAGCTTCTGCTGCATCTACCAGTACTGCTGCTCTCCTGTTTTTGAGGTCATCCTTGATGGCTTCTCTGCACTGTTTTGCCAGTTCGGACGTTTGTTTGTGGTTGCCTGAGGCACGTGCCAAGCCACGTTGGCGAATAAGTTCAAGAGTGTTCGAAGAAAGACGGTTTTTTGTGGTTATCTCTCTCTTGGCATTCCTTGCACAATCATGGAGGTGCTGAATCATTCGATTGTATTCCTCATCAATGTTGTCAATGACGGCATCTTCCCATGTTGCCGCAACAGAGCCAAAGAGTTCCCAGTTGGTGGTTGTTCTGGGAGTCCTCTTCTTAAACCTTGCATTCTTTTCTCCTCGTTCTGTGAGGTAGAATTTTGCACGAAGAAGACGGTGGTCTGATCCCGTTTGGAATTTTGGGACAACAGCAACATCGGTTAGGCAAAACCGCCGATTGAATATGATGTGGTCTATTTCATTGTGGAACCGTCCATCGGGAGACTCCCATGTCCAACGTTTAGATTTAGCCTTTTGGAATTGTGAGTTACCATGGAAGGTTTTGGTTGACATGATGAACTCAGACAGTCTGTCACCCTGTTCGTTCCATTCCAGGCCATGGGTTCCGATGTGGAGTTCATCGACCAATCTTCTTGGTCCTATTTTGGCATTAAAATCACCGACAATGATCTTGTAGAAGGTGTGATCTTCTTTATAGAATTTCTCCAGCTCCATGTAGAATTTCTCAGTTTCTCTTTCACCATAATTGGATGTTGGTGCATAGACAACAAAGATAGAAACTGCCGGTAGTGAGCCACATTTATTCAAGTGTAATCGTCCGATTCGGGTTGTTAGGCATTCAAATGAATCAATGCTCGTGACTAAGTTTGTGTTGACAAGGATACTGACACCACCTACGCCTCTTTTATCACATGTTCCAAGGAACAGTTCTTCTCCAGTGTCGAAAACAGCATGATGGGATTGATGTCTTCTCGTTTCGGTCAGACCAATGATGTCGTACTTGATCTTTCGTGCTTGTACCATAAGGTCTTCAATGGATGCAGCAGATGTCAGCATACGAGCATTAAAAGTACAGACAATCATTTTTGTTTTTCTGCGTTTTGGCAGCCTATGTCTGCCTTGGTGTTTTATCAGCCTCTCCTTCCATATCCTTCTCGACTCTGCATATTCAGGGTTAGGGAAATGAGATCCATTTATTACTGGATTTGGCATATCAATTTGGTCTATTTGGCATAGACCACGGATAGCTTGCCAGGCTCTGCCGTGCGGGTTGGATATTGAAGGATATTTAAGTTACCCTGAAAATTTAGAGAAAAGTAAATAAATAGTCGCGCGGCCACAAATGCGGCTGCGCGCTCCCAGGAGCTTGTTGTGATAATCTCTGGATCCTGGCCTTTGTTGGGTTTACACGGCAGTTGGAGGGTGTAACTGTCTAGCTACTGACAGGTCGAGTCCCAAACCGTGCAGGCTTGGAGATCTCAGCCCCGGGTCCCACACACCTGGGTTCCTCTGCCAGTTCTGTTATGTCTGAGGCTTATCCAAGTGTGTGGAGAGTGGCTCCAGTAAGGCCTTGGTTGGGGCCTGGAGGTCTTCAGCTGTTGGGCCCTGGCGAGGATAGTCAGACACAGGGTAGGAGACTCTGCCTTGTGCTCTCCCGGGAGCATTATAATTACTTATAATTATAATTATAATTATATAATTATATATATAATTATATAATTACAAAATTATAGTTACTTAGAATAAAACATGGGGGTGTAATTCTCATAGGTAATTTTACAGTAAAATTCAAATAATCTAATACAAAGTTGGCAGGTTAATTACTAATGCTAATGTGAAGTTTAATATATAAAAATAATAAAATTTTTGTTAAGTACAACTATTCACTGATGGATATACAAGACGAAATATATTATTTATAGCATAAATTCCTAAAGAAGTTGAGATACGAGGGAGTAAAATTACAAAACTCTAGACTGTATTTAAAACCTTATGCTGTTTTTAACTTAAAATGGATTGTTATAAATTTAAGTATTTTATGATAGCCATCCGTATCATTCCAATTTTAGTATATGTGCTGCCAAAGCGAGCACATATACTATATGTGACTATAAAAGACCCAGAGACTATAAAACCCAGCTCCCAGAAGAGAACAGCGCAGAGTCTCCTGCCCCCACGTCTGGCTTTCCTCGCCAGGACCCCTTGGAGGGGAGCGGGTTGAGTTTCCCTCCCCGCCCCAACCAGGGCTCCGGCAGCTGAAGACCTCCAGAACCTGCCACCACCATGCTGAGACCACTCTCCACATGAACAAAGGTATTGGCAGAGGAACAAAGGCACACGGGCCCTGGGACTGAGATCTCCAAGCCTGCTCGGATAGGGGCTGAGCATCCTCCACCCAGATCCTCCTTCTTCCAGTAGGCAGGGGTCACACCCACCAACTGGCCCCCTTGCACCATGTAATCCCATCAAAGGCCAAGTCTCAGAGACTATAAAACCCAGCTCCCGGAAGAGAACAGCGCAGAGTCTCCTGCCCCCGCGCCTGGCTTTCCTTGCCGGAGCCCCTTGGAGGGGAGCGTGTTGAGTTTCCCTCCCCGCCACAACCAGGGCTCCGGCAGCCGAAGACCTCCAGAACCAGCCACCACCATGCTGAGACCACTCTCCACAGGCACAAAGGTACCGGCAGAGGAACAATGGCATGCGGATCCCGGGGCTGAGATCTCTAAGCCTGCTCGGATCGGGGCTGAGCATCCTCCACCCAGATCTATAAAAGAGACTATAAAACCCAGCTCCCGGAAGCGAATGCAGCTGCACGACATCTTATTATCTCATTCTTACTTTGGACAAACTGGCAGGCTACCGAATGTAACCTGCCCACACAGCATAGTCTGGCAAACTCCCTGTGGCGTACCCAATACGCCAAATACCAGTAACAATGATGGGTCTCATTCTCCTAACCCTGAAAGTGCCTTGAATATGGCACTTTTTAAAAAATCTCAGGGCGAGGATGAAGGAGACATTACTGGGGCCTGCTTGAGGCAATCGACGAACAACAGGATGGTCGTGATTGTCGTGATGATAGCCATGGTATTATGGTAACCACAAAGCAAAAGCCTGGAGTAGATATGTTAGTGAAAATGACATAAAAATACCATGATAGAAAGAATAAGTGACGAATAGGGAGGGGGGCCAGCTATAGATAAGTGAATAACAGGGAGGGAGCCAGCTATTGTAGATAAGAGAGGAGTAGGAAGGTGCACCGCCTTTGATGGTTCTTCACCTCATCGTGGTGAGGGGATGGCAACGGTGCCAACCGGCGGAGAGAGAACCGACATGCCACCCACATGGCAGAGCCTGGCAACTACCTGTGGTGCATTCAATATGCCAAAAACAATAACAAAAATGGCCCTCGTCCCTCTGACCCTTTAAGAGCTCCTAATACAGCAGCATTGAGGACAAGCAAGGAGAGGCTGCTAAAATCTCAGAGCTGAACTAGGCTGCCAAACCAAAGAAGGACTAAAATGACTGTCTCCACCTTTAATGCACATATGATAACATCAGAAGCATCTATTAAGGACCTGATGGTGCAAGCACAAGTCAAATATGAGGTCATTGGTCTGACCAAGACAAGAAGGCATTGAACATACCACACCATTTTCAGCACTGGAGAACAACTGTTCCTCGGAACATACGACAGTAGAGGTGTTGGTGTTGTCGGTGTCCTCGTCAACACAAACTTGGCCATGAGCACTGATTAGTTCAAATTCCTTATGACACAAATCAGATGCTTACGTTTGAATAGATACAGGTGATAGCTGGCAATTTCTATCATCGTCGTTTATGCACCGACATCCAACTATGTAAAGTAAGTAAAGTAAAGGCCCTCCCATTGATCATCGATTTGCTTGAGCGGGCCCAGTAAAGTCTCCATTGGAGACTGTTGTTATTGTGTCTGGCATATCGAATACGTCACGGGGAGCTTGCCAGGCTCTGCCGTGCGGGCGAGATACTCTCGGTAGCTTGCCGGGCTCTCCGAGAGGGGCTGAGGAATCGAACTCGGGTCGGCCATGTTGGCTGCCTCCAAGGCAAACGCCCTACCACTGTGCTATCGCTCCTATGACAAAGAAGAAATTGAAAACTTATACATGGAGCTGGAGAAGTTCTATAAAGAACACCACACCTTCTACAAGGTCCACACCTTCTACAAGGTCATTGTTGGTAATTTTAATGCCAAGATAGGGCCGAGAAGGTTGCCTGAAGAACTCCACATCGAGACCCATGGCCTAGAATGGAAAAAACAGGGTGAGAGACTTCTGAGTTCATCATGTTGACCAAAACCATCCAAGGTAAATCTCAGTTCCAGAAGGCCTAATCTAAACGTTGGACATAGGAGTCTTCCTGTGTACAGTTCCACAATGAAATTGACCACATCTTATTCAATCCACGGTTTTGCCTGACCAATATCACTGTTGTCCCAAAATTCCCAAACAAGATCAGACCA
Source organism: Sorex fumeus (assembly GCF_029834395.1). Taxonomy (NCBI): domain Eukaryota; kingdom Metazoa; phylum Chordata; class Mammalia; order Eulipotyphla; family Soricidae; genus Sorex; species Sorex fumeus. Next base: position 17,780,318 of record NW_026606107.1, on the reverse strand, counting down.
ACATACTTCACAAAGCGGGGAGAAAGGGCTGCAAACTTTATGTAGAGAACTTCCAGAATGACCACCTACTGAGAGCTCTTTGGCACTCTTGTGGCAATAAGGGAAGATGCCGCCATTGACAACATTGACCAGGAATATGATCTACTGGTTCAGCATCTCCATGATTGTGCGGGTGTGTAAACTCACATAAAAGGGGGCACAGCACACATCGGCGGTGGTTTTATCTCTCCCACCGCCCGCGTTCGGTAGTCTCACCCTTCTCCCACCCCAGGAAGGTTGATGGCAATGGTCAGGCGGAGGAAGGAAACGAGGGCCAGGCTGGTTGGTATTAGTCGCAGTTTATTCTGATCCTCTCTCCATCTACACTAGTCTCCCTTCTCTGCCTCTGCCCCTCTTCTTCCTCCCCCATGCTACTTCATTCTCCTTCTCCATTCCCCTTCACCCTCCTTCTCTGGAATCTGGGTTCTGATCCCTCTTTCTCTTCCTTCTGATCCCCCAGCCCACTCTTACAGTCTAGTTAAAACCCAAAGCATGAGGGGTTGGGGTAATAATTACACATAGGTGTGGTCACAATCAACAGGGATAGAAATCTTAGCCTCAGGGAAAGCCACTCCTAGGACAGATCCTTTCTCAACAGGACAACCCACCCTAGAGCAGGATCCCATGGGTGTGTCTCCTCTCCTTGTCCACAAGCATATAAGAATATATAACATAAATCATTTTGTATGGATACAGTAAGAAATATCTTAAACTTATAGAATTGCTCTCCTAGGGCCATCTGGATCTCAGACTACAGTGTTCAGGCCAGATAGTCTTTCCCACCCCTAGCAGGGTCCTAGTCTCGTCGTTACCTTTGGATCATGACAGCATCTGTCTATGATCAAACTCTTAACTTATAGTTAAGAATCGTGGCACTTTGGCCTGGCCCATTTCGCTGCCAGGGTAGCTCACCGCTTGCCCTGGGTCCATTCAGTCCCTCGTCGGGACCCTGCTTTTGGGGTGTTAGGAACTAAGGGCAACTGAGGCTTAAGTCGAGAAAGCAGATGCCTGGGAGTGAATAATATTCAAAGCCAATCAAATCCTAAGTTACAAAGCATAATGTTAACGGTCTTCCTGTATCTATACAAAAATGATATTGCTTTGAAGTAAACTGTTCATAAGGCATAAGGAGAGGAGAAAGGCAATATTTCACTCATACATATGAAATCATAGATTTCTGGGAATCTGACCTTACAAATTAAGAGAGTCTGATTAGGGGGAAAGCTGATTAACTGGGTGGGGAGGAGAGCATAGGGAAGACTGTTTACAGATAAACAAAATGGAATGGAAGTGCCTCAGGAGCACTGTGATGGGTATAACCAGATAAACCTAAGCTTCTTGTGGAAGAAGGACAAAGCAATGTCACCCTACATGCGGGGATGCCGAGAGTGAGAAAACCACAAAAAGATGCCTGTCTTTGGAAATACTCGAGCTCATTCACCAACGTGGTTTGGTGAGACCCTCAGGCAATCACAAGCTAACATCTGAGCTCACAAAGCTGTGCAGAGAAACGATAAAGGAAGACCTCAAAGAGAGAAGAGCAGCAGTGTTAGCCAATGTGGCAGAAGCCAGGAAAAATATTCGCAATACCCAGCTGTCCTCCACCAACTACAAGACAAAGATGACTGTCCTCCGATGTCCTCATGGATCTATTACATATTCCAGAAGGGCAATGGAAAATGTTATCCATGACTTCTACTCGGATCTCTTCATTTCCACATCCACCTGCCCACATACCAAATTCCGCAGGATGGATATGTTGTTCCCAGCGTTATTCTCCCATCTGAAATCCAACACGACATTTTATCCGTAATGAAGCATACAGAACCTGGTCCAGACAAGGTTAGACACAAACATCTGAAGAATCTTCTGCCAGTACTCGTCAATACACTGGCTTGGCTGTTCACATGCTATCTTTGTAAATTCAAGGTTCTATCCCAATGGAAAACCATCAGGATCGTTCTGTTGTACAAGAAGGGAGACATCCACGACATTGGTAACTATTGCCCAATCTGCCTGTTGTCCATCTTCTACAAGTTGTTCATTCGAGTCATCCCTAATAGGATTGGCAGAACACTAGATGAAGGAAGACCGTATGAGAAAGCCGGGTTCTGAAAAGGATTCAGCATGATCAACCATATCCACATGGTTACCAAGTTCATTGAGGTTTCACAAGAGTTCAAGCTGCTACTCTGTCTAACGTTCATCGATATAAAGAAGGCCTTTGATTCTGTTGAGACTGAAGCAGTCATCGAAGCTCTAGTCAAACAGGACATTCAAACTCAATACATCAAGATACTCTGTGAGGTGAATACGGATTCACTACCAGGATCTCACCATTCTACAAGGAATTGATCATCAACATAAAGAGAGGGGTTTGACAGAGTGATATCGTTTCACTGAAACTCTTCAGTGCCACCCTTGAGAACATCATGCCACAACTGGAATGGGAATAAATGGTAGTGAAGATAGATGGTTAGCAACTAACTACACCACCTCTACTTCACTGATGACATCATTCTAATAACACCAAACATTAGCCAAACGGCACAAATACTGGCCGACTTCGACAGTGAGTGTTGAAAGATTGGACTGCAGCTGAATCTCACAAAGACAATGTTCATGAAAAATGGACTAGTTCCTTATGCTCCATTTGCTCTCAACAGAAGGAACATCTCCAAATGAAGCAGTTATGCACGGACTAGCTCCTGATGCTCTATTTGCTCTCAATGGAACGAACATCTTTGAATGCAGCAGTTATGTGTACCTAGGTCAAAAACTCAACATGACGAACAACCTGGACCTGATTTGTACAGGAGGAAGAGAGTGGCGTGGAATGCCTTCAAGAGCATTGAAGAAGTGGTTAAGAGGACAAAGAACCTTTGGCTCCAGGCACATCTTTTCAACTCCACCATTCTTCCTGTATGCCTCAGAGACTTGGGCCCATAAAAAACAGGACAAGAACACTATTTGGGTATTCCAAAGAGGAATTGAAAGATCTATGCTTAGAATAATATCACATTTCAGTCAAGTGAGAGATGGAATCCCGAGTTCCAACCTCAGTTGACGATCAAGAATCAGAGATGCGGGGCTGAAGCGATAGCACAGTAGGTAGGGCGTTTGCCTTGCACACGGCCGACCTGGGTTCGATTCCTGCATCCCATATGGTCCCCAAGCACCGTCAGGAGGAATTTCTGAGTTCAAAGCCAGGAATAACCCCTGAGCATCGCTGGGTGTAACCCAAAAAAGAAAAAAAAAAGAATCAGAGACGCTGTCTTGCTTGCCTAAGCATTGGAAAATCAGATAGGTTGGACACATAATTCGATTTAGAGATGACTGCTGAACTAGAGTTGTCACCAACTGGATTCCACGGGACGTCAAAAGGACGTATGGCCGCCCACCTATGAGATGGTCAGACTTTTTTGTCAAGACCCTGAACAAACAGTTTGAGGCTCTTCATGTCCCTGGAGCAAGCAGATGCCATTGGGCTACACACGACGAATGGAGACATTACTGGTGCCCACTAGAGCAAATCGATGAATAGCGGGATGACATGTGACACAAGTGATACAACGAATCACCACGAGATACAGTTATAGGCTTACAAACTTTCGTGCTTACATTTCAGTCATACAATGATTGAGTACCCATCCCTCCACCAGTGCCCATTCTCCACCACCAATTTTTCTTCTTTTGAGAGTAAGCTTAGGATTCTTGTTTTATTTTTTCATCAAATTGTTTACAAAGGTCATTTAAAAAGTTTTAGAGTTTTTGAAATCATATTATTGTTTTATATTTTCAGTCCTACTCCAGCCTCCCACTACTGCTAATGCCCTCTGAGTATTATTCTAAGATCTCATCCATAGTATACACAGTAAAGTTGGTTTAGAAACATGTTAGATCCATCTTAGACCATTTTCTTCATTCATAAATTCAAATAAGTTCCTCCATTTCTTCATTGTACCTGCTGCTTTGTGAGGGTATAAGTAACCCTGATTGGTCAGGCTATGTGGTGATCTCACGAACTAATTCTTTTTGGGGTTTGTTTTGGGACCACAGTTGAGCTTATTCCTGGCTCTACTCTTAAGGCTCACTTCTTCTGAGACTCCTGGGACCATATGGGGTGCTGGGGATAAAATCTCTGTTGACCATGTGCAAGGCAAATGCCCTACCCACTGTAATATCTTTTCAACCTCCTCTCACTTAAATTCTTGAGAGTGTGTAACTCTAAGTTTTTGTAGACTTGCATGTTTTCTGTAAATTTGTTTCTATGAGTGCCTGTGGCAGAGATAGCACTAATTTCTTGCAGATTTTGACTAGATGCTCAGTTTTCACAGTCGCTTATTCCAGCTTGTGACTTAGATATTGATAAACAATAAATCAGTTCAGTTGTGAGGTTACAAAATAATAAGTGCCTAATATAAATTTTTGCACCTATCACACCTCTGTAGATTGTAGGTTATTGGCATTTTGCAATATTTGGAAGCAAATTTAGTGACAGGGTCAAGTAGATCTATGTAGCATCTTGAGATTTGCCATTGCAGGTGTTTCTCATGCTTTGTGGCACCAAGTTTGAGTAGGTCTTTGATACAATTAAATACCTTAAATAATTATTTCACAAATGCACAAGTGTGTAATGTTTAAGCAGGCCTAGGTAATGGCCATTGAAGTGCAGTCATAACAGCCCAGTGACAACTTCTTCAAGTACAGCTTGTACTTCAAGATTGCATTTGCCCCAGAGTGTCTATTTACCAACATTGAGAGGTGTCTGGCAACCAGGCTTCAAAGTCATTAGGTCTTGGTAGTTCTTAAGTTTTCCTGCCGTGTCTATGTGCCTGTGACTTGTTATAATGGATGACTGTTAGTTTATTGAAATTAGAGCTTCAGTCACAGAGCATATATTCCAGGGCTGAATGTGGGCATAGTGGATGTTTTATGCCCCTTTACTAATTGTGCTTCATTTGAGAGTTATACAGTGTGATTCTACAAAAGCTTACATATAAAATACTCTAAGTGTGGGAACTTCCTGTTAGTTGATAGACGTGGACCTGAGGGATGCTTATGTTTGGGAAATTAAGCACATGTCATTCAGCCCCTGTTGCTCAGCCCTTAGGTTCAGATAGGTGTAACTAACCCACTTTGTGATATTTTTTGGCGGATTTAGTGGAGCCCTGGAGTGATAGCACAGCGGGTAGGGCGTTTGCCTTACAAGCGGCCAACATGGCCGACCCGAGTTCGATTCCTCCGCCCCTCTCGGAGAGCCCGGCAAGCTACCGAGAGTATTCGATATGCCAGACACAGTAACAACAAAGTCTCCATTGGAGACGTTACTGGGCCCGCTCGAGCAAATCGACGATCAACGGGAGGGCCTTTACTTTACCTTAGTGGAGCCCTTAGGATCTAGATTTTCATAAGAGAGGTACAAATTGTTTCTCACATAGAGGTTGCCAGAGGTCATTCTTTGAAGCTTGAAGCTGACTCTCACCCCTGTGCATTTTATATTCTCTTGCCTACCATTTCTGTTGTGAGAATAGAATTTCATACTTGAGGTGTCAGTATCTTTTATAATATTTATTTATCTATTTTGCTTTTTTGGGTCACAACTAGCAATGCTCAGGGTTACCGCTGGCTCTGTACTCAGGAATTACTCTTGACGGTTCACAGGAAACCACACGGGATGCCAGGGATGGAACCTGAGTTGGCTTTGTGCAAGTCAAATGCCCTACCCACTGTACTATCCCTCTGCCCCCAAGGTGTTAGGTTTTTACTTCAACTCTAATGCTCCTGTATTCAAGTGCCTTGGAGGGGTCTTCCCAAATGCTTGTTAATGCTACAATTCATCTTTGCTATGCACGAAGTTGAGTGCCTTAGCCTTGTGTGCTAGATTGTAGATTTTTTGCTACAGAGTGAGGGTTTCTACTTATGAAGACATATTTGCCCCCTATGTCCTGTTATAAGAGACCTAACATGTGATTATGTAACTATTTATTTTGTTTTATAAATTTTGAACCATATGTGATACCAGGGATTGAATTGTAGTTGGCTGAGTGAAAAGCATTTTATCACTAAACTATCTCTCGCCCAGAATTCTCTATTTATTTCAAGTTTTATTATAGATTTTGCCAAGGAATAGAGATAATAGTGCATATATTTTTCCCTACTCAGTAACCTTGTGAGAAATAAGTTCTAGATGGAGAGTCATAGTAATGTATGTTTAACTAGATACAATGCAGATACTAGATACAATGCAAGCAGACAACATATTGACTGCTACTCTACACAGACTCTGAGTTTAAATCTCTGAGAAGAGCTCCACCCATTACAGAAAATAGTTGAGTTAGCTTATGTTAAGATACAATTATTAAGAGTTCTTACTCCTAATTGACTATTAAATCAGGATCCTACCAGTTCCCACTTAATTACTAGTAATATTGCCATCTAACTAGAGCAAGAAGGAACCCTGTGGGCTCTCAATGCATACCTAGCTGGGAAAGGTACTTTACTGTAGGATAACACTGTTTTGTCCTTCCTCAGGTAGCTTAGGTTTATCAGGTCAGACCCATCTAAGGACAATGAACTTGTAAGCAATGTCCTTTCTGTGTGAACACAGGAAGACTGTTAATATTATGCTTTGTAACTTGGGAGTTGATTGACTCCGAATAATATTTACTCCTGGGCATCTGCTTTCTTGACTCAGTTGCCCTTAGTTCCTAGAACCCCCAAATCAGGGTCCCGACGATGGACTGAATGGACCCAAGGCAAGCTGTGAGCTACCCTGGCATCGAAATGGGCCAGGCAAAAGCACCACGCTACTCAACTATAAGTTGAGGGCATGAGCATGGACAAATGCTGTCATGATCCAAAGTAAGTAACGACGAGACTAGGACCCTGTTAGGGCTAGGAAGACTAACCTGGTCTGAGGGCTGCGGAATGTATAATGAGATGTTTATATCTCTTACTGTGCTCACACAGAATGACATTGCTAGAAATATTAGAAGTTGATTTACTAAAACTGTTTAAGTAGATTACTAGCTGAGGAAAGAACACACCCTTGTTAGGATCTCACCCTTGAGCAGACCTCCTAGTAATCTGGAGTAATCTCTTTAGATGAGATTTTATCCTTGAGTTAATCTCCTGGAGGAGTGGTTTTACCTCTCATTGTTGATTTGTCAATATTCAACCCACCTTTATGTCACCACCTTACCTGATTGCTATATAAACTAAGACTGTAAGCTCAGAGAAGAGAGTCAGAAGCGAGAGGGCTTGGGCTCCAGAGATCCAGAGTCAGAGCCAGAAAGAGAAAGGTTCCAGATAGGAGTGAAGAGGATTGGAATAAACTACTATTGATATCGACCAGCCTGGCCCTCGTTTCTTCTTCTGTCTGCACTTGGCCAAAAGCCGTCCCGATCCAGGCCACACACAGCGGCTCAAGAGCACCGAACTTGGGCGGTGATACAGTGCCATCCAGTGAGACCGCGAACACACAACCTTCGGCGTCATAAGATTTTACACTTTACTGCATGCCTGCATGCCATGGTCCCTTGCTGTATCACGAAGAATCAGATCATATACATGTACATATATATATATATTCTAGCATTAGAGTACATTCTTTGTGACTGTGGTGATAAACACAGACTCATAGTCAATGTTTGAAAGACAATTATACAGACTAATGATAAAAAAGCAGGGACAACCATACTGCTTTAAATAGTATTTAAACTGATTAAGATAATAAAAGATAAGGAAGAGCTTTACATACTCATTAAGGAATCAATAGGTCACAAGGGCTTTATTCTCATCAACATATATGCACCAAATGAAGAGACAGTAAAATTTATAAAGCAAGTGCTAAGAGACCAAGTGAATGCGTCAATTGCTGCATAATAGTAGTGGAAGATGTCAAAATAGATTAGACAGATCAAACAGGCAAAAATCAAGAATCAAGAAAGAAGCAGATACAATGAAAGAAAGTAGCTAAAAGGAACGATTAAATCATGCAATTTGGGGCTGGAGTGACTGCACAGCGGGTAGGGCGTTTGCCTTGCACGTGGCCGACCCAAGTTCAATTCCCACCATCCCATATGGTCCCCTGAACACCACCAGGAGTAATTACTGAGTGCAAAGCCAGGAGTAATTCCTCTGCATCGCTGGGCGTGACCCCAAAAACAAAAAAAAGTCATGCAATTTGCTGCAACCTGGTTGGAACTGGAAGGTATCATGTTGAGTAACATAAGCCAGAATTAGAAAGACAAACAGAGGATGATCTCATTTATCTGTGGTATATAGAATATTGGGTGAAGAACTTTAATGTAATAAAGGGGGTGATTCTTAGATCACACTTGACCCCAGACTCTAGAGAGTACAGAGAAGAAAAGAAATCAAGAGGGGAAGCAAGACAAGAAAGGGACGAGGGTCAGGGCTTTGGTTATATTGGTGATGTGGGAAAGTAGTAGAGATATATATCCAAAACCCAGGCTCAACAACACTAAAAATATTTGATCTAAGCTGAAATCACAAAATATTGTATTGTGCCTGTCAAAGTGAGGAGGGTGAGAGGTGAAGGGGGGATGGATTATGGGGACACTAATGGAGGTAAATTGACATTGGTGTTGGGATTGGTGTTGAAATATTATATTACTAAAATTCAACTATGAATAACTTTTTAACTCATGGTTCTTCAATTAAATAAAAAATATTCATACAAAAAGAAGCAGGAGACCTAAATGAGGACATTGTATATTTGGATGGTTGGAGCAATAGCAAAGTGGGTAGGGCGTTTGCCTTGCATGAGGCCGACCCAGCTGACCCAGGTTCGATTCCTCCAACCCTCTCAGAGAGCCCAGCAAGATACTGAGAGAAACTGGTCCACACGGCAAAGCCTGGCAAGCTACCCAGGACGTATTTGATATGCCAAAACACAGTAACAGGTGTCACAATGGAGACGTTACTGGGCCCGCTCGAGCAAATCGATGAACAATGGAAGGACAGTGACAGTGACAGTCATATTTAGGACCTCATGACAGCTTCCACCCAAACTGGATACACATAACTCTCTTCAGCACATGGGACATTCTCCAGGATATATCACATGCTGGGACATAATTCAAAAGTCTACAAAAAATCACAACAATATAAATCATAACAATCATACCGAGTATGTTTTCAAACTCCAAAGCCACAGCAGCAGAAATAAATTATAAAAAGAAAGTGGCAAGCAAATTAAATACCTATAAACTAAACAACATACTGTTAAGTAAAAAATGAAGAATAAATTAAAGTACTCCTCTCAACAAACAAGAATGAGGACACCAGCTACCAGGACATAAGGGACACAACAAAAGCAGTACTAAGGAGAAAGTTTATTTATTCAAGCACACATCAGGAATTAAAAAAGTGCTTTGCTATCAATAATTTAAATAACAGTTCTTTAATAAATATTTGCTTTGTGCATCTCTGCAAAAAAAAGTCATTAAGAAACATGAAAAGGCTCTTAAATAGTTATCTAATTTTCTTAGTGCATTGTTAAAAAATAAAAATAAACTGGTCTTGCCATTGCTAAACAATTGTATTAATTATATTATGTGAAAAGTAAAAATCAAAAGATGAAACAATGACCATCTTTTAGATGTTAAGCACTATTGAACACAAATAACTATATCATACAAGTATTAATTTAAATAAAAGTTGACCAAAATTCTACAAAATATGACCATCCTACCCAAAGTATCTTATAACTTCAGTGCAATACACATTAGAATTAAAATCACTTTTTCAAAGCCTCAAAACAAACTTTACTAAAATTTGCGTGGAACCATAAAATTCCGTTAATAGCCAAAGAACTCTTAAGGATAAAACTAGAAAATGGGAGGCATTGTATATCTTCTGCACCTTGAATTATATTAAACAATTTGGGATTCAGCCAGAATCAATAAAACCCATAGAAAAATTATCAGTAGAACTACAGAATATTGACTACTGATGTCTTCAACAAGATGAGAACGAAAGGAATGCCCTGCCACAGAGGCAGGGTGGGGTGAGGGGTATGGGGGGTGGGAAGGATAATAGGATCAGTGGTGGTGGAGAATGGGCACTGGTGGAGGGATGGGTACTCAATCATTGTGTAACTGAAACACAAGCACAAAAATTTCTAAGTCTACAACTGTACCTCATGGTGTTTCATTAATAAAAATTTTTTAAAAAGAAAAAAAAAGATTACCGCAGAGATAAGAAAAAAATAAAGTAAACAAATGGCATTGCATCAAATTAATTCTTCATAGCTAAAGAAATTCAAGCTAGAATAGACAGTTTTCTCAATGGGGGAAAATATTTGCACACAATAAACCAGTTAAAGTATTGATAGACAAGATGTATTAAGCGCTTACAAAACTCAACAACACTCAAAAGGACCAATAACCTAATTCAAAAATGGGGATGGGAAATGAACAGTTTCCCCTAAATAGACATACAATGGACAAAAGGCAAATGAAAAAGTGGTTTTATTGTCACACACAGTTAGGTAAATTCAAATTAAAAAAAAAAACACCAATATGTCATCTCATGCCTGTGAGAATGGAACATGTAAAAAAGTTAGGGTTGTGAGAAAGGAACCCTTATTCACTGTCAGTGGGAATGTTATCTGGTTCAGACTCAGTGGAAAGAAGCAGGGAGATTTATAAAAAATAATAACAGAAATAGAACTCCCATCTGACTCAGAAGTATCACTTCTTGGAATCTATTGCCGAAACACACAAAATATTATTTCAAAAGAATTTTAGTATATGTGCGTAGTGGAATATTATGCAACTCCAATAAAGAACAATGTCACTCAATTTGGCATGGATACTTATGGAAGTAGAGGATATCAAGTAGAGTGAAGTGAGTCCAAGTAACGGGGGTGATTCACTACATAAATAAAAAGTAATTCATGTCACATGTGGAACTTATAACGATACTCATTAAGATAGAAACAAAGGTACAGAGGCAACAGAATGAGAGAACTGATCTGTATAACTGAGTTTGTGGGGTTGTATTGAAATGGAGGTATGTTGGGTTTCCTGGGGAGAAATGTGATTATACAGGTGATGGATGTGAAATTGGAATTATATACATGGGAAACCGTTAATAATATTGTACATAAAGAACCTCAATTGATAAAAATGGTGAGATGAGATGAAGAATTTTTTAGATATATAGATGGACAATAATTGTATAAAGCTGCTAATCAGTAATCACAAGGGAAATGAAAATCAAACAACAGTAAAATGCCACATCACACCATTCTGCACATCAAAAATAACAAAGTCAATCTGTGCTGATATGAATTGGAAAAAAGACCCCTCAGTCATTGTTGGTGGTAACACAGTATGTTTAAGCCTTACAGAAAACAGTATGAAGATTTCTAAAAAATAAGAATTTAGCTTTAATATTATCTGCAACTTAAGTTATTGATATCTACCCCAAGGGCCCCAAAATCCTATTTTAAAAAGACATCTGTGTTTCAATGTTCACTGTAGCACTGTTCTCAATAGTCAAGATCTGGAAATAAAAATGTGCCCCATATTATGTTGTTTCATACTCCACAAAGAGTGCAGTCCTTCTATGTCTGCCCCTCTCTTTCCGACTCATTTCACTTAGCATGATACTCTCCATGTCTATCCATTTATAAGCAAATTTCATGACTTCATCTCTCCTGACAGCTGCATAGTATTCCATACTATGATTGCTCCATAGCTGGAAGCTGCCTCATGAGTAAAGGGGAAAAGGCAGCTGGAATAGAGAGGGGATCACTAAGAAAATGTTGGCTGGAGGAATCGGTTGGGATGTGAGATCTGTGCAGAAAGTAGATAAAGGACCAAACATGATAACCTCTCAGTGTCTGTATTGCAAACCATAATGCCCAAAAGTAGAGAAAGATTATGGGGAATCATGTCTGCCATAGATGCAGGGAGAGGATGGGAAAAGGGGTATATTGGGGATATTGGTGTGGGGAATGTGCACTGGTGGAGGGATGGGTGTTTGATCATTGTGTGATTGTAACCCAAACATGGAAGCTTGTAACTATCTCACAGTGAATCAATAAAATTTTAAAAAATATGCCCAATAACAGATGACTGTATAAGGAAATTGCAAATACAGTTATTTACACCATGAAATTCTGCTTGGCTGTTTGAAAATTGTGGTATATATTCACAATAGAATACTAGTTGACTATTAAAAATGTGAAATTATGTGATTTGCTGCTATATGCATGGAACTAGAGGGTATCATACTGAATGAAGCAGTAAGAGGTGAGAGAAAGATGCAGAATGATTTATATCTTATATGGCATGTAAGTAAACATAGTACAAAAGTAATAAATGGCAAATAACTGAAGAATTGGCCTACAAAACTGGGCTTGGAAGGGGGCTGAAGGAAACAGGCACTCTGGTATTAGAACAGTGTATGAAACTATCATTGGCCTTATTATAAATCACGAAACCTCAGTAAAAATGGTGGACAGGAAATAACAGGCACACATACCCATTATTTGGAGTAGCACCGAAAGATAGGGAAAGAAAATGAAATTTGATAACTAATTAAAAATCATACACACTGGAGCAGGAGCAATAGTATGGTGGGTAGGGCTCTTGCCTTGCATGAAGCCGACTCGGGTTTGATCCTTGGCATCCCATATGGTCTCCTGAGCCATGTCAGGAGTGACCCCTGACTGTAGAGCCAGGAGTATGTCATGATCAACACTTGGTGTGACCTAAAATAAAAACATACACAAAAATAAGTCAACTGGATTAAAGACTTACATTTTAGACTCCAAACAAACAAAACTGCAGAATTATTTTTGCTACACTCAAGAACCTCAACATCAGATATGCCTTTGAAAATTCAGCTTCATTAATAAGAAAATAACAGAAAAATATTTAAATGAACTTACAAAAAAGGCTTCTAAAAAGATATGGTTACCTTTTATGCTTCTTTACACACCATGAGTACTTACCATTTCAAAGTCCTAAAGCTATATGATGTTTGGTAAACAAGAATACACAAAGCCGACTCAAGCTTGAAGGAAATCAAGTCAATCTGCCTTTCTTGGCAACAAAATTGCCTAAAAAAGATAAAACTGAAAACACACCTTTAGGTAAAGATATCAGCATAGTTACCATAAAAATACTGCACTTCTCTTTGTTCTACTAAAACGAGACAACAGAATAGCAAAACATAATGCTTCTAAGATAATTTATTAGTAAATCTATACTAGTAAATGTTAACAAGGAGGTAAAATGGTAATTGAAGTACTGAAACTATTTTCCAGCAGTAAAATCAGAGATATGCACACACCAATAGGCGTCATAAAATATGAAGAGGAATTTGGCTATATCTTTCCTTTACCTATTCTCTCCTTTTGCTGCCAACTGAAGGAGAAAATACTAATGTCTTACAACTCAGAGAAACCTAAACAAATCTATTCCCGTGATTCTTCTTTTCTATTACTTATAACAAAAAGATATTTACAAATTTGCTAGGTCCACTTAAATCTTTTTTATTAAGCACCATGAGATAGCTGTGTGTGGCAAGGTAGGTAAGACAGACAAGAGAACTGTTTTGTTTGTTTTGTTTTGGGGCTTGGGGCTTACTCCTTGCTCTGCTCTCAGGTATAACTCATTAAGAGCTCAGGGGACCATATGGGGTGGAAGGGATCAAATCCAAGGCTAAAGCCCTACCCACTCTGGCCTTTTCAGATCTACTTTTTCTTTTTAATCATACATTATTCACTTCACAGCATCTAGAAAGTGAACATTTTAGTAATCAATGACTCTTATCCAGAATAAAGATAGGTACTTTAAAAAATGCACATTTATGCCTATATTTATAATGTAAAGCTGTCCTTTAGATAATGAACTACTAGTAGAAAATTTCTTTGACTCTTTCCATATTTTCCTTCACCATTTCAGTAACAAAGTACAGGACTACATCTCTTTCCAAGAAGTAGAGTAACAGACTCTTCCAGAACACAGCCCTTCCCACAACCTTAGAAGGAAGTATATAGGAATTAGTTTACTAATGTTACTTTTAAAAATATACTTTTTACATTAAGCTTATCTTTTAATATATGCCATGCAAACTGAAATGCATTTACATAACCATATGATCTAGTTCATCAGGTAAATAGAATGTAGCATTTATGCTACACATATATGCTTTCACTTGTTTGTGTGATGTTGTTGTTTAATTCTTGTGATTTTATAGTTCTTATTATGAGCATGTTAAATTTCAAAAATAAATGAATTTTTAAATCCTGAAATATAAAAATATATTACACAGATAAAAAGCTATGCCCAAACATAAGTTATCCTGTAATTCTGAGACAATATAGGTACATATTGAATAACAGAGAAATTTTCTAAATAGTTATTATTAGATTACACTGATGCCAAAGGTTTTATCCCTTCAAAAAATAAAGGTATAAGCATAATCATCCCTTATCACCATACATATAAAGATGCCCAATAAAATATTAGCAAACTTAATTCAAAATATGTCAGCTAATACACATCAACAAAATATAAGTCCACTCCATAATACAATACAAATAAAACTTTTGACAAGATTAAATATAATGTTTTTCAAACTAACAAAATGTAAACCAAGAAGAGAACAAACCTCAACATAGTGAGGAACATGTAGACAAACCCACACAATAGCCTACAGTATGGTGAAAAACTGAAAATTTTTCTCCAAAGATCAATCACAAGACAATACAGTGCTTCCTCTCTATTAGTATTTAGCATTTTATTATAATTATAGCAATTATATTTTTAAGAAGTTATTCAAATTGAAAAATAAATGAAACTGTAACCATTTGTATATAATAACATTTACTGAAAAATCTTAAAGACACCAATAAAACAGCAGATGTATACAGTAAAAATAGGAGACTCCAGAATACACATAAAAATTAGCTTGTGGTACAGGAGAAATAGTACAGCAAAGTTGTTTTCCTTGTACATGGTCAACCTGGGTTTGAGTTCTGGCATCCCTTATTGCTCCCAAAGTCTGGCCAGGAGCAATTTCTGAGTGCAGTGCCAGGAGCAAACCCTGAGCACTCGTGATTGTGATCCAAAAACAAAAGAAAGCTATAATTTTATATGCCAATAATGCTCTAAGAGAGGATATTTAAATATTTAAATATTTAAGATATTTAAATAATTAAAACAATTCTATTATTGAGGCAAAAAATAACTGTAAGAAAGAACTGTACATTGACTTTTTTAAAGTTCCCCCTAAATGTCAGAAGATATGAGAAAATTGAAAGTCTGTTTTCATTGATATAAAATAACCTAACATTGTAAAAAATGACTAAATTTTTTAAAAAAATATTATGCTTTTTTAATGCAATCCCTATTGAAATTCCACACATATTCTCAAAGAGTAGATATGATATTACTAAATTTGTATAGAACTATAAAATAACCCAAATAAGATAAAAAGATATGACAAAAAAAGATGTTAGGAGACATCACATTTCTTGGTTTCAAACTGTATCCAAGCTTTTGTTTCAAAGATTGTAATAGGATTATTTTCATATATTAAAATAAAGACAGAAATATCAATATACTTAATACAATTAAAATCCCAGAAATACATTGTCACACATATAGACAAGTTATGAAAAAGGTGCCAAAAGCATAAAATTAAAAAGAAACTATTTTCATCAAAATTGTAGGGAAAACTGGGTTGCCACATAGAAAGACATAAATTGTATCACTACTTTATATTATACATGAAAGATAGCTCAAATATTAATAAACAGCAGCGACAGTACAGCGGATAGGGAGTGTGCCTTGCACGAGGCTGACACCAGTTCAATTCCCAGCATCCCATATGGTACCCTAAGCACTTCCAGGAGTGATTCCTGAGTACAAAGCCTGAGCATCCAAAAAGCGCATGTGATCCAAAAAGAAAAAAAATAATAAACAAATGTTAGAACTAAAACCATAAAATACATGAAAAAATAGTAAAACATCTATAACATTGGATTCAGTCTTATCTTTGGGAAATCTACTCAGTTGCCTAGGGAAACAAAATCAGAAATAACCAGGGAAAATACATTAATCTAAAAATGTTTCACACAACATCATTCATTAATCATCAAAGACTGTATCATTAAAACAAAATGCCATTTTTTACACATTATAATGTGAAAAGAGACAAGTAGCCAAATATGTATATATATATATACATATGTCTGTATATATATAAAGAGCACTGAAAATACAATGGGGAAAAAATGAAAAATGAGAAGATAAGCTGAATGTACACTATAGTAAGAATACATAAAGGTGGGGCCAGAGTGATAGCAAAGTGAATAGAGAGATTACCTTATATATAGACAACCATAGTTCAATACCCAGCACCCCATACAGTACCCTGAGTCCTGCCAGGAATAAAAACAGGCATAGCACCAGGAGTGAGCCCTGAAGTAAGCAGGGTGTGGTTCCAAAACAAGTGATACATACAAAGATAGCAAATAAGTACATAAAAATAATACTCATTATCACTTTCCAGGGCTGGAGCGATAGCACAGCAGGTAGGTGTTTGCCTTGCATGCAGCCAACATGGTCGACCCGAGTTCGATCCCTCCGCCCCTCTCCAAGAGCCCATCAAGCTACCGAGAGTATCTCGCCTGCACGGCAGAGCCTGGCAAGCTCCCCGTGACGTATTCGATATGCCAGACACAGTAACAACAAAGTCTCCAATGGAGACGTTACTGGGCCCTCTTGAGCAAATCGATGAACAATGGGAGGACAGTGACGATATACAGTGACGATCGCTTTCCAGAGAAATAAAAATTTAAGGTCCCAAATGAACTATCACTTGAGGGATAACCTGTATATTAAAAGCTAAAACAACCAATGTTGTTAGAGGTGTGGAGATATAAAAAATTTAGCCCCTATGTAAAATATTATGGCCAATTCTCAAAAAACTTAAGTTAGATCTGCCATATGGTCAAGCAATCCCACATCTAGGTGTCTATCAAAAATATATAACCAGTCATTTGAAAATATACTTTATTTACCGCAGCATTAATTTTAATAGCCAAAATCTGGTAACTATCAATTCACCAATTACATATAATGGGTAAAGAAAATGTGTCATGTATACACAATGGAATACTACACAGCTCTTAGAAAATATGAAATGTTGCCATTTGATATAACATTAATAGAACTAGAAGGGATCAGATGAAATTAGTCAGTGAAAATGTCAAACACCAGATGATTTCACTCATATGTAGCATATGAGGAAACAAAGCAAAAGAACAGGCTATTTCCCAACAAAAACAAATTCTTAGACTCTGCAGAACCATGATTACCAAAGACAGACTATTGAGTTGAACTGGTGAATTGGTTTCAATGGACTCTATTGAAGGATATTGTCATTTTAGTAGTGACCATGGTGTGGTGACACCGTAAGTATTATACTTACAAACATACAAATATTCTTGTAAGTTTTAATAAAATAAAAGAAAATCTCAAAGCCAAAAGGCTTCCATGGTAATTCTGTATTCAGTAAGATTGAACACATATCTATCTCAAATGTTGAAGGAAGAGGGAATACTTCTTAATTATTTTCAGGAGTTCTGCATCTTCAGGCTACAGAAACCAGATTCACATCACACACAAATATTAAGTCAGTATCTCTCCTGAACATAGATGGAACGATCTTCAACAAAACTTTTACACTAAATAGAATAATTATAAAAAATACAGTAAAACTATTTTTTGGCTCTAGACAAAAGGTAATCCTACAAACTGTACTAGAAATGTCATTTGGTACAAACTCTGTGGGATGCAATATGAAAATTTCTGAGAAATAAAACTACACCTACCATGAAATCTATTTTAGTTTTGGATTTTTTGCAGTGTAAATAACTACTTTGAAAAGATATCTACATGCTAATTTTAATTTATATGTAAGACATGAAAAAACTTATGTATTCATCAATGGATGAATGAATGAGAATGTGTTATACCTCCTCCCACACACAATACAATAGAATATTTTTAGCCATAAAATGGTAGGAAATCCTGTCATTTGTAACAACATTGATAGACCTTGGGAACATTATGCAAAATGAAATAAGTCAGTCAAAGAAAGACAAGCACTATAAAATCTCACTTATATGAAGATTCTAAAAAATACAGAGATTTGGCAGAGGTAGGGGAGATTGGTACAATATTTCAATCTGTTGAAAAGGGGAAAAACCTCATTATAAGCTAGATAAACAGTGGATATAATGCTAAGCTTACTCAGTTATTAACACTGCATTGTGTGCTTTAAAGTTAATTGAGTAAATATTAAAAGTTCATGTCACAGAAATGGTGATTATTTTACATGTATATATACAGAATTATTATACTGTACACTTGATACTAATACAACAGTCTATGTCAATCTCATCATTTAAAATGTTACTTTTATGTGGAGTATAAAAAGAAGTGTAAGGGAACAGAAAAGCAGGGGAAAAAAACAAAAAATCTAAACTATGGACTTATACAACAGACCCAAGGTTACTAGAATATGGACAGTGATTAAGGCAGGGATTTAAGTGATTGTAGAGGCATCAAAACTAGGGGCATGCATAACCCTGGTCTCTTGGTGCTTGTGTCTTCCTAAGAAAGATTTTGTAGAGAACACAGAGAGTTTATAGTGAGAATTTATTTGAAGTAGAATGAAAGAACAGTGACTCTCCACAAGCGAGCAGAGTTTTTTTTGTTTGTTTGTTTTGTTTAACTTTATTCAGACACCATGATTTACAATAGTGTTAACAACAATGCTTCAGGAATACAGGAATATCGAACTGTCAGCCTGAGCTCCACTTCTGCCTGATTTTGAGTGAACTCAATCACAGTTAATATCCTCTACAACTCTGACAATAACAACAACAACAACAATTCGCCTTAGAGGTTCTGTCTCTTATGTCTGCCTAAAATTAGTATCTCCTCCCTATTTCTATGCACTTTTATTTAAAGAACTGCAGCTTAAGTTCTTTGACTTAATTTTTCCTTAAACTGTCAATCACACAAAGCTGTCAATCACAGACCTGCCTCACCCCCAGAGTGAAAGGCTCAGCACTGAGCTAGGATGCCCCATGGAGTACTCCATGCCCAGCACCGAGTCTTCAGCAAGAGATCATCGGCTACCAAAGAAAATAATGCAGAACTGAAAAACTCTGCTGCATTTCTTCTTTATATTTTGGGGCCACACCCAGCTGTGGTGAGCAGAGTTTTAAGGGTGGAATATGAGCAGGTGCCTAAGTCCTGTTTTTATGCTCTCACTTCTTACTTTCTCTTCCACTCTCTTTTCTAAATGGGAAGATTTCTTGGGTTCTAAACATCTCTGGCTATTTCTAGTTGTTGACTTTGTCAATATAAAATAGACACAAGCGGGGGTGATATTTGTAAACATTTGAAATGTTTTCATGTGCTAAAGTATTGTAATAATCATAAAATAATTAATAGTTCATTAATCCAGAAGTTAAATGGGAATGATATACATTTGGTCACCCTGGTTATATAAATGAAGGAGAATCCAAAGCGATCAATAAAGTCATGAAGTTGCTTATTTTAAATGAGTATTGACTCTATTCTGATGGGAAGTTTCTAACCACTGTTTAATTTTTTTCTCCACTTTTCCCGTGATTTGATAACTGTATCCTCTTCATTTTTTATTCCTCTCATGTTGCCTTCATTTCATTTTATTTTTTTAATTTTTATTAGTGAGACACCATGAGGTACAGTTGTAGACTTACAAAGTTTAGTGCTTGCGTTTCAATTATACAATGATCAAAAACCCCTCCCTCCACCAGTGCCCATTTCCCACCACCACGGATCCAAGTATCCCTCCCACCCCCCATCCTCCCCCATCCCACCCTGCCTCTGTGGCAGGGCATTCCCTTTTGTTTTCTCTCTCTTATTGGGTGTTGTGGTTTGCAAAAGAGGCAATGGGTGACAATCATGTTTGGTCTATAGTCTACTTTCAGCATGCTTCTCCCATCCTGGGAGGATCCTCCCAACACCCTTTATTTGGTGCTCCCTTCTCTATCTGAGCTCCCTTTTCCCCTAGCATGTGTGTCTGGCCTCCAAGTCATGGAGTAAAATTCCTGGTACTAATCTAGGCCATTCTTGAGTGTTAGTCTCCTATTTTGTTACTTTATGCTCCCCAGATGAATGCAATCTTTCTATCCCTTTCTTTCTGAGTCTTTACACTTGACATGATACTTTCCATGTAGTAGCACTTGTATGTAAATTTCATGACTTCGTCATTTCTAACAGCTACATAGTACTCCATTGTGTAAATGTTCTAAAGTTTCTTTAACCAGTTATCTCTTCTTGGGCACTCAGGTTTTTTCCAAATTCTGGCTATTGTAAAGAGTGCTGCAATGAACAACAAAGTGCACATGTCACTTCACGCTGCTGGCCAATCAAGTGAAAACAGAGATAGACAAATGGGACTATCTTAAACTAAGAAGCTTCTCCACCTCAAAAGAACCAGTGACCAAAATACAAAGACAGTTTACAGAATGAGAAAGGATATTCGCCCAATACACTTCCAATAAGGGGTTGATATCAAGGATATACAAGGTACTGATTGAACTCCACAAGAAGAAAACATCCAAACCCCATCAAAAAATGGGGCAATAAAATGAATAGAAAATATTTCAAAGAAGAAATCCAAATGGCTAAAAGGCACATGAGAAAATGCTCCACATCATTAATCATCAAGGAGATGCAGATCAAAACCACAATGAGATATTTCACACCACAGAGACTGGCCCACATCCACAAAAACAAAAGCAACCAGTGCTGGGGCAGATGTGGCAAGAAAGGGACCCTCCTTTGCTGCTGGTGGGAATGCCGACCGGTTCAGCCCTTTTGGAAAACAGTATGGACGATCCTCAAAAAATTAGAAATTGAGCTCCCGTTTGACCCAGCAATACCAGTCCTGGGAATATATCCCAGAGAGACAAAAAGTATAGTCTAAGTGACATCTGAAATTGTTCATTGCAGCACTCTTTACAATAGCCAGAATCTGGAAAAAAAACCTGAGTGCCCAAGAACAGATGACTGGTTAAAGAAATGTTGGTACATTTTCACAATGGAGTACTATGTAGCTGTTAGAAAAGACGAAGTCATGACATTTACATACAAGTGGTACTACATGGAAAGTATCATGTTAAGCAAAATGACTCAGAAAGAAAGGGATAGACATAGAAAGATTGCATTCATCTGGGGAGCATAAAGTAACAAAATAGGAGACTGACACCCAAGAATGGCCGAGATTAGTACCAGGAATTTTACTCCATGGCTTGGAGGCCAATCACACATGCTAGGAGAAAAGGGAGCTCAGATAGAGAAGGGAACACCAAATAAAGGTGTTGGGAGGATCCTCCCAGGATGGGAGAAGCATGCTAAAAGTAGACTATAGACCAAACATGATTGTCACCCATTGCCTCTTTTGCAAACCACAACACCCAAGAGGAGAGAGAGAACAAAAGGGAATGCCCTGCCATAGAAACAGGGTGGGATGGGGGGGATAGGGGGTGGGAGGGATACTGGGATCCGTGGTGGTGGGAAATGGGCACTGGTGGAGGGAGGGGTATTTGATCATTGTATAATTGAAACCCAAGCACAAAAATTTGTAAGTCTGCAACTGTACCTCATGATATCTCACTAATTAAAAAAATAGAAAAGAAAAGAAAAAATAAAATAAAGAAGGTAATTTCACCTTCAAACCAAAAAAAAATAGTCACTGAATAACTATATCTATAATACAGCAATATAAGTATGTCAAAGGAAAAATGAGTTTTGTATAGTTTTCAGTAGCTGTAGGGGAAATGGCATTTAATTAAATATATAATTTTCCGGGCTTGAGCAATAGCTGGGCATTTGCCTTGCACACGACTGATCTGGGTTTGATTTGTCTGCCCCTTTCGGAGAACTCAGCAAGCTATTGAGAGTATCTCGGCCGCACGGAAGAGACTAGAAAGCTCTCCGTGGTGTAGTCGATATGCCAAAAACAGTAACAACGTCTCACAATTTGTTGTGAGATGTTATGATGCCTGCTTGAGCAAAGTGATGAACAATGGGAGGACAGTGTTAAAGTGCTATGTAATTGTCCATTAAACATGTTTTATTTTATTTTATTTTTTTAATTATTTTTTATTAAAAATATTTTTAATAGTGAGACATCATGAGGTACAGTTGCAGACTTACACATTTTTGTGCTTGGGTTTCAGTTATACAATGATCAAATCCATTTTGGGTTTCAGTTATACAGTGATCAAATCCATTTATACAATGATCAAATCCAAATTCAGTTTTGCAATGATCAAACCCATCCCTCCACCAGTGCCCATTTCCCACCACCACGGATCCCCATATCCCTCCCATCCCCCATCCCCGCCATCTCACCCTGACTCTGTGGTAGGGCATTCCCTTTTGTTCTCTCTCTCTCTTATTGGGTGTTGTGGTTTGCAAAAGAGGCAATGGGTGACAATCATGTTTGGTCTATAGTCTACTTTCAGCATGCTTCTCCCATCCTGGAAGGATCCTCCCAACACCCTTTATTTGGTGTTCCCTTCTCTATCTGAGCTTCCTTTTCCCCTAGCATGTGTAACTGGCCTCCAAGCCGTGAAGCTAAATTCCTGGTACTAATCTCGGCCATTCTGGGGTGTTAGTCTCCTATTTTGCTACTCTATGTTCCCCAGATGAATGCAATCTTTCTATGTTTATCCCTTTCTTTCTGAGTCATTTCGCTTAACATGATACTTTCCATGTAGTACCACTTGTATGTAAATTTCGTGACTTCGGCTTTTCTAACATATTTTATGAGCAGAACTTTTTGTCAGGTATTATGTTTGGTGCCAGAAATTAAGGATTAAAAAAGCATACAGTTCCCATTTGCTCTTATGATACTTAGACTAATATCTCAAGTATATGTGAATAAATATTTATGTATAGTATAGAAATTCAAACTCAAAGCAATCAACACAGTTCGTGTAAAATGTGAAAATAAAAAATTTTAGTCCTGAGAGGGAAAACTTCAAAGAGCATGTGATGCATTGACTTTTGGAAAAAGAAGATAAATTTTATTTTATTTTTTTCCTTAAATTTTTATTAGTGAAACACCGTGAGGTACAGTTGTAGACTTACAAATTTTTGTGCTTGGGTTTCAGTTTGCTCGAGCGGGCCCAGTAACGTCTCCATTAGAGACTTTGTTGTTACTGTGTCTGGCATATCAAACACATCACGGGGAGCTTGACAGGCTCTGCCGTGCGGGCGAGATAATCTCGGTAGCTTGATGGGCTCTCCGAGAGGGGCGAAGGAATCGAACTCGGGTAGGCAATGTTGGCTGCGTGCAAGGCAAACACCCTACCGCTGTGCTATCGGGTTTCAGTTATACAATGATCTAATATCCATCCCTCCACCACTGCCCATTCTCCACCATCACCAGTCCCAGTATCCCTCCCACCCCCCATCCCCCATCCACCCTACCTCTGTGGCAGGGCATTCCCTTTCGTTATCTCTCTCCTTTAGAGTGCTGTGGTTTGCAAAAGAGACATTGAGTGGCACTCTTGTTCAGTCTATAGTCTACTCTCATCACGCATTTCCCATCCTGAGAGGAACCTCCCAACACCCTTTATTTGGTGCTCCCTTCTCTATCTGAGCTCCCTTTTGCCCTACCGTGTGCGGCTGTCCTCAAAACCATGGAGTAATCCTCTTGGTACTTATCTCAGCTATTCTTGGGTGTTAGTCTCCTGTTTTGTTACTTTATGTTCCCCAGATGAATGCAATCTTTCTATGTCTGTCCCTTTCTTTCTGACTCATTTCGCTTAGCATGATATTTTCCATGCAGTAGCACTTGTATATGAATTTTATGACTTCATCTTTTCTAACAGCTGCATAGTACTCCATTGTGTAGATGTACCAAAGTTTCTTTAAGCAGTCGTCTGTTCTCAGGCACTCAGGATTTTTCCAGATTCTAGCTATTGTAAAGAGTTCTGCGATAAACAAACAAGTGCAGACGTCACTTAGACTATACTTTTTTGCCTCTCTAGGATATATTCCCATGAGTGGTATTGCTGGGTGAAATGGGAGCTCAATTTCTAATTTTTTGAGGATCGTCCACACTGTTTTCCAAAAGGGCTGAACCAGTCAGCATTCCCACCAGCAGTGAAGGAGAGTCCCTTTCTCGCCACGTACGTGCCAACACCAGTTGCTTTTGTTCTTTTGGATGTGGGCCAGTCTCTGTGGTGTGAAATGATATCTCATTGTGGTTTTGATCTGCATCTCCCTGATGAATAATGATGTAGAGCATTTTTTATGTGCCTTTTAGCCATTCGATTTCTTCTTTGAGAAAGTTTCTGTTCATTACATCACCCCTTTTTTGATGGGGTTGGTTGTTTTATTCTTGTGGAGTTCAACCAGTACTTTGTATATCCTTGATATCAACCCCTTGTCGGATGTGTATTCGGAGAATATCCTTTCCCATTCTGTAGACTGTCTTTGTATTTTGGTCACTGTTTCTTTGGAGGTGCAGAAGCTTCTTAGTTTAAGATAGTCCCATTTACTTATGTCTGTTTTCCCTTGCTCGGCCAGTGGCGTGACATCTTTGAAGATGCCATTAGCTTCAATATCATGGAAGTTTTGCCAACTTTGTCTTCAATGTACCTATGGATTCCAGTCTTATGTTGAGGTCTTTAATCCATTTTTATCTTACTTTTGTACTTGGTGTTAGGGAAAGATCTGAGCCCACTTTTTTGCATGGAGCCGTCCAGTTTTGCCAGCACAATTTGTTAAAGAGGCTTTCCTTGTTCCACTTCACATTTCTTGCCCCCTTATAGAAGATTAGATGCTTGTATGCTTGGGGGGATATGTCAGTATATTCGGCCCTGTTCCCTTGGTCTGCAGCTCTGACTTTGTTCCAGTACCATGGTGTTTTAATTATTACTGCTTTGTAGTAGAGTTTGAGGTTAGGGAGGTTGATTCCTCCCATTTTCTTTTTTTTCCAGAATTGCTTTAGCTACTCGTGGGGTTTTATTGTACCATATAAATTTCAGGAGTGTTTGCTCTAATTTTTTGAAAAATGTCATGGGTGTCGTAATAGGAATAGCATTGAATTTGTACAGTGCTTTGGGAAATATTGCCATTTTGACAATGTTAATTCTCCCGATCCATGAAAACAGGGAATTTTTCCATTTCCTGGTGTCCTCTTTTATTTCCTGAAGCAGTGTTTTGTAGTTTTCTTTGTACAGGTCCTTTACTTAAGTTAAGCTGATTCCTAGGTTCTTGATTTTCTGGGGCAAAATTGTTAATGGGATTGTTTTCTTCATGACACTTTCTTCTCTTTCCTATTTGCGTATAGGAAAGCCATGGACTTTTGGGTATTGATTTTATAGCCTGCAACTTTACTATACAAGTCTATTGATACAAGTCTATTGTCTCTTGGAGTTTCTTGGTAGAGATTTTAGGGTTCTCTAAGTTTAGTATAATATCATCTGCGAATAGTGAAAGCTTGATTTCTTCCTTTCCTACCTGGATGCTCTTAATATCTTTTTCTTGCATAATCGTTATAGCAAGTACTTCCAGTACTATATTGAACATATTGAACAGCAGTGGAGTGAGTGGACATCCTTGTCTCGTCCCTGATCTTAGGGGGAAGGCTCTCATTTTTTCCCCAATTGAGGATGATTCTTGCTGTAGATTTGTGGTAGATGGCTCTAACTATATTGAGGAAAGTCCCCTCTATCCCCATTTTGGCTAGGGTTTTCATCATGAACGGGTGCTGGATCTTGTCAAGTGCTTTCTCAGCATCTATTGATATGATCATATGATTTTTATCTTTTCTTTTGTTGGTATGATGTATTATGTTGATTGATTTCAGAGTGTTAAACCATCCTTGCATACCTGGGATGAATCCCACTTGGTCATGGTGTATGATCTTTTTGATGAGTAGTTGAATTCTATTTGCTAGTATTTTGTTGAGAATCTTCACATCCGTGTTCATTAGGCATATCGGCCTGTAGTTTTCTTTTCTTCTGGTGTCTTTGTTTCATTTTGGTATTAAAGAGATATGGGCATATGGGCTTCATAGAAACTGTTTGGGAGTGTTTCTGTTTTATTTTTTTTCAGTTTCCTGGAAAAGCTTGAGAAGGACTGGCAGTAGGTCCTATTTAAATGTTCGGGAAAATTTGCTAGTGTATCTCTCTGGACCTGGGCTTTTGTTTTTGGGTAGACTTTTGATCACAGTTTCAATTTCCTTGATGTTAATAGATTTAAGCAGTTACTCTAGATCTTCTTTATTCAACTTTGGGAGATGATAGGAATCAGTAATTTATCTATTTCTTCTAGGTTCTCTTGTTTCCTGGCATACAAACTTTCAAAGTAGTCTCTGATGATCTTTTGAATTTCTTTGGTTTCTGTTTTGAAACCCTTCTCATTTCTGATTCAGTTTATTAGGGTTCTCGCTATGTTTCTTTGTGAGTGTTGCTAGTGGTTTATCTATCTTGTTTATTTTCTCGAAGGACCAGCTCTTGGTTTCATTTACCTTTCGGATTGTTTCTTTGGATTCCATGTCATTGATTTCCGCTCTACGTTTTATGATCTCTTTCCTTCTGCCTGATTTGGGCTTTTTCTCTTCATCCTTTTCTAAGGTCTTGAGCTGTGAAGTCAAGTTGTTTATGTGCATCCTTTCTTCCGTCCTGAGAAATGCTTGCAGAACTATAAATTTTCCCCTTAATACAGCTTTCACCGCATCCCATAAGTTCTGGTAACTCGTGTCTTCATTCTCATTTGTTTCCAGGTATCTTTTGATTTCCTCCTTGACTTCGTTCCTGACCTACTCGTTGTTCAGCATTGAGTTGTTTAATTTCCAGGTGTTTGGTTTGGTTTTCTGTGCCTGTTTGTGATTCATTTCTGTCCTCAGTGGATTGTGGTCTGAAACGATGGTTGATAATATTTCTATCTTCCTGATTCTATTGAGGTATGTTTTGTGGCCTATCACATGGTCTATTTTGAAAATGTTCCGTGCGCACTGTAGAAGAATGTGTATTCTTTCTTTTTGGCGTGTAAAGCTCTGTATAGGTCTATAAGCCCTTTCTCTTCTATTTCTTCTTTCAAAGCCAATGTTTTCTTGTTGAGTTTCGTTCTTGTTGATCTATCCAGAGTTGATAAGGCGATGTTGAAGCCTCCAAGTACTATTGTGTTGTTAGCAATGTCCTCCTTAAAATTTCTTAGTAGGTGTTTTAAATATTTAGCGGTTCCCTCAATAGGTGCTTATACATTTAAGAGTGTGATTTCTTCTTGTTTTATGTATCACTTGATGAATAGAAAATGGCCTTCACTGTCCCTTCTAATCTTTATCAACCTGAAATTGATGTGTCGGATACTAGCATGGCCACCCAAGCTTTTTTAAGGGAGCTGTTTGCTTGCAGGATTGTTTTCCATCCTTTGACTTTGAGTCTGTGTTTGCTCTGATTGTTGAGATGAGTTTCTTGTAGGCAGTAGAATGTTGGGTTCTGTTTCTGAAACCATTTTGCTACTCTGTGTCTCTTAATGGTGAATTTAGACCATTGACATTGAGAGATTTTATTGTTATGGGGTTTTGTGTCATCCCTCTGTAAGGGTTTGTTGTGCTTGCAGGGTTTGTCTTACCTTATAGTAGCCCCTTTCACATTTATTTTAGGTTTGGTTTTGAGTCTATGAAGTTCCTGAGCTGCTGTTTATCTAGAAAATAGTGTACCATTCCTTCGAGTTTGAGCAAGAGTTTATCCGGATAGAGTATTCTTGGTGAAGCATTCATTTCACTGATTTTTTTCACTATATCCCACCATTGCTTTTGGGCTTAGAGGGTTTCCTCTGATAGGTCTGCTGTGAATCTAAAGGATGCTCCTTTGTATGTTATTTCTTTCTTTGACCTAGCTGCTTGCAGTATTGTGTCTCCATCGGCGGCATCCTTCATTCTATCTATGATATATCTTGGAGTGTTTTTGTTAGGGTCTCTTTTAGCTGGCACCCTTCGGGCTCCTTGAATCTGATTGGCTGCATTGTCGAATTCTGGGAATTTTTCAGCAATGATTTGTTTGACCATGGCTTTTTAATTGAGATTGTTTCCCTGAGCTTCTGGGACTCCTATGATTCTAATGCTGTTCCTCTTGGAATCATCTCCTAGGACTCTGATCTGCTCTTGAGCTATTTTGAGGTATCTTGCCATTGTTTGTTGTTGCCTGTTGGCTTGATGCAGCTGATCTTCCAGATTACTGATTCTTTCTTCAGCTGTGGTCATTCTACTTTTGAGGGCGCAGACAGAGTTTTTTATTTCATCTATTGAATCTTTGATTCGTGACATTTCTGAGCATAGCTTTCCAATTTCTGCTCTCATTTCTTCCTGTATTTTCTCGATTGTGCGATCCATTTTTTCTTTCATGTCCTCTTTCAATTTACTGGATATCTGTCTGACCGTTTGATTGAGTTCATTGAAAATCCTCATGACTTCATATCTGAATTCTTTGTCAGAGAGGTCCCTTAGGTGAATAGCACCTACTGAGGCTTCTGGACTCTACATCGTCCTCTCCATGTGGTGGGGATTTGTGTTGTTTCTTCATGTTGGTGTGTAGGTATAGGAACTGTGATGTCACACTAGATGTCTTGGTTTAGAAAATAACTGCGGCTGCCCGCCTAAAATAAGCCACAACCACATATACTGAAGCCACGCCCCTTCAGAAGAGGCCATGCCCCCACAGGAACCAGGTGTGTGGGAGGGGTGAAGGCTGGATTGGGGAGAAGACCAGCAGAGCAGCCTTGGAGGTGGGCTAGAAGGAAGGGGCTCAGGTCCGCTTTTGTTCCAGGGTCCAAGAGGACGCCTATACCTTTGCAGGGCGAAAGCCAAGTCCCAGATTTGAATGCTGGTGGCTGGACTGACCTAGGTGGGGAAGAGGCCGGTGGAGCAGCGTTGTGGGTGGGTGAGAAGGAAAGGGCTCAGGTCCGCTTTCGTTCCAGGGTCTGAGAGGAAGCCTCTGTCTTTGCAGGGTGAAAGCCAAGTCCTGGAAACGAATGCTGGCGGCTGGACTGACCTCGGTGGGGAGGAGAACGGCAGAGTAGCATTGGGGGCGGGTGAGGAGGAAGGGGCTCAGGTCCGCTTTTGTTCCAGGGTCCAAGAGGACGCCTGGGCCTTTGCAGGGCGGAAGCCAAGTCTGGAATTGAATGCTGGCGGGCAGACTGACCTGGATGGGGAGGAGACCGGTGGAGCAGCGTGGGGAGCGGGCACGGAGGAAGGGGCTCAGGTCCACTTTTGTTCCAGGGTCCGAGAGGACGCCTGGGCCTTTGCAGGGCAAAAGCCAAGTCCCGGATTCGAATGCTGGCGGGCCACTTACCTGGATGTGGAGGAGGCCGGCGGAGCAGCTGGGGGTGGGCGAGGAGGAAGGGGCTCAGGTCCGCTTTTGTTCCAGGGTTCTAGAAGACGGCTGGGCCTTTGCAGGGGATAGCCAAGTCTCGGATTTGAATGCTGGTGGCTGGACTCACCTGGATGGGGAGGAGACCGGTGGAGCAGCGTTAGGGGTGGGAGAGGAGGAAGTGGCTCTTGTCTGCTTTTTCAAGATAAATTTTAAACAGTCAAAAGTATAGAAGTAACATCAAAGGAGGAATGTGTGGGTTTGTGGACTAAACTAAGTGTGAATATTAATTCTGAAGTTAAATAAACAAAGGTGAGAATAAAAAGGCATGTGGGGGTTAGGTTGGTAAAGGATTTAGTTGACATGCTAAGACTTTTCAGACATTTGTAACATGATCATTGTGTGGAAACAAGTGCTTTCATAAAAATGTCTGATGATCAAATAGTTTATTTGTGTGCCTGCTAATGGGGCAGGCTTTGAAGGTGGGTAAGAAATGGGAACAGTGCTGGTGGGAAGGTGACTCTTCTGGTAGAATTAGTGTTGGAACATTAAAAGTCATTAACAACTGTGTTATGAACACCTTGGTAAACGATGATGTTTAAATAAAGTAGCACTGTAGCCATCGTTTAGATTCTGCCTTCTGGAACTGTGAGTTACCATGAATGGTCTTGGTCGACATGATGAACTCAGACAGTCTCTCACCCTGTTCGTTCCATTCTAGGCCATGGGTCCCGATGTGAAGTTCTTCAGCTGATCTTCTCGGTCTTCTCTTGGCATTAAAATCACCCACAATGATCTTGTAGAAGGTGTGGTCTTTCTTATAGAACTTCTCTAGCTCCATGTAGAACTTCTCGATTTCTCTTTCATCATAATGAGATGTTGGTGCGTAGACAACGAAGATAGAAACTGCAGACAGTGAGCCACATCTATTCAAATGTAAACGTCCGATTCGGGTTGTTAGGCATTCGAATGAATCAATGCTCTTGGCCAAGTTTGTGTTGACAAGGACACCGACGCCTCCAACACCTCTTTTATCGCATGTTCCGAGGAACAATTCTTCTCCAGTGTCGAAAACGGCATGGTGAGATTCGTGCCTTCTTGTCTCGGTCAGACCAATGATGTCGTACTTGATCATTCGCGCTTGTACCATCAGGTCCTCGATGGATGCATCTGATGCTAGCGTACGTGCATTGGAAGTACAGAC
The DNA here is from genome assembly GCF_029834395.1 of Sorex fumeus. Lineage (NCBI taxonomy): Eukaryota > Metazoa > Chordata > Mammalia > Eulipotyphla > Soricidae > Sorex > Sorex fumeus. The sequence continues at coordinate 17,749,626 of NW_026606107.1, read as the reverse complement.
GATCATTTTTGTCTTCCTTCGTTGTGGCAGCCTAGGTCGGCCTTGAGATTTTGTCGGCCTCTCCTTTCTCATCCTTCTCAGTGCTGCCATGTCGGTGAAGCCGTCAGGGTCAGGTGAATGAGACCAGTTGTAGTTACTGGTTTTGGCATATCGAATATACAGTGGATAGCTTGCCAGGCTCTTCCATGCGGGCGGAATACTCTCGGTAGATTGCCAGTCTTTCCGAGATGGATAGAGGCTTTTGGGGCGACCTCTAATCACCCTTGTAGGTGTTACCATATTTGAACCCTATCAAATATGGTACGACAATTCCGGAAGATGGGTATTTAGTGTCTTATGATGTGTGGGAGTCTCCCGGTGGACGATTCCACAACGAAATAGACCACATCATATTCAATCGATGGTTTTGCCTGACTGATGTCGCTGTTGTCCCAAAATTTCAAACGGGATCGGACCACCGTCTCCTTCACGCAAAATTCTACTTCACAGAGCGGGGAGAAAGGGCTGCAAAGTTCAAAAAGAGAACTCCCAGAATGACCACCAACTGGGAACTCTTTGGTACTATTGCGGCAACATGGGAAGATGCCATTGTTGACAACATTGACGAGGAATACGATCGACTGGTTCAGCACCTCCATGAATGTGCGAGGAACGCCAAGAGAGAGATAGCCACAAAAAATCGCCTATCTTCGAAAACTCTTGAGCTAATTCGCCAGCGTGGTTTGGCGCATGCCTCAGGCAACCGCAAGCTAATGTCCGAGCTCGCAAAGCAGTGCAGAGATGCGATCAAGGAAGACCTCAAAGAGAGAAGAGCAGAAGTACTGGTAGATGCGGCAGAAGCCGGGAAAAGTATTCGTAACGCCCGCCTGTCCTTCGCCAACTATAAGACCAAGATGACTGCCCTCCGACGTCCTGATGGATCCATCACATCCTCCAGAACGGCAATGGAGAAGATTATCCATGACTTCTACTCAAATCTTTTCGATAGCCATGTCCACTTGCCGACATACCAAATTCCACAGGATGGATATGTCGTTCCCAACATTCTCCCTTCCGAAATCTGACACGCCATTTCCTCGGTAAAGAAACAAACAGCACCCGGCCCAGACAAGGTCAGACCTGAACACCTGAAGAACCTGCCGTCAGTACTCATCAATACACTGGCTCGGCTCTTCACTCGCTACCTGTCTGAATGCAAGGTTCCGTCCCAATGGAAAACCAGCAGGACCATACTACTGTTCAAGAAGGGAGACATCCATGACATTGGCAACTATCGCCTGATCTGCCTATTGTCTGTCATCTACAAGTTGTTCACTCGAGTCATCCTAAATAGGATTGGCAGAACACTAGATGAAGGACAACCATGCGAGCAAGCAGGGTTCCGCAAAGGATCCAGCACCATCGACCATATCCACACGATAACCAAGCTCATTGAGGTTTCTCGGGAGTTCAAGATGCCGCTCTGTTTAACGTTCATTGATTTAAAGAAGGCCTTTGATTCTGTTGAGACGGAAGCGGTCATTGAAGCCCTAGCCAATCAGGGCATTCAAGCCCAATACATCAGGATCCTCTGTGAGCTGTATTGCGGATTCACTACCAGGATCTCACCATTCTACAAAGAAGTGATCGTTGATGTCAAGAGAGGGGTGCGGCAGGGTGATACCATTTCACCGAAACTCTTCAGTGCCACCCTCGAGAACATCATGCGACGACTGGAATGGGAAGGAATGGGAGTGAAGATAGATGGTCGGCAACTACACCACCTCCGCTTTGCTGATGACATTGTTTTAATAACACCATACATCAGCCAAGCGGCACACATGCTGGCCGACTTTGACCATGAGTGTGGAAAGGTAGGACTACAGCTGAATCTTACGAAGACAATGTTTATGAGAAACAGCCTCGTTCCTGACTCCCCATTCGCTCTCAAGGGAACGACCATCTCCGAATGCAACAGCTATGTGTACCTAGGTCGAGAGGTCAACATGACAAATGACCTGGCACCCGAGCTGCGCAGGAGGAAGAGAGCGGCTTGGAACGCCTTCAAGAACGTCGAAGAAGTAGCTAAGAGGATGAAGAACCTCCGGCTCCAGGCACATCTCTTTGATTCCACTGTTCTTCCTGCATTAACACATGCCTCAGAGACCTGGGCCCTACGCAAACAAGATGAGAACGCTATTCAGGTCTCCCAAAGAAGAATAGGAAGAGCTATGCTTGGAATATCACGTTTCACTCAAGTGAGAGAAAGAATCCGGAGTTCTGACATCCATCGACGATCAAGGATCAGGGACGCTGTCTCATTTGCCAAGGTGTCGAAAATCAGATGGGCTGGTCATGTAATGAGATTTAAAGATGACCATTGGACTAGAGCTGTTACTGACTGGATTCCACGGGATGTCAAAAGACCGCGTGGCCGCCCACCTACCAGATGGTCAGACTTCTTCGTCAAGATCATGAACGATTGGTTTGAGGCCCTTCATGTTCCCGGAGCGAAGAGATGCCATTGGGCTACACTAGCACGCGACAGGGACAAATGGAGACGTTACTGGCGCCCGCTCGAGCAAATCGACGACTATCCGGAAGTTAAGTGATTAGGTGATTAAGCACTGTAGCACTCTCCTCCCATTGTTCATCGATTTGCTCGAGCGTGCCCAGTAACGTCTTCGTTGTGAGACTTGTTGTTACTGTGTTTGGCATATCGAATACGTCACGGGTAGCTTGCTAGCCTTTGCCGTGCGGGCGAGTTACTCTCAGTAGCTTGCCGGGCTCTCCAAGAGGGTTGAAGGAATTGAACTCAGGTCAGCCAAGTTGGCCATGTGCAAGGAAAATGCCTTACCACTGTGCTAGTGAAGTATCTGTTTAAAAATAAATTACTAAATAAAATAATAATTCTGTTTAAATATGGATTTGTTACAGTAATACCTGAAGCAAAGACACTGGACAGAAAACTGTAATGTAGGTCAAAGCAAGAAATAATATTGGAAGCCCGAGAGATAGTAGAGTGAACAGGGCACTTGCTTGCATGCAGACAGTCTAGGTTCGATCCCCAGCACTCCATATGGTTCCCCGATCATAATCAGGAGTCACTCATGAGTGAAGAACCATGAGTAAGCCCTGAAAAATACTAGGTATGACTGCAAACCTACAAAAGTAATAAAATAAAATAAAAAGAAATTAAGTTCGAAGTTAAATGACTAATTTCTGTCAATGTATCTGGGCATGGATTTACCAATATTAATAATTAAAAAATCAATAGTTATCAGGCTTTTATTTTTAAAAAACTAGAAAATTAAAAAATTAATTTTAATAAGCATCATGATTTACTATCATATTAATGTTTATATGCTTAGAGTGTAGCTTTATCACACCACCACCGAAGAGTCAATGTCTTTCCACCACTCTCCCCAAGTCCTGTCTTTCTCCCCTTTAAATAGTCTTAGTTCTCAAGCCTATTGGTGGTATCTTAGGGTTAGTTCCACTGTGAATATTTTATTCTTTTACTTTGTTTATTTGGGCTGGAGCGATAGCACAGCGGTAGGGCGTTTGCCTTGCGCACAGCCAGCCTGGCGGAGCCGGGTTAAATTCCTGCGCCCCTCTTGGAGAGCACAGCAAGCTACTGAGACTATCTTACCTGCATGGCAAAGCCTGGCAAGCTACCTGTGATGTATTCAATATGCGAAACACAGTAATAAGAAGTCTCAAAATGGAGACGTTACTGGGCCCGCTCCAGCAAATCAATGAACAACGGGAGGACAGTGACAGTGACAATGACAGTGACTTTGTATATTTATAGTCCCAACAAAAAAACAAAAACAATCCCATAAAAATGGGGAGTGTAGATGAACAAATGCTTCCTCAAAGAAGATATACAGACATATAAAATACTGAATTTCAGTGATTACTAGGAAATTAAAATCAAAATGACTTTCATATGTCATCGTATAGTAGTGATAATGGTCTATATCAAACATTCAGAAAAAATTAAGTGCTGATGGCGAAGTGCAAAAGGAACCCTCATTTACTATTGGTAGAACTGTCATCTGATTCAGTTTCTAGGGAAAATGTTGTGGAGACTTCTCAAAAACTTAGAAATAGAACTTCTTGACCCAATTATTTTAATTAGGTGGGATACTGAACCACATGTGGCTGTACTCATCACTCACTGTGGTGTTCAGGGGACCATAAGCAGTGCTAGGGATTAAACTGAGGCTAGTCATGCTCCAGGCAAGTACCTTAATCCCTGAATTGTTTTTAATGATTTGTTTGTTTGGGGGCTGTACCTTGTGGTACTCAGGGCTTACTACTGACTCTGCACTCACAGATCACTCCTGGTGGGCTCAATGGGCCATAGAGGATATCTGGGATCGAACCTGGTCAGACACAAGCAAGGACTGACATATGTAGCCATTGAATTACACCAGGGCTCAACTACCAATATCACTGTCAGTAATCACTGTCATCCCATGTTTGTCGATTTACTCAAGTGGGCGCCAGTAACATCTCTATTCCTCCCAGACCTGAGATTTTAGCAGCCTCTTCTTACTCGCCTTTTCCCAGTGATTAGAGGCTCTTTCAGGGTCAGGGGAACAGTAAAAACATCGTTATTTTATTGTTTTTGGCACACTGAATACACCACGGGGAGCTTGCCAGGCTCTGTCCATGTGGCAGGACACTCTCGGTAGGTTGGCAGGCTCTCCGAGAGGCAAAATTTATTATAATATGATAAATTTATTATTAAATAATATAATTTATTACTATAAATGCTTTCTTTAGTTGTATAGCTAAATGTTTAAACATCAGGAGTATCAGCTAAAGACGTTTATCTTCCAATAGAAACTTATCCAAAGCCTGATTAGAAAAAAGTGGAGCATGAGAAACTAATGGGAAGATAAAAATCACCAGAAACTTAACATAATTATAATGGATTATAGAATAGAGATCTTATAGAGAGGTACATGTTCAATGTAAAACACTTAGATAGATGACTTTAATACAGGGAATAAAGAAATTGGAGATTAAGAAAATCTAAATTTTAATCATGTCTTCTATCATTCTGTGACCTTAGGAAAGTCAATTAATCACATTTTGGGTCTCCATTCTCATATATGAAATGGAAAAATAACAATCATGTTACAAATATTTTCTCTTGTTTCAAACTTTAAAGTTCTATGAAAGTATAATTCCAAGCCCTTTAGCTAATTTCCATCCTTATATTAGAGATAACTCTCCATACACTACATACATAAAAATTGAGATAGAAATACCAAGAATTATAATTTAAATTATGTAAAATAAAATATATTTTTCCTTCCTAAAATCAGTTGTTAGTGTAAAGTGGAAGCAAGAGTAGTATACATATAATTTGTGGAGTAGTTATTATACATAGTCACTGTGATATATTCATTAACACATGTTCTCATACATAAAACTTCTCACTTTAAATATATGTACACATATATAATCTACCTACTGTCCATGTGTTTGTCTATATATCATTTTATGCCTTTTAAAAAAGCTGATTAGAAGGGTCACAGTGGATAGGGCATTTGTCTTGCACACGGCTGACTGGGTTTGATTCGGGGCACCACATATGGTAGCACAGAGACCACCAGGAGTGACCCCTGAGCGCAGAGTCATGAGTAAGCCTTGAGTACCACCGATGTGACCTGGCCCCCACAAAAAACCCTACAGATAACGAGGCAACTTAAACCAATTTTCCAAAAGTTAATCAGCTTAATAATATCTGGTGTAGAATTCAAACCTAGAAGGTGAAATGTAAGCATGAGTTCTTTCCTATTCTTTCCACACAAGTTTGTTTTGACTCCTGAAAAAAATCTCTGGAAGATAGTCATGTGGGGATAATTATCTTTGTTTTAATATCTCTTTTTTATATTATGCATGCTGGGGAAGCAAGAGGAGCTTAGTGGTCTTCTATCCTTAGTTTTAGAACCCAAAAAAGAACTTTGAATGGTTCTTCCTATTGCTAATCCACAATAATTGACTCTATATTCCTGCATATGGTCAATGGTGGCAAATCTTCAGCTATTGAACACATGATTCTACTTTCCATAATATATTTTCTGTAAGATATTGAAAAAAATAGTAGAAGGCAAACAAAGTGATGTGGTGGTGGAGAATGGGCACTGGTGGAGGAATGGGTACTCGATAATTGTATGACTGAAACGAAAGCACGAAAGTTTGTAAGTCTGTAACCACCTCACGGTGATTCAATAAAAAATTTTTCTAAAAATTAAAAAAAATTGTCTTGTGTATCACTAACTTTGAATTTGGTCTGTGATTATTCACCTTTTATAAAAACACAATCTTATGATGAAAGTAGAGAATTATTCTCATAGAAATGTGCATAAACAACGTTCTACTGACTAAGGAGATTAATGAAATTGTTAGATCATCAATATTCCAAAATATTTTCTTAGATAAATAAAGTCACTAGAATCACAAAGGTAAGTGATTCAAAGTTCCTTATATTACCAGGAAACTAGCTCCAAGACACCGTAGCTTCATGATCTTCCTTTTATCCCACAATCTGAAAAAATATCCATTTTTGTATGACTTAAAACTGATGGATCATATTTTGTTGAAGATGCATTTAATTCTTATTATTCTTCACATGAAGTCATTCATTAGCATTCTTACTTGACTATGATTCCTCTGGGAGCTTCAGTAAAATTATATTTCTATTCTCTAATATCCTTTTGCAACCTAATTTTGCACACTATTATTTTCATGGTGATAACACCTCAATTTTTAAAAATACTTTTAAATTTAATATTTCTGTTTTTATTTAAATGTAGACAAAAGTCACAAGTGTTGATGCAATTCTAGAGTTGAAATTGATTAGATAAAAAGTTCTAATATTAAATTCCATAAGTATAAAAATTAAGTTCCTAAGCTGTATGGGATTATTTGAGCCTTCTGTGTTATTGATTTTATTTTTACCAATATTTGATTATGTTTAATATTCAAACACCAATCCCACCACCATTACACATTCCCACAACCATATTTCGGGTGTTTCCATCCCGAACCCCAATACATGACCCAAAGAAGAATCGAAATAATATAATATTTCCCTTTAAGGTTGTTTGCCTCCTACTTTGAATCCCATCAAATGTGGTGAAGTACTCTTTTCCTATGTGTAGGCTGTGTCCTATGAAATGTTGCAACCCGCGGTCCAGGAAAAGGTTCACTCATGGGTGAGGTTCGGCTAGAGCATGTGGAGAGCAGCCATAAACAGGGTGGAAGTTGGGTTCTGAGGTTTTCGTGTGCCGGTTCTGGATCCCTTGGGGCGGGTAGAGGTCTCACCCACCCCTCTCTGGGGCGCCCCAAGTGAAACTGCCTGGCGCGGGGTCAGGTGGCATGGTTACTGCTTTTATTTGTTTAGTTGCTTTCTATGTTACTCTCCCATATAATTTTATCTCGTACTGCATTTTAGTACTGGGGACTTAGGAGGTGTTGGCGCATTCCAGAGCCTTTAGGAAGTATAGTTTTAGTCATTAGTGAAGTGGTGGAGCTGAGTCCTTGGCATGGCTGCAGTGGTGGGCTGCAGGTGAAGCTGCTGAGTTTTTGGTAAAGTGAGTACTCAACCTGCCCTTCTCCTGAGTGCTTCCCAATGTTTTCAGCCGCGAGTCTAGTGTGTCCATAAATTTCAGCTGCTTGCTTTGCAGGTTTGGAGGCTTACCTTTCCCACTCTCAGAAACACCAGAGTTCTCAGCCTAGGAACTGGGGTACCTGAAATTATTCACAGTCTTCTGTCTCTGCAGAGAATATTAGTGGAGTGTTGGAGTTCAGGCCTTGACATGGTACAGCAGTGGGAACGCATTATTATTATTTTTAAATAATTTTATTGAGGTACAAGAATTAACAATTCTGTCTATAGGTTTCATACATATACATCATTCCAACACCACATCTATCAAAAGAGAGCCCACCTCCCTCACTACTGTCTCAAGGACCCTGCTAAGTCACTTTCCCATGTAATTTCAATTCTATAGATTAAAATTTAAAGTTATAATTTTGACCATTTTTTCGATAACTATATTTCTTTTTATTGCCACATAAAAGAGTTTTTATTTTTATTGTGAAGCTGGTAACACCTATACACATGTTGATAAATAGAACAAAACTCCAGAAATGCCATAGGATTGTAAATGAAATAGAAAAAATGGGTCTTTTCCCCAAATACTGTATATCTTGGGATCTCAGAGGTAGCACAACAGAGAGGTCATTTGCCTTGCATGTGGCTAACCTGGTTTAAATACCCAGCATTCCATATGGTACTCTGAACTCACTAGGAGTGTTCCCTGAGTTCAGAGCCAGAAGTAAGCTCTGAGCATTGCTGGATGTGTCCCCAATTTTAAACCTGTATATATTACTTTTTTACAGGTATGTAAATTTTAAATTTTAGTATTGCGAATGATTCTGTGCTAATATATTTTAAAATTTATATGAAATAGACAAATTGTATAAATGTAAAATTTATTAATAGTGAGAAGATTTAAGAAAATCCAAAAGGTTGAATACATTCTTCTTTAATGTACATTTGACATTCTCCAAGATACAGCACATATTGGGACACAAAACATATCTCCCAAAAGTAAGAGTATAGAAATCATATAAACTTTCTTCAATGAACATGGTGCACTGAATGTAGAAGTTAATCAAAGACAGAAATGGAGAAGCAACTCAAACACCTGGAAATTAAATGGCTCATTACAGAAAAACCACTATAAGAGAGTAAGTCAAGGAAATTAAAAGATTCATAGAAGCAAACTGCTATGAGGGCATGATCTACCATAACTTGTACTATATAACAAAGGTGGTGTTAAGAGAAATGTTTATTGTTGTGCAAGCATTCATAGGTAAAGAAGAAAGTAACTTGACTGGACAATTTAAGAAATTGGAAAATAACCAACAGAAGGAGCCCAAACCAGGCAGGAGGAAGAAAATAATAAAACTTAGAGGCAAAATTAATGATTTGGAACCCCACAAACCAATCCAAAAAAATCAATGAAATCAAGAGCTGAAAAAGTAAACAAGATCAATAAAGTGCTAAAAAGAGTCATGAAGAGAAAATCCTAGTAAGCTAAGTCAGAAATGAAAGGGAGTCATAACATATGAAAAAGAACAGAAATAATTGAAACTCATGGAACAACCAGGGCTTACTTTGAGAATCTTTATGCCAGGAAAAGAGAGAACCTAGAAGAAATGGATACATTTCTAGATTCTTATTACCTCCAAAGGCTAAACCAAGATAATTTGGGTTACCTTAACAAACTTATCACCATTGAAGAAATTGAAATGATATTCAAAAATCTTATGCAAAACAAAAGCAGAGTCCCATATGTATTCACTAGTGAATTTTTTCAAACCTTTAAAGAGGACCTACCGCCAATGCTTTACAGGATCTTCCAGAAAATTGAAGAAACAAAAATATTCCCAAACAGTTCTTATGAAACAATATAACACTGATACAAAAAGTAAGACAAAGACAGACACCAAATAGAGACCCAGAGTGAGAGAGAGAATCACTAGCCAATATCCCCAGTGAACACAGTTGCAAAGATCCTCAACAAAATACTCATAAATTGAATCCAAAAATTCATCAAAAAGATCCTATTTAATGACCAAGTAGGATTCATCTAAAAAATGCAAGGATTTTTTGACACCTGCAAGTCAATCAACATAATACACCATATCAATAAAATAAAAAATAAAATCCATATGATCTTATTAATAGATACATAGAAAGCATTTGACAAGATCCAGAAACTATTCATGATAAAACTATCAACAAGGGACTGGAAGGATAATATAGCGGATAGGGAGATTGCCTTGGACAGGGCTGGCCCAGGTTCTAACCCTGGCATCCCACAGGTCCCCCAAGCATTGCCAGCAGTAATTCCTGAGCATCGCTGTATGTGGCTCCCGCGAATAAAATAAATAAATAAAAAAAAAACTCAACAAAATGGGAATTGAAGGAACTTTCCTCAACATAGTCAAAGCCATTTTTTCACAAGCCCACAGCAAGCATAATACTCAATGGGGGAAATGTAAAAGCCTTCCCTCTAGTATCACACACAAGATTGCCCACTCTTGCCACTTCTATTCAATATAGTACTAGATGTACTTACCAGAGAAGTTAGGCAAGAAAAATATATCAAGGCCATCCAAAGAAGAAGTTTAGCTTTCACTATTTGCAGATGCTATAGTACTAAACTTACAAAATCCTAAAGAATCTACAAAAAAGTTCCTAGAAACAATAGGTTTGTATAGCAATGTGGAAGGCTACAAAACTAATATGAAAAAATCCATCGCCTTCCTATATATAAATAATGAAATAGAAGAAAAAGATATTGATAAAAACAACCCTACTCAAAATTATGTCTCAGAAAATCATGTATCTTGGAATCAGCTTAACTAAAGAGATTAATTACCTATACAAAGAATTACAAAACACCACTTCAAGAAATAAAAAGAGAATATGAGGAAATGGAAACACATACCCCGCTCACAGATTAGGAGGTTCTATATCATAAAGATGTCAGTACTCCCCAAAACATTGTTCAAATTCAATGCAGTCCCTATCAAATAATGATAAAATTCATATGAAAAAGTAAACACCCGCTCCCAAATAGCTAAAGCAGTCCTTTGGATAAAGAAGATGGGAGGCACCCCTTCCCCCAACTTCAAACTATACTACACATAGGTAGTAATTAAAACACTATGGTATTGGAATAAAAAGATAAACACAGATCAATGGAATAGACTTATATTTTCTGAGAGAGACCCTCCGGTATATGATCAGCTAATCTTTTATAAAGGAGCAAAATTATATCAAGTGGAACAAGGAAATCCTCTTCAACAGGTGATGCTGGGGAAGCTAGACAGCTACATGCAAACCAACCCCCACCCCCGGAGAAAAACTCTCAAAATTCTTCAGGTATCTTTCTAACCTCAAGCAAAAGAATAAAATAAAAATGGATTAAAGCCTTTGATATCAGACCTGAATACATAAGTACATAGAAGTAAATATAATAATATTCTCCATGAATTTAAAGCTGGAGGATGAAATACCACTGACCAAAGAAATGAAAGCAAAGATAAACAAATGGTACTACATTAAGCAAGAAGATTCTATACTTCAAAGGAAAATATAATCAGAATAAAAAGACAACTCATAAAGTGATAAAACTTATTTACTCAACACTCATCTGATATAGGTTAATAAAAATGTGAAAGGCACTGTTGAAATTTTATAAGAAAAAATTCAACTCCATCAAAAATAGGGATAAGAAAAGAACAGAAACCTCTTCAAAGAAGAAATACTAGTGGACAGAAGCACATGAAAAAGAGCTCTACATCAATAATCATCTGGGAATTGCAAAGCAAAACAATAATGAGCTATCATCTCATGCCACAGAGTCTGGCACACATCAAAAAGAACAACCAGTTCTGATGTAGATGTGGAGAAATGAGAGCTCTCCTTCATTTCTAGTAGAAATGCTGATTGATCCAGTCAAAAAACTAGAAATTGAGATTCCATACAATTCAACAATACTGGCCCTGGGAATATATCCCCAATGGACTATTGTGTAGATGTACAGTTTCTTTATCCAATCACCTGTTCTCGGCCACTTGGATTGGTTTTAGATTCTGGCTACTGTGAATTGTTCAACAATGAACATAAAAATACAGATAGTGTTTCTGCTGTGTTTTCTGGCACTCAGGGTATATTCCCAGAAGTGGAATTATTGGGTCATATAGAAGTTCAATTTCTAGGTTTTTGAGGAATGCCCATATTATTTTCCAAAAAGGCTGAACCAGTTGGCATTTCCAACATCAATGAATGAGAGTCTGTTTCTTCCTGTATCTGCACCAGAGCTAGATGTTCTGGTTCTTTTCGATGTGTTTCAGTTTCTCTTGTGTGAGATGATATCTCATTGTTGTTTTGATTTACATCTCCCTGATGATTAGCTATGCAGGCCATTTTTTCATGGTGTTGAATTATTGTATGCCTAAAACTCAACTATCATTAACTTTTAAAATCATGACTCTTTAATATTTTTTTAATTTTAAAAATAAATTTCTTTGATATAAACCTCTTTTCGGGTGGGTATTGGGTAAATAAATTTTTCATTCTGTGGTCTGTCTTTGTTTCTTGGCCACCACTTTTTGAGATGCAGAAGTTTCTTTTTAGTCTAATGTAGTTCCATTTATTTATTTTTGTTTCCACTTTGCTGGTCAGTGGTGTTTCATCTTTGAAGACGCCTTTAGCTTCAGTGTCATTATGGATTCTGCCAGCATTTTCCTCCATGGACCTTATGGATTCAGGTATGATGTTGATTTTCCATTTTGATCTGATCAAAAGCATTCATTTTAAATGAAATATGCACACTTGAGTTCACTGAATTGAGTATGATATCCAGGGTATGGAAATAATTCAATGCCCATCAACAGATTTTTGGATAAATAAATTGTGATATATCTACATCTATATCTATATCTATCCATCTATCTATCTATCTATCAATCTAGACAATCAAAAACTATCCATCTATAAGAAAGATGAAAGTTTTCTTAAACCTGGATTTAACTGGAGCATATCTTTTTTAAGTAAAATAAGTCAGGGAGACAATAACAAATATCAGATTATCTCATTTATCTGTGGTATATAGATAAGCAAAAAGAGGCAATAGATTATATAGAAAGATGTCAAATCCTCATTCTATGGCAAAACAAATTATTCTGTGATAAACTATAATGGAGGCAAGGACATGGACATGCACAGATCTCTGGTCCTGATTCCAGTGTCTCCTCAAAAAGGATTTTATAGAGAACACAAAATATTAAAACAAGCACTTATTTTAAAATGTAAAGGACACAAGTGAAGAATACTATGAGATTACTGGAGTAAAGCAAATTGCTTACTTAAGAAAGTACCAAAGGAACTCCTGCAAGTCTAGTAGTGAAAGTTCAAAGGAGGAAAAGAAAAATATTTTTTCACCTCTTTATATGGTTTCAGACTCCCTTCCGAAGTACCTGGAATCTGAGGTTCTCACCATATTTTTCCAAATTCGTGCATAGCCATGGTCACTATAAAGTGTAATTGTACTGGTGGATATGAATTTAGAAATGTCAAAGTACTATAACAATCCAATGTTGACCCAGATTTCTCAGTGATTGTGTGAAACTACTTGTACTTCTACTTGACTTGTGTTTTTGAAAAACAAAAGTACTACAACGATCTGATATTGAGCTACTGTTCTCTCCATGATCATGTAAAACTATTTTTTTCTTTCTCCTGGGTTGTAACAAAGGAACGGCAGGACATAAAACAGGGCACATAAATTAGGCCTTGGCATTGCTCTGCCAGACATTTGGTTTAAAAACTGGGGCTTGCTTTTCTTCTCCCTGTATTTTCCCTCACTCCTATGACCTCCCTCACTCATTTCTTTAGTTACCTAGTATCTAACACCTACAGTTAAGGAAGAAGAAAAGAAGGCAAAGACTTAAAGTGACACAAATACAGGATCTTGGGCACTTTGACAGTGGTGAAGATGAAGTAAATTTGTACATCAAAACCATGAAAGTTTGCATTACTCAACCGTGCTGCCTAAAGTACAATTTAAAGGTGGATTAATTACTAAATGTTTGACATAAACAGTAGTTATATGTCCTATGCTTGGAAATGTTCAATCTAACAAAGTGGTATAGATACATATGCAACTCTGCACAAGAATTGGGAACTAGTGCATTATAGCTACAGATTAAAAAGATAGGTATTGATAAGTGATGAAACTGAAAAGGTGCAGTGGACATATGTCTTGCAAGACAACACTTAAAACAACCTATATATTAAAAGTGGCCAATTTAGGTACCAAAAGTGGAATTGCTGTGTGTTGTAGCAATTCAGTTATAAGTTTACTAAGAGTCTCCATACTTGTCTCCACAGGGTTTTTACAAGACATAATTCCTACCAACAGTGAATAACAGTTCCTTTTTCATTACTCCCTTGCCAACGCAGATTGTTCCCACTATTTCTGATGTGCGCGTTTATCACTAGTGTGAGATAATAAGTGATGATGAGCATCTTTTCATGTGCCTATTACACATATATTGGTATTCCTCTGAGAAGTGTCTGTTCGTTTTCTCTCTCTACTTTATTTATAATTTTAAAATTCTTGGAAAGAGGTTAGATCTTTTGCCTTGTTTATGTGCAAGAAAAGTGCCCTAGCCTCTGTACTATCTCTCCAGACCCTGTGAGTACTTTATATATCCTGTATATCAACCCTGTATCTAATGTGTGCAATACTTTTTTTTTCAAATCCAGTAGTGGTCTTAGTTTTAGCTCGTAGATTTTATTATTTTTACGATACATAACATTCTTTAATTTGATGTAGTGCCATTTTTAATTGTATCTACTCATGGAACACAAAAAATCACTCAAAAAGACATGCACACCACTATTCCCTGTTGCATTTAGCACAATAACTAAGATGTGGAATCAACCTAGTTGTCTAAACCAAAGACAGATGGATGAATTACAAAGATGTGGTACACATCGCACACACAAACGTATGTGCGTGCACACACACATACACACAATGGAATACTATTCAGCTGCAGCTGTAAGGAATAATGAAATCATGAGATTTTCTGCAAACTAGATGAAACTGGAAGAATATTAATTGAAACCACAACACCCAAAAGGAGAGAGAGAACAGAGGGGAATGCCCTGCCACAGAGGCAGGGGGGGATGGGGGGATGGGGGGTGGGAGGGATACTGGGATCCGTGGTGGTGGGAAATGGGCACCGGTGGATGGATGGGTATTTGATCATTGTATAATTGAAACCCAAGCACGAAAATTTGTAAGTCTGCAACTGTACCTCATGATGTCTCACTATTAAAAAAATTTTTTAATAAAAAAAAAGAATATTGAATGAAGTAAGCCAAAAGTAGAGGATTAACACAGGTTGATCTCACTTATATGTGGTATGTAGAATAATGAAATTAGGGAATGTATCATAGTAAAAAGGGATGAATAGATCACCATTGGCCCCAGAATATAGCTAGGAGCAGGAAAAATAAGGAAAGAAATCAAGTAGAGGGAGGGAGAATATGAGAAAAGGAAGTACTGGGGAAAAGTGTCAGGGCCCCTTAGTATGTTAGTAATAATATAGGGTAGTTGTATAGTTGTAAATCCAAACCACAGACTCACTAAAACTGAAAACATGAGATCCAAACTACAATGACAATATTTTAAAATCTACCTGAAAATGTGGCAGTGGGAGTAGGGCATCTTGGGAGGAAACATGGGAACACTTGTTGAGGGAAGATGATACTGGTGGTATGATTGTGTTAGAACATTATATATTTAAACGTCAACTATCAATAACTTTGTTATTCACAGTTCTTTAATTAAATAAAACTGAGAGAGATCTCGCTATAAACTTAGGTGCCCAGATAAGTTCTTAAGCCAAGGGGGTCTACTCCAGTGTTTTGGAAAGTATAGAAACCGTCAAAGGTATTCAAACTGTGACTCAGTATCTGCACTAAAGCATGGGCCCTCCACTCTCAGGCAGTCCAAGGGCAGGGGGTGGGGGGATTCCTGGGCACCAGCTGCCAGTCTAACCCTTTTCAGACTGCACTGGACACAAATCTTGGCCTTTTATACAGAACTCTCACGAGGGCATCCTGGCTACCCCAACCACATTAGGCCAATAGTGCATTAGCTTATTCCAATCAAGATACTTGCAAAATCACATAAACAATAACGAACACAAGAATCAATAGAACCCCAATACAAAAGAAAAAGGAAATTCAGGCTAAAGAACACGTCCACTGAATCAGGGCTAGAGGCCTCATATGAGTCAAACAGGAGCACCTTGAAGTGGAAAGATGAGACCACCGTCTACCAAACCCGCCCAGAGTCCACCCTGGCAGTGAGAGGGGTACACTGATAGTGGACTGAAAGTATCCACATCCACATAGATCACCATTGACCCCATGCCATCATATTACCATACTACCATGGCATCATGGGGAAACAGATGCTCACCACGAGGAGTGGATGAAGAAAAGAGCCCTGATATCCTCAAAAAGTATACCCACATACAGAATCTCTCTGACGAAGAATTCAAAGACAAAATGGTGAGGATCTTTTATGAGCTCAAAGAAACAGTAGAATTAACATCCAATAAAATATGAGATGATATGAAAGAAAAAGTGGAATGGACAGCCAATAAAATGTGGGAGGAAATGAGAGCAGATATATACTAAAATTGGAAAGGTACAGAGAAGATTAGCGTGGCCCCTGTGCAAGGATGACACACAAATTCATGAAGTGTTCCATATTTTTGAGGAGCTGGAGCAATAGCACAGCAGGTAGGGCATTTGCCTTGCATATGGCCAACCCAGGTTCGATTCCTCCATTCTTCTCTGAGAGCCTGGCATGCTACTGAGAGTATCCCTCCCGCATGGCAGAGACTGGCAAGCTTCCCGTGGAGTATTCGATATGCCAAAAACAGTAACAAGTCTCATAATGGAGATATTACTGGTGCCCGCTCAAGCAAATCAATGAACAATGGGAGCACAGTGCTACAATCAAAAGTGTCATTAATTAAAAATTCAGTGGATGAAAAGGAAAACTCAGTGGGTGCTCTCAATAGGAGAAATTCTACAACAGAAGAAGGAATTAGTGAACTTGAAGATGAGCTGCAGAAAGCATCCAGGCAGCAGCAGCAGATGGAAAAGGACCTCAGAATAGCTCAAGGGCAAGTAAAAGATGTATGGGATGAATTTTAGAGTAACAACATAAGAATAATCAGAGTACAGAGGAACATTGAGGCAACCCCAGTGAGGTAGTAACAGTTAATGACATCATTGCTGAAAATATCGCAAAGCTGGAGAGTGTAGTCATCCAGATCCAAGAAGCCCAAAACTTACCAGCTAAAAGAGAACCTAATAAAAATATCCAAGATATATCTTTAATAAGAACAACAAATATCAGAGATAAAGACACAATACAGCAAGCTGTATAGTCGAAGAAGGAAATTACATACAAAGAAGCATCCCTTAGATTTGTAGCAGTCTTGTCAGATGAAATTCTCTGATCCCGAAGACACTGGTGGTATAATGTGGAAAAAAATTCAATGAAATGAACTTCTCACCAAGAATAATTTGCCCAACTAGATTCTCATTCAGATTTGAAGGAACGATACATAACTTCATGTATAAAAAACAGCTCAGGAACTTCATAGACTTAAAACAAACTTTTAAAAGATGAACATAAAGGGCTGCTGTAAAGGAAGATAATCTCCCAAACACAACAAACTTCTACAGAAAGATTTCACAAAACCCATGACAATAATCTCTCTCAATGTTATTGGTATAAATGCACCAATTAAGAGACACAGAGTGGCAAAATTGATTAAAAACCAGAGTCCAACCTTCTGCTGCCTACAACAGTTAGAGTAAACATTCAAAATCAAGGCTGTAAAAATAATTCTTCAAGCAAATCTCTCCTTCAAAAAGGCCAGAGTGGTCATACTACATACTCAACAACATAGATTTCAGTCTGAAAAAGTTGAGAGGGGACTGTGAAGACCATTTATTAATAATCAAGTGACATGTATATCAGGAAGAAATTACACTCCTAAACATATATGCACTGAAAGAGCAATGAGCAAAATACTTAAAAGAACTGCTAATAGACTTCAAGGAGGACATCGGTAGCAACACAATAGTATTAGAGACTTCAACGGTCCCATGCCACCTATTAATAAACAAAAGAGACTAAAACTCAGCAGGAAAAAAACTGCCTTTGAAGGAAGAAATGGACGAGAGAGGCCCCATAGATATATGCAGGTTTTTTATTCCCCAAAAGCTGAACACACATTCTTCTCCAGTACTCATGGAACATTCTCCAAGATAGAATTCATTCTGGGTCACAAAACATACCTCAACAAAATCAAGAAGATAGAAAATTTTTTTCAAATATCTTTTTGTATCATGATGCACTGAAAATAGAAGTTAATCATAGAAATGGATAATCTGATTAAATAAAACTTTAAAAAAGTAAATCGTACTTAAGAAAGCAATTAAATTACAAAACTGTGACTAAATGAAATTTTTATCTTACACAAGGATACTATCAACCCCACGGTTGCATTCTATAAAGAAAAAGGAGAGATTTAAGAGTTGGGATGTGGAAAACATCCATGGATTGCACTGAGATGCTTTGAGAAGTTGAAAAAAATGCTCTTTCCCAACTTCTATGGTTTGGTGTTCTCTGGGCAGATTCCTACCTAGAGCATTGTCAAAGAGAAAGGACATTGAGTTCTATAAATTTTATCTATTTATAATTTTATAAGCTCTTACTTCTGATTAACTGTCTCATGAGGACAGGAATGTCTCCTGTCCCTGCGCCTGGCTGTCCTCACTGTGGCCCCTTGGAGGAGGGCAGGTTGAGTTTCCTTCTCCCCCGCCCCCAAGCAGAGCCCCAGCAGCTGAGGACCTCCGGAGCCAGCCATGGCCATGCTGGGACCACTCTCCACACATCTGGAAAAGTCTCATGCATGAAAGAACTGTCAGAGGAACCCAGGCATGCGGATCCCGGGGCTGAAATCTTCAAGCCTGCTTGGATTGGGACTGGGTCTTCTCCACCCAGACCCCCCACCTTCCAGTATGTAGGTGTCACACCCATCAGCTGCCGCCAGCACCAGGTTGGTCCCATCAATGGCCAAGATGCAGAGACTATAAAACCCAGCTCCTGGAAGCGCGTGGCCGCATTTGCGGCCACGCAACATATTATTTCATTTTCCCTTTGGAGAACCTGGCAGGCTACCAAAAGTATCCTGCCCGCACGGCAGAGTCTGGCAAACTTCCCGTGTCGTACTCCATATGCCAAATACCAGTAACAATGATGGATCTCATTCTCCTAACCCTGAAAGAGCATTGAAATGGCTCTTTTAAAATCTCAGGGCTAGGAAGAAGACGTTACTGGTGACTGCTCGAGGCAATTGACAAACAACAGGATGATCGTGATCATGATTGTGATGAGGGAATTAGGTCATTGAGATAGGCCACTAGAATTTTATAAGGTCTTAATTATGCTTAATTCTCTAGTAAGAGGATTAGAACATTGTGTCCTGTGTCACTTTAAGTTGAATTCTCAGACTGGTGTTTCAAAAAAATTTTTTTATTGAATCACTGTAAGATAGACCCTTACAAAGTTGTTCATTATTAGGTATCAGTAATTCAGTATTCCAACACCCATCTCCCCACTAGTGTATATTTCCCAGCACCAGTGTTCCCAGTTTCCCTCCCATCACCTCTCACATCAACCCTCAGGCTGCCTATATGGCAGGGGATTTTCTTCATTCTTTATCTATCACTATTTCTCTTCCTTTTGGGCAATTTGGTTTGCAATATTGATACGGAAAGATTATCAAGAATATTACCTGCATTTAACACTGTTCTTGTCCAACGTGACTATTCTCAGCTATTATTGTCATACTATTTCCTTCTCCATCTTACCTACCCTCCGCCCTTCCCACACACATGTTTGAATCCAATCATTGACCAGTTCTCATAGCTCCTTTTTTTCCTGGCCATGAATATTAGTCTTCTATTATATATTTTATGTGTCACAAATAAATGCAGTCATTCTATATCTGACCCTCTCCTTCTGGCTCATTTCACTCAGCATGATACTCTCCATGTCTGTCCATCTATAGACAAATTTCATGACTCCACTTTTCCTAACAACTGAGTAGTATTTCATTGTGAATATGTGCCATAGGTTCTTTATCCATTCATCTTTTCTCGGGTACTCAGGTTGTTTTCTATTTCTATTTCTTTTGTGAATAGTGCTGGAATGAACATAGGAGTGCAGATGGTGTTTCTGCTGTGTATTTGGGACCCTGAGCGTATATTCCCAGAAGTGGCATTGCTGAGTCAAATGAGAACTAGATTTTTAGCTTTTTAAGGAATGTTCATATTGTTTTTCAAAAAGACTGGACCAGTTGGCATTTCCACCAACAATGAATGAGAGTTCCTTTCTCTCCACATCTGTGCTAGCACTGGTTGTTATTGTTCGTTCAGATTGTGCCACTTTCTGTGCTGTGAGATGGTATCTCATTCTTATTTTGATCTGCATATCCCTGATGCTTAGTGATGAATAGCATTTTTTCCTATGCCTTTTGGCCATTCGACTTTAAGTCTGAGTTAGATCTTCTAAGAGCCTGTTTTGGTAAATGTTTTATAAAGAAGAGGGCAAAACATTTTTAGATAACATCTCAGTTTTATGGTTTGTTTATATGAATTGTGGAGAGATAACAGACTTCCAAGTTAAGGTTTTGAAAAAAATATAGACCAATAAAGACTGGCACTCAGGTTTCTGCTTGAACAATCATAGGACTAATGAAACTATCACAGAGACAAAAATGAACTTTTGAAAAAAATACTTCTTCAGAAAACCTTGTACACTACAAACTGAAGACTAAAACCCATTCTTGTTCAAAGATGTACATTTCGAAATCAATAAAAAATCATTGAGGCAATTGAATATACATTTTATTATTCTTTGAATCTTGATTTCCTTTGTATAATTAATTATATTTGAGAGACACTCTAAACCAGTCTTCCCAGTAAGCATATGATGTGTAAAATGGCAAACGAAGAGATTCAGGCAAAAGAGTAGACCTATAACATTGTCAAAGTACAACTTATACAATCTCAGTAAGACTTGATATTTTCAATAAGATGATTGGTGACTTGATAATTTCATTATAGATTTAATATTGCATAAAATTAACAAATTTGTGTCATTAGAAGAGAATTTTTTCAAAGACTTTGGAATGCATCAGGAATAATAATTCTTTATTAAGACTGTAAATTTTGGAGCCAGAGAGAAGACACAGTGGATATATTGCCTTGCACATCCAGGTTTAATCCCCAGCACCTCATACAGTCCTCTAAGCCTGCCAGGAGAGATTTCTGAGTACAGAGCCAGTAGTGAACTCTGAGCATTGCCAGTGTGGCCCAAAAATGAAAAAGAAAGACTGTTTGTTTTGATTATGTATTTGTATTATGGAACTTGTATAAATCATATATTTGAACTTGTATAAATCATATATTTGAAATGAATATCTGAAATATATTGAATAGTTTAATGTTAACAATTTGTGGTGTCAGTAAAGTAACTTTGTAGAACAAAGGCATAAATATTGACCTCACTGTAATAATGTTACCTCAAATACAAGAAAAAAGAACAAACTATTTTTGAAAACATTTTGTAACATTGAAATATTTATTACACTGAACTTAAATGAGTTGGAAGCATCCTTACCCTCTCTATGGATTTCAAGGATTGTAAATGTGGAAATCTCTAAATTCTGTGCTCCAAAGCAAATTCCCATAAGAATTATGAGATAAATGATCATATTGCTGAAAATATTGTGAATTGGCCAAGATCTATGGCAACTCCTTAAATATTTCACAATATTTCCCCATGAGAATGTGGTCTAAGTTAACCCACATCTGCAAGATATCTGATGAAGGAAAAGAACCAAAGATGATCTCAGCAAATCATTATTGGCTTCTTGTATCAATGTATTTTAAAAATCATTAGAATGAAATGAAAAGAATTAGGGAACACATTAGAAATAAAACCAGATTTAGGATTACAAGCAAACTGATTTTTGGCAGGTTAATCAAATTACAGTTGAATTGTTTATTCTTATTTTCATTGTTAATATTTTATTATTCAGCTCTTTTCATATATATATTTGGATTTAACAAAACAAGAAAAAAATGCACTTATATAACTTTTAATATAATTATGACCTTTAATGGGTTTTAATGGGCTGGAGTGATAGCACAGGTGGTAGGGCGTTTGCCTTGCACACAGCCAACCCAGGTTCGATTCCCCCGCCCCTCTCGGAGAGCCCGGCAAGCTACCGAGAGTATCCTTCCTGCACGGCAGAGCCTGGTAAGTTACCTGTGATGTGTTCAGTATGCCAAAAATAGTAACAACAACTATTACAATGGAGACGTAACTTGTGCCCACTCAAGAATTCGATGAATGGTTTTTTAAAAAAATGTTTATTAGTGAGACATCATGAGGTACAGTTGTAGACTTACAAATTTTTGTGCTTATGTTTCAATTATACAGTGATCAAATACCCATCCCCCTACCAGTGCCCATTTCCACCACCACAGATCCCAGTATCCCTCCC
Source organism: Sorex fumeus (assembly GCF_029834395.1). NCBI lineage: Eukaryota > Metazoa > Chordata > Mammalia > Eulipotyphla > Soricidae > Sorex > Sorex fumeus. The sequence continues at coordinate 17,727,363 of NW_026606107.1, read as the reverse complement.
ACCCCCCTTCCCCCCCACCCCCGTTTCACCCTGCCTCTATGGCAGGGCATTCCCTTTTGTTCTCTCTCTTTTATTGGGTGTTGTGGTTTGCAAAAGAGGCAATGGGTGACAATCATGTTTGGTCTATAGTCTACTTTCAGCATGCTTCTCCCATCCTGGGAGGATCCTCCCAACACCCTTTATTTGGTGTTCCCTTCTTTATCTGAGCTCCCTTTTCCCCTAGCATGTGTGGTTGGCCTCCAAGGAATGGAGTAAAATTCCTGGTACTAATCTCGGCCATTCTTGGGTGTTAGTCTCCTATTTAGTTACTTTATGTTCCCAAGATGAATGCAATCTTTCTATGTCTATCCCTTTCTTTCTGAGTCATTTCACTTAACATGATACTTTCCATGTAGTACCACTTGTATGTAAATTTCATCTTTTCTAACAGCTACATAGTACTCCATGTTGGCTGCGTGCAAGGCAAACACCCTACCGCTGTGCTATCGCTTCAATAGCACAGCGGGTAGGGCGTTCGCCTTACAAGCGGCCAACATAGCCGACCCGAGTTCGATTCCTCCGCCCCTCTCGGAGAGCCCGGCAAGCTACTGAGAGTATTCGATATGCCAGACACAGTAACAACAAAGTCTCCAATGGAGACATTACTGGGCCCGCTCAAGCAAATCGACGATCAACAGGAGGGCCTTTACCTTTTACCTTTACATAGTACTCCATTGTGTAAATGTACCAAAGTTTCTTTAACCAGTTATTTGTTCTCGGTCACTCAAGTTTTTTCCAGATTCTGACTATTGTAAAGAGTGCTGCAATGAACAAACAAGTGCAGATGTCACTTTGACTATACTTTTTGTCTCTCTGGGTTATATTCCCCGTAGTGGTATTGCTGAGTCAAATGGGAGCTCAATTTCTAATTTTTTGAGGATCGTCCATACTGTTTTCCAAAAGGGCTGAACCAGTCGGCATTCCCACCAGCAGCGAAGGAGGGTCCCTTTCTTGCCACATCTGCCCCAGCACTGGTTGCTTTTGTTTTTGTGGATGCGGGCCAGTCTCTGTGGTGTAAAATGATATCTCATTGTGGTTTTGATCTGCATCTCCTTGATGATTAATGATGTGGAGCATTTTCTTATATGCCTTTTAGCCATTTGGATTTCTTCTTTGAGAAAGTTTCTATTCATTTCATTGCCCCATTTTTTGATGGAGTTTGGATGTTTTTTTCTTGTGGAGTTCAACCAGTACTTTGTATATCCTTGATAACAACCCCTTATTGGATGTGTATTTGGCGAATATCTTTTCCCAAGATGAATGGGTTTTAATGATCTTATAGTGGTAGAGCGTTTGCCTTGCACGCAGCTGGCCTGGCCGACCTGGGTTTGATTCCTCCACCCCTCTCGAAAAGCCTGGCAAGCCACCAAGAGTATCTCTCCCGCATGGCAAAGTCTGGCAAGCTACCTATGACATATTCGATATGCCAAACACAATAACAATAAGTCTCACAATGGAGATGTTATTGGGCCCGCTCAAGGAAATCAATGAACAATGGGAGGACAGTACTACAGTGCTATATTTTATTGTAAGATGTGAATCATCTATAAATAACTGACTTGAGGTTTTATACTATTACTTTCTTTTCTTATTGAATCACCATGAGATACAGTTACAAAGCTTTCATGTTCGAGATTCAGTTGTATAATGATCCATTATATATATAATGTATATATAGATAGATATACCCATCCCTCCACCAGTGCACTTTCCACCATCAGTGTTCCCAGTACACCGCCCCCATCCCAGTCCTCACCCTGCCTCCATGGCAGGCAATTTCCCCAATACTCTCTCTCTACTTTGGGCATTTTGTTTTGCTCGAATTTTCCCACCACCATTCAAGTCTGCCTGCCAGGAGCAGATGCTAGATCATTTATTGTCCATTGCTCATTCTGAATATCATGGGTGCCGTGGCTGCATGCTTCTGGAATCCTAGATTGTAAATAGTTGGATTCCAGGGACATTTCTGTAGGGCACTAATCCATTTTTTTAATTCAATTGGGCATCTCTGGACCAGGGCTCTTAGTGTTCTAAGATGGTGCCCAGAGGCAAATTGTGGGGGTTACAGCCAGGCCAATATGCAGGTGAGGAGCCGGGGAGGGACAGACCAGTGCCTCTGCCGTCATGCGGCATGGAGATTTAGTCCTGGAACCTGCATATCTGAGCTTTGCTTGTGGAAGTTCTTGGTCCCTGGGCCTCCATCTGGAGTAGGATGGGAAAGCATACCTGCTCCATCTGGGGTGCCCCGGTGAAATTGGCTCAGTATGGGGCTTGGAGATATCTCTGGACCTATGGTGTCTTCCAGGACTCACTGCTGTATCTCTGACTTTTGATCTCTTTATTTATTTATGGGTCTCTGAAGCAATATCACAGAGGTAGGGCATTTGCCTTGCATGCAGCAGGCCCGGCTGAGCCGGGTTCGATTCCTCCATCCCTCTCAGAGAGCCTGGCAAGCTATCAAGAGTATCTCAACTGCATATATTCAATATGCCAAACACAGTAACAACAAGTCTCAAAATGAAGAAGTTACTGGGCCTGCTCGAGCAAATCAATGAACAACAGGAAGATGGGTCTCTGAAGCAAGGCCAGTAATAGAGTTTACAGGGTGGCACTGGAGTTGGTTCATGGGGGTGACTTCTAGTGCTTCCATGTGTATTGGGAAGTGGGGGGAGGTAGCCCAACCCAATACCAAGAAAACTTGGAGATTTAAGTCACAAAACCCACATACCCAAATTTTCAGCAGACTATATCTTGGTGAGGTCCTTCCTGAGACCGTGGAGTCAGGCCTGGGTTTGTAGAAGCAAGTGGCTACTGGCAGCTCTGCTTGGGTAGACACAGGCCAACCTACACCCTCTGATTTACCCCAGTCTGTTCAGCCATGCATGGCTCCGAGATTTACTGTCAAGATTTACTCTTGAGATTTACTGAGATGTTGGTCTCTTTTGAGATTTATCTATGGGTCTCTGAGATAAGGCCAATAAATGAGCTTATATAGCTGAGCCAAAGGTGATTTGTGGGCATGGCTCCCACATACCTAACTTTTGGCCATTTAATTTCTTGGGAAACTTGGTCCCAAGTTATTGGGGTCTGGTCAAAGGCACAGCAGCAATTTTGAGGTGTCAGGAAGCCTGAAGACAACATCAGACTAGTAATGCATCCCCCCAGCCCCCGCCACGTGCAGGTTGACCTGTTGATGGCACCATACCCTGTACTGTTACCTTTCAAAGCTATTTCATTCACATATATCTTACCACAATTTGTTGAGGCAGATGTTATCTGTCTCTTATAGTAGAACTGCAATGGATCCTAGCTCATTTAGCTCTTGTTCTTTCAAATAGACAGGCAGAGGAAACATTTGATAGGTAGAAGCATGATAGTTTCTCTATAAATGTCAAAGTAGGTTTAATATTATTTGACTATAAATTGGAAGGCATCCTAGAATATTTGCAAAGCACTTAAAAATAAGAATGTGTATCTTTTGAGTTCAATTCATATCAGAAAAGCATGGTAAATTTTTAGTGATAATAAAACATACTCTTGATAAAGACAGAGACTCTAGACATTATTCTCACTAATATTGAAATAAAATGTTAAACTTTATCAATGCCATAATAATTATATGGATCCTGATTTGATAGTATCCAAATGTAATTTAATTCAGTAGAATGACTAAGTACCTATAACCTATATATAATATGATTTATGGATACTTATATACATACACACATATATATTAAACTTGAAATATAGTGAAGGAGAGTTAATATTTAAGCCAAGTGCACATATAAATAAAATGTCAAAATAAATATAAATGCCTTATGTACCCAGGGTACATATAATACAGCATCCAATTAAAAATAATTAAAATAAATTTAGAACATTTTGTAATCCAAGTAGAAGGGTCTTAAAAGAAACCTTTAAAATAGTATTTAAAAAGGATAGTAATATAGCATTAAAAGTCGCAGTGCAAATAAGAGGGGATTATCATAAATGAATTTGAAACAAATGAAACCAATAACTCTGCATAGGGCAAATGTCAATCAAAGTGTGAATTATTTCAGAAACTGTTATCAAAAGGATGTTATCCAATGCAGTAAAAAAAGTACCAGTATAACACCATGGATAAATAATATAGAAAACTTAGCATCTGATTAAATAGCAATGGTAGGGTTAGAGCATATAATATAGAAAGGTAAGTCTTTCATACGTAGTTATAGAAAACTGAGGAGCCAAATGCAAAAATTTGAACTAAACCACTATCTAACTCAATACATGCACACATAAAAAATCCCCCCAAATTTCAAAATCAGAAGCCAGAAAAGACAGAGACAATTGCATAGGCCATAAATTACTTGGCATTGACTTTATCAATGTATTTGTGTTTTATTTCATGGCAAGTTAACAAAAGAAAAACTAAGCAAATGGTACTCTATGAAACTGGAAAAGTTCATCATAGTGAAAGAAACCATCACCAACATTTAAAAGAAATCTACTGAATGGGAGAAAATGTTTACAACTTATCAATATGCTAAGATATTAATATCTAGGAGCCAGAGAGGTAGTTCAATGGAGTATCTTTGGGGTAAATGCATTGCACACAGGAGATCCATATTCAGTCTCCTGTTGTTGTATAGTTCTCAGCACCTTTGAGAGATGCCTGCAAGCACTAATTACGAGTAGCTTTTGAACAATTGCTGGGTGGTCAATTTTTTAAAAGCTACTATCTAAAACATATAAGGAAATTTTCAAACTAAACATGATTTCTAATTATCATGAAAATTCAAGCTATCACCTCAAACCTATTATAATGTCTATTTAAAGGAGAAAAATAATTAGAGTTGACGTGTGTGTAGTAAAAGGAATCCACATCTACTATTGGTGTGTATATACACTTGTGCAACAGCTAGTATACTAGCTGTTGGAAATTTCTATACTAGCAAAAGCTAGTAGACTATTTAACAAAGATGTTTGAATATTTGTCAGAAATATTGAGAATAGAAATACCGTATGACACAAATATTCTACTACTGATATTTATATTGAAGATTATGTAAATAATATACAAAAATACACACCAATAACAATAAGATGTGAAAACAACTGAAGTGCCATAGATGGATACAAAGAGCAAAAAAGAAAATTAACCTGGTATGAAATAATTAACTTTTTCTTTAGAGCTGAGAATAAATAAAGATTTCTAAAGGAATTATTGGTTTGTATACTGTCTTTATTCCTTATAATTACCTTCGCAGATGCTCTTAATACATTATGGGCTGGAATGTGATGTGTCCTGAGAATTTTCCATGTCAACATCATATATTCTTACTGGAAATTTTTGATCTGTCTGAGTTATGTGTAGTTTTGGTGGGAATTGGTAGTTTCATAACATCATGCAACAGGCCCATTATTATATTTCAATATAATATGTATCCATGCTGTTTTTTCACTATTTCAGATATTGACACATAATCATACACTTATACTTAATTTTGTGTGCTTGGCTACAGTAATGTCATGTGAAAGAAAGGCTATTGTGTTAAAATAACCAATATTTTATGTTACTTCTTATACACAATAGCACTTGTTAAAAATAGATTTAAAGTTTAATTGTTTAAAACTCTCTAAAAAAATAAAAAATAAAATTCTCAAATATTTAAGATCACCCGTGTAAATAATGAACTAAATTCTTGTATTCTGTTACATAAAGTTTGTGACAACAGCTTATCTGTGATGTCATGGGCTTCTGATATATTATGCCCCATTAAAATTTATCCATATGGAATATATTATTTGGGTAGTTGTCAATAATAATATAGTATCAATTAAATATTATATATATGAGGACACTTTCATGATTATTTTATCATTGTTTGGTTGTAGCCAAAATAAAATTATTGTACTTGAGCTTTCATAAAGTACCTCTTGCACTATGTTACATGATTCAAAATTATTCTATTAATATTTAAAATGTGATACACTCATGCAATCATTTGAGAGATTAGAATATAAAATGTATATTCAAATATGTAAACAATATAAAGGAGTAAGTTGGTTAACCTTAACGTTTGTTGAATGAAATAAACTGAATAAAGAATTCTACTGCTTCTCATGCAATATGTTGTAATAATAAATATTGATTTAATTGAAGGGAAAACAAGAGAAAATAATAATAGTGATTTATTGCATAAAATAGGAAAATTGGCTGTCAAAAGTTTTTATCTCTTTCTCAATATAAAATTGTGCCTACATTAAACAGACAAATGAATAAAATATTTTCCTCATGTATTTCCAGCTTATTACAGTAACAGCATTCATTTTAAGTCAGTCTACCTATCATTATGTTATGAACCCTGAAACTGACAAGCATATTTATGTTTTGAGAAATATAAATACACCCCTTACCTCATTGATCTGGTATTTACAATCGACTAGAGTTTCTAGTATGTGTCTGATATTGTCATAATGAACAAAAAATAATTCAGAGAACTCCAAACCGGGTAAGACCACTTTGACCATAATGAATCAAGTAAAATCTCATATTGATGTCTACATACAAATAAGAAGTTAATATTATCCAACTCCAAAATGTCAAAGATAAGCTTCTCCTAGTAAACATGAGTTATTGTTCTTTATGTACAAATTAAGGACTCATCTTGCCACCTTTCATTTTGAATAAGATACACTACACTCTCCAATCATAGAAAGTATGAATGTATACATTGCTAATTGCATCCAATCCAAAGAAAAATTCTAATTTTCAAAAACTTCACCAAAACTTTGTAGCAGAACCCTAAATCATCCACGTTCCTTCTAGTAACTTCTTACCGAGATGTCTTGCAATCACAATGATGTGTGTTTTCTTTCTTTTTTGACATACTACTGTGAAATATATTTGTTAAGACAAAATGAAAGAAAATACCAGTATGTATTTTTATACATATTATCCCAGATGTTACTGTGAATTCATTACTTAACTTTATCTCTTTACACCCATGCTACACTAGTTCCCCTATCCATCTCCTAATCATCAACACAAATCGGTGGGCTTCTGCCGTAATTCACTGAGGATTTTGATTAGATTTAGTATATATAAAATGTTAGTGATAGAATACTCATGCACAGAACATTCCAGGACCTCACTCTCCACCAGAGTATCCTCATTCTTCCACCATTGTCCTAGTACTCTTCATCCTATTCTCCCTCATCCCAACTCCAAGGCAAGCTTCGACTGAAGACTAACTCTCAGTTTCTGTTTCCCCTGGGCATTTGTTATTTTCTTCCTACGAAGGAGATCATTCTGTAAAAGTATACTCAAAATTATGTTTGACAGAAGGACATTGGAAGATATGGAAGATTCACTGAAATTTAGTTAAAACCATAACTGACTTAGACTAAGATCCTTAATTAAGAAATAGCACACACAACTAACATCTAGTGTATCCCTATCTGTTAAAGATTTCATCTGCCTTTAACTGAGAGATAAGTCCATGATGAATAGAGTTCTGACACTTCCTTGAGTCCTATCGGTACTAAACTAACAATATTTTTCTAAAAACAGTCCCTGGGGAAACTGCTGTTATATGATCAGATTTTTATCCTTCCTTGGTGTAATAAGTTTGTAGCTTACTGAAATCTCCTTCCTCTATTTGCCTAATGTTCTGTTTGTTGTTCACCTTATCACTGTCATCCCGTTGTTTGTCCATGTACTCAAGTGTGTGCCAGTAACGTCTCTATTCCTCCCAGCCCTGAGATTTTAGCAGCCTCTCCCTACTTGTATTTTCCAATGACTGGAGACTCTTTCAGGGTCAGGGAAATGAGACTTGTTATCGTTACTGTTTTTGACATATAGAATATGCCACCGGTAGCTTGCCAGGCTCTGCCTGTGTGGGTGAAATACTCTTAGTAGCTTGCCGGGCTCTCCGAGAGGGGTGTGTGTGTGTGCGTGCGTGTGTGTGTGTGTGTGTGTGTGTGTGTATTTCTCTATGATTTGTTGCCTAATGTCTGAACCCCATCAAATATAGTGTGGTAATTATGGAAATTTGGCAGGAAGTGTCCTATGATGTGTTGATGTGTCATGAGGCCTCAAAGCAGTTCGGAAAGCTGTCTGGAGCTTGGCAATGGGTGGGTAGTGGAGGTCAACTGCTGGGGCTGGGTCCCTTGGGGCGGGGAGGGCTCTAACCCACCCCACTATGGGGATCCCTGAGTGAAAAGAGCCTGACACGAACTTGTTACCAAGTAGAAAATGTTTATAGAGGGTAGGAGCAAAAGTTTTGTAAATTTATTGTCCCTAGCTTATTTCACAAAATGAGCTAAAGATGCGTTCAAACTGGCAGATTCTAGAAATATTTTGACTTTTCAACACTATGTGAAATTTATAACAAACTAAGAACCATAAGACAATGCTCATTTATTATCTCTGTTTACATAGGTCAGCAGTCTATAAACAATGAGGCCTATTTGTTTCAATTTTATCAGGCATCAATCCAAATGTGGTCCAGGACTGCAGTCTCAAAGGTTAAATTAGGGAAATATTGCTTCTAATATTTCTTAGTTTGTTGTTAGAATTTTTTACCCTGCAGTTGACTACTTTCTGCCTGTTGCTTCACTGTGCTTGGAGACCAACTGCATGTAGAGACCATATTGCTATCTGGGAATCTATAAAATAATTTCCTCCTTCATCTAAGCTAAAATGAAAGTGAATTCAGGGAAGACCTGATAGTCTTCTAAAGTCTCTTTGTTTCAAGAGTAACCAGGAATCTCTCATATTTCAAGCTACCGAGAGTATCCCGGCAAGCTACCGAGAGTATCCCGCCTGCACGGCAGAGCCTGGCAAACTCCCTGTGTCATATTCGATGTGCCAAAACAGTAACAAGTCTCACAATGGAGATGTTACTGGTGTCTGCTCGAGCAAATCGATGAACAATGGGAGAACAGTACTACAGTGCTACAGTGCTACCATAGGTTTGGAGCAGGAAACAAAATCTAATCATACTCAGCTGATAACAGGTTTTGTCCACTATAGTCAGCACCTCAAAATATATGTTTTCTCTTTCATTCAATTTTATTTTTGGATGTCTGAGAAATGCCCTGATGAATTTCATTGGCCTGAAAACAGGGGGTATGTCAAGATTTACAATGACTTGTATTTAGCCAAATATTTAAAACACAAAATTAACAAATTATCATAGAGATTATTTAATTTCTTTAAATTGTTTTGGCTTTTTTGTGGGGAGAGTCACACCTGGCATTGCTCAGGGGTTACTCCTGGCTCTATACTCAGGAATTATTCCTGCTGGTGCTTGTGGCACCGTATTGTATGCCTGGGATATAACCTTGGTTGGCCATGTGCAAGGCAATCTCCCTACCCACTGTACTATCACTGTGGTCCAGGTCTTCTCAGTCTACAATTTTGCATTTAGCAGTCACCTGATTATTTCATGTTTTCTAATAATAATTATGATGTATAAATTTATTTCTCTCCTTGACCAATTTCAGTACCGAAAATTTGCAATATAAATAAAAAATTGGGGATTTTTTCACAGGATCAGAATTTCTCATTTTACTTTTTCCCTTTTTACTTTTCTTTTATAATATAGGAGCACTGCTATTTATTCAGTCATTGATAAGCTGAATGGATTGGACATGAAGTCCACATTACCTTTTTATTTCATTTTTTAATTTTATAAGTTAGTCCACAATGTTTGATTACATTCAATATTCAAACACCAATCCCACAACCATTATACCTTCCCACCACCATATTCGGGATGTTTCCATCCCAAATCCCAATCCCTGACCCAAAATACAACCGAAACAATATATTTCATATTGTCTGGGCTGGAGCGATAGCACAGCGGGTAGGGCGTTTGCCTTGCACGCAGCCAACATGGCCGACCCGAGTTCGATTCCTCCGCCCCTCTCGGAGAGCCCGGCAAGCTACCGAGAGTATTCGATATGCCAGACACAGTAACAACAAAGTCTCCAATGGAGACGTTACTGGGCCCGCTCGAGCAAATCGACGATCAACGGGAGGGCCTAATGAATGTTATGAAGAACTGCTGAACATGCTTACAAAAAGTGTTCATATAGGAAGCAGTGTGAAGTTTGTTATATTTTGGCAGGAGCCATTAAGACATTCTATTGGATATCACTAACACATGTTAAAGTTTGGGTGATGTGAGCTTTGATATATATATATATATATATCTGAAAATATGTATATAGCACTGTAGCACTGTTCTCCCATTGTTCATCGATTTGCTTGAGTGGGCACTAGCAACATCTCACAACACATTGTGAGACTTGTTGTTACTGTTTTTATCATATGAAATACACCACGGGGAGTTTGCCAGGCTCTGCTGTGCAGGCGTGATACTCTTGGTAGCTTGCTGGGCTCTCTGAGAAGGACGGAGGAATTGAACCTGGGTCAGCCATGTGCAAGGCAAACGCCCTACCTGCTGTGCTATCGCTCCAGCCCATAGAATATGGCAAAGCTTAGAAATTTTGAATTCTTACTTAAGTCTTATTTTTTATTTTGACAAATGCCCTACCTGTTATGCTATCGCTCCAGCCACAAAATATTTATATATGCATATATATACACATATATATTTCTCTCTATGATTTGTTACCTACTATCTGAACTCCATTAAATGTGCTGTGGTAATTATGGATAATGGGTAGGGAGTGTTTTATGATGTTTCCAGGAATATGTTCACTTATATGTGAGGCTTGGCCTGGGCATGTGGTGAGCGGCCTTGAGCATGGTGGCAGTTGGGTTGTGCAGGTTTTTGACTGCCGGAGCTGGGTCCCTTGGGGTGGTGAGAGCTCTCACCCGACCCTCTCTGGGGCGTCCTATGTGAAACAGCCTGGCACGGAGTCCAGTGGAATGCTAATTGGGGACTCATCTTATGCTCCTTTTCAGGAGAAGCAACCATGTGATCTGGATGGTGGCTGATGATGAGATTCTCTGGCGCAGGCAGGAGGTGGCTAATGGGCGTGAGCCATGGGTCGCCAGAGACTGGGGAACAGAGGCAGAGGTTCTCTGCTCCTGGTCCCCTTGAGCCCAGAGTCCAAGGTCATAAAGTTCCACATTACCTGGGTTCCATAGGACTTCACTCATGCATGAGGCTCGGCCCAAATGGATGGGGAATGGCCTTGATTATGGCTGTTGTTGGGTTGTGGAGGTTTTTGGCTGCCACAGCTGGGTCCCTTGGGGCAGGGAGGGCTCTAACCTAGCCCCCTCTGAGGTGCCCCTTGAAAACAGTCTGGCGTAGGGTCAGGACATTCTGTGGTACTTTCTTTCAGGAGTTTTAGTTTATAGTACCTGGGTCTTGAGGTCTGTACCCCCCCACCAGGTACCCATAGTGGGTGTGGCCTCTGCAGAAGTGGGAGGGGCCTCCTCAGAAGTGGGAGTGGCCTGTTTGGGGGCCGGCAGACACTCATTCAGCCGCAGGTAAATTATCCAGACCTAGTAATCTTCTGTAATATCTCAGTCTCCATACCACCAAAACAACATGAAGAAACAACACAAATCCTCACCAAGACGAGAGGACAATGAAAAGAGTCCAGAAACCTCAATAGTTGTTACCCATATAAGGGTGCTCCCTGATACAGAATTCAGATATGAAGTAATGAAGATGTTCAATGAACTCAAAGAAACAGTTATTCAGATATCCAGTAAATTAAAAGATGACATGAAGAAACAATCTAGAAAATACAGGAATAAATGAGAGCAGAAATTGGAAAGCTACACACCACACAGAAATGTCACGAATCAAAGATTCCATAGATAAAATGAAAAACACAGTGTGTGCCCTGAACAGGAGAATGGCTGCAGCTGAAGACAGAATCAGTGAGCTGGAAGATGAGCTACAGAAAGCCTAGAGGCAGCAACAAACAATGGCAAGAGGCCTCAAAATAGCACTAGAGCTAATAAGAGTCCTAGGGGATGACTCCAAGAGGAACAACATTAGAGTCATTGGAGTACCAGTAGGTCAGGAAAACAATCCCAGTGAAAAAGTCACGGTTAAAGAAATTATTGCTGAAAAGTTCTCAGAGCTGGACAATGCAGGCATCCAGATTCAAGGAGTCCAAGGGTGCCAGCTAAAAGATACTCTAACAAAAACACTCCAAGACATATCATAGAATGATGGATGCCGCCGATGGAGACACAATACTGCAAGCAGCGAGGTCAAAGAAGGAAATCACATACAAAGGAGTACCCCTTAGATTCACAGCAGACCTATCAGAGGAAACCCTCTAAGCCCAAAGGCAATGGTGGGATATAGTGAAAAAACTCACTGAAATGAATGCTTCACCAAGAGTACTTTATCCAGCTAAACTCTCACTCAAACTCGAAGGAAGGGTACACTATTTTGTGGATGAAAACAGCTCAGGAACTTCATAGACTCAAAACCAAACCTAAAACAAGGGCTAAAGGGGCTACTGTAAGACAAGACAAACCCTTACAAGCAAAACAAACCCTTACAGAAAGATGACACAAAGCCCCATAACAATAATCTCTCTCAATGTCAATGGTCTAAATTCACCAATTAAGAGACATAGAGTGGCAAAATGGATTCAGAGACAGAACCCACCATTCTGCTGCCTACAAGAAACACATCTGAACAATCAGAACAAATACAGACTTAAAGTCAAAAGGATGGAAAATAACCCTGCAAGCAAACAACCCCCTCAAAAAAGCTGGAGTGGCCTTACTAGAGCTCAGGACAACATAGAGCTCAAGTTGAAAAAGATTATAAGGGACAGTGAAGGACATTGTTTATTAATCAAAGTATATGTACAGCAGGAATAAATCACACTCCTAAACATATATGCACCCAATGAGGGACCATCCAAATACCTACAACAACTGCTAACATACCTTAAGAAGGACATTGTAAGCAACACAATAGTAGTTGGAGACTTCAACAACGCCTTATCACCCCTGGATAGATCAAGAAGACTAAAACTCAGCAAGAAAATAATGGTTCTGAAGGAAGAAATAGAAGAGAGAGGGCTAATGGATCTATACAGAACTTTATATCTCCCCCAAAAATACACATTCTTTTTCAGTGCACATGGAATATTTTCCAGAATAGACCATGTGCTGGGCCACAAAGCATACCTCAACAGAATCAGCAAGATAAAAACATTGTATCAACTATCTTCTCAGACCATGATGTACTGAAGATAGAAGTTAATCATATACAGACTCAGAAAACCAAATCAAATACCTGGAAACTAAACAACTAAATATTGAACAATGAGTGGGTCAGGAAAGAAATTCAGGAAGAAATCAAAAGATGCTTGGAAACAAATGAGAATGAAGACACGAGCTACCAGAACCTGTGGGACTCAGCAAAAGCCCTATTAAGGGGTAAATTTATAGCTCTGCAAGCATTTCACAGGAAGAAAGAAAGGGACCACATAAACAACTTGACTTTACAGCTCAAGATCTTAGAAAAGGATCAACAAAAGGAGCCCAAACCAGGCAGAAGGAAAGAGATCATAAAACTTAGAGCAGAAATCAATGGCATGGAAACCCAAAAAATAATTCGAAAGATCAATGAAACCAAGAGCTTGTTCTTCGAGAAAATTAACCAAACAGATAAACCACTAGCAAGACTCACAAAGAAAGAAAGGGAACCCTAATAAACCGAATCAGAAATGAGAAGGGAACCAAAGAAATTCAAAAGATCATCAGAGACTGCTTTGAAAGTCTGTATGCCATGAAACAAGAGAACCTAGAAGAAATACATAAATTCCTGGATTCCCATAATTTCCCAAGGCTGAATCAAGATGCTCTAGAATACCTGAATAGTCCTGTTAACATCAAGCAAATTGAAACTGCAATCAAAAGTCTTCCCAAAAACAAAAGCCCAGGTCGAGATGGATTCACTAAAGAATTTTTCCAGACATTTTAACAGGACCTATTTCCAGTTCTTCTCAAGATTTTTCAGGAAATTGAAGAAACAGAAACTCTCCCAAACAGTTTCTATAGTCCTTGGGTCTTGGCCATTACTGACATTACATGGCGCCGGGGGCAGTTTGTGGTTGTGACTGCCAAAACTACTGGAAAACTGGGCACTTGGGAGGAAGAGGCCAAGTCCCGATTCAAGCAGCCTTAAGCTCTCAGTCACAGGTTCCTGCATACCTCTCAGCTACAGGCCCTAACTGTGTCTTTTGATCTCTTGAGATTTATTGGTCTCTGAAACAAGGCCGATGAGTGAGCTTATATAGCTGAGCAAAAGTTGGTTTGTGGGTGTGTCTCCCACATACCTAACTTTGTACCCAGATTCAAGAGGCTTAAAGTGTCGCAGGCAAGATGGAGCCAAATAGAAAAAATACCTAAGACACACTGCAATCAGAATTGTATTCATAATGACAAAAACCAAAGACAGAGACAGAATAGAGAGGGACTTGCATGCAACAAACATCACATAAGATCTAGAGGTCAGAAGAGAATGGCAGACATAATAAATAGCTGAATGAAATAAATATCACCAATATTACTTAATCCAGTTATACAATCATTCAGATTTGAAGGGATGATAAAAAATATTTCATGATGGATCGATAAAATCAGTGCATAGGGTACGTGTTTTGCTTGAGGACGAATTGAGTTTGACACTGGCACCACATATGGTTACTGGAGTGCTGCCAGAAGTGATCTCTGAGTACAGAGCCAGGAGTAAGATATAAAACTTTTGGATTTATCCTCAAAGATGAAAAGATAAAATTTCATGGAAAACAATGGCTTAGAAACTTCACAGCACCAAAAAACAGCTTTGCAAAAAGCATTAAAGGAGACATTTTACAGGCAAGAAAAAACTCACAATCACTTATAACTTCTACAAAATTTTTAGCACTATCATCTCTTATCTCAGTAACTTCACATAAAGTCAATGGAATAAATTCTAAAAACCAACATATATAGTTCACCAGGATGTATCGGAAAACTGAAACAAATTTTCTACTGCCCACAAGAGACACACCTGAACAGTTAAAGGATAGAAAACAACATTATAGGCAAAATTCCTTTTCAAAGTCTCAGTTGAATTTTGTTTTTGTTTCTTACAATTATATCATGTATTATGTTGATAAACATATATGTTAAGTCATCCTTGCAACCCCAGCAAGAATCCCACTTGGTCCTAGTTATGATCTTTGGGATGATTTGTTGGATTTGATTTGTTAGCATTTTGTTAAGAATATTTGCATCTATGTACATCAAGGATATAATTCTATGCATCTATGTACACCAAGGATATGATGGTCTATGATTCTCCTTTTATGCTCTGTTTTTGTCTGGTTTTGGTATCAAGGAGATTTTTGCTTCATAGAAACTATTTGGGAGTGTTTTTGTTTCATCAGTTTCCTGAAAGAGGCTGAAAAGGATTGTCAGTAGCTGTTGTTCTTTAAAGAACTCAGTAGTGAATTTGTCTGATCCTGGGCTTTTTTATGGAGGAGTATTGCTATTTATTCAGCCATTGATTAGACTGATTGAATTGGGAATGAACTCCACCTTACATTTTTCCCCTTTTTAATAATTTTATTTATTGAATCACCATGAGAGCAGTTACAAAGCTTTCGGGTTTAAGTCTTGGTCATACAATGAAACACCAATCCCTTCACCAGTGCCCATTTTTCACCCCCGAAAACCCCAGTATACCCCTCTTCCCAAACCCTCCCCCTAACTGTGGGGCAGATGATTTCCATATTACTCTCTCTACTTTGATTACATTCAATATTTCGACACCAGATCCACCATTATTATTTGGGATTTTACCCTAACACTCAGATCTTCCGAAAAGGCAACAATAGACAATTTGTTTTGATTGCTGGTTATGAATAACATATGATGTCACACAGCTGCAGTAGCGGCCACATAAGTTTGGAATTCCATTTAATTGGATTTAACAATTAAATCTGGAGGGTTTTCTGCCAAAACCTTCTGAGATCCGAGATTTGTTCCTGAGTCTCTGGGATCATGGCCATTAAGTAGCTTGATCAGGAGCTAGAAAGGCTGTTCGTGGGTGTTGACTCTGGAGTCTCTTTGGGGTGGGGAGGAAATGGCCAGCTCCACCCCCATCCTTCAAGGCCCTACGTGTTTCATCACTGCGGGCCCAATCCTGACTGTCAAATGACCTCTGGAGGATGGCAGCCACCGAGTCGCCAAGGGGGAGCAGGTTGAGGGACATTTCACCCCCTGGGGTGGCCTGACACCAGCAACCTACTGAGGGGACCAGATGCATTTCTGTCAAAAGTCACTGGGTTCCACTTGGGCTTTTGTTTTTGAGGAAAGTTTGGATTACCATTTAATTTCTCTTGGTAGTGATAGGTCTGTTCATATATTTCATATCTTCTTTCTTTCAGCCTTGGAAAATTATAGTTCAATGATTTATCTATTTATTTTAGGTTCTCCTATTTTGAGGAAAACATATTTTATTTTTTAAAAATTTTTATTAGTGAAACACCATAAGGTACAGTTGTAGACTTACAAATGTTTGTGCTTGAGTTTCAGTTATACAATGATCAAGTACCCATCCCTCCACCAGTGCCCATTTTCCACCACCACAAGTCCTAGTATCCCTCCCACCCCCCATCCCTCCCATCCCACCCTGCCTCTGTGGCAGGGCATTCCCTTTTGTTTTCTCTCCTTTTGGGTGTTGTGGTTGAGGCAAACATATTTTAAAAGTATTCCATAATGTTTTGAATTTTTGTGGTATCTGTTGTAACAGCAACATTTTCCTTTCTCATTCAGTAAACTAGGAATCTCTCTCTCTCTCTCTCTCTCTCTCTCTCTCTCTCTCTCTCTCTCTTGTGAGTTTCTAGTGGTTTATAGATCTTATTACTTTTTTCAAAGGAGAAGCTCATGGTTTCATTAACTCCTTGGGTTTTTATTCTGATTCATTAATTCATTTCTAAGCTTTATTATTTATGTCCTCCTTCCTGCTTTGGGATTTTCAATTGTTTTTCCCCCAGTTTCTTAAGCTGTGCATTTAGGTTATTTATATGGGCCTTTCTTCCTTCCTGATGAATGCTTAGCTATGAACTTTCCTCTTAACACTGCTTTTGCTGTTTTTCACAAGTTCTAGAAACTTATATGCACATTTTTACTTATTTCCTGGAATATCTCAATTTCCTCTCTGATCCACTAGTTTTTCAGTAGTGAGCTGATTAATTTTAACGTGTTTGAGTTATTTTTCCATTTCTGTTTGTGATTAACTTCCATTTTCAGTGATTAATGATCTGAGAAGATAGTTGATATTTTTTATTTCTTGTTGATAATTAAACATTTGCTGATGTAGTAAAGCATCAAGACTATTAACCATTTTGAACACATCTGGCTGTAATGCCGTACCATAAGTTGTTTTCTACTTCAATTCAAGGTACTGATATGGGGTGCAGTCTTACACATAGGTAATAAAGTAGGATCACAAAGCAGTCTAAATTGATAAAGTCTCTTGCTGCAAGCACAGATACTGGACTGCTGATTTCCATGCTTTCAATAGGGTTATAATTTGCCTATCAATGAAAGCTTGAGTTAATGGCTCTTGAGTAGTGTTTTGTAAATTCTGAGTTACTAGATCAAATAGAGTGGGGTTAATGAGGCTCCAGTACAAATGCTGGATATTTCCTATCATTAGGTTAGGTTAGCACTTAAATCAAATATAACATACACCACAGAATTCAGCATATAAGCTAGTAAGTATAGCAATATTATCATGACTAAAAATAGATTTTTGTGGTATTAGGTACTCCCGGAATTTTGAGCATCTGTTCTGCTTGTTTCCCTGCTCCCTTGATGTGATATTAGGGATTATTGTCATAGCTGTTATTTTTTGCCTCAATAAGGTTTTGTATCCTTTTATTTGATACAATTCAGAGGTCTATGCTTCATTGTGAGATAACTCATTGGCCCTAGCAAGGTGGAGGGAGTCTTGCTCTAGTGCCAACATGTGGTAGGATTTTACCCTTCTTTTTAGGAGCCACATCAGTGGTTTTCCTGTTGGGACACAAACATATCCTTGTCCCCATATTAATTCCCCTGTATCTTAAAGGAACTTATGGCTTCTGCAAATAGATAGTAGATTATGCATGTTTATGTGCAGCTAAGAGTTCTTGAAAATAAAAATGTTTAATTAAAATAAATAATGTAGTACCTAGGGGTTGGAGCAATAGCACTGCGGGTAGGGTTTTTGCCTTGCATGCGGCTGACCCAGGTTTGATTCCCAGCATCCCATATAGTCCCCTGAGCACCACCAGGGGTAATTCCTAAGTGTAGAGCCAGGAGTAACCCTTGTGCATCGCCAGGTGTGACCCCCCAAAAAATAATGTAGTACCTAAAGCTAATTAGGTCAACAGGAGCATGGTTCACTCCAATTATGGGGAACCCACCTCACTGTTTATTTTATAAAGAAAAGCAGGTATACTTTCTCTACTATGGCTTGACGTCGTGGGTGGTAGAGTATGCTATAGGTATTCTATAGGCCACAGCAGAGTACATAATTGTAAAAAATGACCTTCGAAGTATAAGTTGGGCTGCTATAAGCTTTATAAAACTTGTCTCCATGTAGCAAATTCTGTTAAACAATGTGCTATAACAGCCATAGTGTTTTTTTTAACAATAGCCTATAGCATGAATAATACTAGAATAGATATGTATAAGTATATATATAGTGATATGAGTGGAACTCTGCAAATAAGTGACATTCATTTGCCATAAATCATTTGGCACCAGAATTCTTGGGTTAGTTCCTTGATTGTTTAAATAGAAGAATTAATTTGGTCATCTGGGCAAGGCCTGACAATTTCTTTATCATCTGACTTGGTAATGTGAAATTCTTTATAAAGAGAATTCCAAATTTGATGGAACAGGTTGTTAGTATTGAAATGAGGGAATAACAGGCTAGGTCTGTTTTAATAGTGCTTTAGTTATTTCTCTGAACAATTGAGAATATGACTTGTTAAAAGTTATATTGATGGGCTACTTACAAACCCCAAGGTATGTTGCAGTGGAATTAATACAATAAAAATTTAAGTATTATACTGGGTTATATAATACTTTTACAGTAAAATGTATTAGTAAGTTTTCTAATTGGAGAGGTTAAGAATCCAAAATTGTACATTTAACAAATTATCATGCATTTTTGTTCTTAGATTCATGATGAGTCTGAAGTATGTCTCTTAGGCAACATTTCCCCAAACTCCTTTGAAAAAAGTGTAAAAGCAACATTTCAGATACAATTTTTAAAATACTCAGAAAAAAAAGTATAAGATTGTCTTTGAGATTTCAAATCAATTTTAGAATATCCATATTACTATTTATATTAAATATTAAAATCATTGTTAAGTGAAAATGTTTCTTATGAAACTCTTGTACGTCAAAAAGGCCTGGCTCTATATTTGTACCAACTGGAATTTCTAATAGCTTGATTTTGATAAGTATTTTTCTCACTTACTGTTTGACATATTGTATAAGCAATAATACTCTTCTCAAAGTCACTAATAGGTTTGACATAAGATATAGCAGCAAAAGATATTTTACCAGGCAAACTGATTTGCAATTTAGTTTGAAAAGGTCAGTTTTCCCATTTTTTAGTAATGGCTAACTATGGGAAACTTGAGAGATCTGTTTTTTTAACATTTATAAACATTGATTTGTGTACATTTGTTTAAACAGTTACATAAATCCAATAATTACTATTGAACTGATGTGTATTTTTCCATTAAGAAACATACAACCCGATTAAAAATGGGGAGAAGATATGAACAGAAACTTCCTCAAAAAAGAAATAGAAATGACCAAAAGGCACATGAAAAAGTGCTTTATATCACTAATTATTAGGGAGATGAGAATCAAAGCAACAATAAGATATTATCACAAGCCACAGAAACTGGCTCACATCAAAAAGAACAACCAGTTCTGGTGTGGATGCAAAGAAAAAGGAACTCTAAATCACTACTGATGGGAATGCCGATTGGTCCAGACTTTCAGGAAAACAGTAAGGATATTTCTCAAAAAGCTAGAAACTGAGCTTCTATGACTTCCAGAAAGACTGCTTCTGGGAATATACCCTAGAGACTGAGAGGTTTTAGACCCCAACTGGTGCAGACAGAAGGACAGAGACAAGTAAATTGAAGAAAGAGAAGTTTACTGGGGTGTACTCCCAGGCGGAGTGTACCAACCCCTAATGAGACTGGGGTAGAGCTGGAGAAGCTAAAAGCGATTTCAAGTTGTTTTTGGCAGGAAAAGGAACTAAGACTCGGAGGCAGGATATGCTTGGTAAGGAAGCATAGAATACACCCTGGGTGCTATCAGGCTTAGTATTGGCAATTGGACCTATAAGTCGTGCATTCGGTGAAGAAGGGGGCAGGTTTATCTTTGATTCTGGAAAGTCACTCTCTCATTATCAGATCACTATTTGGTACTTAAAAAAAATCATAGTAGCCAAAGATACAATGCAGAAAAGCTATCTGCACGCCTATGCTCATTCCAGCACTATTCACAAAAGCAAGAATGAGAAAACAAACCAAGTACCTGGATAACAGAAGAGTGGACAAAGAAACTATGGTACATCCCTCTCTCTTTCCTTTTGGGGCTTATGGTTTGCAATACAGATACTGTAACGTTATCAGAAATATCCCTTTACATACTTTCAACACTCAGTTCAGATCCAAAATGATCATTTCCAAATATTTTTGTTTAGACAGAAGAAAAGTGCCTGCCACAGGTAGTGGAAGGGAAGCTGGGTACATTGGAGGTGTGAAACATACACTGGTTAAATGAGAGATGATGGAACATTATATGACTGAAACCCAAGAAACCCAAACATGAACAACTTCGTAACTTTGTATCTCATATTATTCAATTTAAAAAACAAAACAAACAACAAAAATGAAAAAGAAAGTATGGCACATATATACAATGGAAGAGTATGCAGCTATTAGAAAAAAATGAAGTCATGAAATTTTATATACATGGATTATTTGAATATGCATACATGGATATGGAGAGTATCATGCTTAGTGAACTTACTCAGAATAAGCGGGGCAAAGACAGAATGATTGCATTCTTTTGCAGAATATAAAAACATGAATAATAACCAATAATAGTAGAAACAAGGGACAGGAGAAAGTACCATGGTAGGAAGTTCTCAGTAAAGGAGAAGGCGTTGTTCACTCTGTACACAAAGGGGCAATCATGACAATGGTAGTTTGAAATGATTACTCTGGATAAAACTGAGTGCTAAAAGGAAGTCAAGAGACATGGATGATACTATTTTACTAAGAGTTACTGTAAACCATAATGTCCAACAGGCATATGAGAGAAGAGGAGGAAAAGGAGGAATAGGAACAGAAGGAGAAGGAGAATGATAAAGAAGAAGAAAAAGAAGAGGAAGAGATGAATAATGAGAAGAAGAGGTAGAGAAAGAGGAAGAAGAGGAGGAAGAATAATAGGAAATGGAGGAAGAGCAAGAAGAAGAGGAGGACAAGGAGAAATGTGAAGAGAAAAAGGAAATGTAAAACGAGAGAGAGAGAAAGGAAGAGGAGAAAGAGGAATAGAAAGAGGAAGAAGAGAAATAAGAATAAGAAAAGGTGGAGGAAAGGGAAAAGAAAAGAAGAAAAGATAAGAAAGAAAAACAGTAGAAAGGAATGAAAAGGGTATGAAAAGGGGAGTAGAAGAAGAATGAGAAAAAAGAAGAGTAGAAAGAGAAAAGAAAGAATAAGAAGAGGGTCAAGAACAGAAGAAGAGGAGAAGAAGAAAAAGAAGAGAAGAAGAAAAAAGAAGGAGGCGGAAGAAAAAGAGGGAGAAGAATGAAAAGAAGAAGAGGAGAAGGACAAGAAGCAGCAGACGGAGGAGGAGGAAAAGAAGAAGAGAAAAAATGGAAGAGAAGAAGAAAAACAAGAAGAAGAAGAAGAAGGAGGAGGAGGAGGAGGAGGAGGAGGAGAAGGAGAAGGAGAAGAAGGAGGAGGAGGAGGAGAAGGAGAAGGAGGAGGAGAAGGAGAAGTAGAAGGAAAAGGAGAAGGAGGAGGAGGAGGAGGAGAAGAAGAAGAAGAAGAAGAAGAAGAAGAAGAAGAAGAAGAAGAAGAAGGAGAAGAAGAAGAAGAAGAAGAAGAAGAAGAAGAAGAAGACGGAGGAGGAGGAGGAGGAGGAGAAGGAGGACAGAAGAAGAGAAGAGAAAGATTAGCGAAGACGGGGAAGAAGAGGAAGAGGAAGAATAGATGAGGATGAGGAAGATGTGGAAGAAGTGTAGAAAAAGAAGAATAAGAAGTGGAGAACGAGATTAAAATAGAAGGAGAAGAAGAAGAATAAGAAGATGAACAAGAAGAAGAATGTGAAGAAGAAGAAGAAGAAGAAGAAGAAGAAGAAGAAGAAGAAGAAGAAGAAGAAGAAGAAGAAGAAGAAGAAGAAGAAGAAGAAGAAGAAGAAGAAGACTACGAATAAGTAGAAGAAGAATGAGAAGGTTAAGGAGAAGACAAAAAAGAAGTAGCGAAGGAGAGGAAGAAGAAAATGAAGAAGAGGAAGAGGAGATGAGGAAGAGGAAAAAGAAGAAGAGTAGACACATAAAAAGTGTATGACAAGGAGGAGGAGGAGAAGGAATAGAAGGAGAAAAAGAATCAGAAGAAGAATAAGGAGAGGATAAGAAGAAGAAGATGGACAAAATGAAGAAGAGAAGGAGGAGGAGGACGAGGAGGAAGAAGAAGAAAAAGAAGAAGAAGAGAAGATGATGAAGAGGAGGAGAAGTGCAACAGGAGAATAAGAGGAAAAGGAAGAAAAAGAAGAAATAAAAAACAGAGAAGAAGAGGAAGAGAACGAAGAAATAGAATAGGAACAAGAAGTAGTGCAAGAGGAAGAATAAGAAGAAAAAACAGAAGAAATGCAAGACAAGGAGGAGGAGATGGAGAAGAAAGATAAGAAGATGAAGATGAAGAAGAAGAACCGAGGAAGAAAAGAAGAAGCAAAAGGGGAAGAAGAGGAAGAGGAAGCAGAAGCAGAAGCAGAAGCAGAAGCAGAAGCAGCAGCAGCAGCAGCAGCAGCAGCAGAAGCAGAAGCAGAAGCAGAAGCAGAAGCAGAAGCAGAAGCAGAAGAAGAAGAAGAAGAAGAAGAAGAAGAAGAAGAAGAAGAAGAAGAAGAAGAAGAAGAAGAAGAAGTTGCTGCCATAAAAGCATACTGCTCTACTGTAGGATTTGGAAGGAAGTTTGGAAGAAGCCTGGGAATATTGGTTGTTGGAAATGTATAGTGGTGATGGGGCGAGTTAATTACCATAAACAACTTTTTAACTATATATCATAGTGATTCAATGAAATATGAAAAATGTCTTATTTTTCACTGTCAATATTTTATTTTGAATTCAACAATTTTGGATAAATTAACAAATAGATATATCCTTTGGTTGGATCTTTTTGTTGCAATTGAGGGCTGATAAGTTCTTCAGTTTCTTCCTGGGTTTCTTAATACTAAAGCCTGTTATCTATTTACCAATAAAGGTTTTCCTCTATTGATCTTTTATTGAAAGCATGCATTTCTTTACAATATTCCTCAATATTTTACCAATTCACAATACTATAGGTTCCTGTTACCAAGCTGCATTTCGAAAACCCATATTTTTCCTAGATAGCTCTAGAAATTTCAATCACCATATATTGCAGAGAACAAATATATCTAGATACATAAATGCTTTGTAATATTTCTTTGGCTCTCCATTATGCCAACTAGACACTGATACAGCTTAAGCAACTATACCTCAATCCAATTTTATTTAAAATATAGCAAAATCAAATTAGTTGGAAATTATTGACATAAGCATTTTTAATTTTAATATTATTTTAAAAATCTTGAAGGACAAGTTCAATTTTCCTGTTTAGTTAACAGGATCCAATTCTGATAGTTAAGCATTAGTAGTATAAATAATTCATGTCCAAATATATGACTGTTTTAGACTCTTACCAGCTTTCAAAACCATTTTATTTACTCTTGAAAGAGGAGAGGCTGGAGCGATAGCACAGCGGGTAGGGAGTTTGCCTTAACGCAGTCAACATGGCCAACCCAAGTTCGATTCCTCCGTCCCTCTCAAAGCTACCGAGAGTATCTCGCCCGCACGGCAAAGCATGGCAAGATACTCGTGACGTATTCTATATGCCAAACACAGTAACAAGTCTCACAATGTTACTGAGCCTACTTGAGCAAATCGATGAACAATGGGAGGACAGTGACAGTGAAAGAGGAAGTTTCCATTTACTCTAGTCAGCTGCTGCGAGCAGTCCCATTTTTGAATGTCTATCCTACATTTGTACTTCCTGTGAATTCCTGGACTCTTTCTTAGAAACAGGGTGTTAACAATTGTCCAACATAAAATTCTGCCCTAGATTTTAGACTCACATGGAGATTCAGATAATGGCAAATGGCCAGACAAGGATTTCTTAGATGCATGCATTCTCTGAAACATTTTTGTCAATTGACAAGAAATACAAAGAGTCCAATTTTCGTGAAAAGGGCCTGCAAAACAAACAATCTTTAACTTCCCTGCATTCTCTGTAACACAGAGACCCAGTGTTGCTATAAAACACACACACACATAGTCAGAGTTAATTTAGTCCTATACTAAGTTACTTTCCACATGGGGAGCTCCTTTTTCTTTAAAATCTTTCCTTTATCTTCTAATTTCCATAAACTTTTCTACTTTTCAGCTCTAAGCAAGCCTGAGCATGCTTATTACTCATTATTTTCATTCTTAAAAATATTGAAGAACCTGGGAACTGTGAACCAACTATGGACAGAGACTCATGGTCACCACTCCCCAATCACTATTATTTTCAGCCATAAGTATTTGGGGGCCAGATATCTTAATAATTTAATATAATGATTCTTTGCTAAATTTATCCCTTCTGTTTGGTGTAAGCATTCCCACAACATAAATATCTAAAAGCAATATGAGGGTGTATTGTGCCGCCAGCAGGTCAACCTGTAACTGTGGGGCAAGTGCACCAGAAGCCTGATGGTACCTTCAGACTTCCAGATACCCCCAAATTTCTGCTGTGCCTTTGGCCAGATCTCAACAACATGGGGCCATGTTTCTCAAGAAACTAAACAGGCAAAAGTTAGGTATGTGGGAGATACACCCACAAACCACCTCCAGCTCAGCTATATAAGCTCATTTATTGGCCTTTTTTAGAGACCCACAAATCTCAAAAGAGATCAAAAGACAAAGCTAGGACCTGTAGTTCAGAGGTAGGCAGGAACCTGTGACTGAGAGCTCTAGGCCCACTTGGATCAGGACTGGGTCTCCTCCCTCCAGTTGCCCAGTTTACCAGTAGCTTGGCAGTCACACTCACAAACTGCCCTGGTGCCATGTAATCTCATCAATGGCCAAGACCTAGGGACTATAAACAAAAACTCCTGAAAGAGAGCGCCACAGAATGTCCTGACCTCACCCGAGGCTGTCTTCATCAGGGTACTCCAGAGTCTCTAGGCTCAATGGGACCAGGAATGGAGATTCTCTGCCCAATTTCCCCAGTTACCGGCAACCCAGAAGTCACGCCCATTAGCCACCTCCTGCGGGCGCCAGAGAATCTCATCATCAGCCATCGTCCAGATCACAGGGCTGCTTATCCCGAAAGGGAATATAACGTGAGCCCCCCCCCCCCCCCATAACCATGTCACTGGACTCTGCGCCAGACTGTTTCAGACGGAGAGCCCCAGATGGGGGCAGGTGAAAGCCCTCCCCACCTCAAGGGACCCAGCTCCAGCAGCCCAAACCCCACAAACCCAACTGCCACCACATTCAAGGCCACCCCACACGTGCTTGGACCAAGCCTCATGCATGAGTGAAGTTCTATGGAACCCAAGTAATGGGGAACTTTGTGACCTTGGACTCTGGGCTCAACAGGACTAGGAGCAGAGATCCTGTCTGCTCTCCTCAGTCTCTGGCGACCCAGGGATCACGCCCATAAGCCACCTCCTGCAGGCGCCAAAGAATCTCGTCATCTGTCACTGTCCAGATCACATGGCTGCTTCTCCTGAAAGGGAGCATAACATGAGGCCCCAATAACCATGCCACTGGACTCTGTGCCAGGCTGTTTCACACGGGCAGCCCCAAACGGGGGATGAGAGCCCTCCCCACCCCAAGGGACCCAACTCCAGCAGCCAGAACACCCCCAATCCAACTGCCACCATGCTCAAGGCCACTCCCCATGTGCTTGGGCTGAACCTCACATATGAGTAAACATATTCCTGAACTGCACAGCTGCATAACACATCATAAAACACTCCCTACCCATTCTCTATAATTACACCACATTTGATAGGGTTCAGATAGTAGGCAACAAATAATACAGGGAAATATATATATATACATATATATATGCATACACACAAAAAGAAAACACTGTCCTCCCATTGTTCATCGATTTGCTCGAGCGGGCCCAGTAACGTCTCCATTGTGAGACTTCTTATTACTGTGTTTGGCATATTGAATACTCTCGGTAGCTTGCCAGGCTCTCCAAGAGGGGCAGAGGAATCGAACACGGCTCAGCCAGGCTGGCTGTGTGCAAGGCAAATGCCCTACCCCTATGCTATCACTCCAGCCCTATATATATGCATATATACATATTTTCAGTTATATATACTAAGGCTTACATCACACAAACTTTAACAACATGTTCTTGAGGTCCTATAGAGTGTCTTAATGGTTCCTTCCAAAATAGAACAATCTTCACACTGTTTCCTATATGAAAACATTTTTATAAACAGGTTCAGCAGTTCTTTATAACAGATAATACAAAACATATTGTTTTGGTTGTGTTTTGGGACAGGGATTGGGGTTTGGGATAGAAACATCCCAAATTTGGTAGGGAGAAGGTGCAATGGTTGTGAGATTGGTGTTTGAATATTAAATGTAATAAAGCATTATAAACTAACTTATAAAATTAAAAATAAAAAGTAATGTGGAGTTCATGCCCAATTCAATCAGCTTAATCAATGAATGAATAAATAGCAGTGCTTCTACATTATAATAAAAAACAATATGCAATATGATAGACATTGTAGTAACATAGTAGTAGATTTTTATTAAGGAGTAAGAATTTATGAACAAGAGTGTTTAAAATATTTCTCACAGTAAAACATTTACATTTAGACATAAACTGTCTTTGGTTATTAATAAGTTTTCAGATACCAGAATATGAGAACATTTGAATTATATTACATATGTATGAAAGCACAAGAAAACTTTCCTAGGCTTAATTTAGATAGTTGTGCAGCTCTGTTCTTTTGTAAAGCAGCCAAATTTATGATTGAGGTCAGATTAGACCTGTGAGAAAATTTTGCTGTTCTTTCACTCTTTGTAGTTTTTAGACTATAATTTGGTTGCATTAAAAAAATATTCAGTGGCACGGCCATGGTTCCAGAGGCACAAAGACGTAATGCAGAGCCTGGCAGCTTACGGCAGAAAAGTGAAGGGACTATGCCTTATTCCATGGTACCATGCCTCTCCGGCAGGGAAGGGGTGTCACTCCCTTCTGCCTCTTTCCCCCTGGGCAGCAAGATGGCGGCCTCTTCAGAGTTTTTTGGAAAGCCAGGTATGAGCCAGTGGTGATGGGGCAACTGCAACCTCATGGGAAGGGGGCATTCCCGGTTAGTCCTTCAAACCCTACCATGGTCATGAGTTGCCCTCTACGAGCAGCTCTCCGGCACAGCCATGGCTCCAGAGCCACAGAAACCAATCTCGTAATTATCTGGCTCTTGGCAGAAATTCCTCCAGACTTAATAGGTAAAATATCAGAAATCCATAATAGTGCAGCCGCAATAGCAGCCACACGACATCATATGGTTCTCATAACCAGCTGTAGAAAACAAATTATTTCACAATGCCTGTTCAGCAGTTCTGATTGTTGGGTGGAAACTCTAAACAATAATGGTGCATCTTTTGGCGAAATAATGAATGTAATCAAAGTAGATAGAGAGTTAAGTAGAATTCATCTTCCTCACAGGCATTGGGAGGTGTGGGAGGGGGGTATATTGGGGTTCTTGGTGGTGAAAAATAAGTACTGGTGAAGGGAAAAGTGTTTGATCATTGCATGACCGAGACTTAAACCTGAAAGCTTTGTAACTTTTCCCACAGTTTTTCAATAAATAAAAAAATTCAGAGTAAAATTCCAATTTTGCCAGTTAATAGTTTCAGTATATTCTAACTGATAAAATAAATTAAATGTTTTTGTTATTCATAAGACTCAATTCATTCTTCATAGGACAGAGCAAAAGAAAATATCTTACTTCTTTGATAAGTTTGGCTAGTCTTCTTATTTCTTGTATCTGAGAACTATTGTTAGTCCTAGAATATTGAGGCAGGAAGGTATATAGAGAAGGTCCCCCATGTCAATGGAATTCCTGAGAAGCAATAAAAGGGAAGCTCACTCTGCCATGAAAATGGAATTTCTGTGAACAAATAAATTCAACACCTCCAAGGCTGTGAAAGTCTGCCTTTGGATCACAGGAATTAAGACCTGATTAGCCTTTCACTTGACCCAGCACAGACTCTGAGAAGGCTGAACCCTTACAGAGAGGACGACCTTCAGCAGGACAAATACTGTGATAAGAACCTGAGAGAGATTCACTGAAAATTTCAAATTCCAACCTTTATAACAGTACCAGATCAATCCTCACATCTCCAGGCCAAGTAAACCTGAAGAAACTTTATAAAAGCCAACTTGAAAAAAGGAAGCTTGCACATATGCTGCTCGAGCCCATGTGCTGCCTGTGTTCATGTGTTGTGGACTAGTACATGTGTTGCCTGAGTATGTGTCCCCTGCATAGGCCCTATAGAGATGTGTATTTTTATACTTCCAGATCTAGTGCTGGGATGTATTGTGGGGCTCTCTCTCCTTTGGAGAAGTCCTTATTCTCTCTTGAGCATGTTACGTTCTCTCTTCCCTTCCTCAAAATTTTGAAAAAAAATCTGCTTTTTTTTACTTCCCTTCATATCTCTGAAAGGTCACAGACCTGACCCAGTGCAGATTAAGGGACAGTTAGAGACAAGTGAAAGTTAACTGGAATGTACCACTGGTAGGTTTAAAATCTTTAGTGAGAGTAAGAGAGAGACATGCCTGGGAGAAGCTCTATGGGTATTTTAAAAATCTTTCTGGTGGGAAGAGAACAAAGAATGGCATGGTATCTTTGGTGGGTAGAGGACAAAGGACATTGTGCTTGGTCTGATATTTTGTTATTTACAGGAGGTGGATGTAATGCAGCCTGGTGGAATGCAATCCTGTCCTCTGCGCCCATGTGGAGGTGGCGAGTTAGGGTAATCTTTGATCCTGGGGATTTGTTGCTCGCTTATCAGTCAGCAGCCATTTGGTCCCTAGCAAACCCTACAGTCTTCTCCTGAAATTCTTTTCTGTGAGAAAGGTGAAGGACCCCAAAGATCGGGGTGAAGTCTAGAACTGACTTTCCTTTCCTGCAAAGAGAAATGTTTCACTCAAAACTAAATCCATGTTTCCCCAAGGAGTGGGTAGTGAAGATTAACTCCCATGCCACCAGAACAAGTGGACGTCAGGTGTGGCTTGACAGCTACCTAGTAGGGCTAGAGAAATTGAAGCCCATGCCATGCAGGGGTTTGTTGTAGACTATCAGTCCTAGACAGTCCAAGAGTGGAAGAGGTGGATAGCGAGAAAGGGGCAGAACCCCTTCTCAAGGCTTCTGTCTTTCTTCTTTTTGTACTAGTAAAGCCTCGGTGCCATAACTTATAAGTTGAAAAATATTACAATTATTTTCCAGACTCAAAATCACACTAAATAACACATTTGAAGACTTTTACATCTAATATTATCTTAGCTTTAAATTTTCAATACTCCACATACATACATACATAGAGACAGACAGACAGACAGTAGATGAATTTTCTACACACATACCAGTAGCACAGTACCAGTACCAGTAAGTCAGAATGTAGCACTGTAGCACTGTCCTCCCTTTGTTCATTGATTTGCTCCAGCGGTCACCAGTAATGTCTCCATTGTGAGACTTGTTACTGTTTTTGACATATTGAATAAACCACAGGGAGCTTGTCAGGCTCTGCCATGTGGGCGGAGTAGCTTGCTGGGTTCTCCAAGAGGGATGGAGGAATCAAACCCCGGTCGGCTGCTTGCAAGGCAAACACCCTACCCTCTGTGCTATTGGTCCAGTACCAGTAAGTCAGAATGTAGCACTGTAGCACTGTCCTCCCTTTGTTCATTGATTTGCTCCAGCGGTCACCAGTAATGTCTCCATTGTGAGACTTGTTACTGTTTTTGACATATTGAATAAACCACAGGGAGCTTGCCAGGCTCTGCCATGTGGGCGGAGTAGCTTGCTGGGTTCTCCAAGAGGGATGGAGGAATCAAACCCCGGTCGGCTGCTTGCAAGGCAAGCACCCTACCCTCTGTGCTATTGGTCCAGCCCAGTAGCATATAATTGCTAGTGACCAACAATTACGTGGTCACCAGCAATTACACACATGAACACATCGCTTTTCCTTTAAGAAGTGGGGAGGACAGCTGAGGTGGCAAAAGAAAGAATAAACTGTATTCAGGGAAAATCATGACCTATCATTGATTGAGAGTATTTAGTTTTCTGACCTTCACTCCGCTTTTATTCTGCTTGTTGTAGAGCTCTATTAGTAGAGCACAGACAGTAAATTAAGTTATGGCTAAATAGATGTAAACCGCGGATAGTAAGAGATCATCATTTTCAGCTCTGCTAGTTCTGAGGAGAAAATTAAATGTTGTTTAGCAGACATAGATTTTCAAGAAGAATAAAAATATGCTAACTTTAAAATGCAGTTTGTCTTTTGATATGGGATATAGGTAAAAAGAGGTATTGTTAAAAACATGTCTGTAAAACATTTAATGTAAACAGCAATAGAGTACCCAGTAAGGAGTCAGATTTCTTTTTAAGACCTTTGAGGAATCCTCTTTTGAATTTTCTACTGTCTGTGAGGAAGCTATAGCTGCTGCAGCTTTCATGCTTTCTACTTGTCTCTGCATGGCCTCCTACAGACTGCTCAACTTTATTGGTGGAGGGAGAAACCTGTTGTCACAATCTGTGGTATCATACTTTTCCTGGGAGCAAGTAACTCTTAATTGAGTGCCAGATAATGATTGCGACTATCTTCCCTGCACTTTCCAATATCTTTCATTCTCCAGCATTCTGGTGGTAAGTGTTAAGGGTCCATCTCCAGCACTCTCCTCATACTCATTTGCATAGATGCTCTCACTGTGCTCTGGGGTTCCCTAAATTTTGTCCCAGACTGGCCTGTCTGTTGTCAGCGAAGATGTTATTACTATGGACCAAGTTACTACAATTTCAAAGAAATTTTGCCCATTTGGACTAGTCTTTGTTTTAAACCATGCCCTGTTCTTTCACAGATCCGTGAAAGAATTCAAATTCCCATGTTCTGGAAATCAAGGGTATTGCTGTTGAATAGATGACGATAACTTTGGTAAAGTTTTAGTATAAATATAGGGCCTGGCAACAATGCTGAGAATTTGAAGGGCTCTAATGTAATACTTTTTGCTCTAATTTTAATGAGTTTCCCATTTCTTACTACCCTTTTGATTCCACAATCACATGGCTATAAATTCTAACAGTACAGTCCTACTTTCTCAATTTGAGATAATTTCTTTGAGCTGTCTTGCCTCAAACTTTACCCTTTTCAGCATCTTCATGGGTCATTTCTCTATGGTGTTTTCTTTCTCTTCTCAGGACCATGGGAGTCACCATTTGTCTAAAGCCAGTTAGATTTATATCTCCAATTTATATCCAGTGGGGTTCAGATACAGAATAAGATAAACATTTAAAGCATTTAAAGAGACAAATACCTGAAGTAGCGTTTTGTAGTTTTCTTTGTACAGATCCTTTACTTCCTTAGTTAAGGCGATTCCTAGGTACTTGATTTTCTGGGGCACAATTAAACGCTACTTCAGGAAATTAAAGAGGACATGAAGAAATGGAAAAATATCCCCTGTTCATGGATGGGGAGAATCAACATTGTCAAAATGGCAATACTTCCCAAGGCACTGTACAAATTCAATGCAATCCCTATAAGGATACCCACGACATTCTTCAAAGAAATGGAGCAAACACTCCAGAAATTTATATGGAACAATAAGCCCCCACGAATAGTTAAAGCAATATTTGGGAAAAAGAAAATGGGAGGAATCAACCGACCTAACTTCAAGCACTACTACAAAGCAGTAATAATCAAAACAGCATGGTACTGGAACAAAGGCAGAGTTGCAGACCAATGGAACAGAGTTGAATATACTGACATCTCCTCCCAAACATATAATCATCTAATCTTCTATAAGGGGGCAAGAAAACCGAAATGGAGCAGGGAAAGCCTCTTTAATAAATTGTGCTGGCAAAACCGGACGGCTACATGCAAAAAAGTGGGCTCAGATCTCTGCCTAACGCCATGCACAAAAGTAAGATCGAAATGGATTTATGACCTCAACATCAGACCGGAATCCATAATGTTTATTGAAAACAAAGTTGGCAAAACTCTCCGCTATATTGAAGTTAATGGTATCTTCAAAGATGCCACACTACTGGCTGAGCAAGTGAAAACAGAGATAGACAAATGGGACTATCTTAAACTAAGAAGCTTCTGCACCTCAAAAGAAACAGTGACCAAAATACAAAGACAGCCTACTGAATGGGAAAGCATATCCACCAAATACACATCCGACAAGGGATTGATATCAAGGATATACAAGGTACTGGTTAAATTACACAAGAAGAAATCACCCAACCCCATCAAAAATGGGGCGAGGAAATGAACAGAAACTTTCGCAAAGAAGAAATACGAATGGCAAAAAGGCACATGAGAAAATGTTCTACATCACTAATCATCAGAGAGATGCAGATCAAAACAACAATGAGATATCATTTCACACCACAGGACTGGCCCACATCCACAAGAACAAAAGCAACAGGTGCTGGCGTGGATGTGGCGAGAAAGGGACCCTCCTTCACTGCTGGTGGGAATGCAGGCTGGTCCAACCCTTTTGGAAAACAGTATGGACGATTCTCAAAAAATTAGAATTTGATCTCCCATTTGACCCAGCTATAGCACTCCTGTGAATATATCCCAGAGAGGCAAAAAGGTATAGTCGAAGTGACATCTGCAATTGTTTGTTCATTGCAGCACTCTTTACAATAGCCAGAATCTGGAAAAAAAACCTGACTGCCCCAGAACAGATGACTGGTTAAAGAAACTTTGGTACATTTACACAATGGAGTACAATGTAGCTGTTAGAAAAGATGAAGTTATGAAATTTACATACAAGTGGTACTACATGGAAAGTATCATGTTAAGCGAAATGAGTCAGAAAGAGTGGGATAGACACAGAAAGATTGCATTCATCTGGTGAACATAAAGCAACAAAACGGGAGACTAACACCCAGGAATGGCTGAGATTAAGTAAAGGCCCTCCCGTTGATCGTCGATTTGCTCGAGCGGGCCCAGTAACGTCTCCATTGGAGACTTTCCTGTTACTGTGTCTGGCATATCGAATACTCTCGGTAGCTTGCCGGGCTCTCCGAGAGGGGCGAAGGAATCGAACTCGGGTCGGCCATGTTGGCCGCTTGTAAGGCGAACGCCCTACCCGCTGTGCTATCGCTCCAGCCCAGGCTGAGATTAGTACCAGGAATTTTGCTTCATGACTTGAAGGCCAGCCACATGTGCTAGGTGAAAAGGAAGCTCAGATAGCGAAGAGAACACCAAATAAAGGGTGTTGTGAAGACCCTCCCAGGGTGGGAGAGACATGTTAAAAGCAGTCTATAGACCAAACATGATTGCCACTCAATGCCTCTCTGGAAAAACACAGTACCCAAAAGAAGAGAGAGAGAACAAGGGGGAATGCCCTGCCACAGCGGCAGGGTGGGACGGGGGTGGTGGTGAGGGGATGGGGGGTGGGAGGGATGCTAGGACCCGTGGTGGGGGAGGATGGGCACTGGTGGAGGGATGGGTACTTGATCATTGTATAACTGAAACCCAAGCACAAAAATTTATAAGTCTATAACTGTACCTCATGGTGTTTCACTAATAAAAAATGATTAAAAAAATAAATAAAAAAATATATAAATAAAACTCAAAAAAATAAAGAGACAAATACACATGAACTGTCCAAACATTTTTCTTTTTTCCTTTTTGGGTCTCAGTGATGCTCAGGGCTTACTCCTGGATCTTCTCTCAGGAATTACTTTTGACGGTGCTTGGGGGACCATATGGGATGCCGTGGATTGAACTCGGTTCGGCAGCGTGCAAGGCAAACGCAATACTGGCTGTACTATCACTCCAGCCTGAACTGTGCTTTCAAAGTCAGTTCATATGTTAAACACAACATCACTTCCCAACCCAAGCTCCCATGAGGTACGCCATTATTTCCGTTGACACGTAAGCCATTGTTTCAGTTGACATAGATATTAAGGACAGCTTGTAAACACTAGCACGTGACAGGGACAAATGGAGACATTACTGGCCCCCGCTCGAGCAAATCAATGATTAACGGGAAGTCAAGTGATCAAGTGATCAAGTAAACACATCAAAATCCAATAGGTACACGAAGATCAGAGGTTGGGATATTTCTTTCTTTTTTTGCTTTCTTATTTGTTTATTAATTTTTTTCTTTTTTAAAAATTTTTTATTGAATTATCATGAGATTGTTACAAGCTTTCATGTTTGGGATACAATCACACAATGATCAAACATCCCTCCACCAGTGCACATTTCCCACCACCAATATCGCAGGTATACCCCACCTTCCCCACCCTCCCTCTGCCTCCATGGCAGATAATATTCCTTATACACTCTCTCTAGTTTTTGACATTATGGTTTGCAATTCAGACACTGAGAGGTTATCATGTTTGGTCCTTTATCTACTTTCAGCACACATCTTACATCCCAACCGGTTCCTCAAGCCATCATTTTCTTAGTGATTCCTTCTCTATTCCAGCTGGAGGCTGGGACATTTGAAGTAGTCAATCAGCAGGCATCTGAAAGACCCTTAACTGTGTATATATTTTTACCTGGATGCATTTTTTCTTGCCCTGTTATCTATTCTATTATTTGTTGGGTGCACATTTGCAAACCTTTTGTATTCTAAGACTTAAACTGTTTTATCCAGGAAAATATTTCAACCGTGGTTCCCTCTCACCATCTCAATAAGATATCTCCTCACATCAGAGAGATTAGATACACCAAAAACAAGAACCAATGTTGATATGGATACGGAGGTGGGGTGGGGTAGGAAGACTACCCTTATTCACTGCCTGTGTGTATGTTTTCTGGTCCAGCCTTTTGGGAAGACAATGTGGACAATACTTAAAATACTAGTAATTGGGGCTGGAGCAATAGCACAGAGGGTAGGGCATTTGCCTTGCACGCGGGTGAACTGTGTTTGATTCCCAGCGTCCCAAAAGTGAGCACCGCCAGGAGTGACTACTGAGTGCATGAGCCAGGAGTAACCTCTGTGCATTGCTGGGTGTGACCCCCCCAAAAGAGCTAAAAAACTAGGAATTTTTCTTCTATATGACCCAGTCATCACCCACCTTGATACCTCAAGGGCCCAAAAACACAATTCAGAAGACACCTGCATGCCTATGTTCATTATAACACTATTCAAAATAGCCAATATCTGGAAATAACCCAAATGCCCAAGAACAGATAATTGGATAAAAATAATTGTGGCACATATACATAATGAATGCTACTAAGCTGTAAGAAAATATGAAGCCCTAAAATGTATTGCTAATTGCATGGATGTGAAAAGTATCATGCTGAATGAAAAAGTCAGAGGTAAAGAGACAGACACAGAATAGTCTCACTCATATGTGATATATGCACACACATGCATGCGTGTGCCCACACACACAGTAGGGTAATAACAGATGCTCAAAGGCAATAAAGACAAGAGAAACAAAGAAGAGCTGTCATCCTTAGTAGGAAACTTGCCACTGGGTGGGTCAGGGTTGTTGATAGGTCAGGAAAGGCACCACTGTGACAATGATGGAGGGAACTGGTTATTCTGAATAGGAGGTAAAGTGATATGCATGATACCCTATCGATACCAATATTGTAACCCACAGTGTCTTAAATGAAAAAAAATGAAGAAAAAAAGAAAGAAAATGTACCTGACATAGAGGTAGGCTGGAAGGCAGGTGGGAAACTTGCAGAGGCAAGTGGACACTGGTGAAATGACTGGTGTTGAAATATTGTACATATGAAACTCAATCATGAATAAACTTGTAATTTTGTAATTCACAGTGATTATTTAACAAACTTAAAAATAGAAACTAAGCATTCCCTGAATAAACTATATTCTATAGTTAATTAGTTTATAGTTTATCACTTTATAGTTTATTACTATAAAGCTATAGTAATTGCAACAATGTAATAATGGAAGAACCTGAAATATCTCAGTTCTAAATGAAATATAACTGAGAGCTCATAAATAACGCTTATGCATTCAAAGAATTAATTTATGACAAAGATGTAGGTGCAATAACAGGAGGTTTGAAATTCTCTTCTACAAATGGTACTGGAAAAACTGGTTAAACATATTTTTTATAAACTTACCCTCTATCTCATAGATACACAAAAATTAATTCAAAACATTTTAAATACCTAATATTAGGTCAGAATCCAAAAAATAGAAGAAAGCAGAGTTCAAATTCTCCAGGGTATAAGCTGCAGGATTTTCTTCTATAATTCAACTACATTGAAAAAGAACATGAAAGTCCAAACACATAAATGGGACACATCAAAGTACAAAATTTATGCATGCACTGTGAAAGAAATTATAAGTGAAATTTTAAATTTCCTACTCAGTGAACTAAAATATTCACATAATATTCATATTACAAAGGGCTAATGTCCTAAATATCTAAATCACTCACAAAATTCAACAACAAAATACAAGCAACCACATCAAAACATGGGGAAAGAAGATCAAAGACACTTCTTCAAAGAATACATACAAATGTGCAATGGGCATATGAAAAACTGTTCTTCATTCCTGATTATCTGGGAAATTAATGTCAAAATGGTAGTGAGATATAAAAACCTTATTCAAATGATAGTAGGTATATCATTGTAGTCAATAAACAACCACTGCCAGTTGCATTTGGTGTAAAATAAGTCTCATTCACTGTTGGTTCAGATTCTATGAAAAATACTTTATTGACTTTTGAAAAATTAAAAAATGAAAGGCAATTGGACTGAGATATCCCACTCGTTGGCTTCTAGCTCAAGGAATGAGAAACATTCACTGAAAAACATATCCCTTGAGACTCCTCATGCGGTGCCCATCTCATCCCAAACCCAGGTAGGCTCAGCAGCCGGTTCGTGGCCCTGGGACTTCTATCTCTCCCTTCAAGACCACAGGTGTCCCTGAAGATGCCTGGAGAAAAGCAGTTTTGAGCGTCTGCCCTCCCCTCTTCACTCCTCACCTGGCGCCCATCTCATCCCAAACCCAGGTTTCCGTAGAGATGTGGCCTCTTCACAAGTGGGCGTGGTTTCAGAAGAGGGCGTGGTCTTTTTTTTTTTTGGCTGGACAAAGCTCACGTGTCCGCAGGTTGCTTACCAATTCTAAGGAACCTAGTCCCCAAGGAATCTAGTCCCCAACCTACTCAGCAATATGAAGAAACAAAGAAAATCCCCACCACAAGGGGAGGACAATGAAAACAATCTAGAAGATTCTGTCAATACCGCTTACCTAAGGGACCTCTCTGACATAGAATTCAGATACAAAGTCATGAAGATGTTCAATCAACTCAATGAAACAGTCAGAGAGACAGCCAGTAACACCACAGAAAAAAAATCAACAAATTACGCAAAGAAATGAGAGCAGAAATGTCACGATTAAAAGATTCTGTAGATGAAATGAGAAACTCAGTCTCTTTTCTTAACAATAGAATGACCGCAGCTGAAGAGAGAATCAGTGAGCTGGAAGATCAGCTGCACCAAGCCAACAAGCAACAACAGTGGCAAGGGACCTCAAAATAGTTCTACAGAGAATCAGAGTCCTAGCAGATGATTCCAAGAGGAACAACATTACAATCATGGGACTACCTGAAGCTCAGAGAAACAATCCCAACAAAAAAAAACCGTCAAACAAATCATTGCTGAAAAATTCCCAGAGCTCCACAATGCAGCCATACAGGTTCAAGGAGCCCAAAGGGTACCAGCTAAAAGAGACCCTAACAAAAACACTCCAAGACATATCATAGTTAGAATGATCGATGGTGCCGATAGAGACACAATACTGCAAGCAGCAAGGGCAAAGAAGGAAATCACATACAAAGGAGCACCCCTTAGATTCACAGCAGACCTATCAGCGGAAACCCTCCAAGCCCAAAGGCAGTGGCGAGATATAGTAAAAAAACTCGCTGAAATGAATGCTTCACCAAGAATACTCTATCCGGCTAAACTCTCCCTCAAAATCGAAGGAAAGGTGCACTATTTTCTAGATAAACAGCAGCTCAGGAACTTCATAGCCTCAAAACCAAACCTAAAGCAAGGCCTAAAGGGGCTACTATAAGACAAGACAAACCCTACAACCACAACACACCCACACAGAAAGATGACACAAAACCCCGTAACCATACTCTCTCTCAATGTCAACAGTCTAAATTCACCATTTAAGAGACAGAGAGTGGCAAAATGGATACAGAGACAGAACCCAACATTCTGCTGCCTACAAGAAACTCATCTCAACAGCCAGAGCAAACACAGACTCAAAGTAAAAGGATGGAAAATAATCCTGCAAGCATACAGCTCCTTTAAAAAAGCTGGGGTGGCCATACTAGTATCCGACAACATTAATTTCACCTTGAAAAAGATTAGAAGGGACAGTAAAGGTTATTTTCTTTTCATCAAGGGATACGTACAACAGGAAAACATCACACTCTTAAATGTATACGCACCTAATGAGGGAACAGCTAAATATTTAAAACAACTGCTAACAGATTTTAGGAGGACATCACTACCAACACAATGGTACTTGGAGACTTCAACATCGCCTTATCAACTCTGGATAGATCAACAAGAACAAAACCCAGCAAGGAATTATTGGCTTTGAAAGAAGAAATAGAAGAGAAAGGGCTTATAGACCTATACAGGGATTTACACCCCCCCCCCCCCAAAGAAAGAATACACATTCTTCTCCAGTGCGCATGGAACATTTTCCAAAATAGACCATGTGGTAGGACACAAACCATACCTCAACAGAATCAGGAAGATAGAAATAGTATCAGCCATATTTTCAGACCATGACGCACTGAGGATAGAAGTGAATCACACACAGACACGGAGAACCAAATCAAACACCTGGAAATTAAACAACTCAATGCTGAACAACGAGTCGGTCAGGAACGGAGTCAAGGATGAAATCAAAAGATACCTGGAAACAAATGAGAATGAAGACACTAACTACCAGAACTTATGGTATGCAGTGAAAGCTGTATTAAGGGGAAAATTTATAGCTCTGCAAGCATATATTAGGTCTGTAGAAACGATGCACATAAACAACTTGACCTTACAGCTCAACACCTTAGAAAAGGATCAACAGAAAGAGCCTAAATCGGGCAGAAGGAAAGAGATCATAAAACTTAGAGCAGAAATCAACGACATGGAAAACAAAGAAACAATCCGAAAGATCAATGAAACTAAGAGCTGGTTCTTCGAGAAAATAAATAAGATAGATAAACCACTAGCAACATTCACAAAGAAACAGAGAGAGAACCCTAATAAATAGAATCAGAAATAAGAATGGGGATATCACAACAGAAACTAAAGAAATCCAAGAGATCATCAGAGAGTACTTTGAAAGTCTGTATGCCACGAAACAAGAGAACCTAGATGAAATGGATAAATTCCTGGATTCCTATCATCTCCCAAAGCTGAATCGAGAAGAGATAGAGTACCTGAATAGACCTATTCACATCAAGGAAATTGAAACTGTAATCAAAAATCTTCCCAAAAACAAAAGCCCAGCTCCACATGGATTTGCTAGAGAATTTTTCCAAACATTTAAAGAGGACCTATTGCCAGTTCTTCTCAACCTTTTCCAGGAAATTGAAAAAACAGAAACACTCCCGAACAGTTTCTTGGAAGCCCATATCTCTCTAATACCAAAAGGAAACAAAGACACCTCAAGAAAAGAAAACTACAGGCCGATATCCGTGGTGAACACAGATGCAAAGATTCTCAACAAAATAATAGCCAATAGAATTCAACAACTCATCAAAAAGATCATACATCACGACCAAGTGGGATTCATCCCAGGGATGCAAGGATGGTTCAACATTTGGAAATTAATCAACATAATCCATCATATCATTAAAAGATAAAAATCATATGATCATATCAATAGATGCAGAGAAAGCATTTGACAAGATCCAGCACCCATTCATGATGAAAACCCTTGCCAAAATGGGAATAGAGGGAACTTTCCTCAATATAGTTAAAGCCATCTACCACAAACCTACAGCAAACATCATCCTCAATGGGGAAAAACTGAGAGCCTTCCCCCTAAGATCAGGGACGAGACAAGAATGCCCACTCTCTCCACTAATGTTCAATATAGTACTGGAAGTACTTGCAATAGCGATTAGGCAAGAAAAAGATATTAAGGGCATCCAGATAGGGAAAGAAGAAATAAAGATCTCACTATTCACAGATACTATACTTAGAGAACCCTAAAACCTCTACCTCTACCAAGAAACTCCGAGAAACAATCGGCTTGTATAGTAAAGTGGCAGTCTATAAAATCAATACCCAAAAATTCATGGCTTTCCTATATGCAAATAGTGAAAGAGAAGAAAGTGACATGAAGAAAACAATCCCATTCACAATTGTGCCCCAGAAAATCATGTACCTGGGAATCAGCTTAACTTAGGAAGTAAAGGACCTGTACAAAGAAAACTACAAAACGCTACTTCAGGAAATAAAAGAGGACACGAGGAAATGGAAAAATATCCCCTGTTCATGGATGGGGAGAATCAACATTTTCAAAATGGCAATACTTCCCAAAGCACTGTACTAATTCAATGCAATCCCTATAAGGATACCCATGACATTCTTCAAAGAAATGGAGCAAACACTCCTGAAATTTATATGGAACAATAAGCCCCCACGAGGAGCTAAAGCAATTCTTGGGAAAAAGAAAATGGGAGGAATCAACCTACCTATCTTCAAGCTCTACTTCAATACAGTAATAATTAAAACAGCGTGGTACTGGAAAAAAGGCAGAGCTGCAGACCAATGGAACAGAGTTAAATATACTAACATCTCCTCTCAAATATATAATCATCTAATCTTTGATAAGGGGGCAAGAAAAGTGAAATGGAGCAGGGAAAGCCTCTTTAATAAATTGTGCTGGCAAAACCGGACGGCTACATGCAAAAAAGTGGGCTCAGATCTCTGCCTAACGCCATGCACAAAAGTAAGATCGAAATGGATTTATGACCTCAACATCAGACCGGAATCCATAATGTTTATTGAAAACAAAGTTGGCAAAACTCTCCGCTATATTGAAGTTAATGGTATCTTCAAAGATGCCACACTACTGGCTGAGCAAGTGAAAACAGAGATAGACAAATGGGACTATCTTAAACTAAGAAGCTTCTGCACCTCAAAACAGTGACCGAAATACAAAGACAGCCTACATAATGGGAAAGGATATTCACCAAATACACATCTGACAAGGGGTTGATATCAAGGATATATAAGGTACTGGTTGAACTCCACAAGAAGAAAGCACCCAACCCCATCAAAAAATGGGGCGAGGAAATGAACAGAAACTTTCACAAATAAGAAATCCGAATGGCAAAAAGGCACATGAGAAAATGCTCTACATCACTAATCATCAGAGAGATGCAGATCAAAACAACGAGATATCATTTCACACCGCAGAGACTGGCCCACATCCACAAGAACAAAAGCAACTGGTGCTGGCGCGGATGTAGCAAGAAAGGGACCCTCCTTCACTGCTGGTGGGAATGCCGGCTGGTCCAACCCTTTTGGAATACAGTATGGATGATTCACAAAAAATTAGAACTTGATCTCCCATTTGACCCAGCTATTGCACTCCTTGGAATATATCCCAGAGAGGCAGAAAGGTATAGTCGAAGTGACATCTGCAATTGCTTGTTAATTGCAGCACTCTATCAATAGCCAGAATCTGGAAAAAACCTGAGTGCCCGAGTATAGATGACTGGTTAAAGAAACTTTGGTACATTTACACAATGGAGTACTATGTAGCTGTTAGAAAAGATGAAGTTATGAAATTTACATACAAGTGGTACTACATGGAAAGTATCATGTTAAGCGAAATGAGTCAGAAAGAGCGGGATAGACACAGAAAGATTGCATTCATCTGGGGGACATAAAGCAACAAAATGGGAGACTAACACACAGGAATGGCTGAGATTAGTACCAGGAATTTTGCTCCATGACTTGAAGGCCAGCCAGATGTACTAGGTTAAAAGGAAGCTCAGATAGCGAAGAGAGCACCAAATAAAGGGTGTTGTGAGACCCTCCCAGGGTGGGAGAAGCATGCTAAAAGTAGTCTATAGACCAAACATGATTGTCACCCATTGCCTCTTTTGCAAACCGCAACACCCAATAAGAGAGAGAGAACAAGGGTGAATGTCCTGCCACAGAGGCAGGGTGGGACGGGGGGGATGGGGGGTGGGAGGGATGCTGGGACCCGTGGTGGTGGAGTATGGGCACTGGTGGAGGGATGGGTACTTGATCATTCTATAAGTGAAACCCAAGCACAAAAGTTTATAAGTCTATAACTGTACCTCATGGTATTTCACTAATAAAAAAAGTTTTATTAAAGACAGATAAGGCATGCCGATTACCATAATGAGACTCAAGTATAAAATAAAATTTAGCCTAGAAAGCCGGTTTTCAACCCCTGATCTGCGTGGGACGGGCACAGAGGCCCAGCTCTGGGCAACAAAGCTGAACAGCTCCAATTCCAACAGGTACAGCCCGCCCCCAAGGGCCTGGGTCCCTCTCTGGGCATGCGAAGCTAGAACCAGCCTCTAGAAAGCCGGTTTTCAACCCCTGATCTGCGTGGGACGGGCACAGAGGCCCAGCTCTGGGCAACAAAGCTGAACGGCTCCAATTCCAAACAGGAGACATTCCCAACTCCTCGCCCAGTGCCAGGGACTCTTTCCGGAGCCACGGCTGCTGACGCGGCCGCAAAATATTTTCCCACTACGTATGCCATAGGAACCATAAGCTACCCTTTTAGATGGAAACTTCTCTATTTTAGCTCAGCCACTAGAAACACAGTAGCCAATAACTCATAAGTCTATCTTAACTCACACCGCATATCAAGCAGAATAGTAACAGTGAACGTGAAGGACTAAACCACACCTCTCACAATGGTAAAGCAACGCAAAAGCCCACCAAACTTTCATATTGAAGAGTCTAGCCCAGATGACACCAACACTACTGTAGTGTTAGACAACGTCTCTGACAAGGAATTCAGAAGGGAGCTACTTAGGATGCTTAGGGAATTAAAAGAAACAATGGAAAGCAATGCCAATAGAAGACAAGAGGATCTCAAGGCAGAAATGAGGAAAATGCAATCAGAAATGTCAGACCTGAAAAATCTCGTAGGCGAATTGAAAAGCTCAGTGGAAGGCCTCAGCAGCAGAGTAAGAGCGGCTGAGAACAGAATCAGTGAGCTCGAAGATGAAGTTCAGAGACTCTCCAGAAAAGAGCAGAAAATGGAAAAGAGACTCACAATTCGGGAACAGATGGCAAGAGAAGATCGTGATGAAGCCAAGAGGGGTAACATAAGAAATATTGGAGTCCCAGAGGGACAGGAAGAAAACCTCGATGAAGAAGAAACTGTCAAAGAAATCATTGCTAAAACATTTCCGGAGCTGAAGAAAACTTGTGACCACATTCAGGAGGCCCGAAGGGTACCAGCTAGAAGAAATCCGAATAAAAATACCCCAAGACACATTCTGATCAAAATGACCAAAACCTTAGACAGAGACAAAATTCTGAAAGCAGCAAGATCGAAGAAAGAAATCTCTTACAAAGGAGTATCCTTAAAATTCACAGCTGATTTTTCTGATGAAACCC
This sequence comes from Sorex fumeus, assembly GCF_029834395.1. Classification (NCBI taxonomy): domain Eukaryota; kingdom Metazoa; phylum Chordata; class Mammalia; order Eulipotyphla; family Soricidae; genus Sorex; species Sorex fumeus. The sequence goes on along the minus strand of NW_026606107.1, from coordinate 17,683,168 downwards.
TCATGGCCAGAAAACAGTGGTGGGACATAGTAAAAAAAAACTCAATGAAATAAATGCCTCCCCCAAAATACTTTTCCCAGCAAGACTCTCATTCATAATAGAAGGAACAACACACGGTTTCACAGACAAACAACAGCTCAGGAACTTCATAGACTCAAAACCATGGTTACAAGAACAACTAAATGGGCTACTTTAAGGCAAGAAAGGCCCCTCAAATACACCAAATTTTAACAGAACAATGGGACAAAATCCCATAACAATAATCTCTCTCAATGTCAATGGGCTAAACGCACCAATTAAAAGACATAGAGTGGCAGGATGGATTAGAAAATTGAACCCAACATTCTGCTGCCTGCAAGAAACGCATCTCAATAGTCAAAGCAAACACAGACTCAGAGTCAAAGGCTGGAAAACAATCCTACAGGCAAACAGCTCCCATAAAAAAGCTGGGGTAGCCATCCTTATATCAGACCACATCGATTTCAGAGTGAGGAAGGTCATAAGAGACAGTGAAGGCCATTTCTTATTGATCAAAGGATCTGTACAACAGGAAGAACTTACAATAATAAATGTATATGCACCTAATGAGAGACCAGCAAAGTACTTAAAACAACTACTCATAGATTTGTAAAAAGACATCAATAGCAACACAATACTAGAGGGAGACTTCAACACTGCTTTGTCACCTCTTGATAGATCAACCAGACTCAAGCTTAGCAAGGACATACTTCATTTGAGGGAAACAATGGAAGAAAGGGACTTAGTAGATATATACAGGACACTTCATCCACAAAAAGCTGAATACACATTCTTCTCAAGCGTACATGGAACATTCTCCAAGATAGACCACATGCTGAGTCACAAAACATGCCTCCATAAAATTAAGAAGGTAGAGATTGTATCAACAATCTTCTCAGACCATAATGCGCTGAAATTAGAAGTAAATCACACACAAAAACAGAAAACTAAATCGAACACCTGGAAATTAAACAGTGCAGTATTGAACAACGAGCGGATTAGACAGGAAATCAAAGAGGAAATCAAAAGATTCCTAGAAACGAATGAAAATGAGAACACGAGTTACCAAAACTTATGGGACACAGCAAAGGCTGTGTTAAGAGGAAAGTTTATAGCTCTACAAGCATTCATCAGGAAGGAGGAGCAAGCACACATAAGTAACCTAACATCACAGCTTAAGAGCTTGGAGAAGGACCAAAAAAAGGAGCACAACCCGAACAGGAGAAAGGAAATAATAAAACTCAGAGAAGAGATTAACGAGATGGAAACCCAAAAAACAATCCGAAAGATCAATGAAACCAAGAGCTGGTTCTTTGAGAAAATTAACAAGATCGATAAGCCTCTAGCAAAACTCACAAAGAAAGGGAGAGAGAAAACCCTAATAAACCGAATCAGAAATGAAAAGGGGGTCATTACAACAGAAACCACAGAAATTCAGAGGATCCTCAGGGAGTACTTTGAGAAGCTTTATGCCACGGAACATCAAAACCTCGAGGAAATGGATAAATTCCTAGACTCCTACAGACTCCCAAGGCTGAACCAAGAAGACCTGGAATACCTGAACAGACCTATCACCATCAAGGAAATTGAAATGGTAATAAAAACTCTCCCCAAGCACAAAAGCCCTGGCCCGGATGGATTCACCAGTGAATTCTTCCAAATCTTTAAAGAATACTTACTCCCAATCCTCTTTAAGCTTTTCCATGAAATTGAAATATCAAATACACTTCCGAACAGTTTCTATGAAGCAAATATCACACTGATACCAAAAGCAGACAGAGATAACACAAAGAAAGAGAACTACAGGCCGATATCCCTGATGAACACAGATGCAAAGATCCTCAACAAACTACTAGCAAATAGAATCCAACCACTCATCAAAAAGATCATACACCATGACCAAGTAGGATTCATCCCAGGGATGCAAGGATGGTTTAACATTCGGAAATCAATCAACATAATCCATCATATCAACAAAAGAAAAGATAAAAAGCATATGATCATTTCAATAGATGCAGAGAAAGCATTTGACAAGATCCAGCACCGCTTTATGATGAAAACCCTAGCCAAAATGGGTATAGAGGGGACTTTCCTCAGAATAGTTAAAGCCATCTACCACAAGCCTACAGCAAGCATCGTCCTCAATGGGGAAAAACTGAGAGCCTTCCCTCTAAGATCAGGGACGAGACAAGGATGCCCACTCTCTCCACTGCTGTTCAATATAGTACTGGAAGTACTTGCAATAGCAATTAGGCAAGAAAAAGATATTAAGGGCATTCAGGTAGGAAAGGAAGAAATCCAGCTCTCACTATTCGCAGATGATATGATACTCTACTTAGAGAACCCAATAACCTCCACCAAAAAACTCCTAGAAACAATAGACTTGTATAGTAAAGTTGCAGGCTATAAAATCAGTACCCAAAAGTCCATGGCTTTCCTATACGCAAACAGTGAGACAGAGGAAAGCTATATGAAAAAATCAATCCCGTTCACAATTGTGCCCCAGAAAATCAAGTACCTAGGAATCAGCTTAACTAAGGAAGTAAAGGACCTGTACAAAGAAAACTACAAAACGCTACTTCAGGAAATAAAAGAGGACATGAGGAAATGGAAAGATATCCCCTGCTCATGGGTCGGGAGACTTAACATTGTCAAAATGGCAATACTACCGAAAGCATTGTATAAATTCAATGCAATTCCTATAAGGATACCCATGACATTCTTCAAAGAAATGGAACAAACACTCTTGAAATTTATATGGAACAATAAGCCCCCACGAATAGCTAAAGCAATTCTTGGGAAAAAGAAAATGGGAGGAATCAACCTCCCGAACTTCAAACTGTACTACAAAGCAGTAATAATTAAAACAGCATGGTACTGGAACAAAGGCAGAACTGCAGACCAATGGAACAGGGTTGAATAAACTGACATCTCCCCTCAATCATATGCTCATCTAATCTTTGATAAAGGTGCAAGTAATGTGAAGTGGAGTAAGGAAAGCCTCTTTAATAAATTGTTTTGGCATCACTGGACGGCTACATGCAAAAAAATAGGCTCAGAACTCTGCCTAACACCATGTACAAAAGTAAGATCAAAATGGATTAAAGATCTCAACATCAGACCAGAAACCATAAGGTACATTGAAGATAAAGTTGGCAAAACCCTCCATGACATTGAAGCTAATGGTATCTTCAAAGATGCCACGCCACTGGCCGAGCAAGTGAAAACAGAGATAGATAAATGGAACTATCTTAAACTAAGAAGCTTCTGCACCTCCAAAGAAACAGTGACCAAAATACAAAGACAGTCTACAGAATGGGAAAGGATATTCACCGAATACACATCTGACAAGGGGTTGATATCCACGATATACAAAATACAGGTTAAACTCCACAAGAAGAAAACATCCAACCCCATCCAAAAATGGGGCAATGAAATGAACAGAAACTTTCTCAAAGAAGAAATCCGAATGGCAAAAAAGCACATGAGAAAATGCTCTACATCATTAATCATCAGGGAGATGCAGATCAAAACCACCATGAGATACCATCTCACACCTCAGAGACTGGCCCACATTCAAAAGAACAAAAGCAACCGATGCTGGCGTGGATGTGGCGAGAAAGGGACACTCCTTCACTGTTGGTGGGAATGCCGACTGGTTCAGCCCTTTTGGAAAACAGTATGGACGTTCCTCAAAAAATTAGAAATTGAGCTCCCATTTGACCCAGCAATACCACTCCTGGGAATATATCCCAGAGAGGCAAAAATGTATAGTCGAAGTGACATCTGCACTTGTTTGTTCATTGCAGCACTCTTTACAATAGCCAGAAACTGGAAGAAACCTGAATGCCCAAGAACAGATGACTGGTTAAAGAAACTTTGGTACATCTACACAATGGAGTACTATGTAGCTGTTAGAAAAGATGAAGTCATGAAATTTACATACAAGTGGTACAATATGGAAAGTATCATGCTAAGCGAAATGAGTCAGAAAGAGAGGGATAGACATAGAAAGATTGCATTCATCTGGGGGATATAAAGTAACAAAGTATGAGATTAATACCCAAGAATAGCTGAGATCAGCACCAGGACGATTACTCCATAACTTAATGGCCAGCGGGTATCCTAGAGGAAAGGGCAGTTCAGATAGAGAAGGGAGCACCAAATAAAGGATGTTTGGAGGATCCTCCCAGGAGGGGAGATGCATGTCGAAAGTAGACTATGGACTGAACATGTTTGCCACTCAATGCCTCTTTTGCAGACCACAACACCCAAAAGGAGAGAGAGAACACAGGGGATTGCCCTGCCACAGAGACGGGGGGATGGGGGGATGGGGGTGGGAGGGATATTATCCATGGTGGTGGAAAATGGGCACTGGTGGAGGGATGGGTATCTGATCATTGTATAATTGAAACCAAAGCACAAAAAATTGTAAATCTACAACTTTAAAAAAAATAAAATAAAATAAAGGGGGAAAAAAAAAAGTAGACTATGGACTGAACATGTTTGGCACTCAATGCCTCTTTTGCAGACCACAACACCCAAAGGGAGAGAGAGAACACAGGGGATTCCCCTGCCACAGAGACAGGGGGGATGGGGGGATGGGGGTGGGAGGGATATTATCCATGGTGGTGGAAAATGGGCCCTGGTGGAGGGATGGGTATCTGATCATTGTATAATTGAAACTAAAGCACAAAAAATTGTAAATCTACAACTGTAAAATAAAATAAAATAAAATAAAGGGAAAAAAATAAAATTTAATACAATATACTTTAGATTCCGAGATGAGAACTTACTTTATGCAAATGAGAATAATCATTTTATTATATTGTATTAAAGGGTTTTATTTTCCATATTAACACAGGTTAAAATCATATAGAAATCACAAATTGGCTCTTACTGATTTATTTTCTGATCATTCTATTTGCCAGTTTTTTTTTGGAAAAAGTAATATAAAGTAAAGAAAGTTGTTATGTGCCTAAGAGGGCTGCTTGGGGATGGGAGGGAAAATGAGGACATTGGTGGAGGGAAGGTTACACTGGTGGTATAGGAATACTTAATAACTGGAATGATTGTATTTGTAAATTACCGTGTTTTTTTACAAAAATAAATAAAAATAAAACAAAACATATCCCTTGATCACTTGATATCATGTTACTCATCAATTTGTTCGAGCAGGCGCCAGTAATGTCTCCATTCATCCCTGTTACATGCTAGTGTAGCCCAATGGCATCTGCTCATTCTAAGAACATGAAGAGCCTCAGACCAATCATTCAGGGTCTTGATGAAGAAGTCTGACCATCTCATAGGAGGGCGGCCACGTGATCTTTTGACGTCCTGTGGAATCCAGTCAGTAATGGCTCTAGTCCAGTGGTTGTCTCTAACTATCATTAGGTGTCCAGTCCATCTAATTTTTGATGCCTTGGCAAAGGAGACAGCATCCCTGATTCTTGAGCATTGACGGAGGTCGAAACTCTGGATTCTTTCTCTCATTTGAGTGAAGCGTGTTGCTCCAAGCAAAGCTCTTTCGATTCCTCTTTGAGAGACCAAAATAGTTTTTCTATTTAGTTTTAATAGTTTTTCTATTCATCCTGTTTTCGTAGGACCCAGGTCTCTGAGGCGTATTTTAATGCAGGAAGAACAGTGGAATCGAAGAGATGTGCTCGGAGCTGGAGGTTCTTTCCTCTTAGTTATTTCTTCAATGCTCTTAAAGGCGTTTAAGCTGCTCTCTTCCTACTGTGCAACTCAGGTGCCAGGTCATTCACAATGTTGACTTCTCGACCTAGGTACACATAACTGTTGCATTTGGAGATGATCTTTCCATTGAGAGCAAACGTCAGGAACAAGACTGTTTCTTATGAACATTGTTTTTGTGAGATTCAGCTGTAATCTGACCTTTCCACACTCACTGCCAAAGTCAGGTTTTGTGCTGCTTGGCTGATGTTTGGTGTTATTAGAACGATGTCATCAGCAAAGTGGAGGTGGTGAGATTCAAATATAAAATGAAATTTAATGCCGACCATCTATCTTCACTCCCATTCCTTCCCATTCCAGTCGTTGCATGACATTCTCGAGGGTGGCACTGAAGAGTTTCGGTGAAATATTATCACCCTGCCTAACCCCTCTCTTGACATTGATGATCACTTCTTTGTAGAATGGTGAGACCTTGGTAGTGAATCCGTAATACAGGTCATGAAAGATCCTGATATATTGAGTTTAAATGCCCCGATTGGCTAGGGCTTCGATGACCGCTTCTGTCTCAACAGAATCAAAGGCCTTCTTTAAATCAATGAACATTAGACAGAGCGGCATCTTGAACTCCTGAGAAACCTCAATGAGCTTGGTTATCGTGTGGATATGCTCGATTGTGATAAATCTTTTTGGAACCCGGCTTGCTCGCATGGTTGTCCTTCATCTAGTGTTCTGCCAATCCTATTCAGGATGACTCAAGTGAAAATCTTATAGACGACAGACAACAGGCAGATCAGGTGATATTTGCCAATATCATGGATGTCTTCCTTCTTGTATAGTAGTACAGTCCTGCTGATTTTCCACTGGGACGGAAACTTGCATTCATACAGGTAGCATGTGAAGAGCTGAGCCAGTGTATTGATGAGTATACTGATGGTAGGTTCTTCAGGTGTTCAGGTCTGACCTTGTCTGGGCCAGGTGCTCTTTGTTTCTTTACCGACAAGATGGCATGTCGGATTTCGGAAGGGAGAACGTTGGGAATGAAATATACATCCTGCAGAATTTGGTACGTGGGCAGGTGGACGTGGATATTAAAGAGATCTGAGCAGAAGTTATGAATAATTTTCTCCATTACCCTTCTGGAAGATATGATAGATCCATCAGGACGTCTGAGGGCCGCACGCTTCTGGGAGCTTGGTGTTATAATCTCTGGATCCTGGTCTTTGATGGGGTTACATGGCATTTGGTGGGTGTAATTGTCTAGCTACTGGAAAGTTCAGTCCTGAACCGAGCAGGCATGGAGATCTCAGCCCTGGGTCCCACACACCTGGGTTCCTTCATGCGTGAGGCTCATCCAAGTGTGTGGATAGTGGTCTCAGTATGGCTTTGACTGGGTCCCAGAGGTCTTCAGCTATCGGGCCCTGGTGAGGACAGTCAGGCACGGGGTAGGAGACTCTGCTTTGTTCTCTTCCAGGAGTTTGGTGTTAAAAACGTATGTGCATACTTATATTAACTGGGCTATTACAAAAGCAAAGATTGAGAAACAATCTAAACGTACTTATAGAGATGTGTGCTGAAAGTGCCTAAAGGACCAAACATGATGACCTCTCATCATCTGTATTGCAAATTATAATACCCATAAGTAGAGAAAGATAAGAGGGAAATTGTCTGCCACAGAGGCAGTGGAAGGGATGGGATGGGTGGGGGGCAGGGAGGGATACTGGGGACATTGGTGCTGGAAAATGTACACTGGTGGAGGGATGGGTGTTCAATTGTTGTATGAATGAAACTCAAACATGAAAGTTTTGTAACTGTAGCTCACGGTGATTCAAAAAAAATTAAAATGTCCCTTATAATTGGTAACAGGAGAAAGAAATTGTGTAGTATATAAGCTGATGGAATGTTCCTCTGATAAAAAATGGAGAAGATTGCTGCCAGTGAAAGAGTACAGCGAGTAGGGTGCTTACGTTATCTGTGGCCAAACCAGGTTTGATCGTTGGTACCCTATGTTCTCCCATAGACAGTGCCAGGAGTGATCCCTGAGGGAAGAACAAGGACTAAGCCCTGATTATTGCTGGGCACCCCCACCCCCAAAAAAGCAGATAAAGAAAAGATGAAAATTTTTCATTTTGTTATAATTTAGATGGATGTGGAGTGTGTCATATTAAGTAAAAGTATCATAAGGATACTTTTAGGACCAATACTGATGAGGTAGGTTGTAAATGATTTGTATAAAGACAAATAAATGAATTTATAAATGGCCAATGAAAACAAATCTTTGAACTCTGACAACAGAAATGAGGTTTCCAAGTAGGATTTTAATACCGCAAGGCTGATTGTAGGGTTGCATATGATGGTGTGGTCATAAAAACAGTGCTTGATGGTTTTTGCCACTCTCACTCTTGGTTTTGTGCAAACCACAGAATTTCAATCAAGAAAAAATATTTTAAAAAGAGAATATTGAAAAATATAAAATATTTTTTTAGAGTTTAAAGAAGTCAGAACAAAAGGCTTAATAATAATTTATTTTAGGGATTTTATTTAACTTATTGCTTATTTAAGAGATCTTTTTATGCTAGTCAGTGTCTGATATCACAAGCAATTGGAGTCATCTCTCATGTATGCAATGATTTCTGTTCAAAATAATTTTCTGATTTTGTATGAAGGATTTATTCATATCCCATTACTTTGAGACAATAGTAATTGCATGATATATTTGGAGAATGAGTTGATCAAATAGCTAGCAAAGAAAAGTGGTGATACAAATATACTCTTCACCTATTCCATGAGTTTGTTAATGTCAGTGTTAACAGCATATATGAAATGAAGTCTCATAGCAAAATATCTGAAGAAATTGAGAAAAGACATACATTTGCCTTATCTCTTATTATCTTACTCATTGTTCATTAATTGGAGTATTAGAGAAAAAAGCAAGAATTTGAGAGACATTCCATCATTCTTGTTAACTTGTAACAAGTATACAACAACCAGTTAATTATTTAAACAGAAGAGTGATTCTGATGGAAATTTTCTGAAATACATTTACTTAGAAATTTACATCTTATGAAACTAACCATTTCCTCTTTCATAAATTCAGGTTCCTCACAGTGTGTCTGGGGTGGAAGGAAGGGGGTATTAAGAAGTTTCCATGTATTGATAATTGTCTCTAAAACAAGCCTTGGTGGTTCAAAAAACCTCTCCCTTTCCCAGATACAAAGTATGCTTCTCTCATTGAGGAACTTACTTATTTGTATGACTCAAAAAAGCGTTACTGAAAATATGCAAAAATTAAAACTCTCAAGTACTAATTTATTCCTCATTGCAAAGAATCATTTCCACTTTCTTTTTTGTAAATATAGTTTTAAGTATTCTTTTAAGAAAACCACTTTGGGGGCATCATATGAGATGCTTGGGAGAACAAGGGGCACCTGTTGGCAATTCCTGGTCAAGTGGATTGAATGCAAGGGCCTGTCATGTTAGGAATTACCTGAACCATCCATGCAGTTCTGGGGTTCTCCAGGGCTACACTCAATGGGGCAGGGGACTTTTAGGGTTTCACTACTGATTCTAGGGGAAACTTGTTGTGCCAGGAATTAAACCAGTCAACCGCAAGCAAGACACACAATTTTAATCCTATCTCTTGCGTTGAAAATAAAAATTAAAAATACGTTTTAAAATGAGTTTAGTTTAAATCTGTATTCAGTCTTATTGTATATACTGAAATTAAAATTTAAATGAGGATTTAAAGGTCAATGTTGTTGAACATGTGATGTCTCAGCTGAATGGCTACCCTCTCCCTTTGAAACTTTTCAGTCATTGATTTTTCATAAGTCAACCCAAACTCATAGTTTCCAATGAGAAAAGTGTCTCCTTTTACATCATTTTGGTTGCCTTCAGATTTGTATAATATCTGAGTGGTGTGCATGGTTCCATGTAGCTCTTGAATGGCTTTAATTTTATGAAGACAACTTGTTACTGATTCAGCTTGTCTCTACACAAAACATAACCTGAATTCCTTCTTTAATTAGTGTTATTCATGAATTCAATTGTTGATGTTCAATGCAACCTACAAGCAGTACTTTCTTTTTCTCCTTTGGTATCATTATTGTACACAGCCTTTTTGTAGCTCAAGGTCCAAGATTCTGAATGTGTTTCATTTATATGATCAAAGATGCTTGTCCTACATTGCAAAGCCTTGTTTTTCAGAACTACTCAAAGATTTGACTGAAACAGTAGTCCCCATCTGTATTATTTTTACTTGTGGACTCATAAAGATCTCATGAATTTTACATATAGAAACAAAAAATTAGAAATGTAAGGGAGTCTTTATAATTAACACTTTATTTATTTATCAATTATTTGGAATGATTAAAATTTATTTTCTCACTATTTAATAAACTCTCATGAAATAGTTTCATGATTTTTATGGCAGTTGGAATATAGAGATGAGTAATACATGATCTTTGCCCTCAAGTAATATTTAGTATACTAAGAGAATGATAAATAAAAATAGCTAAATTAAATAAATTTAGTGGCTTTGTAATAAAAGGTGTTGGAAGGGTACTTCTGATAGATGAAACTGCTTAAGCAATGGTTGTTAGTTCTGCTGTTGCTAATTCTGACCTATTTTTGAGGTTTTCTCAGCCTTTGCTCCTGCAACCCTTTGAAGTTGCAGCATTCTTGTTAGGTATATACTCTTTAGATTTTTGCATAAAGATTCTATACTGCCATGAAACTTACTGTAATTTAATAAGACAGATAAGCATACTGGTTTTAGTTGTAGGAGATAAGGTGGAAAAAAGTGATGAAGCCTGGTATGCAGTTTTTGTTTGATTTTGCCCAGCCTTTGGCTCCCTGCTTTTTGAAAATTTCTGCACCATTTAAACGAAAACAAAACGTCAAAGAGCATCATTTGCTCAAGGAACTTAACATGGGTCTTTGCAAAAAAAAAAATTCTGTGGTGAGACACTGAACACATTCAACTTCCTCTTTCAACAACAAGATTGTCACGATCCATGCTACCCGAAGTTAAGCTTTTCTACTCTCAGCAACCTAAAAAGAAACAGGAGTATTCATGCTAGCCTAGATCCACGGTAAGTTATTGTCTAGTATTTGGGGATTGATGATTCCATGTGGGAAGACTGGTGGAAGGATGAAAATCCAGGACAGAAGCAGATGTGGGAACAGCATTCAGCCTTAAAATGGCCTCTAGTTTCTTATTATATACTTTTTTGTAGCAGGGACAATAGTGATTTTTCTGAAATCTTTTCCTGAAATCTTTTCCTGAAGTCTCATTCTTTTCTGAGCACTCTTTGTATTGTGTAAGTAGGGAAGATGATAAGAGTAATGTCCAGTGAGATTCACTGGGACTACATAATGTACTCAACAAGAATAATATTTTTAAATTTCTGTTTTCTATACTTGATTTAGTTACATAATAAAGGAAAAGGCTATTAATTCCTTATCTAGTAAGTTTACCTTTCAGAAATACATAGCAAATTCAGGAAAGAAGAAAAGTTAGGTACTTATTTTATAGCTGAAGATATTCCTGCAGATCTAAATTCCTCATAGTGGGCTAACTAAGTACTTTTGAAGACATTTAGGATCATCCAACTAGTTACCGGAAAAGCTGGAAATAAAACTGAATTAATATTGTGGCTTTTAACTTAGGTACTTTTTCCCCTACAACATCCACATTTCCCAGATAGTATTGTAATTGCATTAGGAAAGGATAAAATACACCACATGAAAAGTTCTGGTAATTTGATTTCAGTCCATTCAGAAGAAATATTTATTGATTATTCAGAGGACATTTTTGAAAAATATTAGTGAACTTCCCTGAGTCTGAACCAAGATAACTGATTTGGGGAGCCATTGAAATACCATCATACTAGTTAGAAGAAGACCGTTATGGATAGAAATACAGATTTTTCTGTGTGACTTTTTGGCGGGATATAAGAGCGTTGTAGTTTCATTTCTAGGATCTTGCAAATGGGAAAATTTTAACTTTGGTTGTTAATATGGTATGGGGAGTCATTGCCATTTCTATTAATTAAACAATTTATTTCTTAATAATTGTGGCCCAGTAAAAGTATTTACTGCTGAAAATAGGTACATTGAAACAAAAAATAAATTGTATTATACTGAAAATTAAGTCATATATTTGGAGCACCTATCTTTGTAATGATTCTTACTAAACATGGGGCCTTCTTTGGTAAAACACAATATCTTTTTAAGCTCAATTGCAGAAGTTCTTGAGTAAAAGTTGTACTGAAATCCTGGCACTACTGGAACACAAATCTTCAAATATTCAAGCTTATGTCAGGGTGGTTTGTGGAGATTCTTTATGACCAGGTGAGTTTTCAATAACTTTGTTTTGATCCTAAGAAGTAGGGAAGTCTATAATCCTTTAAGGGGTCAAGTCATAGGATCATAATCCTATAGCAAGGAGAAGAGAACATTTGCTGATTAAATCACTCTAAGAAGACCAAAAAATCAGGATAATTACTAGCAGGGACTCTTTTCTTTATATAAACACCTTCAGTACAAAAAAATCTGCTTATAATAGGCCATAAGCATCATCAGATGTGATCCAGCCACCTTCTTCAACCCCCCCACCCCACAAAACGTATGTTTATGCTTCATATCAGCATATTTTAAAGGTGAAATTTCCAAATTTTATTGGTTCACATATAACATAGAGTGATGAAGTAAATCAATCAGTAAACTGAGTTAACAGTAATGCTCTGCCATTGAATCATTTTGCTGTTTTGAGAAATTTACTTTATTTCATGGAGTCTCAGTAGTCTTACAAGTAATAGAAGAATAATATTTGAATACATAGTCTCAGTTTTCTTCTTAGCTGTACCATGATTTAATTCTAGAGTTATATATCATGACTTGATGAATGATGAAACCAGAGTTAAAAGTACAACTAGAGGCAGATTTCTGAAAATATAGTCCTTAATATCAAAGTAGAGCCACTGACCTTTGCCAAGGACCATTATGTTTTGTTTAACAGTAATGATACCATGTGAACTTCAAGCATTTTAAAAGTAATTCCACCCCCCTTCCAAGTGACAAAACACACATAAAACAAGGAAGAAAGTTCTGAAATCCTATTTCTACAATGACAATGTCTCCAGATCAGTAGTTTTCAATCTTAAAACCAAATTTAATTTTTGAGAAATACTAAGTTGTCACTAACAGGTTATTGTGAACTGGTATCTCTAGGAACCCCTAGATTTCTAGAAAAGTCTTAGTTTATATTTTCCAATTGCTTCTTATAGTCAAAATTATATATAGATATGCACTGTTAGCAATATTTAAATGATTAATTTCATCTTCAAACATATACACTTTAATGAATAGTCTTTTCATCAATTTCACATCATTAAGAATTATTACATCAGTCATCTTGTACAACTGCAACTATTTTTGCCTTTTTTGGGTCACACCCAGCGATGCTCAGGAGTCACTCCTGGCTCTGCACTCAGGAATTACTCCTGGCGGTGCTTGGGGGACCATATGGGATGCCGGAGATTGAACCCGGGTTGGCCACGTGCAACAGCAAACGCCCTACCCGCTGTACTATCGCTCCAGCCCCAACAACTGCAACTTTTTGTGTGATTTCTTAAACTTACTGAAGGTCCATAGAAATTTCTTTACAGGTCACAGCTATTATAAGAAAGGATAAATCAACTCACAATTATTTAATGTATGCTGTACATTAGTAATGAAAATAAGTACTTTAATGTAAATTTTCATATTTAATTTTAACACATTTTTGTTGTAGAAATCATTATGTAAATATTATTAATGATAAAACTGAAGCTCAAATATATAAAGTTAATTTTTTAGGCTAGACTTACAATAATTGAAACAAAATATGATTAAGGTTTTTCCAAATGGCACAATTCTTCCCATGTCCAAAACTCTGTCCCAAATACAAAAAGGATAGATATTTATGCCTCCTTTATAAATGGTTAAAGGTTTCATAATGATGAATGTACAAGCATTTAACTCAAAATTTAAGATATTGGTTTGTGAATATTAATGATGCTTAATTAATTTTAAGGATGTGAACTTTTATTTTGTTTAACTTATGTGAAAAACATATATGGACTTGAAGCATCTATCCAAATATTTGTGTTTCTGATGTTGACAAGCCAGGTTATTTAGAGTTGACTTAAATCAATCCAGAGAACAGCAGTACCAAATTTTGATTGCTCTTCTTTTATTATAGTTGTTATTGAATGAATGAAAGACACTGCTTCTGGGTGTCACACTGATTTGTTAAATTCATGTGAGACTAATGCTGGAATATTGTAGCCCAAAGGATTGGTATTTGAAAATAGCTATTTTACTACTCTACTACTAATACTTAAGATTCAATATTTAAATAGCTATTAAAATCTAACATCTTAGTTTCAAATCTAGTACTCTTTCTAATATAGTGTACTCCTTTTGAGTTTTTGTTATCTTACAAAAGTTTCATTACATTAATCTCACTACTGTTATAATAAAATTATTCCAGGACTTTACATGAAGAACTACTATGATTTGGTTTAATAAGCAAAATACCAGTAAAACTCCTGTTTTGAAACAACCCTACTCTGACATCTGGTGGCCAATATTTTGCAAAAAAAAAAAATGATGTACAGAGTTGCTGTACCCCATAACCACCAAGTGTCCACAGTCCAACATCATGCAATAAAGACCATACTGTGATCTCTAGTCTGGTCTTCATTCACTGCTACCATTCCTCATCTGTTTGGTAACCAGATTTGTAGGTCGAAGAGGATGTGTCTTTGTTTAATGATGCATTCCCATTTGGGGGTGGTGGAGGAACACAAACCTAAGGGCTAAGGGCTTACTCCTGACTATGCCTAGAGATCACTCATGGTAGACTCAGGGAACCATATAGGTCCCATTATATTTTAATATATTTTAATATAATACTTTATATTTTAATCCACCAGAAGAGGATTAAACCAAGGTTGGTTGCTTGTAAGGCAAATATCCTACCCGCTGTACAATTTCTTTGACTCTTATGTCTTATCTTGATTTGCTTCTCTCTCAAGTCTTAAATTTGATACCTATAAATGTAAGAACTCCCAGACACCACTAGTTGTAGTCCAGGTATCCCCTAAACACTATTGGGGTGGGTGTGGGCAGTCTCAGTACTATTGGTTTTGAGGGCATCTGAATAATTGGTCCTGATAAATAAAATGTCAGGCCCTACTAGCCAGATTGAATATCATTTGGGTTAATACTGAGTCCTCTGAGTACTGCACGAGAGAACCCCAAAGGAAGCCAAATAAAAGTAAATAGACTTATTTTTTCCTTCATGCTTGCTGCCCAAGTGGAGACTTCAGGGCCTCAGGGACTATTGATACTACAGTGTACTCTTGTGTCTCATGCATAGTTGGATAGAAATCACTTGTTGAGGAGATAAGGCAAATTTGCACTTGCAGAATAAGAACCAACGAAAGAATTGTGTGCCTAAGACTCAACTGTTAATAGCATACTAAGTCACAGATATTTAACAAAATAAAATTTTTAAAGAGTCAGCAAAAGTTATGGAATAGTTTGCTTTAGGGAGAATATGAAAAGGAATTCCCTTCCTAACAGACAGATAATTGATGTTATCTTTTATATATTTTGATACCATGGACTGTGCTGTTTTCTACACATAAAATGCATTGAATTTTTTAATTTAGTCATGTTACCCTTTTTCTCAGACATAAGAATGAATTTTCTGAGTTCAAAAGGGTGGGTACAGGAAATTTAATAATAGTACACATAACAATTAAATAATTTAGGGAAATATCAGGAAATGGAAATACATTAATTGACATATCAGAGTCAACAATTCTGTTTAATATTTCAAGTAGGAACTTTGCAATACTGAGTTATGAAATTCAATGCAATTATACAAATTCTCTTTTAGTGTTTATGTTTATGTAAAAAGAAAGTAGCCATATTGTGACGAGAAAACAGACCTTGCTATGTTATTTATCAGTTTGATGACACTATTAATGGGTGAAGTAATCAACAAGCAAGTAACATAACTAAATTATAATTTTGTGTGCTGCAAAGAACGGTGCATGAGAATATTTAATAATGTCAAGATTCTCTAAATAAGCTTGGTTGTAAAGTTTTTCAGAAGTGCTGGCTTAGATTAAAATTAGCTAGATTTATGAAGATACTAAGAAAGAAGATTTCACTCAAGAAACATGAAACAAGTATTTTTTCATGACACAGATCTTGTTCTACAAATGGAAAACATCATGATGAAATTGAAACATAGAGAAGAATGAGTATGGAATCTGGCAATGTTGCTGGGCACGGAAGCTATGCTAGATACATACATTAGGTGAGAAGTTTGGCTTTAATGAATTAGAAAATAACAAAATAATTTTAGACAAAAATGACAATATATTTCTAAGAAATGTGTCTTGGGCCAGTTTTTAGAAAAGGGTAGACAGATCAATAGATGATATAGTCTCTGCTATCAAAGAAAGACTAACTAAAGAGAGTTGAATTAACAAAAACTCCGAGTTTGACAAGTGCGTTACCAGAGGTACTGTAGTAGTATGCACACAAGCCTGTATATAGTTCTAATAAAGTACATATATACTATGATAATTTGTTATTTGTGAACAACTTATTTGATTTCATTTTCAAAGTGAAAATAGTCTGGATTATTTCATGATTAATAAAATAATGTGAAAAATATCCAACCTGTAACTAAATGGTAGTACTCAGTAATTGGTATCCAAAATCAGTCTTAATGTTAGACATATAATAAGAAATTAGCTATAAAGAGCAATATTTGGCTGGTTGTTGTTAATGTGAATAATGGCAGAGGCCTGGATTAAGATAACAATGATATAATTATCAGATAAATTAAAGACAGATTTGAGAACTGTTTAGGAGGGAGTATCACTTGTTCTTTTTTAAAAAATTACACATGAGTAAAATGTATAGATAAGTACTGAGTGAATCCACAGATTCTAGCTTGAGTATCTGGAAGTTTTATAATAAATTCAACCAGTTTCTAGGTGGGTATTTAGGAAAAGCACGTGTAAAATTAGCACACCGTTCCCTGACATTTGGGTATTGCAGTTTCTTTTACAGTTTACATAAGTACTTTTAGGTCTCCAATATACCAGATACAAAGATCTTATCCAGACCTTTCTGTGTTTCTATGCTGGCCCCATTACATGCTGTCCAGTGCCCTTGATAGCCCACTGGACTGTCAGTGTAAGAATTACTATTTTATTCTTCCATCATCCTGAGTACAGATGTGGGATCCAAAAAGAAATTTCCTGCTTCATTTACCCAATAACAAACAGAATAATTCAACACTTTCTGAGACAAATAGTAATTAAAAAATAGGAAATTGAGACTGGAGAGATAGTACACTGGGTAGGATGTTTGATTTGCAAGTGAACCACCTCAGTTTGGTCACTGAGTGCACTAGGGTTGATCCTTGAGAACAGAGCCAGGGGTAAGGTTTGAGCATTGATGGGTGTGGTATCCCCCCAAATAAAAACATTTTGATTGCTATATTATTTTATAGCAATAATAAATAGGACAGCAGGTAGGGCGCTTGCCTTGCAAGTGGCCAACCCAGGTTCGATTTCTCTGCCCCTCTTGGAGAGCCTGCCAAGATACTGAGAGTATCCTGCCCGCACAGCAGAGCCTGTTAAGTTCCCCGTCGCATATTCAATATGTCAAAAACAGTAACAAGTCTCACAATGGAGATGTTACTGTTGCCTGCTTGAGCAAATTGATGAACAAAGGGAGGACAGTGCAGTGCTATATTATTTTAACCTATGTAAATAGAGAAATTAAAACTAAATACAATATAATAAAATTCCTATTTTCATTTACATAAGTACATTTTCTACTCTATAATCTATAGTATATTGCATTAACTTTTATTTTACACTTGAATCTCTTTATGAGTAATAATCATGCCTTAATAAAAACTTAAAAAATTTCCTGTGCCAATATATTTTGGAGTTATGTGGAATAGGTAAGGCCTACATATTTTAAATCCCCGCCCCCCACAAACTTTATTTAAACACAGCATCTTACAAAGTTTTTTATGATGCTATGTTACAGACATTCAATATTCCAACACCAATCCCACCACCACTTTTTACCTTTCCTTGAGTGTTGTATCCAACTTTGTCAAGTTTGTCCACATAGTAGACCCACAATAATTTATTTTACGTTGCTTGTTACCAATACATTTCTAAGTAAATGATCAAAAATATTTGCTAGAACAAAACTAATGTAATTGTTTGACTCACCATGGAGACATTAAGTCCTTGTATGAGGGATTACTAAAATGTTGTTACAAGTTAAGCCTTTTTTGTTAATGTTTTGTTAGTCAAGATTTGTTGCCTTCTTTGCTACATCCCATCTAATCTGGTGTGCTACCTAGATTATTAGTGTTGTAGACATGGCCATGCACTCCAGGAATTCCAGAATTTTTGACTGGGTTCTCTCTTTAGCATCCCATATGGTCCAACAAACACACCAGGTGTGATCTCTAAGTAAAGAACCAGATGCTAACCCTGAGCAACTTCATCTGTGCCCCAGAAAGCAAAACAAACCAAAACTGCACATGCTACATGAGAGCGGAATGATTTGTTAAAAATATAGATAACCGTCTGTTAAGAATACATGTCAAGAAACTCAGATATGAAGGTGAAATAAAATTCTTCACAGATAGACCGAGATTGACAGTATGAGCTCTCCATCTATGAAAAACAAGTCTATTAGAGGTCAGAGATATAATACAAAGATTAGGTGCTTGCTTTGCAAGCAGCTGGCCTTGGTTTGACTCCCAGAGCCATATATGGCCCCCTGAGCAGCGCCAATCATGATCCAGGTATACGCCCTGAGCACTGCCTGGGGACTCAAAAATAAGTCCACTAAAACATGAACAAGTAAATAAATATACATAAACAGAGCATTAAAGAAAAAAGTCATTAGCAGGCACTCATATAACAATAACCACCAATACTGTAAATAGAGAAAACCACCAACCAAAAATCACATGGGCACCATATAAATTTAAGTGTAAAATATGTGATATAGTATTCACAAGAAAATTACTTAAGCTGCCAGAAAAGGGAGAGGTGGGGGTTTCCATTGAAGCCACCTCCAGCACCATGTAATCTCATCAATGGTCATGATCCAGAGACTTAACAATAAATCTCTTGGAAGAGAGCACAGAACGATCGATATGCCATAGACATGCCTCCAGACCTGGCACCAGGCTGTTTCATTCAGGTCAACCCAAAGGGGTTCAGGTGATTCCCCACCCCACCCAAAGGAGCCAGCCCCTGCAGCCAAAAACCTGCAGAGCTCAACCGCCACCAGGCTCAGGGCCACTCTCCACTTGCTTCGAAGTGCCTCACCCATGAGGAAATCTATTCCTGGACTGTGCGGTCACATTCATTGCCGCAGGACACCTAGTACTTTACACCACTAATATATCAAGAGTATCACACCACATTTCATGAGGTTTAAAGTAGAAGGCAACCAATCTTAGGGATATATATATATATATATATATATATATATAATACATGTGCATGCAAACAAGATGCAAACAAGGCTCATCCTTTAACAACATGTTAGTGATCTCTTCTAGAAGGGCTTATTGGCTCCTGGGTGAAATACAACAATCTTTGCACACTTTCCTCTAAGAAACCTTCTTTGGATCATTTTTCATGGATTATTCTTGACAAGCAATACAAAATAAATTATTTCTGTTCTGCTTTGGGGGCATGGTTTGGAGTTTTGGATGGAAACATCTGAAATATGGTGGTGGGAAGGTGTAATGATGGATGGATAGGTGTTCGGATACTAAATGCAATCAAATACTGTGAACAACCTTATAAAATTAAAATAGAATAATAAAATAAAATAAAATAAGAAACCCACTTAAGTTATAAATAGAAATATATTTTATACTGATAAATTTAATTTTTATTATAATATGACAAGGTTGCAATAGTGTTAATGTTTATGATTTTGATGAACAAAGCTGCTGTACCACTTGTTTTATTTTATTTCTAGTCTGCTTCTTCTAGCTCTTTACCCTCCATCCCACTGCCTGGTATTCTGAGTTTTGCAATACAAGTCCAGTATTGTTATTCAATACTGTATATTACTTTGCTGTATTTCTCTCTATACAATAGTTGAGTGAGATCATCAGGCACTTTCTTTCCCTCTCTGACACATTTCACCTAACTCAATATGCTCCAGTTCCATAAAAGTTACAGTGAATCGTAAGGTTTTATATTTTTTTAAATAGCAGCATATTATTCTGTTTTGTGTACTACACTTCTTTATCCATTGATCTGTCATTGGAAATTTAGGTTGTTCATAAATTCTGGCTATTACACTCAGTGCTGCAATGAGCATAGCTGTACATGTGTCTTTACAAATCAGTGTTTTAGTGTCTTTGGAGTTGATTCTAAGAAGCAGAATCACTGAATCACAGGGAAGCTCTATTCATACTTTTTTGAGAAATCTTCATAATTATTTCCATAGAATTTGAATACGATGACATTTTCAGCAACAGAAAACAAGGGTTCCTTTTGAACATGTTGCTGCAACTTTAGTTGTCCCCAATATTTTTGATGCATGCCATTTACCAATTATTGTTTTGATTTGGATTTCCCTGATAATAAGTGCATATGAATACTTTTTTCATACAAACACTGTTAATTGGTGCGTTCTATATGGTGGTATTATTTATTCATCCCCTCCACTCATGTTGATAAGGCTATAGTTTTTATTGTTACTCTTTTTGTTGAACTTTGCAATTGCTTTTTATGTCTTGGATATTAGCATTTTATCTTATGTAGGATAAGATAAACAGATACTTAACGTAAAGGGTATTTTAATTGATTTTTTTTGGTAAAGTACCACACTTGATGGTGTTTGTGGACTATTCCCAACTCGGTTCAAAGGTCATTTCCCTTGGTGCTTAGGACTTAGGAGATCATATGCTTTCCAGGTTGAATCCAGGATTCCAGCATGCAAAGCACACACTCCAACTTTTTTAACCATTCACACCAACAGAAAAAAGTTAAAGAGCCAATGTACTAAAAATGCATTCTAAGTCCCCAAAATATACCAAGAGACAATGATGAGAGATATCTAATGATGGAGAATGAATGAAATAGGAAGCATTAAAGTTATTAATAAATGGCAGACTACATAATAGTTGCAGAAATAATATGAAAACTGCCAACATTCCCTTAAAGAGACATTGAAAGTAGAAAAATAGAAGCCAAAGAATTTTAACAGTAGATAGATGACCCAAAGAAAAAAATCATTAAGGAAGCAAAGGCCATAAATAATTTAAAAGAATGATATAATATATTCACAAATTATGCATATATTTATGTACATTGATTATACAAATATATTATGTATAATTATTTATTTATTTGTTCATTGATTTTGGGCCACATCCAGTGATGCTCAGGGGTTACTCCTAGCTCTGCACTCAGGAAATAATTCTGGTGGTGCTTGGGGGACCAGGTGGGATGCTGGGGATCGAACCCTGGTTGGCCATGTGGAAGGCAAACGCCCAATCCACTGCATGATAGCACAGCGGGTAGGGTGTTTGCCTTGCACGTGGCCGACCTGGGTTCGATATCTCCGTCCTTCTTAGAGACCCCGGCAAGCTACCGAGAGTATCCAGCCTGCATGGCAGAACCTGGTAAGCTCCCTGTGGTGTATTCTATATGCCAAAAACAGTAACAACCAGTCTCACAATGGAGATGTTACTGATGCCTGCTTAGGAAATTGATGAACAATGGGAGAACAATGCTACAGTGATACATGGAAAATAAATAAATAACTTGTGAGACAAAACAAATCTCAAGATTTTAAGAAGGTTAAAATAATATGAAGGCCATGGCTTGGAGGCAAGCTGCACATGCTGAGGGAAAAGACAGCTCAGATAGAGAAGGGAGCACCAAATAAAGGGTGTTGGGAGGATCCTTCCAGTATGGGAGATGCATGCTGAAAGTAGACTATAGACTGAATATGATTGCCACTCAATGCCTCTTTTGTAAACCACAGCACCCAAAAGGAGAGAGAGAACAAAAGGAAATGCCCTGCCACAGAGGCAGAGTGGGATGGGGGGAGTGGGCGGGGAGGGATATTGGGGTCATTGGTGGTGGAGAATGGGCACTGGTGGAAGGATGGGTACTTGATCATTGTATAACTGAACCCAAGCACAAAAGTTTGTAAGTCTACAACTGTAGCTCATGGTGTTTCACTAATAAAAATTAAAAATAAAATAATATGAAGGAACTTTTTATCATAATGTTATTGAAACACAAATCAACCAATAAAAAAAAGTTTAACACACAATCTGTGGAAAATAGACATGTTACTGAATGACTATTGGCAAATGAAGAAAACAAAGATGAAATTAAAGCATGCATCTGGATATGAAATAAAATGTACACTACTTGTAAAACCTATTGAATATAGCACAGAGTAATAATAGGACAGGTTATAACTATGAATATTACATCAGTAAAAATAATAATAAATTTTTAAATATAATTTTGCACTTAAAGGAAGTGGAAAAGGAAGAAAAGCAAACACTAAGTAGAAGGAAATGAATGAAATATAAAAATGACAATCCATAAAACAAGAACGTGTATATAGAAAAGATGAGTAAAAAATACAACACTTTAGCCAAGTTCACAAGGAGAAAACAAACACATATAAAAAATCAGTGATGGAAAAGAAATTAAAAAGCCATTGTAGAAGTATGGTGAAAGTAGTATAAACAATTACACAGGAACAAATTGGACAGTCTAGAAAATCTAGGCAAATTTATAGAAACATGCAAAAGAGAGCATCTGGGCAGACCCAGTATGAGTTACACTATGAGAAAGAGCAATCACTTCCTCCTCAAAAATTAAAAACAAAAGTGTGGCATCATATTATTTAACAATCAATTATTCAAAATTGTCAAACAACTTATTCCTATACTTTAAAATATATTCTGGAAAGTTGAAAGGGAAGGGAAACCTCGAAACACATTTGATGAGTACATATTCTGATTCTAAAACCAAACAAGGACATCACACACACACACTAAACACACAAACACACACACATGCATACATGGAAACCAAATACATGGTAAAAAAATTATTTCAAAACAATACCTTCAGTAAATCATCCAACATAATCAAAGCATTTATTGCAGTTGGATTTATTTCAGGAATTCAAATATGATTCAAAATATGACAATAAATAAATGTGATATAACACTAACGAAAATTACATAATTATAGATAAGGAAAATATGATAAGATTAACATTTCTGGATTAGCCCTCTTGATATAATAAAATCTATTATGGCAAATTAACAGACAACATCATAATTAGTGTTGAAAATGAAAAGCTTAATTATAAGGTCAGGAATAAGACAAGACTGTCCACTAATCAATAATATTTAATAGAAAGTATCACAACTGTACCTCATGGTGTTTCACTAATAAAAATTAAAAAATAGAGAATATCAAGTCCTTGCATGATTAAATATAAAAGAACAGGATGCAGAAAGAATATAAATTTACATCAGAAATTTAGTACAGGTGTTGAAGCATTTTCCTTTCATGTGGGACGCACCCCAGTTTTATCCTTAGTAAAACATAGTTCAGTTCTTCAAAAACAATTAGCAGTTGTCATCCCAAAACTCAAAGCCAGGAGTAAGTTATAAGATTAGAATCTGTGATACACATTTTACAGTGACCTCAAAACAATTTTTTTTAAAAAGAAACAAGCAAGAATAGATAAACAGAATCTTACCATATACAAAAGGGAAGTAGCAAAGTAAGGACAAAATATAAGAGCTGAGAAAATAAAATATAATAAAAACCAGAACTATATAGAAAATACAATAAACTCTTTTGGTGGACTCTAAGGCAGGGCTTTGGAGCCCTCCCACTAATTCTGTCAACTGGGCTGGTTTATCAATGTAAAGGATGCTCTACTGCAGTGACTTTGGAATCATGTGGTGCCAAGAATCAAACTTAGCTGGCTGTTTGCAATGAATGTGCTTTAATGCCTGTACTATCTCTTTTCATCAATAAATTGATATATATATCAATAAATTTATATATATATACTTTTACTAAGCATCAGTGGCATGAACTCATCAATCAAAAGACACAGAGTGGCCTATTGGATCATGGGAAACAAAGTAAATACAAACTTCTGATTTCTATATAACTACTAGAGCTCCACAGATAAGCTAAGGTACAAACTAAAAGTTTGGAAAGTAATCATAGAGGGAAATGGTAACCTCAAGGGGTAGAGAGTAATAATTATAACAGAACAAAGACTGCAAGCTAAAATCAGGAAAATAGGAGATAAGAATAAACATTACAAGGGCTGTAGTGATAACACGGCATGTAGGGTGTTTGCCTTGCATGCAGCTGATCCAGGTTTGATTCCCAGCATCCTATATGGTCCCTTGAGCACCGCCAGGAGTATTCCTGAGTGGAGAGTCAGGAGTAACTCCTGAACATCGCTGTGTGTGACCCAAAAAGCTAAAAAACAAACTAACAAAGAAGAATGAGCATTACACAATGATAAAGGGATAAACAAATAAAGAACACTTAACACTCAACACATGTACACAAAATGAAGGAATATGAAGATATATAAAACAATTACTAACAGTACTGAAAATCAACCAAATAGAATATCTGCAATATCAGTCTTAAATCATGAATTGAGTGGAGTAAGCTTAATAATAAATTGTATGACTCCCTGTCTCTGAAAAACAGAATGCATATGCTGTGAACATGGAACACTCTTAAGGCTAGACTTCAAATTGATACACAAAACACGTGTCAATAAATTCATAAAGATTTATATGACCGAAAGTGTTGGAGCACATGCTTAGCTACTGAGTTTGATCTGTTACATCACATACTCCCCTAAACACAACAAAAAGTGATATCCATGTACTGACCTAAGTATAATGATGCATTAAGATCTTAAATATTAAAATAAATAAAATCTCAAATAGCCATATTAAAATATTTCTTATTAAATTTCAGAGTACCTGGATAGGTACTTATTCAAAGAATATGTAGAGATAAGTTATGCATTTTGTCTCTTGTTTGTCTCTTCTTTGTTTCTCATTTATATCTCATTATTAGAAAAATAAAATATCAAAACAATAAGATAATATCTCCCAGCTGTGGAATGACAATTATCAGAAAGAAAAGAATCAACAAATGTTGGAGAGAATAGAGAGAGATCAAGTAAGCATAGTTCTTGTCAATGTAAATTGGTGTTGCTTTTATGCATATATATTTGTATATATAGGGAAAATATTTAGCTATAAAGAGTTTTAATACTGCCTCTTGGGCAGGAGAGATAGTACAAGGTGTAGGGAGCTTTAGTTGCACATGACCAACCTGCTTTCAATCCCCAGCACCACATTTGATCACCCAAGCAGTACCAGGAATGATCTCTGAGTACAAAAACAATAGTGTGCCCTGAACACTGATAGCTGTGGCTCGATTATCGGGGAAAAAAACAAAATGCCATCTTTAACAACATGCACGGATCTAGAGATTGTTCTACTGTGTGAAATAAACCAGATAAGAAAAGGAAAGCACAGTATGATTTTATTCATATTAGGTGTATAGAGGAAAGAAACAAGTGAAATAAAACAAAATCAAACTTTTGAACTACAATATTAATTAGTGGTTACTCAAAGGAAATGGAGAAAGAAATCGGATGAATGCATGACAAAATCTAGAATTATAATTGTAATGATGAACTTAGTGTACCACAAATATGTTTATTTTCAATGATTCACATCTAAAACATAACATAATGCAAAGACATAAATTACTGATTGCACTCATCTGTGAGATGTTAAAAAACATAGTATGAGACTAATACCCACAGACAGTAGAAACAAAGGCCAGGAGGACTGGTCGATGTTGCCATGTCGGAAGCTTGCCACAAGAAGCAGGGAATGGGAAGGACAGAGAAGAGACCGTGATAGCAATGATAGTTGGGAATGATTACTCTGGACAAGAACTGAGTGCTAAAAAGTGTTAAAGGGATATACATGATAACCTTTTAGTACCTGTATTACAAACAATATGCTCAAAAAGGGAGAGGGAGAGAGGGAGAGAGAGAGTAGTGTCTAACATAGAGGCAGGCTAAGTGCAGGTGGCTGACAGCGGGAAATCTGGGAATATTCGTGATGGAAAATGTATAGTGGTGAAGGGATGAGTGTTGAAATACTGTATGACTGAAACCCAATTATGGACAACTTTGTAACTGTGTATCTCACATGATTCAATAAAATCAAAATCAAAATTAAATTAAGAAACATAAAAAGGTTGTTTTAATAAAAGCACAATAATAATATTTTATTATATTTCCCTTATTGTCCCTGAGGTCTTCTTGTTATCTTGCTATTTCTTCTACTTCAGGCTCAAATGCAATAAACATTGTTATAGCATAAATACAAGATATACAAATTTAAATGTTATTTTTGTATACATGATGTAGAATGGTGTGTGTAAAAATAAGACATTGTGTTTTCCTATTTAAATTCTCAGGTTTTCTATTTTGTAGCTTTGATATTATAAACTTCTTTGGGGTAAGTTTTCTTCAGCTTATAATAAAAAAAGAGACAGAATTAAACTGTTTATATTAGTACACCTAGTCTAAAATTATTCAAGAGAATTCAAGTAATGAAATTGTCAGTCTCCTGCCATTATCTTCAGACAACTTGTATCTTTTCCTAATCAGACCTTGAGAAGTTCTAAACGTTATTCTGTTTCTATATCCAACAAATAAAATAGTAAAAAAACACATACTAGAACATAATAAGATTAAAGAAGAATACTTTTTCTCCTTATGATTTTTTACTTTTATATTGAAGCTGAAGCAACATAGTTAGTGTTTGTATTAATACTTTTAGCTACACAAAAGGCCACTTTAATGTTACAGCCACTTCTACCGCCCAGAATAGCTCAGGACCATCTATCATTGTCATAATATCACTTCCAGTACAAGTCATCCTCCCCTCCTTTCACCTCAAACCCCAGGGACTTGGTCACTTTAATTCAAAGTTCAAAGTTCAAGCTGTAGCATGTTTAAGTGGGGGAAAATTAACTATGAATGTTTTTCCTCAAGATGGTTTTCATTGCTGTTTCTCTAGTGCCATAACCAATGTTTACTGTGACTGTCATTTTGCCATGTTTATGGTATCATAGAAGTTTATAATTTTTCTTAGAAAAAATAAAGAAAAATGTCCTATATCAGGTTCTAAATTCACATGTTACTGAAAAATTTCCATGTAAATTTGAAATTAAATCAAATTAAGATAATCAAAGTGCAGAACACCTATTATGATATAATAGTGAGCCAGTGTGCCCACTCCCCCAATTAGATGTTACACTAGAAGTGAACTTTAGAAAGGCAGGGTCACTTCTCAATTGCTGGGTTATGAAGTTAGTAGGTAAAGATCTGAGAGAAAAGGTGGCTGACAAAAGAGAACCAAGGAAAAATAAATGCTTAGGTGTAATTTCTGCTATTGTAATTGTAAATGATTATCATTCATTTTTAAACATGAATTGATGCAAGACAAATTTGAAGACAACAAATATAATCATCTGCTACACTCTATGTTGTGGTGAAAAATATATAGAATATTTCAGGACATCCTTGCTTGTAAGATGCAATTTAGACAATATGGAAAGGCAGATGAGGACAGTTTCATGGTTCTTTAACTATTCATTGGGTGACCTTGGATCAGTGGCGTATCTTCTGTGAACCATTTCTTCATTTGTGAATAGATCTCTTCTAATTCTATGCCTCTCTAAGAATATGAGAGATCCAAGTGTTGTCGAAAGAATTATTAATCACTCTTTTTTTTTGCTCTGAACAGGGATCACAATTCCATGTCTTACATTGATTAATATACTGAAATATTCGATATGGCTAGCAACAACACCAGCAACTGCAGTACTACTAATGTGGAATTTCAGTACCACCTCTACGCAACCACCTACATCCTCATATTCATTCCTGGTCTTCTGGCCAACAGTGCAGCCTTGTGGATTCTATGCCGCTTCAGCAACAAGAAAAATAAAGCTGTCATATTCATGGTCAACCTCTCTGTAGCTGATCTTGCTCATGTGTTATCCTTACCCTTCAGGATTTATTATTATCTCAGTCGCCACTGGCCATTCCAGAAGGCTCTTTGTCTGCTGTGCTTCTACCTGAAGTATCTCAACATGTACGCCAGCATTTGCTTCCTGACATGTATCAGTCTTCAGAGGTGTTTCTTTGTCCTGAAGCCCTTGAGAGCAAGAGTCTGGAAGCGGAAGTATGATGTGGGCATCAGTGCTGCAATCTGGATCATTGTGGGTACTGCCTGTTTACCATTTCCTATCCTAAGAAGTCAGTCAGCCCCCAATGAGTCCTGCTTTGCTGATCTTGGTTACACGGAAATGAATAATGTGACTTTGACTGTGATGATTATCTTTGCTGAGCTGGCAGGATTTGTGATTCCAGTAGTTATCATAGGATGGTGTACCTGGAAAACTATAATATCATTGAAGCAGCCAGCAATGGCTTTCCAAGGAATTGGTGAGAGACAAAAAGCATTGCGAATGGTTTTCATGTGTGCTGCAGTCTTTTTCCTTTGCTTCACGCCCTATCATATTAACTTTATTTTTTACACCATGGTAAAGGAAAAGAAACTTCAAAGCTGTCCAATTGTCATAAGCACTGTGTATTTTCATCCATTTTCTCTATGCCTTGCAAGTCTCTGCTGCCTTTTGGATCCATTTATCTATTACTTTATGGCATCAGAGTTTCGTGATCAAATATCCCTTCACGGCAGCTCTGTGATTCGTTCCCGCCTCATGAGCAGGGAGAGTGGCTCGTCAATGATTGGCTAAAAATAAAATAATTCTTAACTACTAAACTGACTATGTTACCTTTTTATAATGGCCAGTGTGTCCAATAACAATTTTTCCTTGAACATTGGGAACAACAGAAATATATACCTTGATTATTAATCAAGGATTATTAGTCAAGGTATAAGTTCATGATAGTTGTGGTAAGAGAAGGCAGAATATGAAAAATGAGGGAGAAAAATGAATACATATTTACCTATTTCCTCTTGAATTCAAGGTACTTTTGATTTACTTAAGACACTTCCATATTTAGAGTTTGAAGTCATATGGAAATTGTTTTTTTATTGGGGTGGGGGCACACTCAGTTGTGCTTAGGGTTTACTCCTGGCTCTGCACTTAGGTATCACTCCGGGCTAGTTCCATGGATCATATATATGGGGTCTCAGATATCAAACCCGAGTTGGCTGAGTGCAAGGCAAGAACCCTAACAGCTCCTGCCATGGAAATTGTATATTTTAGAGAAAAGTTTGGTAAATATTATAGCTTTAGTAAGGTAGAATAAATACAAAAATCTTTGCAAAAACACAAGTGAAAATATTTTATATGGAGAACTTTATTTATAAAGATGAACATAAAAATGTATAGTCGTTCTAAGAGAAAAATGCACAAGCCTAGGGGATGAGGATATATGGAAAGAAGAGTAAAGCCGTATGTTCATAAATAACAGAGAAATAAATATATTACTTAATAAAGAGCAGAGTTTCATGTTCTTTCATTGAAATTGTGGAGCAACTACTATGTTCTGGATTATAATTTTTCTATTAATCACATATAAAATTTTATCCAATCATAAAAAAATTCTGAAAGTGTCAAATACATAGAAATAAACTCATAGAAATAAAGCAATTTACCGTCCAGCTCAGGAACTGCCGTGCCCAGCAGTCCACCGGCCCCTCCCTATCCAGGTGGGATGGAGGAGCCCAGCAGAGGCCCGCCCCTGACACCTGATGCGCCACCTGCCCACCGATCCCCGCCAGAAGACAGCGCGGACCCCAGCTCACGTCCAGCTCCGGGACAGGTGCGCCCAACAGTCAACCGGCCCCCTCCATCCAGGTGGGTTGGAGGAGCCCAGCGGAGGCCCGCCCCTGACCGCAGACACGCCGCCCGCCCACCGATCCCTACCGGAGGACAGCGCGGACCCCAGCGAGCATCCAGCTCTGGGACTGGCGCGCCCAGTAGTCCACTGGTCACCCCCATCCAGGTGGGTTGGAGGAGCCCCAGCAGAGGCCCGCCCCTGACCCCAGATGTGCCACCTGCTCACTGATCCCCACCGAAAAACAGCGCGGACCCCAGCGTGCGTCCAGCTCCGGGACCGCCGTGCCCAGCAGTCCACCAGCCCCTCCCTATCCAGGTGGGATGGAGGAGCCCAGCAGAGGCCCGCCCCTGATTCCTGACGTGCTGCCCGCCCAACGATCCCCGCTGGAGGACAGCGCGGACCCCAGAGGCGCCCAGAAGTCAACCGCCTCCCCCCCATTCAGGTGGGTTGGAGGAGCCCAGCGAAGGCCCGCCCCTGAACCCAGAGGCGCCGCCTGCCAACCGATCCCCGCCGGAGGACAGCGCGGACCCAAGCACGCGTCCAGCTCCCGGACCGGCGCGCCCAGTAGTCCACCGGCCCCCTCCATCCAGGTGGGTTGGAGCAGCCCAGCGGAGGCCCGCCCCTGACCCCATATGCGCCACCCGCCCACCGAATCCCCGCCGGAGGACAGCGCGGACCCAAGCGCGCGTCCAGCTCCCGGACCGGCGCGCCCAGCAGTCCACCGGCCCCCTCCATCCAGGTGGGTTGGAGCAGCCCAGCGGAGGCCCGCCCCTGACCCCAGACGCGCCGCCCGCCCACCGATCCCCGCCGGAGGACAGCGCGGACCCCAGCGCGTCCAGCTCCCGGACCGGCGCGCCAAGCAGTCCACCGCCCCCCCCCATCCAGATGGGTTGGAGGAGCCCAGCGGAGGACCTTCCCTGATCACAGATGCGCCGCCTGCCCACTGATCCCCGCTGGAGGACAGCGCGGACTCCAGCGCGCATCCAGCTCTGGGACCGGCGCGCCCAGCAGTCCACCGGCCCATCCCGATCCAGGTGGGTTGGAGGAGCCCAGCGGAGGCCCACCCTGACCCCAGATGCGCCGCACGCCCACCGATCCCCGCCAGAAAACAGCGCAGACCCGAGCGTGCCTCCAGCTCTGGGACCGGCGTGCCCAGCAGTCCACCGGCCCCCCCCCATCCAGCTGGGTTGGTGGAGCCCAGCGTAGGCCCGCCCCTGACCCCAGACACGCAGCACGCCCACCGATCCCCGCCAGAGGGCAGCGCAGACCCCAGCGTGCGTCCAGCTCTGGGACTGGCGCACCCAGCAGTCCACCGGCCCACTCATCCATCTGGGTTGGAGGAGCCCAGCAGAGGCCCGCCCCTGACCCCAGACACGCCGCCTGCCCACCGATCCCCGCTGGAGGACAGCGCCGACCCCAGCGCGCGTCCAGCTCCCGGACTGGCGCACCCTGCAGTCCACGGCCCCCCCTAATCCAGGTGGGTTGGAGGAGCCCAGCGGAGGCCCGCCCCTGATCCCAGACGCGCCGCCCACCCAGCAATCCCCGCCGGAAGACAGCACAGAGCCCAGCGCGTGTCCAGCTCCGGGACCGGCGCGCCCAGCAGTCCACCGGCCTCTCCTGTTCCAAGTGGGTTGGAGGAGACCAGCGGAGGCCCGCCCCTGACCCCAGACGCGCCGCCCGCACACCGATCCCCACTGGAGGACAGCGCAGACCCCAGCTAGCGTCCAGTTCCGGGACAGGCGCGCCCAAGAGTCCACCGGCCCCCTCCATCCAGGTGGGTTGGAGGAGCCCAGTGGAGGCCAGCCCCTGACCCCAGACGCGCCGCCCGCCCACCGATCCCCGCCGGAAGACAGCGCGGACCCCAGCGCGCATCCAGCTCCGGGACCGGCACACCGAGCAGTCCACCGCCCCCCCCCATCCAGGTGGGTTGGAGGAGCCCATCGGAGGTCCGCCCCTGACCCCAGACGCGCCGCCCACCCACCGATACCCGCCGGAAGACAGCGCGGACCCCAGCATGCGTCCAGCTCTGGGACCGGCGCGCCCATCAGTCCACTGGCCCCCCATCCAGATGGGTTGGAGGAGCCCAGCGGAGGCCTGCCCCTGACCGCAGACGCGCCGCACGCCCACCGATCCCCGCCGGAGGACAGCGTGGACCCCAGCGTGCTCCGGGACTGGCCCCCAGTAGTCCACCGGCCCCCCCATCCAGGTGGGTTGGAGGAGCCCAGCAGAGGCCCGCCCCTGACCCCAGACACGCCGACCGCCCACCAATCCCCGCCGGAGGACAGCGCGGACCGCAGCGGGCATCCAGCTCCCGGACCGGCGCGCCCAGCAGTCCACCGGCGCCCCCCCCCCCCCCCGATCCAGTTGGGTTGGAGGAGCCCAGTGGAGGACCGCCCCTGACCCCAGATGCGCCGCCCGCCCACCAATCCCCGCCGGAGGACAGCGCGGACCCCAGCGCACGTCCAGCTCCGGGACCAGCGTGCCCAGCAGTCCACCGGCCCCCCTATTCCAGGTGGGTTGGAGGAGCCCAGCAGAGGCCCGCCCCTGACCCCAGACACGCCACCCGCTCACCGATCCCCGCCGGAGGACAGCGCGGACCGCAGCGAGCGTCCAGCTCCCGGACCGGCGCGCACAGCAGTCCACCGCCCCCCCCCCCCGATCCAGTTGGGTTGGAGGAGCCCAGTGGAGGACCGTCCCTGACCCCAGACGCGCCCCCCGCCCACCGATCCCCGCTGGAGGACAGCGCGGACCCCAGCGCACGTCCAGCTCTGGGACCGGTGCGCCCAGCAGTCCACCGGCCCCCCTATTCCAGGTGGGTTGGAGGAGCCCAGCAGAGGCCCGCCCCTGACCCCAGACACGCCGCCCGCTCACCGATCCCCGCTGGAGGACAGCGCGGAGCCCAGCGCAGGTCCAGCTCCTGGACCGGCGAGCTCAGCAGTCCACCGCCCCCCCTATTCCAGGTGGGTTGGAGGAGCCCAGCGGAGGCCCGCCCCTGACACAGGCGCGCCGCCCGCCCACCGATCCCCGCCATCCAGGATCCTGGGAGGGAGTGGCCTGGGACTGGCTAGGGGCGTGGCCTCTAATAAGGGGGTGTGGCCTCCTAAAAGTGGTCGTGGCCTGCTTCCAGGCGGGCGGACGCTTATGCGGCCTCAGGTATATCACTCACTCCAAGCAATTTGGACCTTCATCCTTTCATCCTTTTCATCAACTTGTTACCTAATACCAACCAAAAATTTATCACCTCTTCTACTACAATTCAACAAAATCCCACTCGCCTACTCCATTTCCAACAAAAGTCCTGTTTGAAAATAGCTATACAAGCTCAGTAGTAAATAGCAACTCCTCCAAAAGTTTCACTCAATGTCAGTTATAAAACAAAGAATAACGCCTGATTGAGAAGAAGGTCACACTCAGAAAGGTAGAAGAGGCCCATCTAGCAGCAACAAAGCTGAACAGCTCCTGGTAGTCTCTCCTCACTCAACAAGAACAGTAACAGCGAGTGTGAAGGACCAAACCACACTGGTCACAATGGTACAGCAAAGCAAAAGCCCACCAAACTTTCTTATTCATGAGGCTAGCCCAGAAGACACCAACAGTACTATAGCGTTAGACAACCTCTCTGACAAGGAATTCAGAATGGAGCTACTTAGGATGCTTAGGGAACTAAAAGAAACAATGGAAACCAATGCCAATAAAAGACAAGAGGATTTGAAGGCAGAAATGAGGAAAATGCAATCGGAAATGTCGGACCTGAAAAACCTGGTAGCTGAATTGAAAACCTCAGTGGAAGGCCTCAGCAGCAGAGTAACAGTGGCTGAGAACAGAACCAGTGAGCTCGAAGATCAAGTTCAGAGACTTGTCAGAAAAGAGCAGAAAATGGAAAAGAGACTCACAGTTTGAGAACAGATGGCAAGAGAAGATCGTGACGAAGCCAAGAGGGGTAACATAAGAATTATTGGAGTCCCAGAGGGACAGGAAGAAAGCCTTGATGAAGAAGAAACCGTCAAAGAAATCATTGCTGCAACGTTTCCAGAGCTGAAGAAAACTTGTGACCACATCCAGGAGGCCCGAAGTGTACCGGCTAGAAGAAATCCGAATAAAAATACCCCAAGACACATCCTGATCAAAATGACCAAAACCTTAGACAGAGAAAAAATTCTGAAAGCAGCAAGATCGAAGAAAGAAATCTCTTACAAAGGAGCATCCTTAAAATTCACAGCTGATTTTTCTGATGAAACCCTCATGGCCAGAAAACAGTGGTGGGACATAGTGAAAAAACTCAATGAAATAAATGCTTCTCCAAAAATACTTTACCCAGCGAGACTCTCATTCATAATAGAAGGAACAACACACAGTTTCACAGACAAACAACAGCTCAGGAACTTCATAGACTCAAAACCATGGTTAAAAGTACAACTAAATGGGCTACTTTAAGGCAAGACAGGCCTCTCAAATACACCAAATTTCAACAGAACAATGGGACAAAATCCCATAACAATAATCTCTCTCAATGTCAATGGGCTAAACGCACCAATTAAAAGACATAGAGAGGCAAGATGGATTCGAAAATTGAACCCAACATTCTGCTGCCTGCAAGAAACACATCTCAATAGTCAAAGGAAACACAGACTCAGAGTCAAAAGCTGGAAAAGATTCCTACAGGCAAACAGCTCCCATAAAAAAGCTGGGGTAGCCATCCTAATATCAGACCACATCGATTTCAGAATGAAGAAGGTCATAATAGACAGTGAAGGCCATTTCCTATTGATAAAGGATCTGTACAACAGGAAGAACTTACAATAATAAATGTATATGCACCTAATGAGAGACCAGCAAAGTACTTAAAACAACTACTCATAGATTTGGAAAAAGACATTGATAGCAACACAATACTAGTGGGAGAGTTCAACACCGCTTTGTCACCTCATGATAGATCAACCAGACTCAAGCTTAGCAAGGACATACTTCATTTGAGGGAAACAATGGAAGAAAGGGACTTAGTAGGTATATACAGGACACTTCATCCACAAAAAGCTGAATACACATTCTTCTCAAGCGTACATGGAACGTTCTCCAAGATAGACCACATGCTGAGTCACAAAACATGCCTCCATAAAATTAAGAAGATAGCGATTATAACAATAATCTTCTCAGACCATAATGCGCTGAAATTATAAGTAAATAACACACAAAAACAGAAAACTAAATCAAACACCTGGAAATTAAACAGTGCGCTATTAAACAACGAGTGGCTTACACAGGAAAATAAAGAGGAAATCAAAAGATTCCTATAAACGAATGAAAATGATGACACGAGTTACCAAAACTTATGGGACACAGCAAAAGCGGTCTTAAGAGGAAAGTTTATAGCTCTACAAGCATTCCTCAGAAAGGAGGAGCGAGCCCACATATATAAACTAACCTCACAGCTTAGGAACTTGGAGAAGGACCAACAAAAGGAGCAAACCCCTAACAGGAGGAAGGAAATAATAAAACTCAGAGCAGAGATTAACGAGATAGAAACCCAAAAAACAATCCGAAAGATCAATTAAACCAAGAGCTGGTTCTTTGAGAAAATTAACAAGATCGATAAGCCCCTAGCAAAACTCACAAAGAAAGGGAGAGAGAAAACCCTAATAAACCGAATCAGAAATGAAAAGAGGGTCATTACAACAGAAACCACAGAAATTCAAAGATCCTCAGGGAATACTTTGAAAAGCTTTATGCCACGGAACATCAAAACCTCGAGGAAATGGGTAAATTCCTAGACTCCTACAGACTCCCAAGGCTGAACCAAGAAGACCTGGAATACCTGAACAGACCTATCACCATCAAGGAAATTGAAATGGTAATAAAAAGTCTCCCCAAGCACAAAAGCCCTGGCCCGGATGGATTCACCAGTGAATTCTTCCAAATCTTTAAAGAATACTTACTCCCAATCCTCTTTAAGCTTTTCCATGAAATTGAAATATCAAATACACTTCCGAACAGTTTCTATGAAGCAAATATCACACTGATACCAAAAGCAGACAGAGATAACACAAAGAAAGAGAACTACAGGCCGATATCCCTGATGAACACAGATGCAAAGATCCTCAACAAACTACTAGCAAATAGAATCCAACCACTCATCAAAAAGATCATACACCATGACCAAGTAGGATTCATCCCAGGGATGCAAGGATGGTTTAACATTCGGAAATCAATCAACATAATCCATCATATCAACAAAAGAAAAGATAAAAAGCATATGATCATTTCAATAGATGCAGAGAAAGCATTTGACAAGATCCAGCACCCCTTTATGATGAAAGCCCTAGCCAAAATGGGTATAGAGGGGACTTTCCTCAGAATAGTTAAAGCCATCTACCACAAGCCTACAGCAAGCATCGTCCTCAATGGGGAAAAACTGAGAGCCTTCCCTCTAAGATCAGGGACGAGACAAGGATGCCCACTCTCTCCACTGCTGTTCAATATAGTACTGGAAGTACTTGCAATAGCAATTAGGCAAGAAAAAGATATTAAGGGCATTCAGGTAGGAAAGGAAGAAATCCAGCTCTCACTATTCGCAGATGATATGATACTCTACTTAGAGAACCCAATAACCTCCACCAAAAAACTACTAGAAACAATAGACTTGTATAGTAAAGTTGCAGGCTATAAAATCAATACCCAAAAGTCCATGGCTTTCCTATACGCAAACAGTGAGACAGAGGAAAGCTATATGAAAAAATCAATCCCGTTCACAATTGTGCCCCAGAAAATCAAGTACCTAGGAATCAGCTTAACTAAGGAAGTAAAGAACCTGTACAAAGAAAACTACAAAACGCTACTTCAGGGAATAAAAGAGGATATGAGGAAATGGAAAGACATCCCCTGCTCATGGGTCGGGAGACTTAACATTGTCAAAATGGCAATAATACCGAAAGCACTATATAAATTCAATGCAATTCCTATAAGGATACCCATGACATTCTTCAAAGAAATGGAGCAAACACTCCTGAAATTTATATGGAACAATAAGCCCCCACCAATCGCTAAAGCAATTCTTGGGAAAAAGAAAATGGGAGGAATCAACCTCCCTAACTTCAAACTTTACTACAAAGCAGTAATAATTAAAACAGCATGGTACTGGAACAAAGGCAGAACTGCAGACCAATGGAACACAGTTGAATACACTGACATCTCCCCTCAATCATATGATCATCTAATCTTTGATTAAGGTGCAAGATATGTGAAGTGGAGTAAGGAAAGCCTCTTTACCAAATTGTGCTGGCATCACTGGATGGATACATGCAAAAAATGGGCTCAGAACTCTGCCTAACACCATGTACAAAGGTAAGATCAAAATTGATTAAAAGCCTCAACATCAGACCAGAAACCATAAGGTACATGGAAGACAAAGTTGGCAAATCCCTCCATGACATTGAGGCTAATGGTATTTTCAAAGATGACACGCCACTGGCTGAGCAAGTGAAAACAGAGATAGATAAATGGGACTATCTTAAACTAAGAAGCTTCTGTACCTCCAAAGAAACAGTGACCAAAATACAAAGACAGTCTACAGAATGGGAAAGAATATTCGCCGAACACACATCTGACAAGGGGTTGATATCAAGGATATACAAAATACTGGTTAAACTCCACAAGAAGAAAACTTCTAACCCCATCAAAAATGGGGCAATGAAATGAACAGAAACTTTCTCAATGAAGAAATCCGAATGGCAAAAAAGCACATGAGAAAATGCTCTACATCATTAATCATCAGGGAGATGCAGATCAAAACCACAATGAGATACCATCTCACACCTCAGAGACTGGCCCACATTCAAAAGAACAAAAGCAACCATTGCTGGTGCAGATGTGGCGAGAAAGGGACACTCCTTCACTGTTGGTGGCAATGCCGACTGGTTCAGCCCTTTTGGAAAACTGTATGGACATTCCTCAAAAAATTAGAAATTGAGCTCCCATTTGACCCAGCGATACCACTCCTGGGAATATATCCCAGAGAGGCAAAAATGTGTAGCCGAAGTAACATCTGCACTTGTTTGTTCATTGCAGCACTCTGGAAGAAACTGGAAGAGACCTGAGTGCCCAAGAACAGATGACTGGTTAAAGAAACTTTGGTACATCTACACAATGGAGTACTATGTAGCTCTTAGAAAAGATGATGTCATGAACTTTACATACAAGTGGTACAATATGGAAAGTATCATGCTAAGCGAAATGAATCAGAAAGAGAGGGATAGACATAGAAATATTGCATTCATCTGGGGGATATAAAATAACAAAATATGAGATTAATACCCAAGAATAGCTGAGATCAACACCAGGAGGATTACTCCATAGCCTAGAGGCCAGCCTGGTATTCTAGAGGAAAGGACAGTTCAGATAGAAAAGGGAACACCAAATGTAGGGTTTTTGGAGGATCCTCCAAGGAGGGGAGATGCAGGTTGAAAGTAGACTGGACTTAACATGTTTGGCACTCAATGCCTCTTTTGCTGATCACAACACCCAAAAGGAGAGAGAGAACAAAAGGGAATGCCCTGCCACAGTGGCAAGGGGGGATGGGGGGGATGGGGGGGAGGGATATTATCCTGGTGGTGGAAAATGGGCACTGGTGGAGGGATGGGTATTTGATCATGGTATGACCGAAATCCAAGCACAAAAATTTGTAAATCTACAACTCTGTACCTCATGGTGTTTCACTAATAATAATAATTGAAAAAGCAATTTACCTGGTCATAAGAAGTGGTGAAATGAAAATTTTGACATGTTTATAGCATAAAGGCTTGCTATTCCTATATTCGAGTTAGTATTTTTACTAAGTCTATACTAAGTGTTACCTAAACAATGAAGGCATGGGTAAAAGTTAAGCCCCATAACAGGTGATATCATATCTGCGTAATTTGTCTGAGGTTATCTTAGAGTCTGGATGCTTGGAAGATAACATACCAGGGTTCATAATACAAAGTATCAAATTAAAAATAGTTTTTTGTAGGCACTACCCAAATATGTAGGGGTATGAAATTTAGGGATATAATAGACACACAAAGTTCATCTTTTCCATAAAAACACAAAGACCAATATAGGTTATTAAAAATACATAAATGGGTGAAGCAGAACTAGCTGAAAATTGAGAGAACATTCTGTGAAATTTGTATTTTTTGAGATTGTTAAACTACATTTTAATAAAATAATGCTAATTGATCTTTAAAAATTATGTTTGTTAAAAACATTCCCTGTGAGGGGCTGGAGCAATAGCACAGTGGGTAGGGCGTTTGCCTTGCACGCGGCCAACCCGGGTTCAATTCCCAGCATCCCATATGGTCCCCTGAGCACT
Source organism: Sorex fumeus (assembly GCF_029834395.1). Classification (NCBI taxonomy): domain Eukaryota; kingdom Metazoa; phylum Chordata; class Mammalia; order Eulipotyphla; family Soricidae; genus Sorex; species Sorex fumeus. Next base: position 17,644,044 of record NW_026606107.1, on the reverse strand, counting down.
GCCAGGGATAATGCCTGGGTGCATAGCCAGGAGTAACCCCTGTGCATCGCCGGGTGTGAGTCAAAAAGCAAAAAAAAATTCTCTGTGATAAATGCTCACAGAATTTCATTAAAAACTAAAAACATTAAGTCACTAAGAATACATGGGAAGCAACTGCATATTCACTGACAAATCTATTTACAAAGAGACCATTGTTACGCTAATACTAAAACAAGACAAAGCAACTAAAGGGAAAGAAAAGTACAGATTTATATCCTTTATGAATGGATATTTCAATATTCCCATGGAAATTTTAACTATTCAGCAAGATATAAAAAGGATTATGTATTATAACCAAGAAGCATGTATCTGAAGAATTCCAGTTTTATTTAACACCTGAAAATGAATGTATTAGTAATAATTCCATATCAATATACTATATAATAAACACATAATCTTAATATACAAATAAGAAAGCATTTTATATATTTCAATTGATGTTAAAATAAAATCCTAGCAATAGAAGGAAACATACCACAAAGCAAGGAAACTCCCTGAATCTCATAAGGGGTATTTATGAAAAAAATCGCAGATCACAATATACTTAATTTTGAATGACATTATCTTCTAAGAACACCGTATCTTTATTTGTTTATTTATTTTTATAAAGTTTTCATGATTTATTACATTCAATATTCCAACACCACTCCCACCACAAGTGCACCTTCCCACCACAATTATTTCAAATTTTCTCAACCACCCGTCAACCTGCCCCTATAGCAGGCTCTGAACAATTTATTTTATATTGCTTGTTGTAATTCGCTAAAAATATTTCCTTACAGTAAGGTATGTGAAAATTGTTTTATCTAACCATGGAGCCTTTAATCCCTTTAGAAGAGATTACTAACATGTAAGTTAAGCCCTTCGTGTTTATATTTTCTTAATCAAGGTTGGGCTGCCTTCTACTTTACCTCCCATCCAATGCAGTGTGTGTTATCCCTGGTTCATCAGTGGTGTAGAGTTTGAGATGTCACGTGACCTCATCTGCTGTGGTAATTAAAATTTTTGAGTGGGCTAATCAATATAGTTAATTTTAACTAAATGGTGACTTTGAGTGCCCCAGACAATAGAGCCTAGTGTGGAGTCTGGAAGCATCTCTGCAACTTGTTGATCTCTATCAAGATTTATTTGAGTCTCTGGATCATGGCCAGTTAGTAGGCTATTTGGCACAGAGCCAGTCCATGGATGTGATTTCCAGGCTTCAGAAAGATCATAGAGATGTGGGGAGGTAGCCCATCCCCAACTAAGTGAGTTCCTAAAGATTTCAATCACAAAGGCTGCATACCTGAGATAGTCAACAGATCACCTTCTGGATAAGGCTTGCACCAAGCAGTAGAATCTGGTCTTGAGCATGGTGAGGGTTGTGGAGTGTGGAGGTTTTTGGCTTCGTGGTTCTGTTTTGGTGGATGGCATTTGCTCATTCTAGGAACACGAAGAGCTCAAATCGATCGTTCAGGGTCTTGATGAAGAAGTCTGACCATCTCATAGGTAGGTGGCCATGTGATCTTTTGACATCCCGTGGAATCCAGTCGGTAATGGCTCTAGTCCAGTGATCATCTCCAAATCTCATTACGTGTCCAGCCCATTTGCTTTTCGATGCTTCAGCAAATGAGACGGCATCCCTGATTCTTGACTGTTGATGAAGGTCGGAACTTCGGATTCTTTCTCTCATTTGAGTGAAGTGTGATACTTCAAGCATAGCTTTTTCGATACCTCTTTGGGAGACACGAAGAGCGTTCTCATGTTTGCGTAGAGCCCAGGTCTCTGAGGCATATGTTAATGTAGGAAGAACAGTGGAATAGAAGAGATGTGCCCGGAGCCGGAGGTTCTTTCTCCTCTTAGTAATTTCTTCGACGTTCTTGAAGGCATTCCAAGCCACTCTCTTTCTCCTGCACAATTCAGGTGCCAGGTCATTTGAAATGTTGACTTCTCGACCTAGGTACACATAACTTTCATTCAGAGATGTTTGTCCAATTGAGACTGAATGGAATGTCAGGAATGAGACCATTTCTCATAAACATTGTCTTTGTTAGAGTCAGCGGTAGGCTGACCCTTCCACACTCACAGTCGAAGTCGGCTAGCATTTTTGCCACTTGACTGAAATTTGGTGTTATAAGAATGATGTCATCAGTGAAGCGGAGGTAGTGTAGTTGCCGACCATCTATCTTCACTCCCATAGCTTCCCATTCCAGTCCTCGCATAACGTTCTCCAGGGCACTGAAGAGTTTCCGTGAAATGGTATCAACCTGCCAAACCCCTCTCTTGACATCAATGATCACCTCCGTGTAGAATGGTGAGATCCTGGTAGTGAATCCGCAATACAGCTCATGGAGGATCCTGATGTATTGACTTTGAATGCCCTGTTTGACTAGGGCCTCGATGTCTGCTTCAGTCTCAACAGAATCAAAGGCCTTCTTTAAATCAATGAATGTTAAACAGAGCAGCATCTGGAACTCCCTAGAAACCTCAAGGAGCTTGGTTATCGTGTGCATATGGTTGATTGTGCTAAATCCTTTTCGGAAACCGGCTTGCTCGCATGGTTGTTCTTCATCTGGTGTTCTACTAATGCTATTCAGGATGACTCGAGTGAACAGCTAATAGTCGACAGACAACAGGCAGATCAGGCCATAGTTGCCAATGTTGTGGATGTCTCCCTTCTTGTACAGTAGTACAGTCCTGCTGGTTTTCCACTCGGATGGAACCTTGCATTCAGAATGGTAGCGTGTGAAGAGCTGAACCAGTGTATTGATGACTACTGAGGGCAGGTTCTTGAGGTGTTTGGATCTGACCTTGTCTGGGCAAGGTGGTGTTCGATTCTTTTTTGTTTTGTTTTTTTTATTTAAAAATTTTTTAACAATGAGACATCATGAGGTACAGTTGCAGACTTACACATTTTTGTGCTTGGGTTTCAATTATACAATGATCAAACACCCATCCCTCCACCAGTGCCCATTTCCCACTACCACGGATCCCAGTATCCCTCCCACCCCCCATCCCCCCCATCCCACCCTGTCTCTGCGGCAGGGCATTCCCCTCTGTTCTCTTTCTCCTTTTGGGTGTGTGGTTTGCAAGATTCTTACCGACGAAATGGCATGTCTGATTTCAGAACGGAGAACTTTGGGAAAGACATATCCATCCTGTGGAATTTGGTATGTGGGCAGGTAGAAGTGGCTATCAAAGAGATCCGAGTGGAAGTCATGGATAATCTTCTCCATTTCACTTCTGGAAGATTTGATAAATCCATCAGGACGTCGGAGGGCAGTCATCTTGGTCTTGTAGTTGGCAAAGTACAGGCGGGCATTGCGAATTCTTTTCCCTGCTTCTGCTGCATCTGCCAGCACTGCTGCTATCTCTCTTTGATGTATTCCTTTATTGCTTCTCTGCACAGATTTGCAAGCTTGGACATTCGCTTGCAGTTGCCTGACATTTGCACCAAGCCACGTTGGTGAATGAGCTCGACAGTTTTCAAAGACAGTCATCTTTTTGTGGCTATATCTCTCTCAGGATTCCTTGCACAGTATGAAAGTGCTGAACCAGTCAATCGTATTCCTCGTCAATGTTGTCAACAATGGCATCTTCCCATGTTTCTACAATAGTTCCAAAAAGCTCCCAATTGATAGTCGTTCTGCGAGTTCTCTTCTTCAACTTTGCAGCCCTTTCTCCCCGCCCTGTGAAGTAGAATTTTTCACGAAGAAGATGGTGGTCAGATCCCATTTGAAATTTTGGGACAACAGCGACATCGGTCAGGCAAGACCATCGATTGAATATGATGTGGTCAATTTCATTGTGGAACCGTCCACCGGGAGACTCCCATATCCAACGTTTAGATTCGGCCTTCTGGAATTGTGAGTTACCATGAATGGTCTTGGTCGTCATGATGAACTCAATCTCTCACCTTTTCGTTCCATTCTAGGCCATGGGTCCTGATGTGGAGTTCTTTGGCTGATCTTCTCGGTCCTATCTTTGCATTAAAATCACCGACAATGATCTTGTAGAAGGTGTGGTCTTCTTTATAGAACTTCTCCAGCTCCATGTAGAACTTCTCAATTCTCCTTCATCATAATTGGATGTTGGTGCATAGACAACCAAGATAGAAACTGCTGGAAGTGAGCCACATCTATTAAAGTGTAATCATCCGATTTGGGTTGTTAAGCATTCAAATGAATCAATGTTTATGGCAAAGTTTGTGTTGACAAGGACACCGACACCATCGACACCTCTTTTGTCCCCTGTTCCGAGGAATAGTTCTTCCCAGGTGTAAAAACGGCATGATGTGATTGACACCTTATCATCTCAGTCAGACCAATGATGTCATACTTGATCTTTCCGGCGTGCACCATCATGTCCTCAATGGATTCTTCCGATGAGAGCATATGTGCATTGAAAGTATGGACAGTCATTTTTGTCCTTCCTCGAGGTACTATGTGAGCTTGGACAACAGGCTGAACAGACCCAGGAGTAGAGATACACTGCCTGCTCCCAGCAGCCCGGCAGACCTCCATTACCTCTATTACCTCCACTACCCAGCTGCGTACACCCTCCAGGATGCTTTGAGGACACTTAAACTGGGAGTCATGGAGGGGTGAAGCCCAGAAAGCCAGGGAAACGGAACTCTTTGACCTCGGACTCCAGGCTCAACGGACCTGGGAGAAGAGATCCTCTGCCTGTTCCCGGCAGCACGGCATACCTCCATTACCTCCACTAACTCCACTACCAAGCCGCGGATGAACACCAGGATGATTTCCGGATACCAAGACCGGGACTCACACAAGCGAGAATCCCCAGAGAGCCAGGAGAGCGGAACTCTGTAACCTCAAACTCCAGACTCAACGGACGTGGGAGCAGAGATCCTCTACCTGCTACCCGCAGCCTGGCAGACATCCATTACCTGCACTAGGCAGCCGCGGACACCCTTCAGAACACGTTCCGGACACCTTGGCTGGGATTCACACAGCAATGAAGCCCCACAGAGACAGCGACGTGGAACTCTGTGACCTCGCATTCCAGGCCAAGGAACCCGGGAGCAGAGATGCTCTCCCTGCTTATAGCAGACAGGCCGACCTCCATTACCTCCACTACCTTCACTACCCAGAGGCGGATGCCCTCCAGGATGCTTTAGGGACACTTAGGCCAGGACTCACGTAGGGTGAAGCCCCAGAGAGCCAGGGAAGCAGAACTATGTGACCTTGGACTCCAGGCTCAACGGAACCGGGAGCAGAGATATTCTGACTGTTCCCAGCAGCCCGGCCGACCTCTATTACCTCCAGTACCTCCACTACCTTTGCTACCCAGCCGCAGACGCCCTCAAGGAGTCATTCTGGATGCTTAGACCGGGACTCACACAGGGGTGAAGCCCCAGAGCGCTAGGGAAGCAGAACTTTGTGACCTCTGTCTCCAGGCTCAACGGAACCAGGAGCAAAGATCCTCGGCTTGCACGCAAAAGCTTGGAAAACCTCAACTACCTCCATTACATCCCCTACCCAGCTTCGGACGACCTCCAGGACGCTTTTCGGACACTTAGGCAGGGACTCACGCAGGATTGAAGCCCCAGAGAGCCAGAGAAGCAGAACTCTGTGACCTCGGACTCCAGGCTCAACAGACCCGGGAGCAGAGATCCTCTGCCTGCTCCGAACAGCCCAGCCGACCTCCATTACCTACACTACCTCCACTACCCATCCATGGAAGCCCTCCAGGATGCTTTCTGGACACTTAGGCCAGGACTCACACAGGGATGAATCCTCAGAGAGCCAGAGAAGCAGAATTCTGTGACCTCGGACTCCAGGTTCAATGGACCCAGGAGCAGAGATTCTCTGACTGCTCCTTGCAGCCGGGTTGACCTCCATTACCTCCACTACCTCCACTACCCAGTTGGGGACACCTCCAGGACACGTTTTGGAAACTTAGGCTGGGAATCACATAGTGTGAAGCCCCAGAGAGCCAGGGAAGTGGACTCTGTGATCTCAGACTCCAGGCTCAACGGAACCGGGAGCAAAGATCCTCTGCCAGCTCCCAGCACTCCGACAGACCTCCGTTACCTCCACTTCCTCCACTTACCAGCCACGGTCGCTCTTCAGGATGCTTTCCGGACACTTAGGCCAGGACTCTCACAGAGATGAAGCTCGAGAGAGCCAGGGTAGCAGAACTCTGCTACCTCAGACTCCAGGCTCAATGGACCCGGGAGCAGAGATCCTCTGCATGCTCCCAGCAGCTCGGCAGACCGCCATTACCTCCACTACCTCTACTATCAGGCCGAAGATTCCCTTGAGGATGCTTTGCGGATACTTAGGCTGGGACTCACGCAGGGGTGAATCCCCAGAGTGCCATGGAAGCAGAACTCTGTGACCTCGGACTCCAGGCTCAACAGACCCAGGAACAGAGATCCTCGGCCTGCTCCCAGCAGCCCAGCCGACCTACATTACCTCCACTACCTGCACTACCCAGCCACGCACGCCCCCCAGGATGCTATCCGCACAGTTAGGCTGGGGCTCACGCAGGAGTGAAGCCCCAGAGTTCCATGAAAGCGGAACTCTGTGACTTCGAATTCCAGGCTCAACGGACCCGGAAGCAGAGATCCTCTGCCTACTCCCAGAAGCCCGGCAGATCTCCATTACCTCCACTACCACCACGACCCAGCCAGGATATTTTCTGGACACTTAGGCCGGGACTCACGCAGGGGTGAAACCCCAGAGAGCCAGGGAACAGAACTCTGTGAACTCAGACTCTAGGCTCAGCGGATTCGGGAGCAGAGATCCTCTGCCTGTTCTCAGCAGCCTGGCTGACCTCTATAACCTCCAGTACCGCCACTACCTCCACTACATAGAGGCGGACACCATCCAGGATTCTTATCGGACATTCAAGCTGGGACTCACGCAGTGTTGAAGCCCCAAAGAGCCAGGAAGGCAGAACTCTGTGACCTCGGACTCCAGGCTCAATGGACCCAGAGCAGAGATCCCCTGCCTGTTCCCAGCAGCCCGACTGACCTCCATTACCATCACTACCTCCTTTACCTCCACTGCCCAGCTGCAGACGACCTCCAGGACGCTTTCCATACACTTAGGCCGGGACTCACATAAGGGTGAAGCCCCAGAGAGCCAGGGAACCGGAACTCTCTGACCTCGGTCTCCATGCTCAACGGACTCGGAAGCCGAGATCCTCTGCCTGCTCCGAGCAGCCCGACAGATCTCATTACCTCCACTACTTCCACTACCTCCACTACCCAGTCGCTTATGCCCTCCATTACACTTTTCAGACACAGGCTGGGACTCATGCAGGGGTGAAGCCCCAGAGAGCCAGGGATCTGGAACTCTTTGACCTCGGACTACAGGCTCAATGGACCCGGGAGCAGAGATCCTCTGCCTGCTCACAGCAGCCAGGCTGACCTCCTTTTCCTCCACCTTCTACACTACCCAGCCACGGAGCGTCAGCCCTCCAAGACGCTTTCTGGACACTTAGGCTGGGACTCACGCTGGGGTTAAGCCCCAAAGTGCCAGGGAAGCAGAACTCTCTGACCTCGGTCTCCACACTCAACGGACTCGGGAGCCGAGATCCTCTGCCTGCTCCGAGCAGCCCGACAGATCTCATTACCTCCACTACCTCCACTACCCAGCCACGTATGCCCTCCATTACACTTTTCAGACACAGGCTGGGACTCACTCAGAAGTGAAGCCCCAGAGTGCCATGGAAGACGAACTCTGTGACCTTGGACTCCAGGCTCAATAGACTCCGGAGCAGAGATCCTCTGCCTGCTCTCAGCAGCCCGGCCGACTTCCATTACCTCCACTACCTCCACTACCTCTACCACCTCCACTACCCAGCCCCGCATGTCCTCCAGGACACTTTCTGGACACTTAGTCCGGGACTCATGCAGGGGTGTAGCCTCAGAGAGCCAGGGAAGTGAACTCTGTGGCCTCAGACTCCAGGCTCAATGGCCTCGTGAGCAGAGATCCTTTGCCTGCTCCCAGCAGCCCAGCTGACCTCCATTACCTCCACTACCTCCACTACCCAACAGCACATGCCCTCCAGGACACTTTCTGGACACTTAGGCCAAGACCCACACAGGGGTGTAGCCCCAGAGAGCCAGGGAATCGAACTCTGTGGCCTCGGACTCCAGGCTCAACGGCCTTGTGAGCAGAGATCCTCTGCCTGCTCCCAGCAGCCCGGCTGACCTCCATTACCTCCATTACCTCCACTACCAAACTGCGGACACTCTCCAGGATAATTTCCAGACCATGCGGCTGTGCGACACATCATAAAACACTTAATACAAGATTCCTGCACCATATTTGAATGTGTTAAAATCTGTATCCCTCTAGGAGAGCCTGGCAAGGTACCGACAGTTTTCCACCCATATGGCAGAGCCTGCAAGTTACTCGTGGTGTATTTAATATGCCAAAATCAGTAAATACAATGGCCATTCTCCTGACCCTGAAAGAGCCACCAATATAGCAGCATTAATAAAGATGAGGAAGGAGAGGCTCATAAAATCTCAGGGCCAACCTAGGCTGCAAAACGAAGAAGGACCAAGAAAATTAGATGGGGAAAATAAGTAAAATCTATGTTAGAAATGAGAAAAATTATTCCTTAGCTGTAATTTTTCCATATGTTTTAATGTATATGAAAGGGATTGTTGCTTCCATACTACCATACTCAGCACTTTGCACTTTAGTTGTTCACAAAATCTCCTTGAAGATCTGCTTCAGACTCATTTTACTTCCACCAACAAAATTGCTAGATTATCTAAAGAGGCAAGTTGGTAACTCATTGGTTACAGTAAATGTAGACTAAGTATAGTAAATCTAGACTAAGTATTGATTTTTCAGTGTGAAAGAAATTTTCCGGTGATCAGTTTTGAGAAAAATTCAGAAGTAACTTCCATACAATGTAGTGCAGTAATATTCTAGTCCTCACTATTTCTTTTAATTCTCTTGCCTAAGACAAAATTTTCAAATACTGTTCAACTAGATGCAAGCTCAAATAAAAGTGCAGAGTCTCCTGCCCCCGTGCCTGGCTGTCCTTGCCGGGGCCCCTTGCAGGGGAGCGGGTTGAGTTTACCTCCCCGCTCCGACCAGGGCTCCAGCAGCCGAAGACCTCCAGAACCAGCCACCACCATGCTGAGACCACTCTCCATATGCATGAAGGTACCGGCAGAGGAACAAAGGCATGCGGATCCTGGGGCTGAGATCTCCAAGCCGGCTCGGATCGGGGCTGAGCATCCTCCACCCAGATCCTCCATATTCCAGTAAGCAGGGGTCACACCCACGAACTGGCCCCCTGGCGCCATGTAATCTCATCAACGGCCAAGACTCAGAGACTATAAAACCCAGCTCCCGGAAGCGCGTGGCCACATTCTGGCTGTGCGACATCTTATTATCTCATTCCTACTTTGGACAAACTGGCAGGCTACCGAATGTAACCTGCCCACATGGCAGAGTCTGGCAAACTCCCCGTGGCATACCCAATATGCCAAATACCAGTAACAATGAAGGGTCTCATTCTCTTAACCCTGAAAGAGCCTTGAATATGCTACTTTTTAAAAAATCGCAGGGCTAGGACGAAGGAGACATTCCTGGGGCCTGCTTGAGGCAATCATCGAACAACAGGATGGTCATGATCGTGAATGTATTAAAATGAATATATTATTTAGCTTAATGGAATTTTGCAAATTACAAACAAAAGTTATGCATTGTAATAAGAGCACATGAGCATTAACATTTTAAAATATTTGAAACACTTGCATAGTTACTCAAAATTATTTAACTCAGAAAGTCTGATTCTATTGTCATTTTGAGGAAGGCTCTTAAGAGAAAAATGACAGGCCGAGAAAGAGTTTTATTAGGAGCTATTCAATGGTTTGGAACACAACATAGAGAACCATTTCCCCGAAATGTTCACAATAAATTGTTTATATAGGCAAGACCACAGGCTTCCTCCCAGACGCCTGGAGAAAAGCAGTTCTACCGTCTGCCTTTCCCTTTTCACTCCTCATGCTGGGCTGATCTCGTCCCAAAGCCAGGTCAGTTCATCCGCCAGTACTTGAACCCGGGACTTGGATCTCTCCCTTCAAGACCCCAGGCGTCCTCCCAGACGGCTGGAGAAAAGCACTTCTGAGCGTCTGCCTTCCCCTCTTTACTCCTCACGCTGTGCTGATCTCCTCCCAAACCCAGGTTTCCGTGGGGGGTGTGCCCTCTTCACAAGTGGGCATGGCTTCTGTAGAAGTGGGCGTGGCCTGTTTTCAGGGGACCAACGCTCACGGGACCGCAGGTAGTTTAGCCATACTAAGGAACCTAGTCCCCAAGGAACCTAGTCCCCAACCTATACAGCAATATGAAGAAACAACGCAAATCCCCACCACAAGGGGAGGACAACGAAAAGAATCCAGAAGACTCTGTAGATACTGCTCACCTAAGGAACCTCTCTGACATAGAATTTAGATGCAAAGTCATGAAGATGTTCAATCAACTCAAAGAAACAGTCAGACAGACATCCATCCAGTAACATGACAGAAAAAATCGACAAATTACACGAAGAAATGAGAGCAGAAATGTCACGATTAAAAGATTCCATAGATGAAATTAAAAACTCACAATAGAATGACCACAGCTGAAGAGAGAATCAGTGAGCTGGAAGATCAGCTGCACCAAGCCAACAGGCAACAACAAACAGTTGCAAGGGACCTCAAAATAGCTCTGCAGAGAATCAGAGTCCCAGGAGATGATTCCAAGAGGAACAACATTAGAATCATTGAACTACCAGAAGCTCAGGGAAACAATCCCAACAAAAAACACGGTTAAACAAATCATTGCTGAAAAATTCCCAGAGCTCAACAATGCAGCAATTCAGGTTCAAGGAGCCCAAAGGGTACCAGCTAAAAGAGACCCTAACAAAAACACTCCAAGACATATAGTTAGAATGATTGATCCTGCCGATAGAGATACAATACTGCAAGCAGCAAGGTCAAAGAAGGAAATTACATACAAAGGAGCATCCCTTAGTTTCACAGCAGATCTATCAGAGGAAACCCTCCAAGCCCGAAGGCACTGGCTAGATATAGTGAAAAAACTCACTGAAAGGAATGCTTCACCAAGAATACTCTATTCTGCTAAACTCTCACTCAAAATTGAAGGAACGGTACACTACTTTCTAGACAAAAATTCAGGAATTTCATAGACTCAAAACCTAACCTAAAACAAGGGCTAAAGAGGATACTATAAGACAAGACAAACCCTACAAGCACAACAGACCTTTACAGAAAGATGACACAAAACCCCAGAACAATAATATCTCTCAATGACACCGGTCTAAATTCACCAATTAAGAGACACAGAGTGGCAAAATGGATTCAGAGACAGAACCCAACATTCCGCTGCCTACAAGAATTCATCTCAACAGTCAGAGCAAACACAGACTCAAAGTGAAAGGATGGAAAATAATCCTGCAGGCAAACAGCTCCCTCAAAAAAGCTGGGGTGGCCATAACAGTATCCGACAACATTAACTTTAGGTTGAAAAAGATTCGAAGGGACAGCGAAGGCTATTTTCTCTTCATCAAGGGATACATACAACAGGAAGAAATCACACTCTTAAATATATATGCAACTAATGAGGGAACAGCTAAGTATTTAAAACAACTGATAACAGATCTTAAAGAGGACATTGCTAGGAACACAATAGTAGCTGGACACTTCAACATCGCCTAATTACCTCTGGATAGATCAACAAGAACAAAACTCAGCAAGGAAACATTGGCTTTAAAAGAAGAAATAGAAGAGAAAGGACTTATAGACCTATACAGGGCTTTACACCCCCAAAAGAAACAATATACATTCTTTCCCAATGTGCACGGAACATTTCCCAAAATAGACCATGTCTTGGCCACAAAACATACCTAAATACAATCAGGAAGATAGAAATAGTATCAACAATCTTTTCAGATCATGAAGCACGGAGAATAGAAGTGAATCACACACAGACACGGAGAACCAAATCAAACAGCTGGAAATTAAACAATTCAATGCTTAACAACGAGTGGATCAGGAAGGAAGTCAAGAATGAAATGAAAAGATACTTTGAAACAAATGAGAATGAGGACATGAGCTACCAGAAACTATGGGATGCAGGAAAAGCCATTTTAAGGGGAAAATTTGTAGCTCTGCAAGCATAACTCAGGACAGAAGAAAGGATGCACATAAACAACTTGACTTCACAGCTCAAGATTTTAGAAAAGGATCAACAGAAAGAGCCCAAATTTGGCAGAAGGAAAGTGATCATAAAACTTAGAGCAGATATCAACGACATGGAAACCAAAGAAACAATCCGAACGATCAATGAAACCAAGAGCTGGTTCTTCGAGAAAATAAATAATATAGATAAACCACTAGCAACATTCACAAAGAAACAGAGAGAGAGAACCCTAATAAATCGAATCAGAAATAAGAATGGGGATATCGCAACAGAAACCAAAGAAATTCAAAAAGATCATCAGAGACTACTTTAAAAGTCTGTATGCAACGAAACAAGAGAACCAAGAAGAAATGGATAAATTCCTGGATTCCTCTAATCTCCCAAAGCTGAATCAAGAAGATATAGAGAACCTCAATAGACCTATCCATATCAAAGAAATTAAAACTGTAATCAAAAGTCTTCCCAAGAACAAAAGTCTAGGTCCAGATGGATTCACAAGCGAATTTTTCCAAACATTTTAAAGAGGACCTAATGCCAGTTCTTCTCAAGCTTTTCCAGGAAATTGAAAAAAAAGAAACTCTCCCAAATAGTTTCTATGTAGCCCATATCTCTCTAATACGAAAAGGAAACAAAGACACCACAAGAAACGAAAACTACAGGCCGATATCCCTGATGAACACGGAGGTGAAGATTCTCAACAAAATACTAGCAAATAGAATCCAAAAACTCATCAAAAAGATCAAACACTACGAACAAGTGGGATTCATCCCGGGTACTCAAGGATGGAAATCATTCAGAAATCAATCAACATACTCCGTCATATCAATAAAAGAAAACATAAAAATCATACGATCATATCAATAGATGCAGAGAAAGCATTTGACAAGATCAAGCACCACTTTATGATGAAACCCTAGCGAAAATGGGTATAGGGGGAACTTTCCTCAATATAGTTAAAGCCATCTACCACAAACATACAAATCATCCTCAATGGGGAAAAACTGAGAGCCTTCCCCCTAAGATCAGGGATGAGACAAGGATGCCCACTCTCTACACTAATGTTCAATATAGTACTGGAAGGACTTGCAATAGTGATTAGGCAAGAAAAAGATATTAAGGGCATCCAGGTAGGGAAGGAAGAAATCAAGCTCTCACTATTAGCAGATGATATACTATACTTAAAGAACCCTAAAATCTCTACCAAGTTACTCCTAGAAATAATAGACTTGTATAGCAAAGTGGCAGGCTATAAAATCAGTACTCAAAAATCCATGGCTTTCCTATACGCATATAGTGAAAGAGAAGAAAGTGACATGAAAAAAACAATCCCATTCACAATTGTGCCCCAGAAAATTAAGTACCTGGTAATCAACTTAACTAAGGAAATAAAGGACCTGTACAAAGAAAACTACAAAACACTACTTCAGGAAATAACAGAGGACACAAGGAAATGGAAAAATATCCCCTGTTCATGGATGGGAAGAATTAACATTGTCAAAATGGCAATACTTCCCAAAGCATTGTACAAATTCAATGAAATCCCTATAAGAATACCCATGACATTCTTCAAAGAAATGGTGCAAACACTCCTGAAATTCATATGGAACATTAATCCCCCCGAATAGTTAAAACAATTATTGGGAAAATGAAAATGGAAGGAATCAACCTACCCAACTTCAAGCTCTACTACAAAACAGTAATAATTTAAAACAGCATCGTACTGGAACAAAGGCAGAGCTATAGACCAATGGAATAGAGTTGAATATACTGACATCTCCTCCGAAGCATATGATCATCTAATCTTCGATAAGGAGGCAAGAAAATTGAAATGGAGCAGGGAAAGCCTCTTTAATAAATTGTGCTGGCAAAACTGGACGGCTACATGCAAAAAAGTGGGCTCAGATCTCTGCTTAATGCCATGCACAAAAGTCAGATCAAAATGGATTTATGACCTCAACATTAGACCGGAATCCATAATGTTTATTGAAGACAAAGTTGGCAAAACTCTCCATGATATTGAACCTAATGGTATCTTCAAAGATGTCACGCCACTGGCCAAGCAAATGAAAACGGAGATAAACAAATGGGACTATCTTAAACTAAGAAGCTTCTGCACCTCAAAAGAAACAGTGACCAAAATACAGACAGTTTATATAATGGACGGGATATCGCCAAATACACATCCGACAATGGGTTGATATCAAGGATATACAAGGTACTGGTTGAAATCCACAAGGAGAAAACTTCCAACCCCATCATAAAATGGGGTGCAGAAATGAACAAAAACTTTCGCAAAGAAGAAATCCGAATGGCTAAAAGGCATATGAGAAAATGCTCTACATCACTAATCATCAGGGAGATGCAGATCAAAACCACAATGAGATATCATTTCACACCACAGAGACTGGCCCACATACAAAAGAACAAAAGCAACCGATGCCGGTGCAGATGTGGCAAGAAAGGGACCCTCATTCATTGTTGGTGGGAATGCCGAATTGTCCAACCCTTTTGGAAAACAGTATGGACGATTCTAAAAAAATTAGAATTTGATCTCCTATTTGACCCAGAAATACCACTCCTGAGAATATATCCTATAGAGGCAAAAAAGTATAGTCGAAGTGACATCTGCACTTGTTTGTTCATTGCAGCACTCTTTACAATAGCCAGAATCTGGAAAAAACCTGAGTGCCTGAGAACAGATGACTGGTTAAAAAACTTTGGTACTTTTGCACAATGGAGTATTATGTAGCTGTTAGAAAAGATGAAGTCATGAAATTCACATACAAGTGGTACTACATGGAAAGTATCATGCTAAGCGAAATGAGTTAGAAAGAGCAGGATAGACACAGAAAGATTGCATTCATCTTGGGAACATAAAGTAACAAAATGGGAGACTAACACCCAAGAGTGGCCGAGATTAGTACCAGGAATTCTGCTCCATGACTTGGAGGCCAGCCACACGTGCTAGGGGAAAAGGAAGCTCAGATAGAAAAGAGAGCACCAAATAAAGGTTGTTGGGAGGATCCTCCCAGGGTGGGAGAAGCATGCTGAAAGTAGACTATAGACCAAACATGATTGCCACTCAATGTCTGTCTTGCAAACCACAGGACCCCAAAGGAGAGAGAGAACAAAAGGGAATACTCTGCCACAGATGCAGGGGAATATGGGGGGATGGGTGGTGGGTGGGATGCTGGGACCAGTGGTAGTGGAAGATGGACGCTGGTGGAGGGATGGGTACTTGATCATTGTATAACTGAAACCCAAGCACAAAAATTTGTAAGTCTATAACTGTAACTCATGGCGTTTCACTAGCAAAAATAAATAAATAAATTTTTTAAAAAAGGGAATGACATTCCACAGAGGCATGGTGGGATGGGAGGATAGGAGTGGGGGGGGGGATACTGGAATACACAGTGGTGGGAAATGGGCACTGGTGGAGGGATGGGTATTTGATCATTGTATAATCGAAACCCAGGCACAAAAATTTGTAAGTCTACAACTGTACCTCATCGTGTTTCACTAATAAAAATTAATAAAAAATAAATGGTTTATATAGTAAAAGATACAGAATTTTATTTTCATAATGGAAGGTTACAAATTAGTGGGCTCCATGTGCTCGCTTTGGCAGCACATATACAAATTCTTGGGATCCAGTTTGGTAAATATATTCCATGGTGGACTCTTGCTCTCAGGCATAAATACATAAACTTGTAAATGTAATTTCTCATGAAGGTTTTAGCCTACATGTTATCTTCTTTGTATAAGCTTTGGGAAGAAAGACAAGGTAAGGTAACATTCTTTCCCAACTAAATTAAAAGAACTTTTGTGGTTTTAATTTGGAGAAAAGTCTTTAATTTCTTTTCTGACTGTTTTCAATTACCACTATCAATTTTACATTTCCAAAATATTGTGGAAAATATAACAGAAATTCAGCTGCCTAGTTTCCACTGAACTGATTCATCATGGTGGTGAAATAAAATAAAATGGACATGCTGAGTAAAAACCTCTTCAAAATTGATATCCATTGTGCTTCAGAGTTCTTCCCATTAAACTCTTAGTCAAAACATATTGGTAGGTGATATATTTTAGTTACTATATAGTGCTAAGTCTGGAAATTCTTGAAAGAATAAACAATGAATATTTGATTTTATCAAATATTTCATAGAACTATCTTTTATGTATTGAGATATATAGACAAATTTTGAAGGTGCATATGCAGAGGAAAAGGTAAAAATAAGTTTAAGCAAAAAATTGCAAAATTGGGAGTTCTAAAAACTGTCAAGGGATAATTATTCGTAACTTATCTTTGATGCCTTCATCTATTTTGAAAATCTTAAATCTTTTTTCCAAGAATAATCATTTTGGTGTTCTTTGTACATAAAGCTATCCCAAGTTTTTATTATGATTATATTTATTATATGATATCTACAAAACGTATGCTTCTGAGGTACACTTTTTGTCTTCAATTTCATCTTGAATTTACCAAATAACTACAGGAAATTAATCTGAATCAAACTTAAGTTTACTTATAATAATTTTAGAAATTTACTTGAAAAGTGCAAGATTGAGAGAATCATGTAGATTCATTTATTCACTTTCCCTGCTTTTTTGTTAATGAGTATTATATTTACAGCCCTTTCTCCCTGTTCTGTGAAGTAGAATTTTGCATGAAGGAGATGGTGGTCTAAACTCATTTGGAATTTTTGGACAACAGCGACATTGGTCAGGCAAAACCATCGATTTAATATGGTGTGGTCAATTTCATAGTGGAACTTTTCAAATTTTCTTTGTGGAACTGTCCAAACTTCTTAAACTACAAAATTTAAAAAGAGAATTCCCAGAACGACCACCGACTTGGAGCACTTTGGCACTATTGCGGCAACATGGGAAAATGCTGACATTGATTACATTGACGAATACAATCGAGTAGTTCAGCACCTCCATGATTGTGCAAGGAATGCCGAGTTCTTTGGAAACTGTCAAGTTCATTTGCCATGGTGGCTTGGCGCGAGCCTCGGGCAACCACAAGCTAACATCTGAGCTTGTAAAGCAGTGCAGAGAAACGATAAAGAAAGCCCTCATGAGAGAAGAGCAGCAGTGCTGGCCAATGTGGAAGAAGCCAGGAAAAGTACACTCAATGCCTGCCTTTCCTTTGTCAACTACAAGACCAAGATGACTGCCCTTCGATGTTCTGATGGATCTATCACAACTTCCAGAAGGGCGATGGAGATTATCCAAGACATCTACTTGGATCTCTTTGATAGCCATGTTCACCTGCACACATACGAAATTCCACAGGATGGATATGTAGTTTCCAACATTCTCCGTTTCTAAATCCAACACACCATTTTGTTGGTAAAGAAGTGAACAGCATCTGGTCAGACAAGGTCAGATCCGAACACCTGAAGAATTTGCTATCAGTACTCATCAAAACACTGGCTCAGCTCTTCTCATGCTACTTGTCTGAATGTAAGTTTCCATCCCAATGGAAAACTAGCAGACTTTACTACTGTACAAGAAGGGAGACATCCACAACATTGGCAACTATTGCCCCATCTGCCTGTTGTCTGTCATCTACAAGCTGTTCACTGGAATCATCCTGAATAGGGTTGGCAGAACACTAGATGAAGGACAACCACGCGAACAAGCCAGGTTCCAAAAAGGATTCAGCACCATCGACCATAACCGCATGATATCCAAGCTCATTGAGGTTTCATGAGAGTTCAAGATGCTGCTCTGTTTAACGTTCATTGGTTTAAAGAAGGCCTTTGATTCTGTTGAGACTGAAGCGGTCATCAAAGCCCTAGCAAAAACAGGGTGTTGCAAACTCAATACATTAGGATCCTTCCATGAGCTGTATTATGATTCACTACCAGGATATCACCATGCTACAAGGAAGTGATCGTCGATGTAAAGAGAGGGGTTAGGCAGGGAGATGCCATTGACCAAAATTCTTCAGTGCCACCTTCGGGAATGTCATGCAAGGGCTGGAATTGAAAGGCATGGCAGTGAAGATAGACAGTCGACAACTACACCACCTCCGCTTCGCTGATGACATCATACTAATTACACCAAGCATTAGCCAAGAGGCACAAATGCTGGCTGACTTCGACCATGAGTGTGGAAAGGTCGGACTGCAGCTGAATCTCATGAAGACAATGATCATGAGAAACAGACTTGTTCCTGATGTTCCATTTTCTCTCAACAGAACGAACAACTCTGAATGAAACAGTTCTGTGTACTTAGGTTGAGAACTCAACATGACGAGTGACCTGGACCTGAGCAGTAGTGCAGGATGAAGAGAGTGGTGTGGAATGCCTTCAAGAGCATCGAAGAAATAGCTAACAGGATGAAGAACCTCCGGCTTCAGGCACATCTGTTTGACTCCACCATTCTGCCTGCCCTAACATACACATCAGAGACATGAGCCCTATGAAAACAGGATGAAAATGTTATTCATGTCTCCCAAAGAGGAATCAAAAGTGCTATGTTTGGAGTACCATGCTTCACTCAAGTGAAAGAAGGAATCCGGAGTTCTGACCTTCATCGATGATAGAGAATCAGGGACTCTCTCTCGTTTGTCAAGGCATAGGAAATCAGATGGGCTGGACACGTAATACGATTTGAAGATGACCTCTGGATTAGAGCCATTACTGATTGGATTCCACTGGACGTCAAAAAGATCACATGGCCGCCCACCTATGGGATGGTCAGACTTCTTCATCAAAACCCTGAATAAACAGTTTGAGGCTCTTTGTGTTCCTGGAGCAAGATGATGCCACTGGGCTGCACTAGCATGTGACAGGGACAAATAAGAACAGTACTGGCGCCTGCTTGAGCAAATCGATGAATAACAGGATGTCAAGGGAATATTGGATTGATTTTATTTTAATTTTTATTAATTAAACACCATGAGGTACAGTTGTAGACTTACAAATTTTTGTGTTTGGATTTTAGTTATACAATGATCAAGTACCCATTCCTCTACCAGTGCCTATTCTCCACCACTAATGATCTCAGTATACCTCCCAACCCTCAAATCCCCCCCATCCCACCCCACCTCTGTGGCAGGGTATTCCATTTTGTTCTCTCTCTCCTTTTGGGTGTTGTAGTTTGCAATTGAGGTATTGAGTGGCAATCAGGTTCAGTCTATAAACTACTTTCAGCATGCATCTCCCATCCTGAGCAAATACTCCCAACACCCTTTACTTGAAGTTTCCTTCTCTATCTGAGCTGCCTTTTCCCCCAGCATGTGCGGCTGGCCTCAAAGTCATGGAGCAAAACTCCTCGTACTTATCTCAACTATTCTTGGGTGTTAGTCTCCTATTCTCCTCTTTATATTGCTTTATATTCCACAGATGAATGCAATCTTTCTATGTCTGTCCCTGTCTTTCTGACTCATTTCACGTAGCATGATACTTTCCATGTAGAACCATTTGTACGTAAATTTCAATATTTCATCTATTCAAACAGCTGCATAGTATTCCATTGTGTAGATGTACCAAAGTTTCTTTAACCAATCATCTGTTCTCAGGCACTCGGGTTTTACCCAGATTCTGGCTATTGTAAATACTGCTGCAATGAACAAACAAGTGCAAATGCCATTTCGACTATACTTTTTATGAATCTCTGGGATTTATTACTGGGATTGGTATTGTTGGGTCAAATGGGAGCTCAATTTCTAATTTTTTGAGAAGCAGCCATACTGTTTTCCAGAAAGGCTGAAACAGCGTACATTCGCACCAGCAGTGTAGGAGGGTCCCTTTCTCCCCATATCCACGCCAAAGCCGGTAGCTTTTGTTCTTTTGGGTATGTGCCGGTCTCTGTGGAATGAGGTAGTATCTCATTGTTATTTTGATCTACATGTCCCTGATTATTAGTGATGAAGAGCATTTTTATGTGGCTTTTGGTCATTTGGATTTCTTCCTTGAGTAATTTTCTATTCATTCCATCACCTCATTTTCTGATGGGGTTGTATGTTTTCTTCTTGCAAAGTTCAACTGGTGCTTTATATATACTTGATATCAACCTCTTGTCTGATGGGTATTGGGTGAATATCCTTTCCTATTCTGTTGATTTTCTTTGTATTTTGGTGACTGTATCTTTTGCGGTGCAGAGGCTTTTAAGTTTAAGATGGTCCCATTTGAAAAGGATATTCGCCGAATACACATCCGACAAGGGGTTGATATCAAGGATATACAAAGTACTGGGTGAACTCCACAAGAAGAAAACATCCAACCCCATCAAAATTGGGGCGATGAAATGAACAGAAACTTTCTCAAAGAAGAAATCCGAGTGGCTAAAAGACACATGAGAAAATGAACTACACCATCAATCATCAGGGAGATGCAGATCAAAACCACAATGAGATATAATTTCACACCACAGAGACTGGCCACATCCAAAATAACAGAGGCACCTGGTGTTGGCATGGATATGGCGAGAATGGGACCCTCCTTTACTGCTGGTGGGAATGCTGAATGGTTACGCCCTTTTAGAAAACAGTATGGACGATTCTCAAAAAATTAGAAATTGAGCTCCCATTTGACCCAACAATACCAGTCCTGGGAATATATCCAGAGAGGCAAAAAAGTATAGTCGAAGTGACATCTGCACTTGTTTGTTCATTGTAGCACTGTTAACAATAGCTAAAATCTGGAAAAAACCTGAGTACTTGAGAACAGATGACTGATTAAAGAAACTTTGGTACATCTACACAGTGGAGTACTATGTAGCTGTTAGAAAGGATGAAGTCATGAAATTTACATACAAATGGTACTATATGGAAAGTATCATGCTAAGCGAAATGAGTCAGAAAGAGAGGGACGGACATAGAAAGATTGCATTCATCTGTGGAGCATAAAGTAACAAAATAGGAGACTAACACTCAAGATTAGCTGAGATATGTACCAGGAGGTTTATTCCATGGCTTGGAGGCCAACCGCACACTCTAGGGGTGAAGGCGGTTTAGATAGAGAAGGAAGCACAAAACAAACGGTGTTTGGAGGATCCTCCCAGGATGGGAGATACATGCTGAAAGTAGACTGTAGACCGAACATGATTGCCACTCAATTCCTCTTTTGCAAACCACAGCACCCAAAAGGAGAGAAAGAAAAAAAGGGAATGCCCAGCCACAGAGTCAGGGTGGAATGGGGGTTAAGGGGTGGGAGGGATACTGCAATTAGTGGTGGTGGAGAGTGGGCACTGGTGTAGGGGTGTGTACTCGATCCTTGTATAACTGAAACCCAAGCACAAAAATTTGTAAGTCTACAACTGTACCTCATGGTGTTTCACTAATAAAAATTTTTAAAAAATATAGTCCCACTTGTTTATCTCTATTTCCATTTTGTTGGTCAGTGGAGTGTTGTCTTTGAAGATACTGTTAGCCTCAATATTGTGGATAGTTTTGCCGTCCTTGGCTTCAGAGTACCTAATGGATTCTGGCATTATGTTGAGATCTTTAATCCATTTTGATCTGACTTTTGTGCATGGTTTTAAGTCAAGGTCTAACGCCATTTTTGCAAGTGGTTGTCCAGTTATGCCAGCGCCATTTGTTAAAGAGGCTTTCCTTGCTCCATTTCACATTTCTTGCTCCTTTATCAAATATTAGATGTTCATATATTTGGGTTTTATTTAAGGATATTTCACTCTTTCCCATTAGTCTGCAGCTCTGCCTTTGTTCCAGTACCATGCTGTTTTCATTATTAGCGCTTTGTAGTAGAGTTGAGGAGGGTAATGTCTCCCAATGTCTTTTCCCCAAGTATTACTTTAGATATTCGTGGGCGTTTGTTGTTTCATATGAGTTCCATGAGTTCTTGATCCATTTCTTTGCAGAAATTCATGGGTATCCCATAGGGATCTCATTGAATCTGTATAGTGCTTTGGGGAGTATTGCCATTTTGACAATGTTAATGACCCCTATACATGAGCAAGGGATATGTTTCTATTTCCTCATATCCTCTTTTATTTCATGGAGTAGCATTTTGTAGTTTTTGTTGTAGAGGTCCTTTAGGTCTTTATTAAGACTGATTCCAAGGTAGTTGATTTTCTGGGGCATGATTGTAAACGGGATTGTTTTTTTTTTTTCATGTTATTTTCTTCTGTCACATTATTTACGTATAGGAAGGACATGGATTTTTGGTTATTAATTTTATGGCCTGCTACTTTACTGCACAATTCTATAATTTCTAGGAGTTTCTTGGTAGAGGCTTTAGGATTTTCTAGATATAGTATCATATCATCTGTGAATAGTGATAGCTTGATTTCTTCCTTTCCTATCTGTGTGCCCTTAATATATTTTTCTTGCCTAACCGCTATTGTCAGTAATTCTAGTACTATATTGAACAGAAGTGGTGAGAGTGGGCATCCTTTTCTTGTTCCTGATCTTAGAGGGAAGTCCCTTAGTTTTTCCCCACGGAGGATAATCCTTTCCATACGTTTGTTGTAAATGGCTTTGACTATCTTGAGGAAGGTTCCTTCAATACTCATTTTGGTGAGAGTTTTCATCATAAATGCATGTTAGATCTTGTCAAATGCTTTTTCTGCATCTATTGATATTATCCTATCATTTTTATCTTTACTGTTGTTGATATGATGGATTATGTTGATTGATTTACAAATGTCAAACCATCCTTGCATCCCACGGATGAATCCCACCTGGTCGTGGTGTATGATCTTTTGATGAGCTGTTGGATTCTATTTGCTAATATTTTGTTGAGGATTTTCACATCCGTGTTCAACAGGGATATTGGCCTATAGTTTTCTTTGTCGGTGGTGTCTTTGTTTGCTTTTGGTATTACGGAGATATGTGCCTTATAGAAACTGTTTGGGAGAATATCTGTTTTTTTTTTTTTCAATTTCCTGGAAAAGCTTGAGGAGAACTGGCAACAGGTCCTCTTTAAATATTTGTAAGAATTTGCTAGTGAATACATATGGGCCTGGGCTTTTGTTTTGGGGAAGACTTTTGATTTCAGTTTCAATTTCCTTGATATGAATGGGTCTGTTCAGGTATTCCAAGTCTTCTTGGTTCAATCTTGGGAAATTATTGGAATCTAGAAATTTATCCATTTCTTCTAAGTTCTATTGTTTCATGGCATACAGACTCTAAAAGTAGTCTCTGATGATCTTTTGAATTTCATTGATTTCTGTTGTGATGTCCCCTTTTTAATTTCGAATTCGGTTTATTAGGGTTTTCTCTTTCTCTTTCTTTGTGAGTCTTGCTAGTGGTAATCAATCTTCTTTATTTTCTCAAAGAAACAGCACTTGGTTTCATTGACCTTTAATTTCTTCTCTACATTTTATTATTTCTTTCCTTCGGCTGGATTTGGGTTCCTTTTGTTAGTCTTTTTTTAAGATATTGACCTGTGATGTCAGGTTATCACTGTAGGTCCTTTCTTCCTTCCTTAGGAATTATTTCAAAGCTATCAATTTTTCTTTAACGTAGCTTTAGCTGCATCCAATAGGTTCTGGTAGTTCGTGTCTTCATTCTCATTTTTTCTGGGTATCTTTTGATTTTATCCTAGACTTCCTTCCTGACCCACTCATTATTCAACGTTGAGTTGTTTAATTTCCAGGTGTTTGATTTGGTTCTCTGTGTCTGTGTGTGATTAGCTTCTATCTTCAGTGAATCGTGGTCTGAAAAGATTGTTGATACTATTTCTATCTTTCTGATTCGATTGAGGTATGTTTTGTGATGTTGCATGTGGTCTATTTTTGCACTGGAAAATAATGTGTATTCTTTCTTTGGGGGGTGTAAAGCCCTGTATAAGTCTATTAGCCCTCTCTCTTCTATTTTTTCCTTCAAGGCCAATGTTTCCTTGCTGAGTTTTGTTCTTGTTGATCTCTCCAGAGGTGATAAGGCGGTGTTGAAGTCTCCAATTACTATTGTCTTGCCAGCAGTGTCCTCCTTAAAATCTGTTAGCAGTTGTTTTATGTTCCCTCATTAGGTGCATATACATTTAAGAGTGTGATTTTTTCCTGTTGTACATAGTCCTTGATAAATAGAAAATGCCTTTCGCTGTCACTTCTAATCTTTTTCAAACTGAAATCTATATTGTTGGATACTAGTATGGCCACCTCAGCTTTTTTGAGGAAGCTACTTGCTTCCAAGATTGTTTTACATCCTTTAACTTTCAGTCTGTGTTTGCTCTGACTATTCAGATGTGTTTCTTGTACGCAGCAGAATGTTGGTCAGTTTCTGGATCCATTTTGCCACTTTGTGTCTCTTAATTGGTGCATTTAGACCATTGACATTGAGAGAGATTTTTGTCATTGGGGCTTGTGCCATCTTTCTATAGGTGTTGATTGTGTTTATGGGTGTTTTCCGTCTTTTCTTAGAGGAGTCCCTTTAGTTCTTTTAGGTTTGGTTTTGAGTCTATGAAGTTCCTGAGCTGTTGTTTGTCTATAAAATGTTTTTTTGTTCCATTGAGTTTGAGCGAAAGTTTAGCTGGATAAAGTTTTCTTGGTAAGGCATTCATTTCATTGAATTCTTTTTTTTCCCACTATATCCTACCTTTGTCTTAAGGCCTGGAGAGTTTTCTCTGATAGGTCTGCTGTAAATCTAAGGCATGCTCCTTTGTATGTGATTTCCTTCTTTGACATTGCTTATTGCATTATTGTGTTTCTTTCCACGGCATCCATCATTCTGACTATGATATGCCTTGTAGTGTTTTTATTAAGGTCTCTTTTAGCTAGCACCCTTCTGGCTCCTTGGATCTGGATGTTTGCATTCTTTAACTCTGGACACTTTTCAGCAATGATTTCTTTCACTGTGGTTTTTTCATTAGAGTTGCCTCCTTGTCCTTCTGGTACTCTGATGATTCTAATGCTGTTCCTCTTGGCGTCATTCTCTATGTTTCTTATTCGCTATAGAGCTATTTTGGGTCTTTTCCCATTGTTTGTTGTTGCCTATACAATTTCAGCGGCTCATCTTCAAGCTCACTGATCCTGTCTTCGGCTGTATTCATTCTACTCTTGAGGACACCCACTGAGTTTTTAATTTCATCTACTAAATCCTTTATTTGTGACACCTCTTTTTGTAGCTTTTTCATTTCTGCTTTCATTTCTTCCTTTATTTTCTTGACTATCCGATCCATTGTTTATTTCATTTCTTCCTTTAATTTTCTGCATGTCTGCTCCATTGATTCTTTGAGTTCCTTGAATATCCTCAATATTTCATCTCGGAATTCTTTATTGGAGAGATAATATTTGTGCTTAGCCCCTTTTGAGGATTCGGGACTCTTTTCGTCATCTTCTCGTAGTGGAGATTTGAGCTGTTTCTTCATGTTGTTGTGGTTTTATAGAGGTAGAAACTTCAAGTTCAGTAGCACTGTTCCCTCTTACTGTGGGAAAGGGTTCCGAATGAGCTTGTTCGATGGTGGTCACCCTTCTCCTCTTCTAGAATACGTCCTTCCTCTCAGACATTATTCTGTTACTTATGATAGGCATCTAGTGAAGCATGGGAGAATTTGCTCTTTTATATAGGGCTTGTGCAGCCTTTTTGTGTACACTGGTTTTTTAATGGATTTGGCGTAAGCCAATGGATTGTTGTCGTATTGTGTTTGAGGCTGCTGGGTCATTTTGCACAGAATTAGGTGATATAGGTTGGGATGTGTGTTGAGAGTGCTGGAATGGGGAAAATAACTGTGCTGGCCACACCAAAGGCCATGCCCACTTTTGAGGAGGCCACTCCCACTACCGCAGAGGCCACGCTCCCAGCCTTTCCAGATGCTGGTACCTGGGCCCAAGGGCTTGTGCAGAAGATAGGCGGGGGTTAGGTGGGCGGGTGTCTGGGGCAGAACTCCAGCGGGTGCCCTCAGAGATCTGTCTCGCTGGCAGGCGATGGGGGCCTCAGGCTGGGGCGTGGTGGGGTGGGAAGGAGCACAGTCTGTCCCAGGTGTGCAGTGAAATGCGGAGGTGGATTGAATTTTTTGTGGGGCACAAGATTTTGTGACCTCTTTGTCATGAGTTACAATCACATTCTTCCTGAAATACCTGTATTTTAATTTTTCTCTTCTTTTTTTATTTGCCAAAAAATCCTTGTTTTTCTAAGCATGACAGATTTTCTTTGAAAGTTCTGAGGAAGGGGGAGGAGGAGGGGAGGGAGAGAGGAAGAAAGAAAGAAAGAAAGAAAGAAAGAAAGAAAGAAAGAAAGAAAGAGAGAAATGTGCTCAAGAATTAACACAGACTTCTCCAGCGGGGGGAGAGAGAGAGAAAGAGAGAGAGACCTAATATACATTTCCAGGATAAAGTATGGAGGATTGAAAGTACACATCTCAGAATGAAGATGCAGGCAGCTCATGTGCTCAGGCACCACAGCAATACATGGACACAGGTACCACATGTACATACTTCCTTTGCTCCAAGTTAACTTTTATAGTGTTTCTCCCAAGTTGTACTATGTGGGGCTTTCTACCTAGGTAAGAGTCCATTGATAAGGTAGTTTCCAAGGTAAAGCAATTGGGATAATTGTCTTCTGTGAAATTCTTTTCCTGAACCTTATTTCTGCTGGAGTTTCTCACAAGGGGGGTCCAGCCTTCTCTATACCTGCAGTGGTGCCATGAAAATCTTTAAATCTTAAAGCCAAAAATGGGCGCAGTTTCATTTTCTGGAGCTTCTTCAGACTGACCAAAAGACTGTAGACATTGCCTGCATAAGGGGTGAAATCTCATGCAATGGTTCATTGGGTTTCATATCTGTCAGTCTGAAAGTCTGAAAAAAAGAGAACTTCATCAGAACTGGATAAGTAAGCAGCCTTTTCTCTGTCCTTGGAAGGGCAGAGTAGTTTGCTGCTTTAGAAAAGTTAAAGCAACAACAACAACAACAAAGAAACGTAGTTCTATACCTACTTCTATAATTATAAAATAAGTTATTTCTCAACCATCAATTTTTTATAGAAAAGAACTTACTTTGTACAGATTCTCTAATGGATTCTCTTATGGACCATTTACCCATATCTTCAGTGGGTTCACAGGAGTAGGTTGACTTGTTCTCTGTCAGAGTATTGTAACTGGGTGGTGTAGGTGAAACTGATTTTATGTTGGACAGGTGAACCCAACTAGAAATTCCATTAAGTTTCACAGTGGTCAGGGTGCTCAGGATAACTTAATAATGTCCCTTCCACTTATGCAACAGTTGATATGAAAGGGAGTCCAGTTTTCCAAGCTTTTTGTAAGACCCAATTTCCAGGTTCAATTTTGTTCATAGGTAATGCTTTATTTGGGTGCGTCAAAACAACAATTCTATATTCCTGAATTGGTTGATTCACTTGTATTAGATTAACAACATACTTTATTGGTCCTAAACATTCATCCAACAAGAAATCCATTATTAAAATGGAGTCCATATAGCAGAATATAACTGCTATATCATTATAGATCTGCACTTTCTCCACTAGTTTTAGAATTTATTTTCTATGCTTTATTGGATAATTTTTGCTACTAAAATTTTATTCTTCAAGCCATTGGGGAGATGCAAATCAAAATAACCATGAGATATCATCTCACACCACAGAGACAGGCACACATTCAAAAGAACAAAAGCAACCAGTGCTAGCGTGGATGTGGGGGGAAAGGGACACTCTTTCACTGTTGGTGGGAATGCCCACTAGTCCAGCCTTTCTAGAAAACAATATGGACGGTCCTTCAAAAACTAGAAATTGAGCTTCCATGTGACCCCGTGTGATCCCTTTTTTCCTCTGCCGGTACCTTCATGCATGTGGAGCTATAAAACCCAGCTCCAAGAAGAGAACAGCGCAGAGTCTCCTGCCCCCGTGCCTGGCTGTCCACTCCAGGGCCCCTTGGAGGGGGGCGGGTTGAGTTTCTCTCTCCGCCCTGAGCAGAGCTCTGGTAGCTGAAGACCTCGAGAACCAGCCGCAACCATGCTGAGACCACTCTCCACACGCATGAAGGTACCAGCAGAGGAACAAAGGCATGTGGGTCCCAGGGCTGAATTCTCTGAGCCTGCTCGGATCAGGGCTGAGCATCCTCCAGCCAGATCCTCCATCTTCCAGTAGGCAGGGATCATACCCACCAACTGGCCCCCTGGCCCCATGTAATCCCATCAACGGCCAAGACCTAGAGACTATAAAACCCAGCTCCCAGAAGAGAACAGCGCAGAGTCTCCTGCCCTGCGCCTGGCTGTCCTCACCGGGGCCCCTTGGAGGGGGCGGGTTGAGTTTCCCTGCCTACCCCAAGCAGAGCTCCGGCAGCTGAAGACCTCCAGAACCAGCCGCAACCATGCTGAGACCACTCTCCACACGCATGAAGGTACCAGCAGAGGAACAAAGGCATGTGGGTCCCAGGGCTGAGTTCTCTGAGCCTGCTCGGATCAGGGCTGAGCATCCTCCAGCCAGATCCTCCATCTTCCAGTAGGCAGAGGTCGCACCCACCAACTGCCCCCCCGGCGCCATGTAATTCCATCAATGGCCAAGACCCAGAGACTATAAAACCCAGCTCCTGGATGTGCGTGGCCACATGCGCGGCTGCGTGACATCTTATTATCTCATTCTTACTTTGGACAACCTGGCAGGCTACCGAATGTAGCCTTCCCACACAGCAGAGTCTGACAAACTCCCCGTGGTGTACTCAATATGCCAAATACCAGTAACAATGATGGGTCTCATTCTCCTGACCCTGAAAGATATTAAAATCTCAGGGCTAGGGCGAAGGAGATGTTACTGGTGCCTGCTTGAGGCATCGACAAACAACAGGATTTAAACACTAAAAAGAACTAGAATCTGATTTAAACAAAAAAACAAGGTAGAGGAAAATAATTTTCTCTCCACCTTTGCTTTAAATTTGCCAGATGCTTAATGAAACTGGTTTGTTCTTTTGTGTAAGCACATCAAGAAAAGAGAACTCTCCACTTGGTGTATCCTATTTTTTACTGAGTTGTCCTGGGGATTTGTTAAGGACAGAGCAAGTGTTTGACATTTATAAAGGCACTCATTTTCTTTTTTCTTAATTTTTCTTCCCCTCCCCCACTCTACTTAAACACTGTGGTTTACAGAATTTCTCATGATGATTATTTTGCATTCAGTACTCCAACACCCATCCCATCACCACTATCACTGTCCCTCCACAATTGTCTCTATTTTACCAATTACTCCTCAAGCCTGTCTCTATGACAGGCACACAATAATTTATTTTATATTGCTTGGTACTACTAAATAGGTATGGAAATAATAAAAATATTTCTGTAGAGGAAATTTTGTGAAAATTCTTGTATCTCACTATGGAGGACATTAAGTCCTTGTCTTAGGGTTTGCAAAGCTGTTACTGCAGATCAAGACTTCTGTATTAATGTTTTGTTGGTCTAGAATAGTTGACTTCTGCATTATATTCTATCCAATTTGGTGTGCTCCTACCAGGATATCTGTGTTACAGAGTTTGGAGATGTTGATTTGGAAAATTCAGAATATTAAACTGGGTAGCTGGTAGGTGAGCATGGCTGATGGGTCTTCTGGAAGTATAGGGAAGTGGGGCGAGGTCTCCCAGCCTGACTCTGAGAAGGCATGGAGCTTTCAACCACAAACACCGGTATTCCCGAAGTTTTCAGCAGATTAGGTTTTCTGTGGAGTTCCATACTGAAGCAATTGGGTCAGGCCAGTGGCATGTCAGAGGCTATAGAGTGTGGAAGCTGTGTAAACTCAAGAAAGGGTCACTGCACACAGCGACAGTGGCTCTATCTCTCCCGCCGCCTGCGTTCGGTAGTCTCACCCTTCTTCCCCCACCCCGGGGAGGTTGATGGCGATGGGCAGACAAAGGAAGGAACGAGGGCCAGACTGGTTGGCCTTAGTCGCAGTTTATTCCAATCCTCTCTCCATCCACACCAGTCTCTCTTCTCTGCCTCTTCCTTCGTTTCTTCCCCACCATGCTATTTCATTCTCCTTCTCCATCCCCCTTCATCCTCCTTCTCTGGAGTCTGGATTCTGATACCTCTTTCTCTTCCTTCTGATCCCCCAGCCCACTCTTACAGTCTAGTTAAATCCCAAAGCATGAGGGGTTGGGGTAATAATTACACATAGGTGTGGTCACAATCAATAGGGGTAGAATTCTTTCCCTCAAGGAAAGGCGCTCCTAGGACAGATCCTCTCTCAGCAGGACGACCCACCCTAGAGCTGAATCTTGTGGGTGTGTCTCTCCTCTCCTTGTCTGACAAGCATATAAGAATATATAATATAAATATATAGGTAAAGGTAAAGGTAAAGGCCCTCCCGTTGATCGTCGATTTGCTCGAGCAGGCCCAGTAACGTCTCCATTGGAGACTTTGTTGTTACTGTGTTTGGCATATCGAATACTCTCAGTAGCTTGCCGGGCTCTTCGAGAGGGGCAGAGGAATCGAATTCGGGTCGGCCATGTTGGCTGCTTGTAAGGCGAACGCCCTACCACTGTGCTATAAAATCATTTTGTATGGATACAGTAAGAGATATCTTAAACTTATAGAATTGTTCTCCTAGGGCCATCTCGATCTCAGACTACAGTGCTCAGGCCAGATAGTCTTTCCCACCCCTAGCAGGATCCTAGTCTCGTTGTTACTTTTGGACCATGACAGCATTTGTCTATGATCAAACTCTTAACTTATAGTTAAGAATCGTAGCACTTTGGCCTGGCCCATTTCGATGCCAGGGTATCTCACCACTTGCCCTGGGTTCATTCAGTCCCTCGTCGGGACCCTACTATTGGGGTGTTAGGAACTAAGGGCAACTGAGGCTTAAGTCGTGAAAGCAGATGCCCTGGAGTGAATAATATTCAAAGCCAATCAAATCCTAAGCTACAAAGCATAATATTAACGTTCTTCCTGTATCTATACAAAAAGGGCATTGCTTTAAAGTAAACTGTTAATAAGGCATCTGGAGAGGAGAAAGGCAATATTTCACTCAGACATATAAAATCATAGATTTCTGAGGAATCTAATCTTACAAGTTAACAGAGTCTGATTAGGGGGAAAGCTGATTAACTGGTTGGGGAGGAGAGCATAGGGAAGAATGTTTACAGATAAACACAATGGAATGGAAGTGCCTCAGGAGCACTGTGATAGGTGTAACCAGATAAACCTAAGCTCCTTGTGGAGGAAGGACAAAGCAATGTCATCCTACAGAAGCACCTTCTGGGGCTTTGTTTTGGTGGTATCTGGCCCACCCCTTCCCAGATCACCCGGGAGGTCTCAGCAGGGAAAAGATATCAGAAATTTTTGCGGTTGCTTGATCTCTTTTGAACACTCTAATTTTTTTCAAAAAAATTTTCTTTTCGGATCGGAGCTGAGCATCCTCCACCAAGATCCTCCGAATTCCAGTAGGCGGGGGTCACACCCATCAACTGGCCCCCTGGCGCCATGTAATCCCATCAATGGCCAAGACTCAGAGACTAAAAAAACAGCTCCCGGAAGAGAACAGCTCAGTCTCCTGCCCCCGCGCCTGGCTGTTCCTCACCTGGGCCCCTTGGAGGGGAGCGGGTTGAGCTTTCCTCCCCACCCCGACCAGGGCTCCGGCAGCCGAAGACCTCCAGGACCAGCCACCATCATGCTGAGACCACTCTCCGCACACCTGAAGGTACCGGCAGAGGAACAAAGGCAAGCAGGACCCGGGGCCGAGATCTCCAAGCCTACTCAGATCAGAGATGAGCATCCTCCACCCAGATCCTCCGAATTCCAGTAGGCGGGGGTCACACCCACCAACTGGTCCCCTGGCGCAGTGTAATCCCATCAATGGCCAAGACTCAGAGACTATAAAAACCATCTCCCGGAACCACGTGGCCACATTCACGGCTGTGCGACATCTTATTATGACAACTTATTATCTAATTCCTACTTTGGACAAACTGGCAGGCTACCGAATGTAGCCTGCCCACACGACAAAGTCTGGCAAACTCCCTGTGGCGTACCCAATATGCCAAATACCAGTAACAATGATGGGTATCATTCTCCTAAAGAGCCTTGAATATAATCTCAGGGCTAGGATGAAGGAGACGTTACTGGGGCCTGCTCGAGGCAATCGACGAATAACGGGATGGTCATGATTCGTGATCTCTTTTGGGATTTATTTATCAGTCTCTGGATAAAGGCTGGAAGATGAGTTTACCTGGCATAGGTGATGGGATGTGGGCAGCCACTAATATTCTTTAATTGTCATGTAAAGGGTTACCCAGGTTTAGTCACTGTGAATTTGTGAAAAATAGGTCAGCATGATGAGCTGGAGTTGGCCTTGAACCTCTCATACTTTGTAGGAGTGACCTGGCGGAAGGAGTCCATCACATCCCTCTCCAATATTTGGAGAGATTCTGGTTTCCAACAACTTCTTTGACGCTGAGAGCAGGGACAAGTCTGTGGTCAGTCATTGCAGATCTACAGAATTGCACATTTCTCATGTTCCACAACAAGCATAATTTCTGATTCTTTGAGTCAGCCTGCTTCTGGGATAGCCCTGAAGTCTGTAAGATAACAATGCCTCTTATTACTAGACCTCTTGTTTAAACCAATTCTGCTGACTCAGTTTCCCTTGAATAGGGCTTCAGGATTTCATAACTGTGTCCAGAGATTTCCCATCTTTAATATAGACAGATGTTACTATAGAGAGAATAGTCATCTTTTCTAGATTTATGCAAACCAACATAGTTCCAAAATGCATAAAAATATACTGAAGGTGCCAAGAAAAGAAAAAAGCAAAAGCATATTACTTTATTCACAGTAAGAAACAATCTACACTTGCTGTTGGTCAGAGATCAAAAGAAGCATTGTTAAAATCTGTAGAACATACAGCTTAATAATATTGTTTAATTATTTAGTCTCATGTTGATTTCCTGAAACTTCATTTACCATAACTTTTTACTCTGTGGTAATTGTTAAAGATATTTTCCTGCAGACCTTTCTGAATAAAAAACATTAAATGCTCTGTAGATGTGACCAAAAACTTTGGGATTCTCACAGTCGATGATATTACAACACATACACATTTGGCAAGAAAGTTTACTCCACATTATGAATTAACCAGAGCATATTTGTCTTTTGAGTTTTTGTGCTTTATAGGAAAAACACATTTTACAGGTTTAATTGCTCACGAAGATTACGATGGAACAGCAAGGATTTCACAATTGTGGATAAAATTCTCTTAAGGTCAAGACTAGGTTTGCTATCTGGTGACAAAGCTGATATGAAATAGAGTTATAATGAGAGTAGCATACATTTTCAGGTCCTATGCAGACAAACAAATAATGCAGTCTGAAAAAGCTGATCACAGATATTTCCCACTTTTATTTTACCTAATTCTTCCTTCTTAGAAACCACTAAAGTAAAAGGGGCTCTTTGTAGAATACAGTATTGTCCTTTTTATCTTCAGTATGCTATCAGTAGGTAACTAATTAACAAACAAAAGTTTCCTGAGAGAAGGATTCCTCAGGAGTGGAGAAGCGAGAAATGATGCTTTTAGTGCAATTCCTAGGGGTATTTGAGCCTCCGAAACTGCCAGGGTTTTCTCTCAAACACTCTAAAAGGTGAGTTAGGAATTGATGTCTAATTTTCCATACTTATGAGTAACAATAACTTATGGAGAGGAAAAGCTAAAATAGGTGGGTTTTGTCTCTTTAATTTCTCCTTCAAGTATTTTCACCTTTTAAAATTTATATCCCTGGTGAAACTTTCTATTATCTGCTATAACTTTTGCAGGAGAAGACTTTATTTCCTTAAAGTGTACAGGAAGTGATGCCACCCCATTACCCAGCAAGGAAACTAAAAGTTGCAGGAGAGAATGCTACCCTATGCTCTGTCAGGGGTCTTGAAAAGTTGTAAGAGACCCATTGATTTGGATGTTCAATCAATTATCTCTGTGATCCACCCCTAGAGTACCTAGGGTCTGACCTGGCCTCCAATGTGACCATAGTTGTGTGTTGATACTAACCTAGAGTGCTGTGGCTTTGGAAGACCTTGATTCTGGATATAGAGTGAAGATGGTTCTGCCTTGCTAATATGTGGCAACTTTTCTTACTAGTTCTTTCTGTGAGTCTTTAGTTTGCTTAGACTAGAGCTGGCCTCATTAACATTTCAATTCCCTCCCAGAAATCTTTAGCTAACTCCCTTTGTTGAACTGAGAGACAAGATAAGAGAAAGGGTTCATGCCTGGGGGGTGGTACTATCTTATGCCATAGTACCCCAGAATCTTTTAGTTCTTGAAAACTTGTGTCATTCCCATTGTGGTTGGTGCAAAGGAGACATATATACAAGGGAGAAGGTGCCTCCTCTCAGAGACCGCACAGAGAGCATACCTCCATAGATTTTACCACCTAACTCTGAAAATTCTTCACTGTATCATCTCTTCATCCCTTCTTAGTCACCACTTAATGAAGTCAGTGGAGTCCCAGGTGCCTTATGTGAAGTAGGGAGGAGAGAGGTCTTGGAAATGAAATGTGCCTTGAGAAGAAAATTTTCTTTCTATCCACCTTTTCCAAATGGGAATTATGGGGAAATGTAGGACTGATAAGTCTATGGTGAACCTTTATTTTTTGTATGTAGGAGTATTGCTATTTATTCAGCCATTGATTATGCTGATTGAATTGGACATGAACTCCACCTTACTTTTTTCCCATTTTATAAAGTTATTTATTGAATGACCGTGAGAGCAGTTACAAAGCTTTTGGGTTTAAGTCTCAATTACGTAGACATCAAACACCTGTCCTTTCACCAGTGCCCATTCTCCACCACCAAAAACCCCAGTATACTCCGCATCCCACACCCTCCCCCTACCTGTGGAGCAGATGATTTCCACATTACTCTCTCTCTCTCTCTCTACTTTGATTACATTCAATATTTCAACACCATACCCACCATTATTATTGGGGATTTTACCCCAACACTCAGATATGCCAAAAAGTCAACTATAGACCATTTATTTTCTATTGCTAATTGTGAATAACATATGATGTCGCACGGCTGCAGTAGTGGCAACGTGATTTTGGAATTCTGAAATTTTAACAATTAAATCTGGAGGGATTTCTGCCAAAATCTGCTGAGTTCTGAGATTTGTTCCTGAGTCTCTGGGCTCATGACTATTATGCAGCTTAATCAGGAGCCAGAGAGGCCGTTCATGGGAGGCGACTCAGGGTCTTGTTGGGGTGGGGAGGAAAGGGCTGACTCCACCCCCGTCCTGTGAGTCCCCGCGTGTCTCATCACTGTGGGCCCAAACCTGACTGTCCAATGAACTCTGGAAGATGTTTGGTGAGCCTTTCTACTTGCAGGA
Organism: Sorex fumeus; assembly: GCF_029834395.1. Taxonomy (NCBI): domain Eukaryota; kingdom Metazoa; phylum Chordata; class Mammalia; order Eulipotyphla; family Soricidae; genus Sorex; species Sorex fumeus. Next base: position 17,608,602 of record NW_026606107.1, on the reverse strand, counting down.
AAGGAAAGTCAGTCCTAGTCCTCACTCAGGTCTTTCAATTGCTTCAATTTTGCCTCCTCTTAGTAGACTGGTATTTTCTGTATTCTCCAAGTATGGTATCATGTTGTTGCTTTGTCTTTGTGAAATCATTCTTAATTCTCATTTCTGAAAAGATAAAAGAACAACTTCAAATCAATCTCCTTAGTGAATATTGATGCCAAAATATTCAAATAAACCTTAGCAAACTGAATATAATAGCTATCAAAAAACCATATGCCACAATTAACTAGGAATGCAAGGGCAGCTCAATATAAGGAACTAAATTAGCAAAATACAGCACATCAGTAAAAGAAAATATAAAAATCATATGACCAGATCAATTGATGCAGAGAAAGCTTTTGACAAGATACAAAGCATTCACACTGAGATCAAGTACAATGTAAATATGTCCACTGTCTCCTCTCTTATTCAACATTGTATTAGAAATTCTAGCGATTACAATCATGTAAGAAAAGAAAATCAAAGGGGTCCAAATTGGAAAAAATACTCAAATTATCTCTGAAAATGCATGATATTATACATAGAAGACCAAAGAAAGTCCACAAAAGAAAACCAACAAACTTCTAGAAACAATAAACCCAATACAGAAAAATGGCTTACTACAAAATCAATATAAAAAGTTGATCGCATTCTTCTATACAAATAGCAAATCAGAGGAGAAAAAGATCTAAGAATCTGACCCATTCAAAATAGTGTCCAAGAATTCAAGTATCTAGGAATGAACTTAACAAAAGAGGTGGGATATATCTATATTATGAAAAATTTCACTTAAGGGAACTTTCTTAAGTGAAAACACTTAAATAAATAGATAACCTTAGAAAATGAAAAAACATTCCATGATCTTGGATAGGAAGAATAAATACAGTCAAAATAACCATATTACCTAAACTACTATATGGATTCAATCCAACCCTTATCCCAATTCAGACAACATTCTTCAAGGACTTAGAAAAGTCCATAATAAAGTTTGTATGGAATCGTAAATACGCTGAATAGCCAAAATGATATTTAAAATTAGAAAACATTACCAAACATTTTAAGTATATGGCACATTGTTTTATATACAAAAGATATGAGAGCATACAGAAAGACATTGTGACTTCCCTAGGAGCCTCACGCTATGGGTGTGGAGATGGCTCTTTCCCCCCACTCCAACGAAATCTTGAGTCGCCACCAATGAACAACCTCTCTGGCTCCTGATCAAGCCGTTTAATGGCCATGATCCTAGAGACTCGGAAACAAATCACGGAAACCAGCGGATTTTGGCAGAAATGAGTCCAGTCCCTGCAGCAGATTACTGGCACTGGGTCACCCCAGGAGGGAATAGGTTTTCTGCCTTGGCTTGTTCCCGCTGGCGGCCCGGTGGCCACCATCCTCCAGAGGCTACTGGACAATCAGGTTTGGGTCTGCAGTGACGAGACACACGGGGCCTCACAGGATAGGGTGGAGCCGACCCTTTCCTCCCCGTCCCAACAAGAGCCCAAGTCCCACAAACGGCCTCTCTGGCTCCTGATCAAGATGCTTAACAGCCATGATCCCAGAGACTCAGAAACAAATCTTGAAGTCCAGTGGCTTTTGGCAGAAATGCTTTCGGACCCGGCAGTAGTTTACTGTCGCTGGGCCATCCCGGGGTGAAAGAGTGCTGTCCCTCCACCTGTTCTCCCTTGGTGGCTCTGTGACCACCATCTGCCAGAAGCCACTGGACAGTCAGGTTTGGGCCCGCAGTGATGAGAAACGTGGAGCCTCACGGGATGGGGGTTGAGCCGGCCCTTTCCTCCCCATACAACATGACTCCAAGTCGTCACCCAAAAATGGCCTCTCTGGCTTCTGAACAAGCTGCTTAACGGCCATGATCCAAGAGACTCAGGAACAAATCTCGGAACCCAGGAGGTTTTGGCACAAACCCCTCCAGATTTAATTGTTAAAATTTTGGAATTTCAAAATCGTGCGGCCTCTACTGCAGCCACACGACATCATATGTTATACATAACCAGCAATAGAAAACAAATTGTCTACGGTTGGCTTTTCAGCAGATCTGAATGTTGGAGTAAAATCCCAAATAATAATGGTGGGTCTGGTGTCAAAATATTGAATATAATCAAAGTAGAGTGAGAGTAATGTAGAAATCATCTGCCCTACAGGTAGGGGGAGGGTGTGGGATGAAGGGATATTGGGGTTTTGGGGGGTGGAGAATGGGCAATGGTGAAGGGATGGGTGTTTCATTCTATGACTGAGACTTAAACCTGAAAGTTTTGTAACTGCTCTCACGGTGAATCAATAAATAAAATTATAAAAATTGAAAAAAAGTAAGGTGGAATTCATGCCCAATTCAATCAGCTAATCAGTGGCTGAATAAATAGCAGTACTCCTACATAAAAAAGACATTGTCTTCCTCATTAAGTTTATAATTTTCTTGTACTATGCCCACACCATCCTCTTCATTCAATAAATAATCAATCATTGTAAATCAATCATTGTAATGATGGTTACAGCAATGAATAGTGAAATTTAAAATGTTCGAGTTCCAACTGGAAGATAGTTTGGAGGAGGGAAACTTTATGCACCTCTGTAATCATAATAACTATTAATTATTTATTTCATGACTAAGAAAAAAACACAAAGCAGAATAAGATATTTGTTACAATATTTCTATGTTCATGGTACAGGCGCTGCATGTATAATTTCACATATTTAGAAGTTTAGAAAAATGATATACAAACTACAGTGAAAGAAAATTGGGTCGGATAAAATAGGAATTGCACATTATGAACAGAGAAATGTAGATTCAAACTCAAGGCTACCTGACTCTAAACCCCATACTTCTTTACAGCCTATATTGCTATAACTACTATAGGGTACTCTCGGTGACAAGGTTAAAATGATATAAATAGCTGGATGTAAGGAAAATTTATTGCTTTCTCCAATTTCTAGTCAAAAATTATTCACTTGATAACATGAAATCTGCCTGCCTTCAGAATCCCTGCAGACCTCCATCACCTCCACTACCTCCACTACCTGGCCGCCGACACACTCCAGGACGTTTTCTGGACACTCAGGCTGAGACTACGCACGAGTGAAGCCCCACAGAGCAAGGGAAGCAGATCTCTGGACCTCTGACTCCAGGCTCAACGGACCTGAGAAAAGAGATCCTCTGCCTGCTCCCAGAATCCCGGCAGACCTCTATTACCTCCACTACCTCCACTACCCGGCCGCTGACACACTCCAGGACATTTTCTGGACACATCATAAAACACTTAATATAAGATTACCCACACCATATTTGATTGTGTTAAAGTATGGTTTGAACCATGGGAACACCTGTAAGGATGATTAGAGGCCACCTTAAAAGCCTCTATTCCTCTCAGAGAGACTGGAAAGCTACCAAAAGTGTTCCGCCCACATGGCAGAGCGTGGCAAGCTATCCGTGGTGTATTCAATATGCCAAAACAAGTAAGTAAAATGGGTCTCATTCCCTGACCCTGAAAGAGCCACCAATATGGCAGGGTTAATAAGGATGACGTTGGAGAGGCTGATAAAATCTCAGGGCCAACCTAGGCTGCCAAAAGGAGGAAAGAAAAAAATGACTGTCTGTACTTTTAATGCACGTATGCTGGCTGGAGCGATAGCACAGCGGGTAGGGCGTTCGCCTTACAAGCGGCCAACATGGCCGACCCGAGTTCTATTCCTCTGCCCCTCTCGGAGAGCCCGGCAAGCTACCGAGAGTATTCGATATGCCAGACACAGTAACAACAAAGTCTCCAATGGAGACGTTACTGGGCCCGCTTGAGCAAATCGACGATCAACGGGAGGGCCTTTACCTTTACCTTTACCTTTATGCTGGCATCAGATGCATCCATAGAGGACCTGATGGTGCAAGAGTGAAAGATTAAACACAACATCATTGGTCTGAACGAGATGAGAAGGCATCAATCACATCACACTATTTTCGACACTGGGGAAGAACTCTTTGGAACACATGACAAAAGAGGGGTCGGTGGTGTCGGTGTCCTTATCAACACAAATTTGACCATAAACATTGATTCATTCAACAATGAATCATAAGCCTAACAACACGAATCAGATGATTGCACGTTAATAGATGTGGCTGACTGCCAGCAGTTTCTATCTTCATTGTCTACACACAAACATCCAATTATGATGAAGGAGAAATTGAGGAGTTCTACATGGAGCTGGAGAAGTTCTATAAAGAAGACCATACCTTCTACAAGATCATTTTCGGTGATTTTAATGCAAAGATAGGACCGAGAAGATCAGCCAAAGAACGCCACATCAGGACATATAGCCTAGAATGGAATGAACAGGGTGAGAGACTATCTGTGTTCATCATGTCGACCAAGACCATCCATGGTAACTCACAATTCCAGAAGGCCGAATCTAAATGATGGACGTGGGACTCTCCCGGTGGGCAGTTACACAATGAAATTGACTACATCATATCCAATCGACGGTCCTGACTGACTGATATCACTGCTGTCACAAAATTCCAAACGGGATCGGGCCACCATCTCCTTCAGGCAAAATTCTACTTCAGAGAGTGGGGAGAAAGGGCTGCAAAGTTGAAGAAGAGAACTCCCAGAATGAACACCAACTGGGACCTCTTTGACACTATTGCAGCAATATGGGATGATCCCATCATTGACAACATTGATGAGGAAAACGATCGACTGGTTGAGCACCTCCATCATTGTGCAAAGAACACTGAGAGAGAGATAGCCACAAAAAAAAAAAAAACACGCCTGTCTTCGACAACTCTGGAGAGCATTCGCCAACGTGGCTTGGTGCAAGCCTCAGGTAACCACAAGCAAACATCCAAGCTTGAAAAGCAGTGCAGACATGTGATAAAGGAAGACCTCAAAAAGAGAAGAGAAGTAGTGCTGGCAGATGTGACAGAAGGTGAGAAAAGCAATTGCAATGCCTGCCTGTCTTTCACCAACTCCAAGACCAGGATGACTGCCCTCCGACGTCCTCATGGAACTATCACATCTTCCAGAAGGGCAATAGAGAAGATTATCCATGACTTCTACTCGGATCTCTTTGATAGCCACGTCCAACTTCCCACACACCAAATGCCGCAGGATGGATATGTTGTTCCCAAAGTTCTTGATTCCGAAATCCGACATGCCATTTCGTCAGTAAAGAAGGGAAGAGCACCCAGCCCAGACAAGGTCAGACCCAAACATCTGAAGAAACTGCCATTAGTACTCATCAATACACTGGATAGGCCCTTCACACACTACCTGCCTGAATGCAAGGTTCTGTCCCAATGGAAAACCAGCAGGACTTTACTGTTGTACAAGAAGGGAGACATCCACAACATTGGCAACTATTGCCCCATCTGCCTGTTGTCTGTCGTCTACAAGCTGTTCACTCGAATCATCCTGAATACGATTGGCAGAACAGTAGATGAAGGACAACCATGCAAGCAAGCCGATTTCCCCAAAGGCTTTAGCACAATCGACCATATCCACATAATAACCAAGCTCAATAAGGTTTCTTAGGAGTTCAAGATGCCGCTCTATCTAACGTTCATTGATTTAAAGAAGGCCTTTGATTAACTGTTGTTCAGACTGAAGCAGTCATCGAGGCCCTAATCAAACAGGGTGTTCAAGGTCAATACATCAGCATACTCCGTGAGCTGTACTGTGGATTCACTACCAAGATCTTACTATTCTAAAGGGAAGTGATTATTGACGTTAAGAGAACGGTTAGGCATGGTGATACCATTTATTTTTTTAATTATTATTAATTTTTATTAGTGAAACACCATGAGGTACAGTTGTAGACTTACCAATTTTTGTGCTTGGGTTTCGATTATACAATGACCAAATACCCATCCCTCCACCAGTGCCCATTTTCCACCAACATGGATCCCAGTATCTGTCCCACTCCCATCCCCCAATCCCACCCTGCCTCTGTGGCAGGGCATTCCCTTTTGTTCTCTCTCTCCTTTTGGGTGTTGTGGTCTGCAAAAGAGGCATTGAGTGGCAAACATGTTCAGTCCATAGTCTACTTTCAACATGCATCTCCCATCCTGGGAGGATCCTTCAAACACTCTTTATTTGATGCTCCCTTCTCTATCTGAGCTGCCCTTTCCCCTAGAATGCCTGTCTGGCCTCTAAGCCATGGAGTAACTCTCCTGGTACTGATCTTGGCTATTTTTTGGTATTAATCTCCTATTTTGTTACTTTATGTCCCCCAGATGAATGCGATCTTTTTATGTCTATCCCTCTCTTTCTGACTCATTTTGCTTAGCATGATACTTTCCATGTTGTACCACTTGTATGTAAATTTCATGATTTCATCTTTTCTAACAGCTACATAGTACTCCACTGTGTAGATGTACCAAAGTTTCTTTAACCAGTCATCTGTTATTGGGCACTCAGGTTTTTTCTAAATTCTGGCATTTGTAAAGAGTGCTGAAATGAACAAACAACTGCAGATGTCACTTAGACTATACATTTTTGCCTCTCTGGTATATATTCCCAGGAGTGGTATTGCTGGGTGAAATGGGAGCTCAATTTCTAATTTTTTGAGAATCGTCCATACTGTTTTCCAAAAGAGTTGAATTAGTCAGCATTCCCACCAGCAGTGAAGGAGTATCCCTTTCTCGCCACATCCGCTCCAGCATCAGTTGCTTTTGTTCTTTTGGACGTGGGCCAGTCTCTGAGGTGTGAGATGGTATCTCATTGTGGTTTTGATCTGAATCTCCCTGATGATTAATGATGTAGAGCATTTTCTCATGTGCTTGTTTGTCATTCGGATTTCTTCTTTGAGAAAGTTTCAGTTCATTTCATTGCCCCATTTTTATGGGGTTGGATCTTATCTTCTTGTGGGGTTCAACCAGCAATTTATATATCCTTGATATCAACCCCATGTCAGATGTGTATTCGGCGAATTTCCTTTCCCATTCTGTAGACTGTCTTTGTATTTTGGTCACTGTTTTTTTTGAGGTGCAGAAGCTTCATAGTCTAAGATAGTCCCATTTATCTATCTCTGTTTTCACTTGCTCGGTCAGTGGCATGACTTCTTTGAAGGTACCATTAGCTTCAATGTCATGGAGGATTTTGCCAACTCTGTCTTCAATCTACCTTATGTTTTCAGGTCTGTTGTGGAGGTCTTTTATTTATTTTGATCTTACTTTTGTCCATGGTGTTAGGCAGAGTTCTGAGCCCATTTTTTGCATGTAGCCATCCAGTTTTGCCAACACAATTTATTAAAGAGGCTTTCCTTACTCCACTTCACATTTCTTGCACCCTTATCAAAGATTAGATGATCATATGATTGAGGGGAGATGTCAGTGTATTCAACCCTGTTCCCCTGATTTGCAGCTCTGCCTTTGTTCCAGTACCATGTTGTTTTAATTATTACTGCTTTGTAGTAGAGTTTGAAGTTAGGGAGGTTGATTCCTCCCATTTTCTTTTTCCCAAGAATTGTTTTAACTATTCGTGAGGGCTTATTTTTCCATATGAATTTCAGGAGTGTTTGCTCCATTTCTTTGAAGAATATCATGGGTATTCTTATAGGGATTTCATTGAATTTGTACAATGCTTTGGGAAGTATTGCCATTTTGACAATGTTAACTCTCCCAACCCATGAGCAGTGAATATCTTTCCGTTTTCTCATGTCCTCTTTTATTCCTGAAGTAGCGTTTTGTAGTATTATTTGTACAAGTCCCTTACTTCCTTAGTTAAGCTGATTCCTCGGTACTTGATTTTCTGGGGCACAATTGTGAACGGGATTGTTTTTTCATGTCACTTTCTTCTCTCTCACTGTTTGCGTATAGGAAAGCCATAGACTTTTGGGTATTGATTTTATAGCCTGCAACTTTACTATACAAGTCTATTTTTTCTAGGAGTTTCTTGGGGAGGTTATAGGGTTCTCTATGTATGGTATCGTATCATCTGAGAATAGTGAGAGCTTGATTTCTTCCTTTTCTACCTGAATGCCCTTAATATCTTTTTCTTGACTAATCGCTATTGCAAGTACTTCTAGTACTATATTGAACATCAGTGGAGAGAGTGGGCATCCTTGTCTCATTCCTGATCTTAGAGGGAAGGCCCTCAGTTTTTTCTCATTGAGAACGATGCTTGCTGTAGCCTTGTGGTAGATGGCTTTAACTATGTTGAGGAAAGTACCCCCTATACCCATTTTGGTTATGGTTTCCATCATAAACTGGTACTGGATCTTATCAAATGCTTTCTCTGCATCTATTGATATGATCATATGGTTTTTATCTTTTCTTTTGTTGATATGATGGATTATGTTGATTGATTTCTGACATTAAACCATCCTTGCATCCCTGGGATGAATCCCACTTGGTCATGGTGTATGAACTTTTTGATGAGTTAACAAGATCGATAAGCCTCTAGCAAAACTCACAAAGAAAGGGAGAGAGAAAACCCTAATAAACAGAATCAGAAATGAAAAGGGCGTCATTACAACAAAAACTACAGAAATTCAAAGGATCGTCAGGGAGTACTTTGAGAAGCTTTATGCCACTGAACATGAAAACTTTGAGGAAATGGATTAATTTCTAGACTCCTGCAGACTCCCAAGGGTGAACCAAGAAGACCTGGAATACCTGAACAGAGCTATCACTATCAAGGAAATTGAAATGGTCATAAAAATCTCCCCAAGCACAAAAGTCCCGGCCCGGATGGATTCACTAGTGAATTCTTCCAAATCTTTAAAGAGGACTTACTCCCAATCCTCTTTAAGCTTTTCCACGAAATCTGTATATCAAAAATACTTCCAAACAGTTTCTACGAAGAAAATATTACCCTGAAACCAAAAGTAGACAGAGATACCACAAGGAAAGAGAATTACAGTCCAATATCCCTGATGAACACAGATGCAAAGATCCTCAACAAACTACTAGCTAATGGTGATACCATTTCACCGAAACTCTTCAGTGCCACCCTCGAGAACATCATGTGACGACTGGAATGTAAGGAATGGGAGTGAAGATAGATGATCGGCAAGTATACCACCTCTGCTTCACGGATGACATCATTCTTATAACACCAAACATTAGCCAAGAGGCACAAATGCTGGCCAACTTTGAACGTGAGTGTGGAAAGGTCAGACTGCAGCTGAATCTCACAAAGACAATGTTTATGACAAACAGTTTTGTTCCTGATGTTCCATTCACTCTCAACGGAACGAATATCTCTGACTGCAAGTTATGTGTACCTAGGTCGAAAAGTCAACATTGTGAATGACCTAGCACCAGAGCTGTGCAGGAGGAATAGAGCAGCTTGGAATGCCTTCAAGATTTTCGAAAAAATAGCTATGAGGACGATGAACCTCTGGCTCTCTGCACATCTCTTTGACTCCACTGTACTTCCTGCATTAACATACGCCTCAGAGACCTGGGCCCTACGAAAACAGAATGAGTACATTATTTGGGTCTCCCAAAGAGGAATCGAAAGAGCTATGCTTGGAGGATCATGCTTCATTCAAATGAGAGAAAGAATCCGGAGTTCTGACCTCCATCAATGGTCAACAATCAGGGATCCTGTTTTGTTTGCCAAGGCGTCGAAAATCAGATGGACTGGACACATAATGAGATTTGGAGATGACTGCTGCACTAGAGGCATTACCGACTAGATTTCATGCGATGTCAAAAGATTGTGTGGCCGCCCACCTAGGAGATAGTCAGACTTCTTCTTCAAGACCCTGAATGATCAGTTTGAGGCTCTTTGTGTTCCTAGAATGTGCAGAAGCCATTGGGCTACATTAGCACGCAACAGGGATGAATGGAGACGTTACTGGTGCCCGCTCGAGCAAACTGATGAGCAACGGGATGTCAAGTGATCAAGTGATCAAGTCAACGTGAAATCACATTACTCATAGATTTGCTTGAGCGGGCACCAGTAACATCTCCATTTGTCCCTGTTGCGTGCTAGTGTAGCCCAAAGGCATCTGCTCATTTTAGGAACACAAAGACCCTCAAACCAATTGTTCAGCGTCTTGACAAAGAAGTCTGAACATCTCGTATGTGGGCGGCCAAGCGATCTTTTGACCTCCCGTGGAATCCAGTCAGTAATGGCTCTAGTCCAGCGATCGTCTCCAAATCTCATTACATGTCCAGCCCATCTGATTTTGAACACCTTGGCAAACAAGACAGTGTCCCTTATTCTTTTCTTTATTCTTTTTTTCTGCTTTTTTAAAAAAAATTATTAGTGAAACACCATGAGGTACAGTTGTAGACTTACAAATTTTTGTGCTTCGGTTTCAGTTATACAATAATCAAGTACCAATCCCTCTACCAGTGCCCATTCTCCACTACCACTGATCCCAGTATCCCTCTCAAACCCCTGATCGTCAACGGAGGTCACAACTCTGGATTCTCTTTCTCATTTGAGTGAAGCGTGATACTCCAATCATACCTCTTTTGATTCCTCTTTGGGAGACCCGAATAGCATTCTAATTCTGTTTTTGTTGAGTCCAGGTCTCTGAGGTGTATGTTAATGCAGGAAGATCAGTGGAATGGAATAGTTGTGCCCAGAACCGTACGTTGTTTGTCCTCTAAGTATTTCTTCGATGCTCTTGAAGGCATTCCAAGCCACTCTCTTCCTCCTGCACAACTAAGATGCCAGGTCATTTTTCATGTTGACTTCTCGACCTAGGTACACATAACTGTTGAATTCGAAGATGTTTGTTCCGTTGAGAGCAAATGGAACATCAGGAATGAGACCGTTTCTCATAAACATTGTCTTTGTGAGATTCGGCTATAGTCTGTCTTTTGCACACTCACAGTCGAAGTTGGCCAACATTTGTGCCACTTGGCTAATGTTTGGTCTTATTAGAACAATGTCATCAGCGAAGCAGATGTGGTGTAGTTTTCAACTGTCTATCTTCACTCTCATTCCTTCCCATTCCAGTCATCGCATAACGTTCTCAAGGGTGGCACTGAAGAGTTTCTATGAAATAGTATCACCCATCCAAACCCCCTCTCTTGACATGGATGATCACTTCCTTTATAATGGTGAGATCCTGGTGGTGAATCTATAATACAGCTCACAGAGGATCCTGATGTATTGAGTTTGAATGTCCAGTTTGGCTAGGACTTCAATGACCACTTCAGTATCAACAGAATCAAAGGCCTTCTTTAAATCATTGAACGTTAGACAGAGTGGCATCTTGAACTCTTGAGAAACCTCAATGAACTTGGATATTGTGTGGATATGGTCCATCATGTGGATATGGTCGATCGTGCTGAATCCTTTTCGGAATCCGGCTTGCTCGCATGGTTGTTCTTCACCTAGTGTCCTTCATCTAGTGCCAATGCTATTCAGGATGACTCAAGTGAACAGCTTGTAGACGAAAGAGAACAGGCAGATTGGGCTTTATTTGCCAATGTCATGGATGTCTCCTTTCTTGTACAGTAGTACAGTCCTGCTGGTTTTCCATTGCGACAGAACCTTGCATTCAGACAGGTATTGTGTTAAGAGCCAGGCTAGCATATTGATGAGTACTGATGGCAGTTTCTTCAGGTGTTTGGGTCTGACCTTGTCTGGGCCGGGTCTTTCTCACTTCTTTACCAATGAATAGCATGTTGGATTTCAAAAGGGAGAACATTGGAAACCACATATCCATCCTGCGGAATGTCAACCAAGGCCATCCATGGTAACTCACAGTTCCAGAAGGCCGAATCTAAACATTGTATATGGGACTCTCACAATGGACGGTTCCACAACAAAGTTTACCACATCATATTCAATCGAGGGTTTTGCCTGACAGATGTCACTGTTATCCCCAAATCCCCAAATTCCGAGATCAACCCACCTTCTCCTTCATGCAAATTTCTATTTCAAGGAGCGGGGAGAAAGGGCTACAAAGTTTACGAAGAGAACTCCCAGAACGACCACCAACTGGGACCTATTTGGTACTATTGAGGCAACATGGGAAGATGCTGACGTTGACAACATTGACTAGGAATAAGATAGACTGGTTCAGCACCTCCATGATTGTGCTAGAAATGCCTAGAGAGAAATAGCCACAGAAAGACGGCTGTCTTCAAAAACTCTTAAGCTCATTCGCCAACATGGCTCGGCACGAGCCTCAGGCAACCACAAGTGAACATCTGAGCTCGCAGAGCAGTGCAGAGAAGCGATAAAGGAAGACCTCAAATAGAGAAGAGCAGCAGTGCTGATAGCTGGGAAAAGCATTCTCAACACCTTCCTGACGTTCACCAACTACAAGACCAAGTTCACTGCCCTCCAAAATGCTGATGGATCTATCACATCTTCCAGAAGGGCAATGGATAAGATTATCCATGACTTCTACTCGGATCTCTTCGATAGCTATGTCCACCTGCACTCATACCAAATTCCACAGGATGGAAAATTATTATCAGAAACATTTTCCCTTTAGAACTTATAGTCAGTGCTGGAAGGTAGCACAAAGAGGTATGCATGCATAAGCACTGAATTGCATCCCTGGTACTAGATGCACCCTGATTACCACAGAAATTCAAGAGCAATACTGGTTGTGAATCTGGTACCTTCAATACCACCAGTACAAAACTAGCTCCAGATCCAAACACCAAACCATTGGGTCTGAGCCACTTGGGAGTGGCTCCTAGATTTCCAAGCATAGCCGAGGAGGCCACTATAAAAAACATTCAAAAATAAAATAAAATTTAAAAACAGTAATAACTTAAAAATGTCTTACCAGGTATATTTTTAAATGGTTTATATCTTATAACTGTGTGTTTTACTTGATTTAAGCTTTCACCTTTTTTTCTAAAAAAAAGTTTGAAGAAGAAAATAAGCATTTTGAGATAATACAGTTTATATATTTGTAACAAACTTTGTTTTTCTATATTTTTATATATTTTGAAACACTTCATATAAATCTTAAAGTGTTGCTATTATGAAATTAATAGTTATCTTAAATTGACTGTGTTGGTTACAAATGATTCAAGAATGAGTTTCTTAAGTTTTTCTCAAAAATTTGTTATGGTAAAATATTAATCATTCAGATATTTCCTCATAATGTTAAGAAAGATCAATTTTAAAGTATATAATCTTTTCTCTAAATTAAAGGCATGAAATATTTTGGCCATTGTTTTAGTTATGTTTTACAATCAATTTTCTTTGTCCTGGTCAATATCCTGTCTTGATAGGGTCAAGACAGAATATAAAAAAATAATCCATACCATACTGTTATAGTTATAAAAGTTAGACTTCAGACTTCTTCGTGGCTTTACTTGGGTAGGGTGGAAAAGATAAATTATGTATTGGTTCAGTTTGATTGGGCTACTATAGTTAAATTACCATAGCTTGGATAGTTTAAATAGCCTTTCTTACTCAAGTTCCAGAATTTAAGAAACACCAGTATACTGTCAGATTCATTGTCTGCTGCAAATCTACTTCTTGGTCCATAATCTCACTAGTAGAGGAGACAAAGGAGCTCTTTACTGTTTGCTTTATAGATAGTTGATCCCTTCATGACATAATCATTTCCTAAGAGTTTCACTTCTAAATATCATCACATTAGGGATTATATTTCTAAGTATTAATTTGAGGTGCACATACCCATCTAAACATTCATTCAAGACCATTAAATTATTCTTAGACAAAATAATTTTTATAGCATATGCAATGTGTTAGGGGAGTGGTTTGTAATATGAAGTTCTTGTATCATATTGAAAATTATTAGAAGTGCAAACGTGGGGGCTTCGGACTTATGGAATTTCACACGAATTGGATCAGAATGTCTGTTGATAGGATAGCCATTCAGGTTAGTGTGAGGCATGCGAGAGACTGAAAACCACAGTGTTAAAGTAGGAATAATAATTTTTTTCTAAGGTGATTTACAGCTGTGAGCTAGATCTGATAGAATGAGACTAAATATGCCATACTTCCTCCACTTAAAACAAATTATATTTATTTGGAAAATAAAGGAATTTAACATTTTGATCATATGGAAATAAACATTAGCTTTGGAGATTCATAAAGAATGTTTTTCTCTAATGTAATTTGCCACTTAAAAAGCAAGCACCTAGGAAGATATATGTTAAACCGTATATTTAAAATATATAATTCGGGGCTGGAGTGATAGCACAGCAGGTAGGGCATTTGCCTTGCACGCGGCCGACCCAGGTTCGATTCCCGGCATCCCATGTGGTCCCCTGAGCACTGCCAGGGATGATTCCTGAGTGCATAGCCAGGAGTGACCCCTGTGCATCGCCGGGTGTGACCCAAAAAGCAAAAACTAAATAAATAAAATAAAAATAAAGTATATAATTCAATGTTTTATGGTTAGAAGTAGTGAAATCATTAACATAGTCTAATTTTAGAACATTTTCATGGAAACAAAATGAAATCTTGTATCATAAATACTGTGAATACATATTAGAGGGAGGCAGGTTAGAAAGATTTCAAGTAGTAGAAATATTAATGTTTTAAACATGTAGTATTATTTGTTGTAACACCCTGATAACAGTGCCAATCTCTCTCCGATATTGATCTTATATCACTTCTGTGCCCCTTCTGCTCTTTACTTGGCATGCCCAGTTCTATAGTTAGAATATCAGGGGTATCTCTTCATTGTCTACCCCCTTAATTGGTTATAATTCACAAATGGTGATATCATCCAGGTTTTGTCATTCTTCCTCTGATTCAATTCACTAAAAATTACACTCATTTGGTCCACCTAAATAATAGGGATGTGAAAGATCTCATATTTTATATAGTATTTAATTGTCTGCACACAACCACAAGTTTCCCCCCACTGATCTGTTGTTGAGCACTTGGGTTTTTCCAAGATGTAGGCTAATATAAACAGTCATGTAGTAAACACAGATGTGAAAATGTCTTCAGAATTAATGCTTTTGTTTTCTTGAAGTATATGCCAAGTAGAAGAAATTCTGGGTTATAAGGAAGCTCTATTCTAACTTTTTTGAGGCAGTTCCATACTGTTTTACACAGATGCTAAACAAGAACTTCACATTGGGACCCATGGCCTAGAATGGAACGAACAGGGTGAGAGACTGTCTGAGTTCATCATGTCGACCAAGACTATCCATGGTAACTCACAGTTCCAGAAGGCCGAATCTAAACGTTGGACATGGGAGTCTTCCGGTGGACGATTCCACAACGAAATAGACCACATCATATTCAATCGACGGTTTTGCCTGATCAATGTCACTGTTGTCCCAAAATTCCAAACGGGATCGGACCACCTTCTCCTTCGTGCAAAATTCTACTTCACAGAGTGGGGAGAAAGGGCTGCAAAGTTGAAGAAGAGAACTCCCAGAACGACCACCAACTGGGAGCTCTTTGGCACTATTGCGGCAACATGGGAAGATGCCATTGTTGACAACATTGACAAGGAATACGATCCACTGGTTCAGCACCTCCATGATAGTGCGAAGAACGCCAAGAGAGAGATAGCCACAAAAAAACACCTGTCTTCGAAAACTCTTGAGCTTATTCGCTAATGTGGTTTGGCGCATCCCTCAGGCAACTGCAAGCGAACGTCTGAGCTCGCAAAGCAGTGCAGAGATGCGATCAAGGAAGACCTCAAAGAGAGAAGAGCAGAAGTACTGGTAGAAGCGGCAGAAGCCAGGAAAAGTATTCGTAATGCCAGGCCTGTCCTTCGCCAACTACAAGACCACGATGACTGCCCTCCGACGTCCTGATGGATCTATCACATCCTCCAGAACGGCAATGGAAAGATTATCCATGAATTCTACTCAAATCTCTTCGATAGCCATGCCCACTTGCCAACATACCAAATTCCACAGGATGCATTTGTTGTTCCCAATGTTCTCCCTTCCGAAATCCGACACGCCATTTCGTCAGTAAAGAAATGAACAGCACCCGGACCAGACAAGGTCAGACCTGAACACCTACCGTCAGAAGAACCTACCGTCAGTACTCATCAATATCCTGGCTCGGCTCTTCACACACTACCTGTCTGAATTCAAGGTTCCGTCCCAATGGACAACTAGCAGGACTGTACTACTGTTCAAGAAGGGAGACATCCATGACATTGGCAGCTATCGCCCGATCTGCCTATTGTCTTTCATCTACAAGTTGTTCACTCGAGTCATCCTAAATAGGATTGGCAGAACACTAGATGAAGGACAACCATGTGAGTAAGCCGGGTTCCGCAAAGTATTCAGCACCATCGACCATATCCACACAATAACCAAGCTCATTGAGGTTTCTCGGGAGTTCAAGATGCCGCTCTGTCTAACGTTCATTGATTTAAAGAAGGCCTGTGATTCTGTTGAGATGGAAACAGCCATTGATGCCCTAGCCAATCAGGGCATTCAAGCTCAATACATCAAGATCCTCTGTGAGCTGTATTACGGATTCACTACCAGGATCTCACCATTCTACAAAGAAGTAATCATTGATGTCAAGAGAGGGGTTCGGCAGGGTGATACCATTTCACCAAAACTCTTCAGTGCCACCCTCGAGAACATCATTCGACGACTGGAATGGGAAGGAATGGGAGTGAAGATAGATGGTCGGCAACTACACCACCTCCGCTTTGCTGATGACATTGTTTTAATAACACCAAACATTAGCCAAGTGGCACAAATGCTGGCCGACTTCAACCGTGAGTGTGGAAAGGTAGGACTACAGCTGAATCTTACGAAGACAATGTTTATGAGAAACAGCCTCGTTTCTGACGCTCCATTCGTTCTCAACGAAACGACCATCTCTGAATGCAACAGCTATGTGTACCAAGGTCGAGAAGTCAACATGACAAATGACTTGGCACCCGAGCTGCGCAGGAGGAAGAGAGCGGCTTGGAACGCCTTCAAGAGCGTCGAAGAAATAGCTAAGAGGACGAAGAACCTATGGCTCTGGGCACATCTCTTTGATTCCACTGTTCTTCCTGCATTAACATATGCCTCAGAGACCTGGGCCCTACGCAAACAGGATGAGAACACTATTCGAGTCTCCCAAAGAGGAATTGAAAGAGCTATGCTTGGAATATCACGTTTCACTCAAATAAGAGAAAGAATCCGGAATTCCGACCTCTGTCGACGATCAAGAATCGGGGACGTTGTCTCGTTTGCCAAGGTGTCAAAAATCAGATGGGCTGGTCACGTAATGAGATTTGAAGATGACTGCTGGACTAGAGCTGTTACCGACTGGATTCCACAGGATGTCAAAAGACCGCGTGGCTGCCCACCTACCAGATGGTCAGACTTCTTCATCAAGATCATGAACGATCGGTTTGAGGCTCTTAGTGTTCCTAGAGTGAACAGACTCCATTGGGCTACACTAGCACGCGACGGGGACAAATGGAGACGTTACTGGCATCCGTTTAAGCAAATCGACGATTAACGGGAAGTCAAGTGATCAAGTGATCAAACAGTGAATGAGGGTTTTCTTTCTCTACATCCCCACAAACAGATTTATTTCAGAGTTTATGAAATAGCCCATTCTCTCTGGTGGGCAATGACAGCTCATTGTCATTTTGACTTGCATTTCTCTGATTATCATTGATGATGAACACTTATTCATATGTCTGTTGTTTGTCTGTATATATTATTTGAAGAGAAATCTATTAAGTTCATTTACCCATTAAAAGGAAGTCCCATGGGACCCAGGTAATGCAGAACTTTGTGACCCTGGACACTGGGCTCAGTGTGACCCAGGAGTGGAGATCCTCTGCCTGCTTCCTCCAGTCTCTGGTGACCTGAAGGTCACACCCATAAGCCACCCCCTGCAGCTGCCAGATAATCTTCTCATCGGCCACCCTCCAGAACTCACAGTAGTTTTTCCCGGAAGGGAGCAAAAAATGAGCCCCCCCCCCCATAACCGTGACACGGGACTCCATGCCAGGCTGTTTTCACTCCGGGTGCCCCAGAGAGGGGACGTGAGAGCCATCTCCACCACAAGGGACCTGGCCCTGGCAGCTGACCAACTGCCCGACTACCCAACTGCCAGAAGGCTGACTTCCACATGCTTGGGCGGAGCCTCACACATGAGTGAACATATTCCTGGACACATCACAAGACACTCCCTACCCATTTTCCATAATTACCAAACCATATTTGATGGGGTTCAGATAATAGACAACAAATCATAGAGGGAAGAGTGTGGGTATGGTCCAATAAAACTACACAAAGAATTTGTTAGAAGGAAATAGTTACACAAATGAACAAAGATGGATATATTAGAATGTTTGTCAAAATATTATTTCTAATTTTAAAAAATTGCCTGTCATCTAGCTGAGTGAATTGTGATGCATAATTCTTGTACCAATGTAGCACTGTCCTCCCATTGTTCATCAATTTGCTCGAGCGGGCCCAGTAACGTCTCCATTGTGAGACTTGTTGTTACTGTGTTTGGCATATCGAATACATCACGGGTAGCTTGCCAGGCTTTGCCGCGCGGGTAAAATAGTCTTGGTAGCTTGCTGGGCTCTCTGAGAGGGGCTGAGGAATTGAACTCGGGTCGGCGGTGTCAGCCGCATGCAAGGCAAACGCCCTATCTGCAGTGCTATCACTCCAGCCCTTAGTTTGAAATATTCATTAAAATGATTGTTTATATGTGTACTGAATATAAACTATTATAAAGGATTATATGTATATAATTCAGATTTTGTTAAAATATCTACACATGTACTTATATATGTATGATATATATGTGTGTGAAAATGTAGAAAACAAAATATAATAAAAAGACTATTTGTGGTGCACAATATACTTTTTTGTTTCTTTATGTTCTTAATTGGATTTTTTAAAAAATTGAATCACAGTGAGATACGCAGTTACAAAGTTGGTAATGACTGGTTTTCAGTCACACAGTACTCCAACACCATCCCTTCATCAGTGTACATCTCCCATCACCAATATTCCCAGCTTCCCTCCATTCCATCCCTTTGCCTGCTTCTATGGCAAGGCACGCCTCCTCCATCTATTCCTCCTGCTCCTTCTTTTTCTTCTTCCTCATCCTCTTCCTCTTCTTTCTCCTTCTTTTTCTTCTTCTTCCTCTTCCTCCTCCTTCTTCTTTTCTTTTCTTCTTCTTCTTCTTCTTCTTCTTCTTCTTCTTCTTCTTCTTCTTCTTCTTCTTCTTCTTCTTCTTCTTCTACTCCTCCTCCTCCTCCTCCTCCTTCTCATCCTTATTCTTCTCTTTCTTTTTCTCCTTCTCCTCCTCCTTCTTTTTCTTCTTTATCTCCTCCTTCTCCTTCTTCTCCTTATATTTCTTCTCCTTCTCCTCCTCCTCCTTTTTATTATTCTTTCTCTTCCTCTTCCTCCTCCTCCATCTCCTTCTTCTTCTATTCCTCCTTTTTATTCTCCTTCTGCTCCTTCTCCCTCTCCTCCTTCTTCTCTCCTCCTCCTCCTCCTTCTTTTTCTTCTTCTTCTTCCTTCTTCCTTCCTTCCTTCCTTCCTTCCTTCTTTCCTCCTCCTCCTCCTCCTTTTGGTTCTTATGGTTTGCAATACAGATACTTAAATGTTATCAGGTATATATGTTTACCTACTTTCAATACTAAGTTCCTGTCCAAAATGATCATTTCAAACTATTATTGCCATAATGGACACATCCTTATCTTATCTTTGACCACCAGACAAGCTTGTGGCAAACTTCCAACCATTTACCAGAATCCTGTTTTCCCTAACCTTAAATATTAGTCATACAATATATTTTATATCCCGCAAATTAATGCAGTCATTCTATATCTCTCCCTCTTCTTCTGATTCATTTCACTCAGCATGATTCTCTCTATGTCCTTCCATTTATAAGCAAATTTCTTAACTTAATTTTTCCTAAAGGCTGTATAGTATTCCATTGTGTATATGTGCCATAGTTTCTTTATCCAGTAGTCTGTTCAGGCAGTCAGTTTCCCCAGATTTTGGCTTATGAATAGTGTTGTAGTGAAGATAGAAGTGTAGATGAAGTTTCTACTGTGTCCTTTTGCACCCTGTGGTATATTGCTAGAAGTGGTATCGCTGGGTCATAAGGAAGTTCAATTTTAGTATTTTGAGGAATGCCCATATTGTTTTCCCAAAAAGGCTTAACCAGTCAGCATTTCCACCAACTATGAAGGAGAGACACTTTGTTCTCACATTCATGCCAGCAATGTTCATTCTTGTTATTTTATGTTGTGTGCCAGTCTCTGTGGTGTGAGATGATATCTCATTGTTGCTTTGATTTGTATTCCCTTGATTATTAGTGATGTAGAGAATTTTTATGTACCTTCTGGGCTTTTGAATTTCTTCTCTGAGGAAGTTTCTGTTTATTTCCTCTCCTCCTTCTTTTAATTCGTTAGATTTATTTTTCTTGTAATGTTCTACAGGTACCTTATATAACTTTCACATTAACACGTCATTAGATGGTATTGGGTGAATTATTTTCCCATTCCGTGGGCTGTCTTTGTTTCTTTTTTTATTTTTTATGCAGACAAAAATAAAGTCTTTTATGGGGTATGGTGCCGCCAGCAGGTCAATTTGTACCTCTGAGGCGAGTGTATCAGCATCCTGATGGCACCGTCAGGATTTCAGATACCCAAAAATTGCTGCTGTGCCTTTGGCCAGACCCCTAAAACTTGGGGCAAAGTTTACCAAGAAAGTAAATGGCCAAAAGTTAGGTATGTAGGAAACACACCCAGAAACCACCTCTGGCTCAGCTATATAATTAGAGGCATGATCTCTCTGGTTCCTGATTGAACTGCTTAACAACTATGATCCCAGAGACTCAGAAACAAATCTCAGAACCCAAAGACTTTCGGCAGAAATGCATCCTGTTCCTGCAGTAGGTTACTGGAGCTGGGCCACTCCAGGTGGGAATAGGTTTCGTGCCTTGGCCTGTTCCCCTTGGCGGCCCTGTGACCGCCATCCTCCAGAGGCCACTGGACAGTCAGGTTTGGGCCTGCAGTGACGAGACACATGGGGCCTCACCAGATGTCGGTGGAACCAGCCCTTTCCTCCCCTCCCAGCGAGAGCCCGAGTTGCTGCCTACAAAAGGCCTCTCTGGCTCCTGATCAAGCCTGTTAATAGGCATTATCCCAGAGACAGAGAAATAAATCTCGAAACCCAGCGGCTTTTGTCAGAAATGAATCTGGACCACATACAAGGTGGCTGCCGCCTCAGAGCCTCTTGGAAAGCCAGATATGAGCCGACAGTGACGGGGCAAGTGCAGTCTCATGGGGAGGGGAATGGTCCTTCATGCCCTACCGAGGTCACGAGTTGCCCCCCATGAGTGGCTCTTCGGCACGGCCATGGCTCCAGAGGCAAAAGGACTTAATCCAGAGCCCAGTAGCTTGCGGCAATAAAATGAATGGACCATGCTTTAAACTACGGTGCTATGCCTCCCCGGGAGGAAAATGGTGTTGCTCCCTTCCGCCTTTTTTGCCCCCAGCAGCAAGGTGGCCGCTGCCTCAGAGCTTATTGGAAAGCCAGGTATGGGCCGGCAGTGATGGGCCAACTGCAGTCTCATGGGAAGGGGGGTGGTACCGGCTTGTCCTTCGCACCCTACCAAGGTCATGAGTTGCCCCCCCCACAAGCGGTTCTTCGTCACAGCCATAAAACTAGATGCACAGAAACCAATCTCATAGTTATCTGGCTCTTTACAGAAATCCAAAATCGCGAGGCAGCTATTGAGGCCACGTGAGATTATATGATTCTCATAACCAGCTATAGAAAACAAAGTATTTCACAATTCCTTTTTAGCAATTCTGATTGTTGGGGGGGGGCGGAAATTCTAAACAATAATGGTGCATCTTTTGTCAAAATAATGAATGTAATCAATGTAGAGAATAGGTAAGTGGAAATCATTTGCCTCACAGGCATTGGGAGGGGTGGGAAAGGGCATATATTGGGGTTCTTGGTGGTGAAAAATGAGTACTGGTGAAGGGAGAGGTGTTTGATCATTGTGTGACTGAGACTTAAACCTGAAGGCTTAGTAACTTTTCCCACAGTGATTCAATAAATAAATATAAGAAGAAAAAATAATAAATAAAATTATGAAAAAGTTAGAAGGAGTTCATGTCCAATTCAATCAGCTAATCAGTGGCTGAATAAATAGCAGTACTCCTACATTTAAAAAAAGCCTTTTATTAGAAAGGATGACTTAGCAAAAAGCAGCTGTATTGGAGAATCCTGAATGATTCCCCTGCCTTATGGTAAGAAATGTCACAGGTCCAACCAACTTGATTATGTTCATATTTGACCTGTCAGGATCCTTTCTGGTGGTGCATATTCTTCTACATCAGATAGATTACTGCATTAGAGGTTCTGAAAAACTCACCAGGCTCTTTAGGGGATGTTGTCTCCTCCTAGGGCCCCGTTTAAGTTTTCCCCAAACAGGTTGAGAGGATTGTTTTAGCGGAGCTGTTGGATTGTTGTTAATGGGAAGAGCTTTGATGAAATAACTGATGCAAGAGATTATTTTGCGCTTGCCTATGGTAATGTTTTTGGTTAGCAGTTACCTAAAATTAATCAATTGCTGTTAATTAAGCATACACTCCAGTGGCTACAAACAAAATACAAATACATACTTTGCATAATTTGTCCAAGAAGTTCAATTAATACACAAAGAGTAATAACAAGAACAACAAGCTATCTTGGAGAGGCTTTAAAGGGTATCTGGTTTGCAGAATTTTTTTTCAATTTAATTGTTTTTAAATTTTTATAAAAGTAGTTCACAATAATTCATTACAGATAATATTCAAACACCAATCCCACCATCAAGCACCTTCCGACCACAATAATAATGTGAGGGTTGTTGTATTTTGTTCTGAAGCCTTTTAAGCCCGAATATAAGAGGATACAAGTAAGTGTGTTAGAAACCAAACAGATGAGTGATACTTCTGATAAGTAAGTGAGGTAGAGTATAAGACGTCACACTGCTGCATGTGGTAACATGCTTCATTCAATTCTGCGGAACTCCCTTCTGGGAGCTTTTGTTGTTTATAGTCTCTGAGTCTTGGCCATTGATGAGATTACATGGCACCAGGGAGCAATTTGTGGGTGTGACTGCCAAGATACTGGAAAACTGGGGAGTTGGGAGGAGGAGGCCCAGTCCTGATTCGAGTGGGCTTGGAAATCTCAGTCACGAGTTCCCGTGTACTTGGGTTTTCCTGCTGGTCCGCTCTTGGGTGAGGTTCATCTCGTCTTGGGTGAGGCTTGTCCCCTTTTAGGTGAGGTCATCCGAGTGTGTGGAGAGTGGCCTTGAGCATGGCAGCAGTTGGGTTCTGGAGGTTTTCGGGTCTCGGTGTTCTGCTTTGGGCAGGGAGGGAAACTCTAACTGCCCCCCTCCGGGATGCCCCCATGAAGACAACCTGGCACATGGTTAGTAGGACATTCTGCTGTCTTTGTTTCTTAGCATTTCTTTTGAGGTGTGGAAGGTTCTTAGTTTAATGTAATCCAACTTGTTTATCTTCCTTTTCATTTTCTTGGTCAGTGGTATTTCATCTTTGAATATGCCTTTAGCTTCAATGTCATGGAGAAATTTGCCTGTGTTTTCTTCAATGTATCTTATGGATTCAGGTCTGATGTTTATTCTGATTTTTATATCTTTAGTTCATTTTGATTTGACTTTTGTGCATGGCGTTAGAAATCTGAGTTTATGTTTTTACATGTAGCTGCCCAATTTTCACACCACCACTTGTTGAAGATGATTTCCTTGTTCCATTTCATATTTTTTCTCTTTTACCCAATACTAAATTATAACATATTTGAGAATCTATGTCATAATATTAAACTTTCTTCTATTGATCTTCGAGTCTGTCTTTATTCTAATAGCACTCTTTTTTTATTACTCCATTTTTGAAGTACACTTTGAAGTTGGGGGACTTGATGCATCCTATCTTCTTTTCCCCAAGGATTAGTTTGGCTATTCTTGTAGGTTTATTGCTCCAAGAGTGTTCGGTCTATTTCCTTGAAAAAATGTCATAGGTATCCTTACGAGGACTGCATTGAATGTCAATAATGCTTTGGGGAGTATTACAATTTTGACAATGTTAATTCTCCCAATCCATGAGCAAGGGATGCATCATATTTCCTCATGCCCTTCTTTTCTTTCTTGAAGTGGTGTTTTGTAGTTTTCTTTTACATGACCTTTACCTAGTTAGTTAAGGTGCTTCCGAGGTACTTGATTTACTGAGGCACAATTTTGAATGCGATTGGTCTTTTAATATCTCTTTCTTCTTTTTCATTATTTATATTTATGAAATCTGCAATCTGTATACTTAATTTTGTTTTTATCTATCCCATTTTTTATAAGGTACAGAACTCTTCACTATTTTCAGAGGAGAAAGAAATCAAAGAGTTTGTCCAATTCAAAATAGTATCCTATTTAAAATAGTGTCTTTGGTACTTGATGTTAAGATGTCGCGCGGTCATGTGTGCGGAGTGTGGTCTCAGCATGGTGGTGGCTGGTCCTGGAGGTCTTCGGCTGCCGGAGCCCTGGTCGGGGCGGGGAGGAAAGCTCAACCCGCTCCCCTCCAAGGGACTCCGGGAAGGAACACCCAGGCGCGGGGGCAGAGACTGCACTGTTCTCGTCCGGGATCTGGATTTTATAGTCTCTGAGTCTTGGCCGCTGATGGGATTACACGGCGCCAGGAGGCCAGGTGGTGGGTGTGACCCCCGCCTACTGGAATTTGGAGGATCTGGGTGGAAGATGCTCGACTCCAATTCGAGTAGGCTTGGAGGTCTCGGCCCCGGAACCCGCGTGGCTTTGTCCCTCTGCCAGTACCTTCATGTGTGCGGAGTGTGGTCTCAGCATGGTGGTGGCTGGTCCTGGAGGTCTTCGGCTGCCGGAGCCCTGGTCGGGGCGGGGAGGAAAGCTCAACCCGCTCCCCTCCAAGGGACTCCGGGAAGGAACACCCAGGCGCGGGGGCAGAGACTGCACTGTTCTCGTCCGGGATCTGGATTTTATAGTCTCTGAGTCTTGGCCGCTGATGGGATTACACGGCGCCAGGAGGCCAGGTGGTGGGTGTGAGCCCCGCCTACTGGAATTTGGAGGATCTGGGTGGAAGATGCTCGACTCCAATTCGAGTAGGCTTGGAGGTCTCGGCCCCGGAACCCGCGTGGCTTTGTCCCTCTGCCAGTACCTTCATGTGTGCGGAGTGTGGTCTCAGCATGGTGGTGGCTGGTCCTGGAGGTCTTCGGCTGCCGGAGCCCTGGTCGGGGCGGGGAGGAAAGCTCAACCCGCTCCCCTCCAAGGGACTCCGGGAAGGAACACCCAGGCGCGGGGGCAGAGACTGCACTGTTCTCGTCCGGGATCTGGATTTTATAGTCTCTGAGTCTTGGCCGCTGATGGGATTACACGGCGCCAGGAGGCCAGGTGGTGGGTGTGAGCCCCGCCAACTGGAATTTGGAGGATCTGGGTGGAAGATGCTCGACTCCAATTCGAGTAGGCTTGGAGGTCTCGGCCCCGGAACCCGCGTGGCTTTGTCCCTCTGCCAGTACCTTCATGTGTGCGGAGTGTGGTCTCAGCATGGTGGTGGCTGGTCCTGGAGGTCTTCGGCTGCCGGAGCCCTGGTCGGGGCGGGGAGGAAAGCTCAACCCGCTCCCCTCCAAGGGACTCCGGGAAGGAACACCCAGGCGCGGGGGCAGAGACTGCACTGTTCTCGTCCGGGATCTGGATTTTATAGTCTCTGAGTCTTGGCCGCTGATGGGATTACACGGCGCCAGGAGGCCAGGTGGTGGGTGTGAGCCCCGCCTACTGGAATTTGGAGGATCTGGGTGGAAGATGCTCGACTCCAATTCGAGTAGGCTTGGAGGTCTCGGCCCCGGAACCCGCGTGTCTTTGTCCCTCTGCCAGTACCTTCATGTGTGCGGAGTGTGGTCTCAGCATGGTGGTGGCTGGTCCTGGAGGTCTTCGGCTGCCGGAGCCCTGGTCGGGGCGGGGAGGAAAGCTCAACCCGCTCCCCTCCAAGGGACTCCGGGAAGGAACACCCAGGCGCGGGGGCAGAGACTGCACTGTTCTCGTCCGGGATCTGGATTTTATAGTCTCTGAGTCTTGGCCGCTGATGGGATTACACGGCGCCAGGAGGCCAGGTGGTGGGTGTGAGCCCCGCCTACTGGAATTTGGAGGATCTGGGTGGAAGATGCTCGACTCCAATTCGAGTAGGCTTGGAGGTCTCGGCCCCGGAACCCGCGTGGCTTTGTCCCTCTGCCAGTACCTTCATGTGTGCGGAGTGTGGTCTCAGCATGGTGGTGGCTGGTCCTGGAGGTCTTCGGCTGCCGGAGCCCTGGTCGGGGCGGGGAGGAAAGCTCAACCCGCTCCCCTCCAAGGGACTCCGGGAAGGAACACCCAGGCGCGGGGGCAGAGACTGCACTGTTCTCGTCCGGGATCTGGATTTTATAGTCTCTGAGTCTTGGCCGCTGATGGGATTACACTGCGCCAGGAGGCCAGGTGGAGGGTGTGAGCCCCGCCTACTGGAATTTGGAGGATCTGGGTGGAAGATGCTCGACTCCAATTCGAGTAGGCTTGGAGGTCTCGGCCCCGGAACCCGCGTGGCTTTGTCCCTCTGCCAGTACCTTCATGTGTGCGGAGTGTGGTCTCAGCATGGTGGTGGCTGGTCCTGGAGGTCTTCGGCTGCCGGAGCCCTGGTCGGGGCGGGGAGGAAAGCTCAACCCGCTCCCCTCCAAGGGACTCCGGGAAGGAACACCCAGGCGCGGGGGCAGAGACTGCACTGTTCTCGTCCGGGATCTGGATTTTATAGTCTCTGAGTCTTGGCCGCTGATGGGATTACACGGCGCCAGGAGGCCAGGTGGTGGGTGTGAGCCCCGCCTACTGGAATTTGGAGGATCTGGGTGGAAGATGCTCGACTCCAATTCGAGTAGGCTTGGAGGTCTCGGCCCCGGAACCCGCGTGGCTTTGTCCCTCTGCCAGTACCTTCATGTGTGCGGAGTGTGGTCTCAGCATGGTGGTGGCTGGTCCTGGAGGTCTTCGGCTGCCGGAGCCCTGGTCGGGGCGGGGAGGAAAGCTCAACCCGCTCCCCTCCAAGGGACTCCGGGAAGGAACACCCAGGCGCGGGGGCAGAGACTGCACTGTTCTCGTCCGGGATCTGGATTTTATAGTCTCTGAGTCTTGGCCGCTGATGGGATTACACGGCGCCAGGAGGCCAGGTGGTGGGTGTGAGCCCCGCCTACTGGAATTTGGAGGATCTGGGTGGAAGATGCTCGACTCCAATTCGAGTAGGCTTGGAGGTCTCGGCCCCGGAACCCGCGTGGCTTTGTCCCTCTGCCAGTACCTTCATGTGTGCGGAGTGTGGTCTCAGCATGGTGGTGGCTGGTCCTGGAGGTCTTCGGCTGCCGGAGCCCTGGTCGGGGCGGGGAGGAAAGCTCAACCCGCTCCCCTCCAAGGGACTCCGGGAAGGAACACCCAGGCGCGGGGGCAGAGACTGCACTGTTCTCGTCCGGGATCTGGATTTTATAGTCTCTGAGTCTTGGCCGCTGATGGGATTACACGGCGCCAGGAGGCCAGGTGGTGGGTGTGAGCCCCGCCTACTGGAATTTGGAGGATCTGGGTGGAAGATGCTCGACTCCAATTCGAGTAGGCTTGGAGGTCTCGGCCCCGGAACCCGCGTGGCTTTGTCCCTCTGCCAGTACCTTCATGTGTGCGGAGTGTGGTCTCAGCATGGTGGTGGCTGGTCCTGGAGGTCTTCGGCTGCCGGAGCCCTGGTCGGGGTGGGGAGGAAAGCTCAACCCGCTCCCCTCCAAGGGACTCCGGGAAGGAACACCCAGGCGCGGGGGCAGAGACTGCACTGTTCTCGTCCGGGATCTGGATTTTATAGTCTCTGAGTCTTGGCCGCTGATGGGATTACACGGCGCCAGGAGGCCAGGTGGTGGGTGTGAGCCCCGCCTACTGGAATTTGGAGGATCTGGGTGGAAGATGCTCGACTCCAATTCGAGTAGGCTTGGAGGTCTCGGCCCCGGAACCCGCGTGGCTTTGTCCCTCTGCCAGTACCTTCATGTGTGCGGAGTGTGGTCTCAGCATGGTGGTGGCTGGTCCTGGAGGTCTTCGGCTGCCGGAGCCCTGGTCGGGGCGGGGAGGAAAGCTCAACCCGCTCCCCTCCAAGGGACTCCGGGAAGGAACACCCAGGCGCGGGGGCAGAGACTGCACTGTTCTCGTCCGGGATCTGGATTTTATAGTCTCTGAGTCTTGGCCGCTGATGGGATTACACGGCGCCAGGAGGCCAGGTGGTGGGTGTGAGCCCCGCCTACTGGAATTTGGAGGATCTGGGTGGAAGATGCTCGACTCCAATTCGAGTAGGCTTGGAGGTCTCGGCCCCGGAACCCGCGTGGCTTTGTCCCTCTGCCAGTACCTTCATGTGTGCGGAGTGTGGTCTCAGCATGGTGGTGGCTGGTCCTGGAGGTCTTCGGCTGCCGGAGCCCTGGTCGGGGCGGGGAGGAAAGCTCAACCCGCTCCCCTCCAAGGGACTCCGGGAAGGAACACCCAGGCGCGGGGGCAGAGACTGCACTGTTCTCGTCCGGGATCTGGATTTTATAGTCTCTGAGTCTTGGCCGCTGATGGGATTACACGGCGCCAGGAGGCCAGGTGGTGGGTGTGAGCCCCGCCTACTGGAATTTGGAGGATCTGGGTGGAAGATGCTCGACTCCAATTCGAGTAGGCTTGGAGGTCTCGGCCCCGGAACCCGCGTGGCTTTGTCCCTCTGCCAGTACCTTCATGTGTGCGGAGTGTGGTCTCAGCATGGTGGTGGCTGGTCCTGGAGGTCTTCGGCTGCCGGAGCCCTGGTCGGGGCGGGGAGGAAAGCTCAACCCGCTCCCCTCCAAGGGACTCCGGGAAGGAACACCCAGGCGCGGGGGCAGAGACTGCACTGTTCTCGTCCGGGATCTGGATTTTATAGTCTCTGAGTCTTGGCCGCTGATGGGATTACACGGCGCCAGGAGGCCAGGTGGTGGGTGTGAGCCCCGCCTACTGGAATTTGGAGGATCTGGGTGGAAGATGCTCGACTCCAATTCGAGTAGGCTTGGAGGTCTCGGCCCCGGAACCCGCGTGGCTTTGTCCCTCTGCCAGTACCTTCATGTGTGCGGAGTGTGGTCTCAGCATGGTGGTGGCTGGTCCTGGAGGTCTTCGGCTGCCGGAGCCCTGGTCGGGGCGGGGAGGAAAGCTCAACCCGCTCCCCTCCAAGGGACTCCGGGAAGGAACACCCAGGCGCGGGGGCAGAGACTGCACTGTTCTCGTCCGGGATCTGGATTTTATAGTCTCTGAGTCTTGGCCGCTGATGGGATTACACGGCGCCAGGAGGCCAGGTGGTGGGTGTGAGCCCCGCCTACTGGAATTTGGAGGATCTGGGTGGAAGATGCTCGACTCCAATTCGAGTAGGCTTGGAGGTCTCGGCCCCGGAACCCGCGTGGCTTTGTCCCTCTGCCAGTACCTTCATGTGTGCGGAGTGTGGTCTCAGCATGGTGGTGGCTGGTCCTGGAGGTCTTCGGCTGCCGGAGCCCTGGTCGGGGCGGGGAGGAAAGCTCAACCCGCTCCCCTCCAAGGGACTCCGGGAAGGAACACCCAGGCGCGGGGGCAGAGACTGCACTGTTCTCGTCCGGGATCTGGATTTTATAGTCTCTGAGTCTTGGCCGCTGATGGGATTACACGGCGCCAGGAGGCCAGGTGGTGGGTGTGAGCCCCGCCTACTGGAATTTGGAGGATCTGGGTGGAAGATGCTCGACTCCAATTCGAGTAGGCTTGGAGGTCTCGGCCCCGGAACCCGCGTGTCTTTGTCCCTCTGCCAGTACCTTCATGTGTGCGGAGTGTGGTCTCAGCATGGTGGTGGCTGGTCCTGGAGGTCTTCGGCTGCCGGAGCCCTGGTCGGGGCGGGGAGGAAAGCTCAACCCGCTCCCCTCCAAGGGACTCCGGGAAGGAACACCCAGGCGCGGGGGCAGAGACTGCACTGTTCTCGTCCGGGATCTGGATTTTATAGTCTCTGAGTCTTGGCCGCTGATGGGATTACACGGCGCCAGGAGGCCAGGTGGTGGGTGTGAGCCCCGCCTACTGGAATTTGGAGGATCTGGGTGGAAGATGCTCGACTCCAATTCGAGTAGGCTTGGAGGTCTCGGCCCCGGAACCCGCGTGGCTTTGTCCCTCTGCCAGTACCTTCATGTGTGCGGAGTGTGGTCTCAGCATGGTGGTGGCTGGTCCTGGAGGTCTTCGGCTGCCGGAGCCCTGGTCGGGGCGGGGAGGAAAGCTCAACCCGCTCCCCTCCAAGGGACTCCGGGAAGGAACACCCAGGCGCGGGGGCAGAGACTGCACTGTTCTCGTCCGGGATCTGGATTTTATAGTCTCTGAGTCTTGGCCGCTGATGGGATTACACTGCGCCAGGAGGCCAGGTGGAGGGTGTGAGCCCCGCCTACTGGAATTTGGAGGATCTGGGTGGAAGATGCTCGACTCCAATTCGAGTAGGCTTGGAGGTCTCGGCCCCGGAACCCGCGTGGCTTTGTCCCTCTGCCAGTACCTTCATGTGTGCGGAGTGTGGTCTCAGCATGGTGGTGGCTGGTCCTGGAGGTCTTCGGCTGCCGGAGCCCTGGTCGGGGCGGGGAGGAAAGCTCAACCCGCTCCCCTCCAAGGGACTCCGGGAAGGAACACCCAGGCGCGGGGGCAGAGACTGCACTGTTCTCGTCCGGGATCTGGATTTTATAGTCTCTGAGTCTTGGCCGCTGATGGGATTACACGGCGCCAGGAGGCCAGGTGGTGGGTGTGAGCCCCGCCTACTGGAATTTGGAGGATCTGGGTGGAAGATGCTCGACTCCAATTCGAGTAGGCTTGGAGGTCTCGGCCCCGGAACCCGCGTGGCTTTGTCCCTCTGCCAGTACCTTCATGTGTGCGGAGTGTGGTCTCAGCATGGTGGTGGCTGGTCCTGGAGGTCTTCGGCTGCTGGAGCCCTGGTCGGGGCGGGGAGGAAAGCTCAACCCGCTCCCCTCCAAGGGACTCCGGGAAGGAACACCCAGGCGCGGGGGCAGAGACTGCACTGTTCTCGTCCGGGATCTGGATTTTATAGTCTCTGAGTCTTGGCCGCTGATGGGATTACACGGCGCCAGGAGGCCAGGTGGTGGGTGTGAGCCCCGCCTACTGGAATTTGGAGGATCTGGGTGGAAGATGCTCGACTCCAATTCGAGTAGGCTTGGAGGTCTCGGCCCCGGAACCCGCGTGGCTTTGTCCCTCTGCCAGTACCTTCATGTGTGCGGAGTGTGGTCTCAGCATGGTGGTGGCTGGTCCTGGAGGTCTTCGGCTGCCGGAGCCCTGGTCGGGGCGGGGAGGAAAGCTCAACCCGCTCCCCTCCAAGGGACTCCGGGAAGGAACACCCAGGCGCGGGGGCAGAGACTGCACTGTTCTCGTCCGGGATCTGGATTTTATAGTCTCTGAGTCTTGGCCGCTGATGGGATTACACGGCGCCAGGAGGCCAGGTGGTGGGTGTGAGCCCCGCCTACTGGAATTTGGAGGATCTGGGTGGAAGATGCTCGACTCCAATTCGAGTAGGCTTGGAGGTCTCGGCCCCGGAACCCGCGTGGCTTTGTCCCTCTGCCAGTACCTTCATGTGTGCGGAGTGTGGTCTCAGCATGGTGGTGGCTGGTCCTGGAGGTCTTCGGCTGCCGGAGCCCTGGTCGGGGCGGGGAGGAAAGCTCAACCCGCTCCCCTCCAAGGGACTCCGGGAAGGAACACCCAGGCGCGGGGGCAGAGACTGCACTGTTCTCGTCCGGGATCTGGATTTTATAGTCTCTGAGTCTTGGCCGCTGATGGGATTACACGGCGCCAGGAGGCCAGGTGGTGGGTGTGAGCCCCGCCTACTGGAATTTGGAGGATCTGGGTGGAAGATGCTCGACTCCAATTCGAGTAGGCTTGGAGGTCTCGGCCCCGGAACCCGCGTGGCTTTGTCCCTCTGCCAGTACCTTCATGTGTGCGGAGTGTGGTCTCAGCATGGTGGTGGCTGGTCCTGGAGGTCTTCGGCTGCCGGAGCCCTGGTCGGGGCGGGGAGGAAAGCTCAACCCGCTCCCCTCCAAGGGACTCCGGGAAGGAACACCCAGGCGCGGGGGCAGAGACTGCACTGTTCTCGTCCGGGATCTGGATTTTATAGTCTCTGAGTCTTGGCCGCTGATGGGATTACACGGCGCCAGGAGGCCAGGTGGTGGGTGTGAGCCCCGCCTACTGGAATTTGGAGGATCTGGGTGGAAGATGCTCGACTCCAATTCGAGTAGGCTTGGAGGTCTCGGCCCCGGAACCCGCGTGGCTTTGTCCCTCTGCCAGTACCTTCATGTGTGCGGAGTGTGGTCTCAGCATGGTGGTGGCTGGTCCTGGAGGTCTTCGGCTGCCGGAGCCCTGGTCGGGGCGGGGAGGAAAGCTCAACCCGCTCCCCTCCAAGGGACTCCGGGAAGGAACACCCAGGCGCGGGGGCAGAGACTGCACTGTTCTCGTCCGGGATCTGGATTTTATAGTCTCTGAGTCTTGGCCGCTGATGGGATTACACGGCGCCAGGAGGCCAGGTGGTGGGTGTGAGCCCCGCCTACTGGAATTTGGAGGATCTGGGTGGAAGATGCTCGACTCCAATTCGAGTAGGCTTGGAGGTCTCGGCCCCGGAACCCGCGTGGCTTTGTCCCTCTGCCAGTACCTTCATGTGTGCGGAGTGTGGTCTCAGCATGGTGGTGGCTGGTCCTGGAGGTCTTCGGCTGCCGGAGCCCTGGTCGGGGCGGGGAGGAAAGCTCAACCCGCTCCCCTCCAAGGGACTCCGGGAAGGAACACCCAGGCGCGGGGGCAGAGACTGCACTGTTCTCGTCCGGGATCTGGATTTTATAGTCTCTGAGTCTTGGCCGCTGATGGGATTACACGGCGCCAGGAGGCCAGGTGGTGGGTGTGAGCCCCGCCTACTGGAATTTGGAGGATCTGGGTGGAAGATGCTCGACTCCAATTCGAGTAGGCTTGGAGGTCTCGGCCCCGGAACCCGCGTGGCTTTGTCCCTCTGCCAGTACCTTCATGTGTGCGGAGTGTGGTCTCAGCATGGTGGTGGCTGGTCCTGGAGGTCTTCGGCTGCCGGAGCCCTGGTCGGGGCGGGGAGGAAAGCTCAACCCGCTCCCCTCCAAGGGACTCCGGGAAGGAACACCCAGGCGCGGGGGCAGAGACTGCACTGTTCTCGTCCGGGATCTGGATTTTATAGTCTCTGAGTCTTGGCCGCTGATGGGATTACACGGCGCCAGGAGGCCAGGTGGTGGGTGTGACCCCCGCCTACTGGAATTTGGAGGATCTGGGTGGAAGATGCTCGACTCCAATTCGAGTAGGCTTGGAGGTCTCGGCCCCGGAACCCGCGTGGCTTTGTCCCTCTGCCAGTACCTTCATGTGTGCGGAGTGTGGTCTCAGCATGGTGGTGGCTGGTCCTGGAGGTCTTCGGCTGCCGGAGCCCTGGTCGGGGCGGGGAGGAAAGCTCAACCCGCTCCCCTCCAAGGGACTCCGGGAAGGAACACCCAGGCGCGGGGGCAGAGACTGCACTGTTCTCGTCCGGGATCTGGATTTTATAGTCTCTGAGTCTTGGCCGCTGATGGGATTACACGGCGCCAGGAGGCCAGGTGGTGGGTGTGAGCCCCGCCTACTGGAATTTGGAGGATCTGGGTGGAAGATGCTCGACTCCAATTCGAGTAGGCTTGGAGGTCTCGGCCCCGGAACCCGCGTGGCTTTGTCCCTCTGCCAGTACCTTCATGTGTGCGGAGTGTGGTCTCAGCATGGTGGTGGCTGGTCCTGGAGGTCTTCGGCTGCCGGAGCCCTGGTCGGGGCGGGGAGGAAAGCTCAACCCGCTCCCCTCCAAGGGACTCCGGGAAGGAACACCCAGGCGCGGGGGCAGAGACTGCACTGTTCTCGTCCGGGATCTGGATTTTATAGTCTCTGAGTCTTGGCCGCTGATGGGATTACACGGCGCCAGGAGGCCAGGTGGTGGGTGTGAGCCCCGCCTACTGGAATTTGGAGGATCTGGGTGGAAGATGCTCGACTCCAATTCGAGTAGGCTTGGAGGTCTCGGCCCCGGAACCCGCGTGGCTTTGTCCCTCTGCCAGTACCTTCATGTGTGCGGAGTGTGGTCTCAGCATGGTGGTGGCTGGTCCTGGAGGTCTTCGGCTGCCGGAGCCCTGGTCGGGGCGGGGAGGAAAGCTCAACCCGCTCCCCTCCAAGGGACTCCGGGAAGGAACACCCAGGCGCGGGGGCAGAGACTGCACTGTTCTCGTCCGGGATCTGGATTTTATAGTCTCTGAGTCTTGGCCGCTGATGGGATTACACGGCGCCAGGAGGCCAGGTGGTGGGTGTGAGCCCCGCCTACTGGAATTTGGAGGATCTGGGTGGAAGATGCTCGACTCCAATTCGAGTAGGCTTGGAGGTCTCGGCCCCGGAACCCGCGTGGCTTTGTCCCTCTGCCAGTACCTTCATGTGTGCGGAGTGTGGTCTCAGCATGGTGGTGGCTGGTCCTGGAGGTCTTCGGCTGCCGGAGCCCTGGTCGGGGCGGGGAGGAAAGCTCAACCCGCTCCCCTCCAAGGGACTCCGGGAAGGAACACCCAGGCGCGGGGGCAGAGACTGCACTGTTCTCGTCCGGGATCTGGATTTTATAGTCTCTGAGTCTTGGCCGCTGATGGGATTACACGGCGCCAGGAGGCCAGGTGGTGGGTGTGAGCCCCGCCTACTGGAATTTGGAGGATCTGGGTGGAAGATGCTCGACTCCAATTCGAGTAGGCTTGGAGGTCTCGGCCCCGGAACCCGCGTGGCTTTGTCCCTCTGCCAGTACCTTCATGTGTGCGGAGTGTGGTCTCAGCATGGTGGTGGCTGGTCCTGGAGGTCTTCGGCTGCCGGAGCCCTGGTCGGGGCGGGGAGGAAAGCTCAACCCGCTCCCCTCCAAGGGACTCCGGGAAGGAACACCCAGGCGCGGGGGCAGAGACTGCACTGTTCTCGTCCGGGATCTGGATTTTATAGTCTCTGAGTCTTGGCCGCTGATGGGATTACACGGCGCCAGGAGGCCAGGTGGTGGGTGTGAGCCCCGCCTACTGGAATTTGGAGGATCTGGGTGGAAGATGCTCGACTCCAATTCGAGTAGGCTTGGAGGTCTCGGCCCCGGAACCCGCGTGGCTTTGTCCCTCTGCCAGTACCTTCATGTGTGCGGAGTGTGGTCTCAGCATGGTGGTGGCTGGTCCTGGAGGTCTTCGGCTGCCGGAGCCCTGGTCGGGGCGGGGAGGAAAGCTCAACCCGCTCCCCTCCAAGGGACTCCGGGAAGGAACACCCAGGCGCGGGGGCAGAGACTGCACTGTTCTCGTCCGGGATCTGGATTTTATAGTCTCTGAGTCTTGGCCGCTGATGGGATTACACGGCGCCAGGAGGCCAGGTGGTGGGTGTGAGCCCCGCCTACTGGAATTTGGAGGATCTGGGTGGAAGATGCTCGACTCCAATTCGAGTAGGCTTGGAGGTCTCGGCCCCGGAACCCGCGTGGCTTTGTCCCTCTGCCAGTACCTTCATGTGTGCGGAGTGTGGTCTCAGCATGGTGGTGGCTGGTCCTGGAGGTCTTCGGCTGCCGGAGCCCTGGTCGGGGCGGGGAGGAAAGCTCAACCCGCTCCCCTCCAAGGGACTCCGGGAAGGAACACCCAGGCGCGGGGGCAGAGACTGCACTGTTCTCGTCCGGGATCTGGATTTTATAGTCTCTGAGTCTTGGCCGCTGATGGGATTACACGGCGCCAGGAGGCCAGGTGGTGGGTGTGAGCCCCGCCTACTGGAATTTGGAGGATCTGGGTGGAAGATGCTCGACTCCAATTCGAGTAGGCTTGGAGGTCTCGGCCCCGGAACCCGCGTGGCTTTGTCCCTCTGCCAGTACCTTCATGTGTGCGGAGTGTGGTCTCAGCATGGTGGTGGCTGGTCCTGGAGGTCTTCGGCTGCCGGAGCCCTGGTCGGGGCGGGGAGGAAAGCTCAACCCGCTCCCCTCCAAGGGACTCCGGGAAGGAACACCCAGGCGCGGGGGCAGAGACTGCACTGTTCTCGTCCGGGATCTGGATTTTATAGTCTCTGAGTCTTGGCCGCTGATGGGATTACACGGCGCCAGGAGGCCAGGTGGTGGGTGTGAGCCCCGCCTACTGGAATTTGGAGGATCTGGGTGGAAGATGCTCGACTCCAATTCGAGTAGGCTTGGAGGTCTCGGCCCCGGAACCCGCGTGGCTTTGTCCCTCTGCCAGTACCTTCATGTGTGCGGAGTGTGGTCTCAGCATGGTGGTGGCTGGTCCTGGAGGTCTTCGGCTGCCGGAGCCCTGGTCGGGGCGGGGAGGAAAGCTCAACCCGCTCCCCTCCAAGGGACTCCGGGAAGGAACACCCAGGCGCGGGGGCAGAGACTGCACTGTTCTCGTCCGGGATCTGGATTTTATAGTCTCTGAGTCTTGGCCGCTGATGGGATTACACGGCGCCAGGAGGCCAGGTGGTGGGTGTGACCCCCGCCTACTGGAATTTGGAGGATCTGGGTGGAAGATGCTCGACTCCAATTCGAGTAGGCTTGGAGGTCTCGGCCCGGGAACCCGCGTGGCTTTGTCCCTCTGCCAGTACCTTCATGTGTGCGGAGTGTGGTCTCAGCATGGTGGTGGCTGGTCCTGGAGGTCTTCGGCTGCCGGAGCCCTGGTCGGGGCGGGGAGGAAAGCTCAACCCGCTCCCCTCCAAGGGACTCCGGGAAGGAACACCCAGGCGCGGGGGCAGAGACTGCACTGTTCTCGTCCGGGATCTGGATTTTATAGTCTCTGAGTCTTGGCCGCTGATGGGATTACACGGCGCCAGGAGGCCAGGTGGTGGGTGTGAGCCCCGCCTACTGGAATTTGGAGGATCTGGGTGGAAGATGCTCGACTCCAATTCGAGTAGGCTTGGAGGTCTCGGCCCCGGAACCCGCGTGGCTTTGTCCCTCTGCCAGTACCTTCATGTGTGCGGAGTGTGGTCTCAGCATGGTGGTGGCTGGTCCTGGAGGTCTTCGGCTGCCGGAGCCCTGGTCGGGGCGGGGAGGAAAGCTCAACCCGCTCCCCTCCAAGGGACTCCGGGAAGGAACACCCAGGCGCGGGGGCAGAGACTGCACTGTTCTCGTCCGGGATCTGGATTTTATAGTCTCTGAGTCTTGGCCGCTGATGGGATTACACGGCGCCAGGAGGCCAGGTGGTGGGTGTGAGCCCCGCCTACTGGAATTTGGAGGATCTGGGTGGAAGATGCTCGACTCCAATTCGAGTAGGCTTGGAGGT
This sequence comes from Sorex fumeus, assembly GCF_029834395.1. Lineage (NCBI taxonomy): Eukaryota > Metazoa > Chordata > Mammalia > Eulipotyphla > Soricidae > Sorex > Sorex fumeus. Next base: position 17,571,380 of record NW_026606107.1, on the reverse strand, counting down.
CTCGGCCCCGGAACCCGCGTGGCTTTGTCCCTCTGCCAGTACCTTCATGTGTGCGGAGTGTGGTCTCAGCATGGTGGTGGCTGGTCCTGGAGGTCTTCGGCTGCCGGAGCCCTGGTCGGGGCGGGGAGGAAAGCTCAACCCGCTCCCCTCCAAGGGACTCCGGGAAGGAACACCCAGGCGCGGGGGCAGAGACTGCACTGTTCTCGTCCGAGATCTGGATTTTATAGTCTCTGAGTCTTGGCCGCTGATGGGATTACACGGCGCCAGGAGGCCAGGTGGTGGGTGTGACCCCCGCCTACTGGAATTTGGAGGATCTGGGTGGAAGATGCTCGACTCCAATTCGAGTAGGCTTGGAGGTCTCGGCCCCGGAACCCGCGTGGCTTTGTCCCTCTGCCAGTACCTTCATGTGTGCGGAGTGTGGTCTCAGCATGGTGGTGGCTGGTCCTGGAGGTCTTCGGCTGCCGGAGCCCTGGTCGGGGCGGGGAGGAAAGCTCAACCCGCTCCCCTCCAAGGGACTCCGGGAAGGAACACCCAGGCGCGGGGGCAGAGACTGCACTGTTCTCGTCCGGGATCTGGATTTTATAGTCTCTGAGTCTTGGCCGCTGATGGGATTACACGGCGCCAGGAGGCCAGGTGGTGGGTGTGAGCCCCGCCTACTGGAATTTGGAGGATCTGGGTGGAAGATGCTCGACTCCAATTCGAGTAGGCTTGGAGGTCTCGGCCCCGGAACCCGCGTGGCTTTGTCCCTCTGCCAGTACCTTCATGTGTGCGGAGTGTGGTCTCAGCATGGTGGTGGCTGGTCCTGGAGGTCTTCGGCTGCCGGAGCCCTGGTCGGGGCGGGGAGGAAAGCTCAACCCGCTCCCCTCCAAGGGACTCCGGGAAGGAACACCCAGGCGCGGGGGCAGAGACTGCACTGTTCTCGTCCGGGATCTGGATTTTATAGTCTCTGAGTCTTGGCCGCTGATGGGATTACACGGCGCCAGGAGGCCAGGTGGTGGGTGTGAGCCCCGCCTACTGGAATTTGGAGGATCTGGGTGGAAGATGCTCGACTCCAATTCGAGTAGGCTTGGAGGTCTCGGCCCCGGAACCCGCGTGGCTTTGTCCCTCTGCCAGTACCTTCATGTGTGCGGAGTGTGGTCTCAGCATGGTGGTGGCTGGTCCTGGAGGTCTTCGGCTGCCGGAGCCCTGGTCGGGGCGGGGAGGAAAGCTCAACCCGCTCCCCTCCAAGGGACTCCGGGAAGGAACACCCAGGCGCGGGGGCAGAGACTGCACTGTTCTCGTCCGGGATCTGGATTTTATAGTCTCTGAGTCTTGGCCGCTGATGGGATTACACGGCGCCAGGAGGCCAGGTGGTGGGTGTGACCCCCGCCAACTGGAATTTGGAGGATCTGGGTGGAAGATGCTCGACTCCAATTCGAGTAGGCTTGGAGGTCTCGGCCCGGGAACCCGCGTGGATTTGTCCCTCTGCCAGTACCTTCATGTGTGCGGAGTGTGGTCTCAGCATGGTGGTGGCTGGTCCTGGAGGTCTTCGGCTGCCGGAGCCCTGGTCGGGGCGGGGAGGAAAGCTCAACCCGCTCCCCTCTAAGGGACTCCGGGAAGGAACACCCAGGCGCGGGGGCAGAGACTGCACTGTTCTCGTCCGGGATCTGGATTTTATAATCTCTGAGTCTTGGCCGCTGATGGGATTACACGGCGCCAGGAGGCCAGGTGGTGGGTGTGAGCCCCGCCTACTGGAATTTGGAGGATCTGGGTGGAAGATGCTCGACTCCAATTCGAGTAGGCTTGGAGGTCTCGGCCCGGGAACCCGCGTGGCTTTGTCCCTCTGCCAGTACCTTCATGTGTGCGGAGTGTGGTCTCAGCATGGTGGTGGCTGGTCCTGGAGGTCTTCGGCTGCCGGAGCCCTGGTCGGGGCGGGGAGGAAAGCTCAACCCGCTCCCCTCCAAGGGACTCCGGGAAGGAACACCCAGGCGCGGGGGCAGAGACTGCACTGTTCTCGTCCGGGATCTGGATTTTATAGTCTCTGAGTCTTGGCCGCTGATGGGATTACACGGCGCCAGGAGGCCAGGTGGTGGGTGTGACCCCCGCCTACTGGAATTTGGAGGATCTGGGTGGAAGATGCTCGACTCCAATTCGAGTACGCTTGGAGGTCTCGGCCCCGGAACCCGAGTGGCTTTGTCCCTCTGCCAGTACCTTCATGTGTGCGGAGTGTGGTCTCAGCATGGTGGTGGCTGGTCCTGGAGGTCTTCGGCTGCCGGAGCCCTGGTCGGGGCGGGGAGGAAAGCTCAACCCGCTCCCCTCCAAGGGACTCCGGGAAGGAACACCCAGGCGCGGGGGCAGAGACTGCACTGTTCTCGTCCGGGATCTGGATTTTATAGTCTCTGAGTCTTGGCCGCTGATGGGATTACACGGCGCCAGGAGGCCAGGTGGTGGGTGTGACCCCCGCCTACTGGAATTTCGAGGATCTGGGTGGAAGATGCTCGACTCCAATTCGAGTAGGCTTGGAGGTCTCGGCCCGGGAACCCGCGTGGCTTTGTCCCTCTGCCAGTACCTTCATGTGTGCGGAGTGTGGTCTCAGCATGGTGGTGGCTGGTCCTGGAGGTCTTCGGCTGCCGGAGCCCTGGTCGGGGCGGGGAGGAAAGCTCAACCCGCTCCCCTCCAAGGGACTCCGGGAAGGAACACCCAGGCGCGGGGGCAGAGACTCCACTGTTCTCGTCCGGGATCTGGATTTTATAGTCTCTGAGTCTTGGCTGCTGATGGGATTACACGGCGCCAGGAGGCCAGGTGGTGGGTGTGACCCCCGCCTACTGGAATTTGGAGGATCTGGGTGGAAGATGCTCGACTCCAATTCGAGTAGGCTTGGAGGTCTCGGCCCCGGAACCCGCGTGGCTTTGTCCCTCTGCCAGTACCTTCATGTGTGCGGAGTGTGGTCTCAGCATGGTGGTGGCTGGTCCTGGAGGTCTTCGGCTGCCGGAGCCCTGGTCGGGGCGGGGAGGAAAGCTCAACCCGCTCCCCTCCAAGGGACTCCGGGAAGGAACACCCAGGCGCGGGGGCAGAGACTGCACTGTTCTCGTCCGGGATCTGGATTTTATAGTCTCTGAGTCTTGGCCGCTGATGGGATTACACGGCGCCAGGAGGCCAGGTGGTGGGTGTGACCCCCGCCTACTGGAATTTGGAGGATCTGGGTGGAAGATGCTCGACTCCAATTCGAGTAGGCTTGGAGGTCTCGGCCCCGGAACCCGCGTGGCTTTGTCCCTCTGCCAGTACCTTCATGTGTGCGGAGTGTGGTCTCAGCATGGTGGTGGCTGGTCCTGGAGGTCTTCGGCTGCCGGAGCCCTGGTCGGGGCGGGGAGGAAAGCTCAACCCGCTCCCCTCCAAGGGACTCCGGGAAGGAACACCCAGGCGCGGGGGCAGAGACTGCACTGTTCTCGTCCGGGATCTGGATTTTATAGTCTCTGAGTCTTGGCCGCTGATGGGATTACACGGCGCCAGGAGGCCAGGTGGTGGGTGTGAGCCCCGCCTACTGGAATTTGGAGGATCTGGGTGGAAGATGCTCGACTCCAATTCGAGTAGGCTTGGAGGTCTCGGCCCCGGAACCCGCGTGGCTTTGTCCCTCTGCCAGTACCTTCATGTGTGCGGAGTGTGGTCTCAGCATGGTGGTGGCTGGTCCTGGAGGTCTTCGGCTGCCGGAGCCCTGGTCGGGGCGGGGAGGAAAGCTCAACCCGCTCCCCTCCAAGGGACTCCGGGAAGGAACACCCAGGCGCGGGGGCAGAGACTGCACTGTTCTCGTCCGGGATCTGGATTTTATAGTCTCTGAGTCTTGGCCGCTGATGGGATTACACGGCGCCAGGAGGCCAGGTGGTGGGTGTGAGCCCCGCCAACTGGAATTTGGAGGATCTGGGTGGAAGATGCTCGACTCCAATTCGAGTAGGCTTGGAGGTCTCGGCCCCGGAACCCGCGTGGCTTTGTCCCTCTGCCAGTACCTTCATGTGTGCGGAGTGTGGTCTCAGCATGGTGGTGGCTGGTCCTGGAGGTCTTCGGCTGCCGGAGCCCTGGTCGGGGCGGGGAGGAAAGCTCAACCCGCTCCCCTCCAAGGGACTCCGGGAAGGAACACCCAGGCGCGGGGGCAGAGACTGCACTGTTCTCGTCCGGGATCTGGATTTTATAGTCTCTGAGTCTTGGCCGCTGATGGGATTACACGGCGCCAGGAGGCCAGGTGGTGGGTGTGAGCCCCGCCTACTGGAATTTGGAGGATCTGGGTGGAAGATGCTCGACTCCAATTCGAGTAGGCTTGGAGGTCTCGGCCCCGGAACCCGCGTGTCTTTGTCCCTCTGCCAGTACCTTCATGTGTGCGGAGTGTGGTCTCAGCATGGTGGTGGCTGGTCCTGGAGGTCTTCGGCTGCCGGAGCCCTGGTCGGGGCGGGGAGGAAAGCTCAACCCGCTCCCCTCCAAGGGACTCCGGGAAGGAACACCCAGGCGCGGGGGCAGAGACTGCACTGTTCTCGTCCGGGATCTGGATTTTATAGTCTCTGAGTCTTGGCCGCTGATGGGATTACACGGCGCCAGGAGGCCAGGTGGTGGGTGTGAGCCCCGCCTACTGGAATTTGGAGGATCTGGGTGGAAGATGCTCGACTCCAATTCGAGTAGGCTTGGAGGTCTCGGCCCCGGAACCCGCGTGGCTTTGTCCCTCTGCCAGTACCTTCATGTGTGCGGAGTGTGGTCTCAGCATGGTGGTGGCTGGTCCTGGAGGTCTTCGGCTGCCGGAGCCCTGGTCGGGGCGGGGAGGAAAGCTCAACCCGCTCCCCTCCAAGGGACTCCGGGAAGGAACACCCAGGCGCGGGGGCAGAGACTGCACTGTTCTCGTCCGGGATCTGGATTTTATAGTCTCTGAGTCTTGGCCGCTGATGGGATTACACTGCGCCAGGAGGCCAGGTGGAGGGTGTGAGCCCCGCCTACTGGAATTTGGAGGATCTGGGTGGAAGATGCTCGACTCCAATTCGAGTAGGCTTGGAGGTCTCGGCCCCGGAACCCGCGTGGCTTTGTCCCTCTGCCAGTACCTTCATGTGTGCGGAGTGTGGTCTCAGCATGGTGGTGGCTGGTCCTGGAGGTCTTCGGCTGCCGGAGCCCTGGTCGGGGCGGGGAGGAAAGCTCAACCCGCTCCCCTCCAAGGGACTCCGGGAAGGAACACCCAGGCGCGGGGGCAGAGACTGCACTGTTCTCGTCCGGGATCTGGATTTTATAGTCTCTGAGTCTTGGCCGCTGATGGGATTACACGGCGCCAGGAGGCCAGGTGGTGGGTGTGAGCCCCGCCTACTGGAATTTGGAGGATCTGGGTGGAAGATGCTCGACTCCAATTCGAGTAGGCTTGGAGGTCTCGGCCCCGGAACCCGCGTGGCTTTGTCCCTCTGCCAGTACCTTCATGTGTGCGGAGTGTGGTCTCAGCATGGTGGTGGCTGGTCCTGGAGGTCTTCGGCTGCCGGAGCCCTGGTCGGGGCGGGGAGGAAAGCTCAACCCGCTCCCCTCCAAGGGACTCCGGGAAGGAACACCCAGGCGCGGGGGCAGAGACTGCACTGTTCTCGTCCGGGATCTGGATTTTATAGTCTCTGAGTCTTGGCCGCTGATGGGATTACACGGCGCCAGGAGGCCAGGTGGTGGGTGTGAGCCCCGCCTACTGGAATTTGGAGGATCTGGGTGGAAGATGCTCGACTCCAATTCGAGTAGGCTTGGAGGTCTCGGCCCCGGAACCCGCGTGGCTTTGTCCCTCTGCCAGTACCTTCATGTGTGCGGAGTGTGGTCTCAGCATGGTGGTGGCTGGTCCTGGAGGTCTTCGGCTGCCGGAGCCCTGGTCGGGGCGGGGAGGAAAGCTCAACCCGCTCCCCTCCAAGGGACTCCGGGAAGGAACACCCAGGCGCGGGGGCAGAGACTGCACTGTTCTCGTCCGGGATCTGGATTTTATAGTCTCTGAGTCTTGGCCGCTGATGGGATTACACGGCGCCAGGAGGCCAGGTGGTGGGTGTGAGCCCCGCCTACTGGAATTTGGAGGATCTGGGTGGAAGATGCTCGACTCCAATTCGAGTAGGCTTGGAGGTCTCGGCCCCGGAACCCGCGTGGCTTTGTCCCTCTGCCAGTACCTTCATGTGTGCGGAGTGTGGTCTCAGCATGGTGGTGGCTGGTCCTGGAGGACTTCGGCTGCCGGAGCCCTGGTCGGGGCGGGGAGGAAAGCTCAACCCGCTCCCCTCCAAGGGACTCCGGGAAGGAACACCCAGGCGCGGGGGCAGAGACTGCACTGTTCTCGTCCGGGATCTGGATTTTATAGTCTCTGAGTCTTGGCCGCTGATGGGATTACACGGCGCCAGGAGGCCAGGTGGTGGGTGTGAGCCCCGCCTACTGGAATTTGGAGGATCTGGGTGGAAGATGCTCGACTCCAATTCGAGTAGGCTTGGAGGTCTCGGCCCCGGAACCCGCGTGGCTTTGTCCCTCTGCCAGTACCTTCATGTGTGCGGAGTGTGGTCTCAGCATGGTGGTGGCTGGTCCTGGAGGTCTTCGGCTGCCGGAGCCCTGGTCGGGGCGGGGAGGAAAGCTCAACCCGCTCCCCTCCAAGGGACTCCGGGAAGGAACACCCAGGCGCGGGGGCAGAGACTGCACTGTTCTCGTCCGGGATCTGGATTTTATAGTCTCTGAGTCTTGGCCGCTGATGGGATTACACGGCGCCAGGAGGCCAGGTGGTGGGTGTGACCCCCGCCTACTGGAATTTGGAGGATCTGGGTGGAAGATGCTCGACTCCAATTCGAGTAGGCTTGGAGGTCTCGGCCCGGGAACCCGCGTGGCTTTGTCCCTCTGCCAGTACCTTCATGTGTGCGGAGTGTGGTCTCAGCATGGTGGTGGCTGGTCCTGGAGGTCTTCGGCTGCCGGAGCCCTGGTCGGGGCGGGGAGGAAAGCTCAACCCGCTCCCCTCCAAGGGACTCCGGGAAGGAACACCCAGGCGCGGGGGCAGAGACTGCACTGTTCTCGTCCGGGATCTGGATTTTATAGTCTCTGAGTCTTGGCCGCTGATGGGATTACACGGCGCCAGGAGGCCAGGTGGTGGGTGTGAGCCCCGCCTACTGGAATTTGGAGGATCTGGGTGGAAGATGCTCGACTCCAATTCGAGTAGGCTTGGAGGTCTCGGCCCCGGAACCCGCGTGGCTTTGTCCCTCTGCCAGTACCTTCATGTGTGCGGAGTGTGGTCTCAGCATGGTGGTGGCTGGTCCTGGAGGTCTTCGGCTGCCGGAGCCCTGGTCGGGGCGGGGAGGAAAGCTCAACCCGCTCCCCTCCAAGGGACTCCGGGAAGGAACACCCAGGCGCGGGGGCAGAGACTGCACTGTTCTCGTCCGGGATCTGGATTTTATAGTCTCTGAGTCTTGGCCGCTGATGGGATTACACGGCGCCAGGAGGCCAGGTGGTGGGTGTGAGCCCCGCCTACTGGAATTTGGAGGATCTGGGTGGAAGATGCTCGACTCCAATTCGAGTAGGCTTGGAGGTCTCGGCCCCGGAACCCGCGTGGCTTTGTCCCTCTGCCAGTACCTTCATGTGTGCGGAGTGTGGTCTCAGCATGGTGGTGGCTGGTCCTGGAGGTCTTCGGCTGCCGGAGCCCTGGTCGGGGCGGGGAGGAAAGCTCAACCCGCTCCCCTCCAAGGGACTCCGGGAAGGAACACCCAGGCGCGGGGGCAGAGACTGCACTGTTCTCGTCCGAGATCTGGATTTTATAGTCTCTGAGTCTTGGCCGCTGATGGGATTACACGGCGCCAGGAGGCCAGGTGGTGGGTGTGACCCCCGCCTACTGGAATTTGGAGGATCTGGGTGGAAGATGCTCGACTCCAATTCGAGTAGGCTTGGAGGTCTCGGCCCCGGAACCCGCGTGGCTTTGTCCCTCTGCCAGTACCTTCATGTGTGCGGAGTGTGGTCTCAGCATGGTGGTGGCTGGTCCTGGAGGTCTTCGGCTGCCGGAGCCCTGGTCGGGGCGGGGAGGAAAGCTCAACCCGCTCCCCTCCAAGGGACTCCGGGAAGGAACACCCAGGCGCGGGGGCAGAGACTGCACTGTTCTCGTCCGGGATCTGGATTTTATAGTCTCTGAGTCTTGGCCGCTGATGGGATTACACGGCGCCAGGAGGCCAGGTGGTGGGTGTGAGCCCCGCCTACTGGAATTTGGAGGATCTGGGTGGAAGATGCTCGACTCCAATTCGAGTAGGCTTGGAGGTCTCGGCCCCGGAACCCGCGTGGCTTTGTCCCTCTGCCAGTACCTTCATGTGTGCGGAGTGTGGTCTCAGCATGGTGGTGGCTGGTCCTGGAGGTCTTCGGCTGCCGGAGCCCTGGTCGGGGCGGGGAGGAAAGCTCAACCCGCTCCCCTCCAAGGGACTCCGGGAAGGAACACCCAGGCGCGGGGGCAGAGACTGCACTGTTCTCGTCCGGGATCTGGATTTTATAGTCTCTGAGTCTTGGCCGCTGATGGGATTACACGGCGCCAGGAGGCCAGGTGGTGGGTGTGAGCCCCGCCTACTGGAATTTGGAGGATCTGGGTGGAAGATGCTCGACTCCAATTCGAGTAGGCTTGGAGGTCTCGGCCCCGGAACCCGCGTGGCTTTGTCCCTCTGCCAGTACCTTCATGTGTGCGGAGTGTGGTCTCAGCATGGTGGTGGCTGGTCCTGGAGGTCTTCGGCTGCCGGAGCCCTGGTCGGGGCGGGGAGGAAAGCTCAACCCGCTCCCCTCCAAGGGACTCCGGGAAGGAACACCCAGGCGCGGGGGCAGAGACTGCACTGTTCTCGTCCGGGATCTGGATTTTATAGTCTCTGAGTCTTGGCCGCTGATGGGATTACACGGCGCCAGGAGGCCAGGTGGTGGGTGTGACCCCCGCCAACTGGAATTTGGAGGATCTGGGTGGAAGATGCTCGACTCCAATTCGAGTAGGCTTGGAGGTCTCGGCCCGGGAACCCGCGTGGCTTTGTCCCTCTGCCAGTACCTTCATGTGTGCGGAGTGTGGTCTCAGCATGGTGGTGGCTGGTCCTGGAGGTCTTCGGCTGCCGGAGCCCTGGTCGGGGCGGGGAGGAAAGCTCAACCCGCTCCCCTCCAAGGGACTCCGGGAAGGAACACCCAGGCGCGGGGGCAGAGACTGCACTGTTCTCGTCCGGGATCTGGATTTTATAATCTCTGAGTCTTGGCCGCTGATGGGATTACACGGCGCCAGGAGGCCAGGTGGTGGGTGTGAGCCCCGCCTACTGGAATTTGGAGGATCTGGGTGGAAGATGCTCGACTCCAATTCGAGTAGGCTTGGAGGTCTCGGCCCGGGAACCCGCGTGGCTTTGTCCCTCTGCCAGTACCTTCATGTGTGCGGAGTGTGGTCTCAGCATGGTGGTGGCTGGTCCTGGAGGTCTTCGGCTGCCGGAGCCCTGGTCGGGGCGGGGAGGAAAGCTCAACCCGCTCCCCTCCAAGGGACTCCGGGAAGGAACACCCAGGCGCGGGGGCAGAGACTGCACTGTTCTCGTCCGGGATCTGGATTTTATAGTCTCTGAGTCTTGGCCGCTGATGGGATTACACGGCGCCAGGAGGCCAGGTGGTGGGTGTGACCCCCGCCTACTGGAATTTGGAGGATCTGGGTGGAAGATGCTCGACTCCAATTCGAGTACGCTTGGAGGTCTCGGCCCCGGAACCCGAGTGGCTTTGTCCCTCTGCCAGTACCTTCATGTGTGCGGAGTGTGGTCTCAGCATGGTGGTGGCTGGTCCTGGAGGTCTTCGGCTGCCGGAGCCCTGGTCGGGGCGGGGAGGAAAGCTCAACCCGCTCCCCTCCAAGGGACTCCGGGAAGGAACACCCAGGCGCGGGGGCAGAGACTGCACTGTTCTCGTCCGGGATCTGGATTTTATAGTCTCTGAGTCTTGGCCGCTGATGGGATTACACGGCGCCAGGAGGCCAGGTGGTGGGTGTGACCCCCGCCAACTGGAATTTGGAGGATCTGGGTGGAAGATGCTCGACTCCAATTCGAGTAGGCTTGGAGGTCTCGGCCCGGGAACCCGCGTGGCTTTGTCCCTCTGCCAGTACCTTCATGTGTGCGGAGTGTGGTCTCAGCATGGTGGTGGCTGGTCCTGGAGGTCTTCGGCTGCCGGAGCCCTGGTCGGGGCGGGGAGGAAAGCTCAACCCGCTCCCCTCCAAGGGACTCCGGGAAGGAACACCCAGGCGCGGGGGCAGAGACTGCACTGTTCTCGTCCGGGATCTGGATTTTATAATCTCTGAGTCTTGGCCGCTGATGGGATTACACGGCGCCAGGAGGCCAGGTGGTGGGTGTGAGCCCCGCCTACTGGAATTTGGAGGATCTGGGTGGAAGATGCTCGACTCCAATTCGAGTAGGCTTGGAGGTCTCGGCCCGGGAACCCGCGTGGCTTTGTCCCTCTGCCAGTACCTTCATGTGTGCGGAGTGTGGTCTCAGCATGGTGGTGGCTGGTCCTGGAGGTCTTCGGCTGCCGGAGCCCTGGTCGGGGCGGGGAGGAAAGCTCAACCCGCTCCCCTCCAAGGGACTCCGGGAAGGAACACCCAGGCGCGGGGGCAGAGACTGCACTGTTCTCGTCCGGGATCTGGATTTTATAGTCTCTGAGTCTTGGCCGCTGATGGGATTACACGGCGCCAGGAGGCCAGGTGGTGGGTGTGACCCCCGCCTACTGGAATTTGGAGGATCTGGGTGGAAGATGCTCGACTCCAATTCGAGTACGCTTGGAGGTCTCGGCCCCGGAACCCGAGTGGCTTTGTCCCTCTGCCAGTACCTTCATGTGTGCGGAGTGTGGTCTCAGCATGGTGGTGGCTGGTCCTGGAGGTCTTCGGCTGCCGGAGCCCTGGTCGGGGCGGGGAGGAAAGCTCAACCCGCTCCCCTCCAAGGGACTCCGGGAAGGAACACCCAGGCGCGGGGGCAGAGACTGCACTGTTCTCGTCCGGGATCTGGATTTTATAGTCTCTGAGTCTTGGCTGCTGATGGGATTACACGGCGCCAGGAGGCCAGGTGGTGGGTGTGACCCCCGCCTACTGGAATTTGGAGGATCTGGGTGGAAGATGCTCGACTCCAATTCGAGTAGGCTTGGAGGTCTCGGCCCCGGAACCCGCGTGGCTTTGTCCCTCTGCCAGTACCTTCATGTGTGCGGAGTGTGGTCTCAGCATGGTGGTGGCTGGTCCTGGAGGTCTTCGGCTGCCGGAGCCCTGGTCGGGGCGGGGAGGAAAGCTCAACCCGCTCCCCTCCAAGGGACTCCGGGAAGGAACACCCAGGCGCGGGGGCAGAGACTGCACTGTTCTCGTCCGGGATCTGGATTTTATAGTCTCTGAGTCTTGGCCGCTGATGGGATTACACGGCGCCAGGAGGCCAGGTGGTGGGTGTGACCCCCGCCTACTGGAATTTGGAGGATCTGGGTGGAAGATGCTCGACTCCAATTCGAGTAGGCTTGGAGGTCTCGGCCCCGGAACCCGCGTGGCTTTGTCCCTCTGCCAGTACCTTCATGTGTGCGGAGTGTGGTCTCAGCATGGTGGTGGCTGGTCCTGGAGGTCTTCGGCTGCCGGAGCCCTGGTCGGGGCGGGGAGGAAAGCTCAACCCGCTCCCCTCCAAGGGACTCCGGGAAGGAACACCCAGGCGCGGGGGCAGAGACTGCACTGTTCTCGTCCGGGATCTGGATTTTATAGTCTCTGAGTCTTGGCCGCTGATGGGATTACACGGCGCCAGGAGGCCAGGTGGTGGGTGTGAGCCCCGCCTACTGGAATTTGGAGGATCTGGGTGGAAGATGCTCGACTCCAATTCGAGTAGGCTTGGAGGTCTCGGCCCCGGAACCCGCGTGGCTTTGTCCCTCAGCCAGTACCTTCATGTGTGCGGAGTGTGGTCTCAGCATGGTGGTGGCTGGTCCTGGAGGTCTTCGGCTGCCGGAGCCCTGGTCGGGGCGGGGAGGAAAGCTCAACCCGCTCCCCTCCAAGGGACTCCGGGAAGGAACACCCAGGCGCGGGGGCAGAGACTGCACTGTTCTCGTCCGGGATCTGGATTTTATAGTCTCTGAGTCTTGGCCGCTGATGGGATTACACGGCGCCAGGAGGCCAGGTGGTGGGTGTGAGCCCCGCCTACTGGAATTTGGAGGATCTGGGTGGAAGATGCTCGACTCCAATTCGAGTAGGCTTGGAGGTCTCGGCCCCGGAACCCGCGTGGCTTTGTCCCTCTGCCAGTACCTTCATGTGTGCAGAGTGTGGTCTCAGCATGGTGGTGGCTGGTCCTGGAGGTCTTCGGCTGCCGGAGCCCTGGTCGGGGCGGGGAGGAAAGCTCAACCCGCTCCCCTCCAAGGGACTCCGGGAAGGAACACCCAGGCGCGGGGGCAGAGACTGCACTGTTCTCGTCCGGGATCTGGATTTTATAGTCTCTGAGTCTTGGCCGCTGATGGGATTACACGGCGCCAGGAGGCCAGGTGGTGGGTGTGACCCCCGACTACTGGAATTTGGAGGATCTGGGTGGAAGATGCTCGACTCCAATTCGAGTAGGCTTGGAGGTCTCGGCCCGGGAACCCGCGTGGCTTTGTCCCTCTGCCAGTACCTTCATGTGTGCGGAGTGTGGTCTCAGCATGGTGGTGGCTGGTCCTGGAGGTCTTCGGCTGCCGGAGCCCTGGTCGGGGCGGGGAGGAAAGCTCAACCCGCTCCCCTCCAAGGGACTCCGGGAAGGAACACCCAGGCGCGGGGGCAGAGACTGCACTGTTCTCGTCCGGGATCTGGATTTTATAGTCTCTGAGTCTTGGCCGCTGATGGGATTACACGGCGCCAGGAGGCCAGGTGGTGGGTGTGAGCCCCGCCTACTGGAATTTGGAGGATCTGGGTGGAAGATGCTCGACTCCAATTCGAGTAGGCTTGGAGGTCTCGGCCCCGGAACCCGCGTGGCTTTGTCCCTCTGCCAGTACCTTCATGTGTGCGGAGTGTGGTCTCAGCATGGTGGTGGCTGGTCCTGGAGGTCTTCGGCTGCCGGAGCCCTGGTTGGGGCGGGGAGGAAAGCTCAACCCGCTCCCCTCCAAGGGACTCCGGGAAGGAACACCCAGGCGCGGGGGCAGAGACTGCACTGTTCTCGTCCGGGATCTGGATTTTATAGTCTCTGAGTCTTGGCCGCTGATGGGATTACACGGCGCCAGGAGGCCAGGTGGTGGGTGTGACCCCCGCCTAATGGAATTTGGAGGATCTGGGTGGAAGATGCTCGACTCCAATTCGAGTAGGCTTGGAGGTCTCGGCCCCGGAACCCGCGTGGCTTTGTCCCTCTGCCAGTACCTTCATGTTTGCGGAGTGTGGTCTCAGCATGGTGGTGGCTGGTCCTGGAGGTCTTCGGCTGCCGGAGCCCTGGTCGGGGCGGGGAGGAAAGCTCAACCCGCTCCCCTCCAAGGGACTCCGGGAAGGAACACCCAGGCGCGGGGGCAGAGACTGCACTGTTCTCGTCCGGGATCTGGATTTTATAGTCTCTGAGTCTTGGCCGCTGATGGGATTACACGGCGCCAGGAGGCCAGGTGGTGGGTGTGAGCCCCGCCTACTGGAATTTGGAGGATCTGGGTGGAAGATGCTCGACTCCAATTCGAGTAGGCTTGGAGGTCTCGGCCCCGGAACCCGCGTGGCTTTGTCCCTCTGCCAGTACCTTCATGTGTGCGGAGTGTGGTCTCAGCATGGTGGTGGCTGGTCCTGGAGGTCTTCGGCTGCCGGAGCCCTGGTCGGGGCGGGGAGGAAAGCTCAACCCGCTCCCCTCCAAGGGACTCCGGGAAGGAACACCCAGGCGCGGGGGCAGAGACTGCACTGTTCTCGTCCGGGATCTGGATTTTATAGTCTCTGAGTCTTGGCCGCTGATGGGATTACACGGCGCCAGGAGGCCAGGTGGTGGGTGTGAGCCCCGCCTACTGGAATTTGGAGGATCTGGGTGGAAGATGCTCGACTCCAATTCGAGTAGGCTTGGAGGTCTCGGCCCCGGAACCCGCGTGGCTTTGTCCCTCTGCCAGTACCTTCATGTGTGCGGAGTGTGGTCTCAACATGGTGGTGGCTGGTCCTGGAGGTCTTCGGCTGCCGGAGCCCTGGTCGGGGCGGGGAGGAAAGCTCAACCCGCTCCCCTCCAAGGGACTCCGGGAAGGAACACCCAGGCGCGGGGGCAGAGACTGCACTGTTCTCGTCCGGGATCTGGATTTTATAGTCTCTGAGTCTTGGCCGCTGATGGGATTACACGGCGCCAGGAGGCCAGGTGGTGGGTGTGACCCCCGCCAACTGGAATTTGGAGGATCTGGGTGGAAGATGCTCGACTCCAATTCGAGTAGGCTTGGAGGTCTCGGCCCGGGAACCCGCGTGGCTTTGTCCCTCTGCCAGTACCTTCATGTGTGCGGAGTGTGGTCTCAGCATGGTGGTGGCTGGTCCTGGAGGTCTTCGGCTGCCGGAGCCCTGGTCGGGGCGGGGAGGAAAGCTCAACCCGCTCCCCTCCAAGGGACTCCGGGAAGGAACACCCAGGCGCGGGGGCAGAGACTGCACTGTTCTCGTCCGGGATCTGGATTTTATAGTCTCTGAGTCTTGGCCGCTGATGGGATTACACGGCGCCAGGAGGCCAGGTGGTGGGTGTGACCCCCGCCTACTGGAATTTGGAGGATCTGGGTGGAAGATGCTCGACTCCAATTCGAGTACGCTTGGAGGTCTCGGCCCCGGAACCCGAGTGGCTTTGTCCCTCTGCCAGTACCTTCATGTGTGCGGAGTGTGGTCTCAGCATGGTGGTGGCTGGTCCTGGAGGTCTTCGGCTGCCGGAGCCCTGGTCGGGGCGGGGAGGAAAGCTCAACCCGCTCCCCTCCAAGGGACTCCGGGAAGGAACACCCAGGCGCGGGGGCAGAGACTGCACTGTTCTCGTCCGGGATCTGGATTTTATAGTCTCTGAGTCTTGGCCGCTGATGGGATTACACGGCGCCAGGAGGCCAGGTGGTGGGTGTGACCCCCGCCTACTGGAATTTGGAGGATCTGGGTGGAAGATGCTCGACTCCAATTCGAGTAGGCTTGGAGGTCTCGGCCCGGGAACCCGCGTGGCTTTGTCCCTCTGCCAGTACCTTCATGTGTGCGGAGTGTGGTCTCAGCATGGTGGTGGCTGGTCCTGGAGTTCTTCGGCTGCCGGAGCCCTGGTCGGGGCGGGGAGGAAAGCTCAACCCGCTCCCCTCCAAGGGACTCCGGGAAGGAACACCCAGGCGCGGGGGCAGAGACTGCACTGTTCTCGTCCGGGATCTGGATTTTATAGTCTCTGAGTCTTGGCTGCTGATGGGATTACACGGCGCCAGGAGGCCAGGTGGTGGGTGTGACCCCCGCCTACTGGAATTTGGAGGATCTGGGTGGAAGATGCTCGACTCCAATTCGAGTAGGCTTGGAGGTCTCGGCCCCGGAACCCGCGTGGCTTTGTCCCTCTGCCAGTACCTTCATGTGTGCGGAGTGTGGTCTCAGCATGGTGGTGGCTGGTCCTGGAGGTCTTCGGCTGCCGGAGCCCTGGTCGGGGCGGGGAGGAAAGCTCAACCCGCTCCCCTCCAAGGGACTCCGGGAAGGAACACCCAGGCGCGGGGGCAGAGACTGCACTGTTCTCGTCCGGGATCTGGATTTTATAGTCTCTGAGTCTTGGCCGCTGATGGGATTACACGGCGCCAGGAGGCCAGGTGGTGGGTGTGAGCCCCGCCTACTGGAATTTGGAGGATCTGGGTGGAAGATGCTTGACTCCAATTCGAGTAGGCTTGGAGGTCTCGGCCCCGGAACCCGCGTGGCTTTGTCCCTCTGCCAGTACCTTCATGTGTGCGGAGTGTGGTCTCAGCATGGTGGTGGCTGGTCCTGGAGGTCTTCGGCTGCCGGAGCCCTGGTCGGGGCGGGGAGGAAAGCTCAACCCGCTCCCCTCCAAGGGACTCCGGGAAGGAACACCCAGGCGCGGGGGCAGAGACTGCACTGTTCTCGTCCGGGATCTGGATTTTATAGTCTCTGAGTCTTGGCCGCTGATGGGATTACACGGCGCCAGGAGGCCAGGTGGTGGGTGTGAGCCCCGCCTACTGGAATTTGGAGGATCTGGGTGGAAGATGCTCGACTCCAATTCGAGTAGGCTTGGAGGTCTCGGCCCCGGAACCCGCGTGGCTTTGTCCCTCTGCCAGTACCTTCATGTGTGCGGAGTGTGGTCTCAGCATGGTGGTGGCTGGTCCTGGAGGTCTTCGGCTGCCGGAGCCCTGGTCGGGGCGGGGAGGAAAGCTCAACCCGCTCCCCTCCAAGGGACTCCGGGAAGGAACACCCAGGCGCGGGGGCAGAGACTGCACTGTTCTCGTCCGGGATCTGGATTTTATAGTCTCTGAGTCTTGGCCGCTGATGGGATTACACGGCGCCAGGAGGCCAGGTGGTGGGTGTGAGCCCCGCCTACTGGAATTTGGAGGATCTGGGTGGAAGATGCTCGACTCCAATTCGAGTAGGCTTGGAGGTCTCGGCCCCGGAACCCGCGTGTCTTTGTCCCTCTGCCAGTACCTTCATGTGTGCGGAGTGTGGTCTCAGCATGGTGGTGGCTGGTCCTGGAGGTCTTCGGCTGCCGGAGCCCTGGTCGGGGCGGGGAGGAAAGCTCAACCCGCTCCCCTCCAAGGGACTCCGGGAAGGAACACCCAGGCGCGGGGGCAGAGACTGCACTGTTCTCGTCCGGGATCTGGATTTTATAGTCTCTGAGTCTTGGCCGCTGATGGGATTACACGGCGCCAGGAGGCCAGGTGGTGGGTGTGAGCCCCGCCTACTGGAATTTGGAGGATCTGGGTGGAAGATGCTCGACTCCAATTCGAGTAGGCTTGGAGGTCTCGGCCCCGGAACCCGCGTGTCTTTGTCCCTCTGCCAGTACCTTCATGTGTGCGGAGTGTGGTCTCAGCATGGTGGTGGCTGGTCCTGGAGGTCTTCGGCTGCCGGAGCCCTGGTCGGGGCGGGGAGGAAAGCTCAACCCGCTCCCCTCCAAGGGACTCCGGGAAGGAACACCCAGGCGCGGGGGCAGAGACTGCACTGTTCTCGTCCGGGATCTGGATTTTATAGTCTCTGAGTCTTGGCCGCTGATGGGATTACACGGCGCCAGGAGGCCAGGTGGTGGGTGTGAGCCCCGCCTACTGGAATTTGGAGGATCTGGGTGGAAGATGCTCGACTCCAATTCGAGTAGGCTTGGAGGTCTCGGCCCCGGAACCCGCGTGGCTTTGTCCCTCTGCCAGTACCTTCATGTGTGCGGAGTGTGGTCTCAGCATGGTGGTGGCTGGGCCTGGAGGTCTTCGGCTGCCGGAGCCCTGGTCGGGGCGGGGAGGAAAGCTCAACCCGCTCCCCTCCAAGGGACTCCGGGAAGGAACACCCAGGCGCGGGGGCAGAGACTGCACTGTTCTCGTCCGGGATCTGGATTTTATAGTCTCTGATTCTTGGCCGCTGATGGGATTACACGGCGCCAGGAGGCCAGGTGGTGGGTGTGAGCCCCGCCTACTGGAATTTGGAGGATCTGGGTGGAAGATGCTCGACTCCAATTCGAGTAGGCTTGGAGGTCTCGGCCCCGGAACCCGCGTGGCTTTGTCCCTCTGCCAGTACCTTCATGTGTGCGGAGTGTGGTCTCAGCATGGTGGTGGCTGGTCCTGGAGGTCTTCGGCTGCCGGAGCCCTGGTCGGGGCGGGGAGGAAAGCTCAACCCGCTCCCCTCCAAGGGACTCCGGGAAGGAACACCCAGGCGCGGCGGCAGAGACTGCACTGTTCTCGTCCGTGATCTGGATTTTATAGTCTCTGAGTCTTGGCCGCTGATGGGATTACACGGCGCCAGGAGGCCAGGTGGTGGGTGTGAGCCCCGCCTACTGGAATTTGGAGGATCTGGGTGGAAGATGCTCGACTCCAATTCGAGTAGGCTTGGAGGTCTCGGCCCCGGAACCCGCGTGGCTTTGTCCCTCTGCCAGTACCTTCATGTGTGCGGAGTGTGGTCTCAGCATGGTGGTGGCTGGTCCTGGAGGTCTTCGGCTGCCGGAGCCCTGGTCGGGGCGGGGAGGAAAGCTCAACCCGCTCCCCTCCAAGGGACTCCGGGAAGGAACACCCAGGCGCGGGGGCAGAGACTGCACTGTTCTCGTCCGGGATCTGGATTTTAGGGTCTCTGAGTCTTGGCCGCTGATGGGATTACACGGCGCCAGGAGGCCAGGTGGTGGGTGTGAGCCCCGCCTACTGGAATTTGGAGGATCTGGGTGGAAGATGCTCGACTCCAATTCGAGTAGGCTTGGAGGTCTCGGCCCCGGAACCCGCGTGGCTTTGTCCCTCTGCCAGTACCTTCATGTGTGCGGAGTGTGGTCTCAGCATGGTGGTGGCTGGTCCTGGAGGTCTTCGGCTGCCGGAGCCCTGGTCGGGGCGGGGAGGAAAGCTCAACCCGCTCCCCTCCAAGGGACTCCGGGAAGGAACACCCAGGCGCGGGGGCAGAGACTGCACTGTTCTCGTCCGGGATCTGGATTTTATAGTCTCTGAGTCTTGGCCGCTGATGGGATTACACGGCGCCAGGAGGCCAGGTGGTGGGTGTGAGCCCCGCCTACTGGAATTTGGAGGATCTGGGTGGAAGATGCTCGACTCCAATTCGAGTAGGCTTGGAGGTCTCGGCCCCGGAACCCGCGTGGCTTTGTCCCTCTGCCAGTACCTTCATGTGTGCGGAGTGTGGTCTTAGCATGGTGGTGGCTGGTCCTGGAGGTCTTCGGCTGCCGGAGCCCTGGTCGGGGCGGGGAGGAAAGCTCAACCCGCTCCCCTCCAAGGGACTCCGGGAAGGAACACCCAGGCGCGGGGGCAGAGACTGCACTGTTCTCGTCCGGGATCTGGATTTTATAGTCTCTGAGTCTTGGCCGCTGATGGGATTACACGGCGCCAGGAGGCCAGGTGGTGGGTGTGAGCCCCGCCTACTGGAATTTGGAGGATCTGGGTGGAAGATGCTCGACTCCAATTCGAGTAGGCTTGGAGGTCTCGGCCCCGGAACCCGCGTGGCTTTGTCCCTCTGCCAGTACCTTCATGTGTGCGGAGTGTGGTCTCAGCATGGTGGTGGCTGGTCCTGGAGGTCTTCGGCTGCCGGAGCCCTGGTCGGGGCGGGGAGGAAAGCTCAACCCGCTCCCCTCCAAGGGACTCTGGGAAGGAACACCCAGGCGCGGGGGCAGAGACTGCACTGTTCTCGTCCGGGATCTGGATTTTATAGTCTCTGAGTCTTGGCCGCTGATGGGATTACACGGCGCCAGGAGGCCAGGTGGTGGGTGTGAGCCCCGCCTACTGGAATTTGGAGGATCTGGGTGGAAGATGCTCGACTCCAATTCGAGTAGGCTTGGAGGTCTCGGCCCCGGAACCCGCGTGGCTTTGTCCCTCTGCCAGTACCTTCATGTGTGCGGAGTGTGGTCTCAGCATGGTGGTGGCTGGTCCTGGAGGTCTTCGGCTGCCGGAGCCCTGGTCGGGGCGGGGAGGAAAGCTCAACCCGCTCCCCTCCAAGGGACTCCGGGAAGGAACACCCAGGCGCGGGGGCAGAGACTGCACTGTTCTCGTCCGGGATCTGGATTTTATAGTCTCTGAGTCTTGGCCACTGATGGGATTACACGGCGCCAGGAGGCCAGGTGGTGGGTGTGACCCCCGCCTACTGGAATTTGGAGGATCTGGGTGGAAGATGCTCGACTCCAATTCGAGTAGGCTTGGAGGTCTCGGCCCCGGAACCCGCGTGGCTTTGTCCCTCTGCCAGTACCTTCATGTGTGCGGAGTGTGGTCTCAGCATGGTGGTGGCTGGTCCTGGAGGTCTTTGGCTGCCGGAGCCCTGGTCGGGGCGGGGAGGAAAGCTCAACCCGCTCCCCTCCAAGGGACTCCGGGAAGGAACACCCAGGCGCGGGGGCAGAGACTGCACTGTTCTCGTCCGGGATCTGGATTTTATAGTCTCTGAGTCTTGGCCGCTGATGGGATTACACGGCGCCAGGGGGCCAGGTGGTGGGTGTGACCCCCGCCTACTGGAATTTGGAGGATCTTGGTGGAAGATGCTTTTTTTTTATGACATCTTATTGTCTTATTCCTACTTTGGACAAACTTGCAGGCTATCGAATGTAGCCTGCCCACTGGGCAGAGTCTGGCAAACTCCCCGTGGCGTACCAAATATGCCAAATACCGGTAACAATGATGGGTCTCATTCTCCTAAATAGCCTTGAATATAATCTCAGGGCTAGGATGAAAGAGACGTTACTGGGGCCTGCTCGAGGCAATTGAATAACAGGTACTTGATGTTTTGGACATAAACCTAACATAAGAGGTGAGAGACGTATCCCATTAAAATTTCAAGACACTTTAAAAAGAAATTGAAGAATACCTTAGGAAATGAAAAACATTTCATTCCTATGGATTGGAAGAATTAATATTGTCATAATTACTATCTTATCTACTTTACTATACTTTGCAGATTCAATGAAATACATATCCAAATTCAGACATTATTTAAGGACTTAGGTCAGTGACAAGTCTGTATGAAATCATAAAAGACCCTTAATAGCCAAAAATATAATGAAAAATAAGAATCTGTGATGTACATCATTACCAAACTTGAAGCTACGCAAAACCAGTTATTAAAACAGTGTTACTGAAATAAGGATAAACTCGCTGACCAATAGATCAAATGGAGTATTCAAAGAAAAACCCTGTATGTATGGACAACTAATTTTTGACAAAGCCAATTAACATATAAAATTGTATAAAGACAGCCTCTTCAACAAATTGTGTGGGAGAATTGGATAATCACAAGTAAGAAATTAAAGACCTTGAGATCAGACCATAATTTATAAAGCACATTGAGGAAAATACAAGCATACCTTTCTAAGACTTATCCCTTAAAGTGGTCTTCAATGATTTGGTACCATTGGCAAAGGATCCAGAATCAAAATCAAACAAATGGGACTACAACAGACTAAAAAGATTCTGTATGTAAAAAGAAACACACGCTAAAACTAAAAGACAACCAATTTACTTAGTTGTCTCTCTCTATCCCAAACTGTATTGCACACCATAACACACAAAGGAGAAAGAGTAAGAGGGACTGTGTCTGCAACAGAGGCAGGGGTTGGAAGGGGTGGAGGTGGCAGAAGGCATACTGAGAATATTGGTGGTGGAGAATGGGCACTGGTGGAGGGATGGGTACTCGATCATTGTATGACTGAAATGTAATCACGAAAGTTTGTAAGTCTGTAACTGAATTTCATGGTGATTTATTAAAAAAATAAAATAAACCTCCTGGGATTTATCTCGGCCACACACTCTAGGGGTAAAGGCAACTCAGACAGAGAAGGGAGCACCAAATAAAGGGTGTTGGGAAGATCTGCCCAGGATGGGAGTTGCATGCTGAAAGTAGACTATAGACCTAACATGATTGCCATTCAATTCCTCTTTTGCAAACCACAGTACCCAAAGGGAGAGAGAGAACAAAAGAGAGTGCCCTGCCAACAGAGTCATGGTGGGATGGGGGAATGGGGGGTGGGAGGGATACTGGGATTAGTGGTCGTGGAGAATGGGCACTGATGGAGGGATGGGTACTCGATCATTGTATAACTGAAACCCAAGCACAAAAATTTGTAAGTCTACAACTGTACCTCATGGTGTTTCACTAATAAAAATTAAAAAATTAAATTAAATTAAACATTAAAATAAATAAATAAAAGACAAACAAATGGGAGAAAAAATTGGTCTCAGCAATCAGATAAAGGGTTAATATAAATGATATATAACGTACTCACAAAATCAACTGAAAAATCTAAGAACCCCATCAATTAAAGTGGAAGAGGAAATGAATAAATATTTTTCTGGGGAAGTCCAATGGATGGCAAATGAAATAATCTCTTATTTTTAGGGAAATCCAAATCAAGATGACAATGAGGTATCATCTCATACCAGTGATAATGGCACATAGCAAAAATCGAAAATACTGAGAACAACCTGTGTTGTCAAGGATGTGGTGGAAAAGGAACTCCAACTTACCACTGGTGGGAATGTGTTTGGTTACATCCCTGTGGAAAACAGTATGAAAAGTACTCAGTTAACTTTGAATTGAACTGCAATATGACCCAGAAGTTTGACTGTGTTGGGTATCACCCCTATGAAATAAAAATACTCATTTAAAAGGACAAATGCACAACATTGTTCATTACTGCACTTACTAAAAATCTAAGATATGAAATGAACCTAGGTATCCAAGGCAGATTAAATGATGATGAAAATGTGGTTTATATGAATCGCATCATGAATTATGGTGCTTTCATGAAATAAAATTTGGAAAAAAAGTAATAGAAAAAAGGTATAGTTTTAGTAGCTTTCTTTGTATAAGTTCTTCACCTCTTTAGTGAAACTGATTCCAAGGTACGTGATTTTCTGAGGCACTACTGTGAACAGGATTGACTTTTTAAATACTTTGTAGCTTCAAGAAAATATGAAAACACACAACTTGCTGCAACATGGTTAGAACTGAAAGATAATATGTTAAGTGAAGCAAACCAGAAGAAAGATAAATGCTGGAAGGTTTCATTTATCTGTAGTACATAGAATAACTGATTGAGGAAATGTAATAAAGGGGGAATACCTAGATCACATTTGACCTCAGATTTATAAAGAAGAAGGACAGAGATGGTTAGAAATCAAGGGTGGGGGAGGAAAAGAGAAAGGACAGAGAAAAGAGAAAGGTTCAGGGCTTCTGTTATACTAGTAATGTGGGAGAGTGGTATAATTATATATCTAAAACACAGACTCAACAAGACTGAACAATTTTAAGCTGAAACTACTGGAAATTTGTGCTGTGCCTCTCAGTGTAGCAGGTGTGGGTGTGGGTAATTGGTGTGGGGTGGGATGTAGTATGTGAACACTGGTGGCGCAAAATTGGCACTTATGGTAGAATTGGTGTTGAGATTCTATATTCCTAAAACTCAACTATTGATAACTTTGCAAATCACGGTTCTTTAAATAAACAATTAGTTTTATAAAGAGAAACAAAAGGACTTATGCATATCATTATTAAATTGGGGCACTCAGTACAATAGTTAAGATTTGTAATTAACCTAGATTCCTACACTTCTATAATGATTGCAATTTGGAAGATACTATGTCAAATGTAATAAGCTAGAAGAAGGTTAAACACCGAATATATCACTTAAAAGTAGTATTTAGTATAACTGGGTGAGAGAATGCAATGATTTAAAGGGGGATACCTAAATCACCCTGGGCTCCAGAATATAAGAAGGTAAATGAAAGATATTGATTGGATGAGAAGGGAAAAAGAGAAAAATGAAAAGCAAAAGGAGGGGACCAGGGGCCAAGAAATTCTGGTACATCAGTGGTGTTAAGGTATGATAGAGTTAAATAGTCAAAACACAGACTCAAAACTGAAATTATGAGCTTAACAACTAAAATTTAAAAGGTTCCTGTCAATATGGCAGGCTGGGGATTGGGGATAAGGAAAGATTGCAAAGGGGGAATCTGGGAACATTGCCGGAAGAAGTTGACACTGATGCCGTGATCAGTGCTACAGCGTTGTATGTCTAAAACAACTATGAATTACTTTATAAGCCATGGTGTTTTAATAAAATATAAAAAGAAAAAACTCTTGAAAAAAGTTAGGAAGTATGAAGACTGAAAAAACCTATCTTTCTAAACAATTAAAATTATTCTTATTTTGATGTTATTGAATATCTCTCTTGATTAAATATTAGAACTAATTTGTGTTCAATATCAGGATATTTGCATTTTTATGAACTTATGACACCTGGTGTTCAAGTTGAATATCACAGCTAAGTTCTAATTTCTATGCAACCAATTTCTTTCCTTTCAGAGGGACATCTAAGTCTGATTGATCTACTCATCGTTCATTCAGTCACGCAAAATAATAAAACCTAGTTGATCCTTAATATGTTCAAGATATCTTACTGCACACTTTAGTAGAAAAGAAGAAGGAAGAGAGTCTGATATTTAGAAGAGTACAATTTACTGAGAAAAACAAAACACTTCCTTCGAAATTTTAAACAGTCATAGCATGCTAGGTTTTTTAGTGTACACTTACTAAGGAAAATGACCAAAACTATGGCATAATATGAGGCTGTAGGAGTCAGTATAGTCTGCACATTTAATTTCTTTCCCTTTCTAATTTTGTTTACTATTTTTTATTGAATCACCACAGAGATGCAGTTACAAAGTTGTTCATGATCGGTTTCAGTTATAAAATGTTCCAACATCCATCCCTTCAACTGTGTACATTTCCTACTACCAAAGTCTCAGTTTCCCTCCCCCATAAACACTGCCACTCCTCACCCTGTTCTATGGGAAGAACTTTTCTGTCTCTCTCTTCTTCTTTTATTCATTATTTATTTATTTATTTATTTATTTGTAATGAATAACCATGAGATACAGTAACAGACTTACAAACTTTCTTGCTTACATTTCAGTCATACAATGATCGAGTCCCCATCCCTCCACTAGAGCCTATTCTCCACCACTAATGATCCCAGTATCCCTCCCATCCCTCCTCCCCCTACCCCATCCTGTCTCTGTGGCAGGACATTCCTATTCCCTCTCTCCTTTTGGGTGTTGTGGTTTGCAATAGAGGTATTAAGTGGCCATTGTGTTTGGTCTATAGTCTACTTTCAGCACATCTCACATCCTGAGTGGGTCCTCCAAGCACCTTGCTAGAACAGCCGGTTTTCACCCTTGATCTGCGCAGGACAGGAACTGAGGCACATCCCCAGGAAACAAAGCTGAATGGCTCCGGGAATTCTCTCCTCATTCTCTCTTCTATTGAGCAGTATGGTTTGCAATGCAGGTACTGAGAGATAATCTTATTCATGTTCAGAGAAATCATTTTAAACTACCTTTGGTATAGTTGTCCCTTCTATAATCCAACTGCCTTCTCTCCATAGCACATGAGAAAAGCTTCCAAGAGGTCCTTGTTTCTAATCTCCTTGAATATTAGTCTCATATTATTTTTTTATCTTTTTTAAAAATTTTTATTAGTGAAACAATATGAGGTACAGTTGTAGATTTACAAATTTTTGTGCTTGGATTTCTATTATACAATGATCAAATACCCATCCCTCCACCAGTGCCCAATTTCTACCACCATGGATCCCAGTATCCCTCCCACACCCATCCCCCTCATCCCACCCTGCCTCTGTGGCAAGGCATTCCCTTTTGATATCTCTCTCCTTTTCGGTGTTGTGGTTTGAAAAAGAGGCATTGAGTGGCAATCATTTTCAGTCCATAGTCTACTTTCAACATGCATCTCCCCTCCTGAGAGGATCCTCCATACACCCTATATTTGGTGCCCCCTTCTCTATCTAAGCTGCCCTTTCCCCTAGAATGCCCGGCTGGCCTCTAAGCCATGGAGTAATCCTTCTGGTACTGATCTCGGCTATGCTTGGGTATTAATCTCCTATTTTGTTACTTTATGTCCCCCAGATGAATGCAATCTTTCTATGACTATCCCTCTCTTTCTGACTCATTTCGCTTAGCATGATACTTTCCATGTTGTACCACTTGTATGTAAATTTCATGACTTCATCTTTTCTAACAGCTACATAGTACTCCATTGTGTAGATGTACCAAAGTTTCTTTAACCAGACATCTGTTCTTGGGCACTCCGTTTTTTTCCAGATTCTGGCTATTGTAAAGAGTGTTGCAATGAACAAACAAGTGCAGATCAAAATGGACTAAAGACCTCAACATCAGATCAGAAACCATAAGGTACATTGAAGACAAAGTTGGCAAAACCCTCCATGACATTGAATCTAATGGTATCTTCAAAGATGTCACGCCACTGGCCAAGCAAGTGAAAACAGAGATAGATAAATGGGACTATCCTAAACTGAGAAGCTTCTGCACCTCAAAAGAAACAGTGACCAAAATACAAAGACAGTCTACAGAATGGGAAAGGATATTCCCCGAATACACATCTGACATGGGGTTGATATCAAGGATATATAAAGTGCTGGTTGAACTCCACAAGAAGAAAACATCCAACCCCATAAAAAATGGGGCAATGAAATGAACAGAAACTTTCTCAAAGAAGAAATCCGAATGGCAAAAAAGCACATGAGAAAATGCTCTACATCATTAATCATCAGGGAGATTCAGATCAAAACCACAATGAGATACCATCTCACACCTCAGAGACTGGCCCACATCCAAAAGAACAAAAGCAACCAATGCTGGCGTGGATGTGGCGAGAAAGGGACACTCTTTCACTGTTGTTTGGAATGCCGACTGGTTCAGCCCTTTTGGAAAACAATATGGAC
The DNA here is from genome assembly GCF_029834395.1 of Sorex fumeus. Classification (NCBI taxonomy): domain Eukaryota; kingdom Metazoa; phylum Chordata; class Mammalia; order Eulipotyphla; family Soricidae; genus Sorex; species Sorex fumeus. The sequence goes on along the minus strand of NW_026606107.1, from coordinate 17,545,089 downwards.
GATTCTCAAAAAATTAGAAATTGAGCTCCCATTTGACCCAGCAATACCACTCCTGGAAATATACCCCAGAGAGGCAAAGATGTATAGTCGAAGTGACATCTACAGTTGTTTGTTCATTGCAGCACTCTTTAAAATATTATGTTTACAGGGCTGGAGCCTCTCGGAGAGCCCGGCAAGCTACTGAGAGTATCTCGCCCGCACGGCAGAGCCTGGCAAGCTCCCCGTGACGTATTCGATATGCCAAACACAGTAACAACAAAGTCTCCAATGGAGACGTTACTGGGCCCGCTCGAGCAAATCGATGATCAACGGGAGGGCCTTTTACTTTTTATCCCACAAATCAGTGCAACCATTCTATTTCTTTCCCTCTCCTTCTGACTCATTTCCATCAGCATGATACTCTCCATGCAAGTCCATATATAAGAGATTTTAATGACTTCATTTTATCTGGTAGCTGAATAGCATTTAATGTTGTAGATGTACTGTAGTTTATTTAATTAGTTGTCTAATCTGGTCTATTCTGGGTTGTTTTAAGATTTTGGCTATTGTAAATAGTACTGAAATGAACATAGAACTGCAGATGTCATTTCTACTATGTATTTTTTGATCCACAGGGTATATTCCCAGAAGTGATATTGCTGGGTCAAACAGAAACTTAATTTCTGGATTTTTGAGGAATGTCTGTACTGCTTCCAAAAGGGCTGGGCCAGTTGACATTCCCACCAAAGATGAATGAGAATTCCTTTCTGCATTGACACCAGCACTAGCTACTCTTGTTCATTTTGATGTGTGCCAGTCTTGGTGGTGTGAGATAATATCTTATTGCTGCTTTTATTTTTAACTCCCTGATGATTAACTATCTAGAGGATTTTTTTCATTTGCCTTTAAGTCATTTCAATTTTTTCTTTAAGTAGGTTTCAGTTCATTTCTTCGCCTTAATTTTTTTGTGATAGTATGTCTTTTTTCTTGCAAAAAAACACACACAGTGCTTTATATATCTTTGATATTAGCCCCTTATCAGATGAGTATTGGGTGATGAAGTTTTCCAATTCCACACGGTGTTTTTGTATTTTGGTCATCATTTATTTTGAGGTGCAGAAGCTACTTAGTACAATATAGTTCTATTTATTTATATTTGCTTCCATTCATTCATTCATTCTATTCATTCATTCATTCAGTGGTGTTTCATCTTTGGAAACGCATTTGGATTCAATGTCACTGAGGCTTCAATCTATGTTTTCCTCCAAGTATCTTATAGATGTATGTCTAATATTGAGCTTTTAAATCCATTATGGGCTGACTTTTGTACATGGCATTAGAAAGAAGGACTGAATTTATTTTTTAGTTTTTGCAAGATGCTTCCCACTTTTCAAAGCACCACTTGTTGAAGAGGCTTTCCTTGCTCCACTTTATATTTTCTGTCCTTTATGAAAGATTAAATTATCATATCTTTGAGGGCCTATGTCAGGATATTCAACACTATTTCTTTGTCTGTGGGCCTGTTTTCATTGCAATACCATGCTCTTTTAATAATTACCACTTTGAAGTTGGGGGAGGTGATGCCGCCCGTCTTCTTTTTTCTGTTCCGTATGAATTTCAAGAATGCTTGACCAACTATTTGGAAAATATCATAGGTATCCTATATAGTGACTGCATTCAATCTGCATAATGCATTGGGTTGTCTAGGCATTTTGACAATGTTATTCTCCTGATGTGACTCCATTTCCTCACGCCTCTTTTGTTTCTTTTTATTTCTTTTATTTTGACGTTTGGATAAAGAAACTAGACAATGTAATGCTACACAGCTGTTAGGATAAATGAAGTCATAAAATTTTTCTATAAATAGATAAACTTAGAGAGCATCATGCTGAGTGAAATGAGTCAGAAGGACAGGCACAGATATAGAACGGCTGCAACCATTATTGGGATATGAAAGAACAGTAGGAAATTAATATCCAAAGCCAGGGAAAACGGGCCAGGAGGTCTGATCAATCGTGGCTCAATGGTGTGGAAGATAGAGGGTAATTATTATAAAGGAAGTTCTAGTATGGCAGTGCTAGATGGCAATTATTTCCCTCTTTTATTTTTTATTTTTATTTTATTTTTTGTAAGCAATTATCTTTTCTTTTCTTTTTCTTTTTATTAGTGAAACACCATGAGGTACAGTTGTAGATTTACAATTTTTTTGTGCTTGGGTTTCGATTATACAATGATCAAACGCCCATCCCTCCATCAGTGCCCATTTTCCATCACCATGGATAATACCCTCCCACCCCCCCCATCCCACCCTGCCTCTGTGACAGGGCATTCCCTTTTGTTCTCTCTCTCCTTTTGGGTGTTGTGGTCTGCAAAAGAGGCACTGAGTGGCAATCATATTAAGTCCATAGTCTACTTTCAACATGCATCTCCAATCCTGGGAGGATCCTTCAAAGACTCTTTATTTGGTGCTCCCTTCTCTATCTGAGCTGCCCTTTCCCCTAGAATGCCTGTCTGGTATCTAAGTCATGGAGTAACTCTCCTGGTACTGATCTTGGCTATTCTTGGGTATTAATCTCCTATTTTGTTACTTTATGTCCCCCAGATGAATGCGATCTTTTTATGTCTATCCCTCTCTTTCTGACTCATTTTGCTTAGCATGATACTTTCCATGTTGTACCACTTGTATGTGGAGGGCTGGAGCGATAGCACAGCGGTAGGGCGTTCTCCTTACAAGCGGCCAACATGGCCGACCCGAGTTCGATTCCTCCGCCCCTCTCGGAGAGCCCGGCAAGCTACCGAGAGTATTCGATATGCCAAACACAGTAACAACAAAGTCTCCAATGGAGACGTTACTGGGCCCGCTCGAGCAAATCAACGATCAACGGGAGGGCCTTTACCTTTACCTTAACACTTGTATGTAAATTTCATGACTTCATCTTTTCTAACAGCTACATAGTACTCCACTGTGTAGATGTACAAAAGTTTCTATAACCAGTCATCTGTTTTTTGGGCACTCAGGTTTCTTCCCGTTTCTGGCTATTGTAAAGAGTGCTGCAATGAACAAACAAGTGCAGATGTCACTTCGACTATACATTTTTGCCTCTCTGGGATATATTCCCAAGAGTGGTATTGCTGGGTCAAGTGGGAGCTCAATTTCTAATTTTTTGAGAATCGTCCATATTGTTTTCCAAATGGGTTGAACCAGTTGGCATTACCAACAACAGTGAAGGAATGTCCCTTTCTCTCCACATCTGTGCCAGCATCGGTTGCTTTTGTTCTTTTGAATGTGGGCCAGTCTCTGAGGTGTGAGATGGTATCTCATTGTGGTTTTGATCTGAATCTCCCTGATGATTACTGATGTAGAGCATTTTCTCATGTGCTTTTTTGCCATTCGGATTTCTTCTTTGAGAAAGTTTCTGTTCATTTCATTGCCCCATTTTTTATGGGGTTGGATGTTTTCTTCTTGTGCAGTTCAACCAGTACTTTGTATATCCTTGAAATTAACCCCTTATCAGATATGTAGTTGACGAATATCCTTTCCCATTCTGTAGACTGTCTTTGTATTTTGGTCACTGTTTCTTTAGAGGTGCAGAAGCTTCTAAGTTTAAGATAGTCCCATTTATCTATCTCTGTTTTCACTTGCTCGGCCAGTGGCGTGGCATCTTTGAAAATACATTAGCTTCAATGTCATGGAGGGTTTTGCCAACTTTGTCTTCAATATACCTTATGGTTTCTGGTCTGATGTTGAGGACTTAATCCATTTTGATCTTACCTTTGTATATGGTGTTAGGCAGAGTTCTGAGCCAATTTTTTTGCATGTAGCCGTCCAGTGATGCTAGCACAATTTGTTAAAGAGGATTTCCTTACTCCACTTCACATTTTTTGCACCTTTATCAAAGATTAGATGATCATATGATTGAGGGGAGATGTCAGTGTATTCAACCCTGTTCCATTGGTCTGCAGTTCTGCCTTTGTTCCAGTACCATGCTGTTTTAATTATTAGTGCTTTGTAGTAGAGTTTGAAGTTAGGGAGGTTGATTCCTCCCATTTTCTTTTTCCCAAGAATTGCTTTAGCTATTCGCAGGGGCTTAATGTTCCATATAAATTTCAGGAGTGTTTGCTCCATTTCTTTGAAGAATGTCATGGGTATCCTTATAGGAATTGCATTGAATTTATACAATGCTTTTGGTAGTATTGCCATTTTGACAATGCTAAGTCTCCCGACCCATGAGCAGGGGATATCTTTCCATTTCATCATGTCCTCTTTTATTTCCTGAAGTAGCGTTTTGTAGTTTTCTTTGTACAGGTCCTTTACTTCCTTAGTTAAGCTTATTCCTAGGTACTTGATTTTCTGGGACACAATTTTGAACGGGATTGTTTTTTTCATGTAGCTTTCTTCTCTCTCACTGTTTGCGTATAGGAAAGCCATGGACTTTTGGGTATTGATTTTATAGCCTGCAACTTTAGTATACAAGTCTATTTTTTTCTAGAGTTTATTGGGTTCTCTAAGTATAGTATCATATCATCTGCGAATAGTGAGAGGTCTTCTTGGTTCAGCCTTGGGAGTCTGTAGGAGTGTAGGAATTTATCCATTTCCTCGAGGTTTTGATGTTCCGTGGCATAAATCTTCTCAAAGTACTCCCTGAGGATCCTTTGGATTTCTCTGGTTTCTGTTGTAATGATCTCCTTTTCATTTCTGATTCGGTTTATTTGGGTTTTCTCTCTCCCTTTCTTTGTGAATTTTGCTAGAGGCTTATCGATCTTGTTAATTTTCTCAAAGAACCAGCTCTTGGTTTCATTGATCTTTCGAATTGTTTTTTGGGTTTCCATCTCATTAATCTCTGCTCTGAGTTTTATTATTTCCTTTTTCCTGTTCGGGTTGTGCTCCTTTTGTTGGTCCTTCTCCAAGCTCTTAAGCTGTGAGGTTCGTTTATTTATGTGGGCTCGCTCCTCCTTCCTGAGGAATGCTTGTAGAGCTAAAAACTTTCCTCTTAACACAGCTTTTACTGTGTCCCATAAGTTTTGGTAACTTGTGTCCTCATTTTCATTTGTTTCTAGGAATCTTTTGATTTCCTCTTTGATTTCCTTTCTAAGCCACTTGTTGTTCAATAGCGCACTGTTTAGTTTCCAGGTGTTTGATTTAGTTTTCTGTTTTTGTGTGTGATTTACTTCTAATTTCAGCACATTGTGGTCTGAGAAGATTGTTGATACAATCTCTATCTTCTTAATTTTATGGAGGTACGTTTTGTGGCTCAGCATGTGGTCTCTCTTGGAGAATGTTCCATGGACGCTTGAGAATAATGTGTATTCAGATTTTTGAGGATGAAGTGTCCTATATATATATATATATATCTCCTAAGTCCCTTTCTTCCATTGTTTCCCTCAGATGAAGTATGTCCTTGCTAAGCTTGAGTCTGGTTGATCTATCAAGAGGTGAAAAAACGGTGTTGAAGTCTCCCACTAGTATTGTGTTGCTATTGATGTCTTTTTCAAATCATGAGTAGTTGTTATAAGTACTTTGCTGGTCTCTCATTAGGTGCATATACATTTATTATTGTAAGTTCTTCCTGTTGTACAGATCCTTTGATCAATAGGAAATGGCCTTCACTGTCTCTTATGACCTTCTTCACTCTGAAATCGATGTGGTCTGATATTAGGATGGCTACCCCATCATTTTATGGGAGCTGTTTGCCTGTAGGATTGTTTTCCAGCCTTTGACTCTGAGTCTGTGTTTGCTTTGATTATTGAGATATGTTTCTTGCAGGCAGCAGAATGTTGGGTTCAATTTTCTAATCCATCTTGCCACTCTATGTCTTTTAATTGGTGCATTTAGCCCATTGACATTGAGAGAGATTATTATTATGGGATTTTGTCCCATTGTTCTGTTGAAATTTGGTGTATTTGAGGGGCCTGTCTTGCCTTAACATAGCCCATTTAGTTGTTCTTGTAACCATGGTTTTGAGTCTATGAAGTTCCTGAGTTGTTGTTTGTCTGTGAAACTGTGTGTTGTTCCTTCTTTTATGAGTGAGAGTCTCGCTAGGTAAAGTATTTTTGGAGAAGCATTTATTTCATTGAGGTTTTTTCACTATGTCCCACCACTATTTTCGGGCCATAAGTGTTTCATCAAAAAATCAGCTGTGAATTTTAAGGATGCTCCTTTGTAAGAGATTTTTTTTCTTCGATCTTGCTGCTTTCAGAATTATGTATCTGTCTAAGGTTTTGGTCATTTTGATCAAAATGTGTCTTGGGGTATTTCTATTCGGAGTTCTTCTAGCTGGTAGCCTTCGGGCCTCCTAAATATGGTCACAAGTTTTCTTCAGCTCTGGAAACATTGTAGCAATGATGTCTTTAACAGTTTCTTCTTCATCACGGTTTTCTTCCTGTCCATCTGGACTCCAATAATTCGTATGTTACCCTTCTTGGCTTCATCACGATCTTCTCTTGCCATCTGTTCCCGAACTGTGAGTCTCTTTTCCGTTTTCTGCTCTTTTCTGGAGTGTCTCTGAACTTCATCTTCGAGCTCACTGATTCTGTTCTCAGCAGCTGTTACTCTGCTGCTGAGGCCTTCCACTGAGTTTTTCAATTCGCCTACCAGGTTTTTCAGGTCTGACATTTCCGATTGCATTTTCCTCATTTCTGCCTTCAAATCCTCTTGTCTTTTATTGGCATTGCTTTCCATTGTTTCTTTTAGTTCCCTAAGCATCCTAAGTAGCTCCCTTCTGAATTCCTTGTCAGAAAGGTTGTCTAACACTACAGTACTGTTGGTGTCTTCTGGGCTAGACTCTTCAATAAGAAAGTTTGGTGGGCTTTTGCGTTGCTTTACCATTGTGACCAGTGTGATTTAGTACTTCACGTTCATTGTTACTATTCTGCTTGATATGCAGTGTGATTTGAGATAGGCTTATGAGTTATTGGCTACTGTCTTTCTAGTAGCTTAGCTATCCTAGAGAAGGTTCCATCTAAGAGGGTAGCTTATGGTTCCTATGGTATATGTAGTATTTTGCGGCCGCATTAGCGGCCGCGGCTCTGGAAAGGGCACAGATCAAGGGAGAGAAAACCGGCTGTTCTAGGGGGTCGAGCTAGCTGCACATGCCCAGAGAGACTCCCAAGCCCTGGGCGCCGGGCTGTACCTGGTTGAATGAGGAGAGAAACCCGAAGACATTCAGCTTTGTTGCCAAGAGATGGGATGGGCTTCAGTTCCCATCCCGCACAGATCAAGGGCCCCTCTTTTATTTATTGAAGTAGTGTTTCACAGCCGTCTTTGTATAGATCCTTCACATCTTTAGTTAAGCTGATTATGAAGTACTTGCTCTTCTGAGGCACAGTCAGGAACGGAATTTTTTTATATCTCCTTTTTTCTCTTTCATTGCTTCTATAGAGGAAAGCCATGAAATTTGGGTTATTTATTCTTTTGAGTTTCTACTTTACTATTCAAATCTACTGCTTCAGGAGCTTTTAATTTGCATCTTCCTGATGATTAACTATGTAGATATTTTTCATGTGCCTTTTAGTCATTTGAATTTCTTCTTTGAAATTTTGTAGAAGTTTAGGATTTTCTTACTATAGTATCTTGCCATCTGCAAGTAGTGAAAGCTTGACTTCTTCCGTTCCTATCTGGATGACCGTGATATCTTTTTTCTTGTCTAACTGCTATAACAAGTACTTCAGGTACTATTTTTTTTATGTAGGAGTACTGCTATTTATTCAGCCACTGATTAGCTGATTGAATTGGGCATGAATTCCATCTTACTTTTTTCCATAATTTTATTTATTATTTTTTCTTCTTATATTTATGTATTGAATCACTGTGGGAAAAGTTACTAAGCTTTCAGGTTTAAGTCTCGGTCATACAATGATCAAACACCTTTCCCTTTACCAGTACTCATTTTTCACCACCGAGAACCCAAATATACCCCCCTCCCACCCCTCCCCAATGCCTGTGAGGCAGATGATTTCTACTTAACTCTTCTCTACATTGATTACATTCATTATTTCGACAAAAGATGCACCATTATTGTTTAGAATTCCCCCCACCCCAACAATCAGAATTGCTGAAAAGGCAAAGTACAAAGTACAAAAAGTACTTTGTTTTCTATACCTGGTTATGAGAATCATATCATATAATGATTTTGGGTTTCTGCAAAGAGCCAGATAATTACAGGATTGGTTTCTGTGCATCTTGTGTTATGACTGTGCTGTAAAGCTGCTCGTGGGGGGCAACTCGTGACCTTGGTAGAGCGTGAAGGATGAGCCAGTACTGTCCCCCTTCCCATGAGACTGCACTTGCCCCGTCACCGTCGGCTCATACCTGACTTTCCAATAAGCTCTGAGACGGTGGCCACATTGCTGCTGGGTGAGAGGGGGAAAGGTGGAAGGGAGCAACACCCTTTCCCTCCAGGGGAGGCATGGTGCCGTAGTTTAACACATGGTCCATTCACTTTCCTGCTGCAAGCTGCCGGGCTCTGGACTAAGTCCTTTTGCCTCTGGAGCCATAGATTTGCCGGAGGGCTGCTTGTGGGGAGAAAATTGTGGTCTCGGTAGGGCGTGAAGGATGAGCTGGTACTGTCCCCCTTCCCATGAGACTGCACTTGCCCCGTCACTGCAGGCTCATACCTGGCTTTCCAATAAGCTCTGAGATGGCGGCCACCTTGTATGTGGTCCAGATGCATTTCTGCCAAAAGCCGCTGGGTTTCAAGATTTGTTTCTGAGTCTCTGGGATAATGCCCATTAAACAGGCTTGATCAGGAGCCAGAGAGGCCATTTGTAGGCGGCGACTTGGGCTCTCGTTGGGACGGGGAGGAAAGGGCTGGTTCCACCCCCATCTGTTGAGGCCCCACGTGTCTTGTCACTGCAGGCCCAAACCTGACTGTCCTGTGGCCTCTGGAGGATGGTGGTCACCAGGCCGCCAGGTGGAATAGTCCAAGGCACGAAACCTATTCCCACCTGGAGTGGCCCAGTGCCAGTAACCTACTGCAGGAACAGGAAGCATTTCTGCCAAAAACCTTTGGGTTCAGAGATTCCTTTCTGAGTTTCTGGGATCATGGCCATTAAGCTGTTTGATCACGAACCAGAGAGGCCATGCCTCTAATTATATAGCTGATCTGGAGGTGGTTTGTGGGTGTGTCTCCCACATACCTAACTTTTGGCTGTTTACTTTCTTGGTAAACTTTGCCCCAAGTTTTTGGGGTCTGACCAGAGGCACAAGAGCAACTTTGGGGTATCTGAAAGTCTGACGAAGCCCTCAGGCTGCTGATGCACTCGCCTAACAGATACAGATTGACCTGCACTCCCTACTATTTTGGATGAGAGGAGAGAGTGGACAACCTTGTATTGTGCCTAATCTTAGAGGGAAGGTTTTTAGTAAGTCCTATTGAAAATAATGCTTGCTGTGGACTTGTGGTAGATGGCTTTGACTACATTGAGGAAATTTCTTTCAACTTTCATATTGTTGAGATTCATTTTTAGGATGAATGAGTGCTGGATATTGTCAAATGCTTTCTCTGGGTCTACTTATATGATCATGTGGTTTATGGCTCTTCTTTTACTGATATGTTGTATTATGTTGATTGACATGAACATTAACCCATTCTTGCATCCCCAGGATGAATGATACTTGGTCATTTTATATGATCTTTTTGATGAGTTGTTGGATTCTATTTGCTAGTATTTTGTTGAAGAGCTTTGAATCTGTGTTCTTCAGGGATATCTGACTAGATACTCTGTTTTTTGGGGGGAGGGGTTGGGTTTGTGGTGTCTCTGTCTGATTTTTATATCAATGTGAAACTTGCTTCATAAAACTAGGAGTGTTTCTGTTTCTTCAGTTTCCTAGAAAAGCTTGAAAATTATTGGCAGTAGGTCCTCTTTAAAGGTTTGAAAGAATTTACTAATGAGTCCATCTAGGCCTAGGCCTAGTTCGGAGAGAGACTTTTGATTACCATTTTAATTTCCTCTATAGTGATAGGCCTGTTCAGATATTTCATATCTTCTTGGTCCAGTCTTGGAGATTATAGAAATCCAGGAATTCATCCATTTCTACAAGTTTCTCTTGTTTTGTGACATAAATACTCTCAAAGTAATCTCTAATGTTCCTTTGAATTTCTGTGGTTTCTATTGTGATTTCCCTTTCATTTCTGATTCCGTTTAATCTGATTCCGATTGTCTCTGTGTTTCTTCGTGAGTCTTGTTAGTGGCGTATTGATTTTGTTTATTTTTTCAAAGAACCAGCTTTTAGTTTCATTAATCTTTTGGATTGTTTTTGGGGATTCCAGCTCAGTAATTTATGCTGTAAGTTTTATTATTTCCCTTCTCCTGTCTGTTCTGGGCTCCTTTTGCTGTTCATTTTCCAAGATCTTAATTTGTGAAGTTAAGTTATTTATGTGGGCTCTTCCTTCCTGATGAATATTTGCAGAGCTATCAACTCCTCTTAACACTGGTTTTGCTGTGTCCCACAAGTTCTGGTAACTCATGTCCTCATTCTCATTTGTTTCCAGGAATCTTTCTCTTTCTTCTTTGATTTCCTCTCTATTTCACAAGTTGTTCAGTAGTGAACTGTTATTTACCAGGTGTTTGATTTATCATCCAATTCTGTTTCTGATTAACTTCTATTTGCATTACATCCAGATCTAAAAAGATAGCTAAACAATTTTCCTCCTCTTGATTTTATGGAGGTATATTTTGTGGCCCATCATGTGGTCTATCTTGGAGAATATCCCCTGTTATCTGGAGAAGAATGTGTATTCATCTTTAGGGGGTAAATATATATATATATATGTATATATATATTAACTCCCTCTCTTCCATTTCTCCCCTCAAAGTATTTTCTTAATGAGCTTAATCTAGTTGATACATCAAGAGATTACAAAACAGCATTGAACTTTCTATTGTTGTGTTGTTATCAATGTCTCTCTTCATGTCTATTTCCAGTTGCTGGTCCCTCATTAGGTCCATATATATTTAGGTGTGTGAGTTCTTCCTGATATACAGATCCTTTGATTATTAAAAATGGCTTTCACTGTCTCTTATAACCTTCTGCAATCTGAAGTTAATGTAGTCTGATACAATAGTCTGATACAATTATGAACATTCAGACCTTTTTGAGGGAGTTGTTTGCTTGAATAATTATTTTCCATGCTTTTCCTTTGAGTCTGTGATTGCTCTGACTGTTCAAATGTGTTTCTTGTAGGCAGAAGATTATTGGATTCAATTTTCTTTTCTTTTTTTAATGAATCACCGTGAGATAGTTCCAGACTTACAAACTTTTGTGATTATGTTTCAGTCATACAATGATCGAGTACCCATCCTTCCACCAGTGCCGATTCTCCATCACCAATGTTCCAAGTAACCCTCCCTCCACCCCCACCCCATGAACCCGCCCCCTGCCTCTGTAGCAGGCACAGTCCCTTTTACTCTCTCTCTCTACTTTGGGGTGTTATGGTTTGCAATACTGGTAGTAAGTGGCCTTCATTTTTGGTCTATAGTCTCCTTTCATCACGCATCTCCCATCCAGAGTGAGCCCTCCATGGCTTCAATTTTCTAATTCATACTGCCATTCTCTCAGAGTTGGTGCATTTTCCCGTTGGCATCGAGAGATATTATTGTTATGGGGTTTTATGCCATCTTTCTGGAGGAATTTGCTGTATTTGTGGGGCTTGTTTTATCTTACTCTATTTAGTTTTTCTTGTAACAATGGTTTTAAAACTATGAAATTCCTGGATTGCTTATCTGTGAAGTTTCGTACTGTTCCTTCAAATCTGAGTGATAGTGTGGCTGGTTAAAGTATTCTTTGTGAGGTACTCATTTTATTAAGTTTTTCACTGTATCCCACAACTGTCTTTGGGCCTGAAGGCTTTCATCTGATAAATCTGCTGTATGTATAGCTTAAGAATTCTCTTTTGTAAGTAATTTCCATCTGTGATCTTGTTGCTGGTATTTTACTTGGCTTTATTTTAGCTGTTACCCTTCTGGCCTCCTGGATCTGAGTTCTTGCACTCTTTAGTTCTGGGAAATTCTCAGCAATGACAGCTTTGACAGTTGCTTCTTCATCAGGGTTTTCTTACTGCTGCCCTGAAACACCAATGCTTTTTATGTTGTTCTTCTTTAATTCATCCAAATGTCCTCTTTTCATCTGCTGGTTAACTTTGATTGCCTTTTCCGTCTTCTGTTGTCTGGAGATTTTCTGCAGATCATCCTGGAGCTCACTGATTCTGTCCTCTAGCAGCTGTTACTCTGCTACTGATACCATCCATTAGGTTTTCATTTCACCTCCTAGGTTTTTCAGATCCGTTATTTCGGCTTGTATTTTTTATCTGTATTTTCCTCATTTTTCTGTCCTTCCTATCCTCTTGTATTTTATTGGTGATGCACTTCGCTATTTCTTTGAGCTCCTTTTGCATCCTTAACAGTTCCATCCTAAATTCTTTATCAGAGAGGATATATAGCTTGCTATATACAGGACGCTATGCCTCACCTTCCTGCCTTTCCATGTGGACATTTTGAGAAAGAATTCTTGAAGAAAGTGAACTTTTCCTTTATCGGGGCTTCAATTTTCTTTCATTAAAATAAAATAAATATTTTCATTAAAATAATACAAACTGAAATTTAAAAAATGAAAGAAGACAAGGTCCTATATAGTTCCTACTTCACCCTAAATTTGATTTATTTATAAATAAAATAATTTTATAAAATACAATAATTTATTGGTGCGTAAGATTGCTGTAACAGAATGATTTGAACAGTATAAGAAAAGTGCTTAATATAACACGTTGCTTAAGGTAGGCACTCATTAACTTTTTTATTATTACAAAACCAAAGACAATCAGGGAATGTTTCACATATTAGCTGTTCTTTTAGTAATATTTCAAGAGTAATTGTGGTTAAAATTCACATTTTGAAATTTAATATGAATATACATAACATTTGATGAATGTGTGTTGTTTTAGTTTTTGCCTCGCTAGTAAGTAAATAGTAAAACTAAAAGACATGAAAATGTTGATTCTGTTTATAGTTTGCTATATTACCAGACTAATTAAGCAAAATACCTAAGTGGAAAGAAAAACATTCAAAATCATTATTTACCAAAATTGTTCATCTATAATAAACTGTAAGTTAGTCAATACAACCTATCTGAGGGCTACATGCAGATAGTACAAAATTACCAAGCAGGAAGTTTAACACTATAGGTATTGTTTGTAAATATAAATAAATCAAATTTAGGGTCAAGTAAGAATGATATAGGACCTTGTTTTCTTTCATTTTTTAGTATTCAGGTTATATTATTTTCTTTTTATTCCGTTAAATTCATAGCAAACTAAACCCTTGCAAGAAGTAAAAACTACAAAAAGAAGACTTAAAATTTCAACTAGTTTTTTTATACAACCAGATTAAGTAATTTCCTTTAAAACGTGAAGATTCATAGCCAAACTGTAATTCTTAAGAGTAAAATAAGCTACATTTTAGCAGTATTTTTCAAAAATCAATAATAGTGTGATTTAAAGGACAATCAAAAACTAGAATTGAAAGAAATTACTATTTATGTCTTCATTTATTTGAAAAGATTAATGTGTAACAGAGAGCAGACTATTTTATTTGGTTTAGGCAGGCAGAACAAGGTTGGAATGACATAAATACAGACTTAAACTCACTCAAAGAAATAACTTCCTGACTTTTGGATATGTGCTGTTTTCCCAGGTATTGAGATCATAGTTCATTGATCTTTTGATTTGTTGAAGATATACTGAGTGAAGTCAGTCAGAAAGAAAGAGATACATACAGAATGCTTTCCTTTATGTGTGGAACTTAAAATACAGTGAAAGTTAGCAACAAAGGTCCAAAGGCAACAGAATGGGATAACTGATCTACACAATTGGGGGATCTACACAAAGTTGGGGGACTTGGAGGGTGGTGTGTTGGGTGTCTTTGGGGAAGGAAGGGTATATAATGGTAATAAGTGTGATTGCTGGGATTATGTGATTGACGAAAACATATTATTGTCATTGTAAACCACATAATCTCAATTAAAATAATCTGGAAAAGAAATGATTCCTAAAAATTATGCACTGTAGCACTGTAGCACTGTCCTCCAATTGTTCATCGATTTGCTCCAACGGGTACCAGTAATGTCTCCATTGTGACTGATTTTTTTAAAAAATTTTATTAGTGAAACACCATGAGGTACAGTTGTAGACTTACAAATGTTTGTGCTTGGGTTTCAGTTATACAATGATTGATTACCCAACCCTCCACCAGTGCCCATTCTCCACCAGCAATAATCCCAGTATCCCTCCCACCCCCCATTCCCCTATCCCACCATGCCTCTGTGGCAAGGCATTCCCTTTTGTTATCTCTCTCCTTTTTCATGCTGTGGTTTGCAAAAGACGCATTGGGTGGCAATCATGATTGGTCTATAGTCTACATTCAGCATGCTTCTCCCATCCCAGGAGGATCCTCTTAACACCCTTTATTTGGTGCTCCCTTCTCTATCTGAGTTGCCTTTACCCTGAAGCATAAAGCCAGAGCAATAGAGCTTGGCTTCTTCTGGATATTATAGTTACCCTTTTGTTTATTATCAAACAAGACAAAGCCTTGTCACAAATTCTGTGACTGTGAAAAACTCACCCATTTCATAGATGACATAAAACACTGACCAAATAGAAACGACTTTAATGAGAACATTTCTTGTTCTTTCTCTATTATTATCTCCATATTTAAAATAAAATCTTAGAGTGTCGCTCATATTACATCAAGCTTTGATATACTACTCTTTTGAACAAATTCAGAGTGGAATTTAACGATCTTATGGGAAATTTATTCTATTCAATCATGTTAAAATTCTTTGAGCTAAAAAGAAAATTAAAGTGTAATCTTAATCATAGGATACTTTATTTTAAATTACATGATTGTATTCTGCGTTAGCACACAAAATCTCAAAAAGAACCATAATATTGCAGTCAAAACATATTTTGTGGAAAAAAATCAGAAGGAAAATGAGGGTATAAAAATGTGACCCTGTACAAGGATGGTGGGATGGCACTGGAATTTTAGTGGTAAGAGTAGCAAGTATTTTACACATAAAGAGGTGAAACTAATCCATTATTTTTTATAATATTATAAATAGAGTCAATTTTTTAAACAAAGTAAAAATTAACTGTGAATCAAGCAATAAAGATTATTATAATTTAGCCAAACTTATAAAATAATCCTCTACAGTAACCTTTATCCACTTTTGGTGATGTCATCTACTTCTGCCTTGATGGAAATTAATATGAAGAACTCTTGAAAAATATAAATATAAAAATGTAAATAAAATACCCATGCTACTACTACATGGAAGGGGCTAGAGGATATCATAAAAGGTAAAGGTAAAGGCCCTCCCGTTGATCGTCGATTTGCTCGAGCGGGCCCAGTAACGTCTCCATTGGAGACTTTGTTGTTACTGTGTCTGGCATATCGAATACTCTCGGTAGCTTGCCGGGCTCTCCGAGAGAGGATATCATAGTTAAGTCAATTAGAAGGAAATGAATAGATACAGAATGATCTCTTGCATCTGTAGGACTTAAACATACATAACCAGGTAGCAATGCAGGGTCAAAGACAACACAATGGGAGTTTGTAAGGGGGGTATTGGAAGAGAGGAATGTTGGGCTCCTTGGTGAATGGAGATGAGTACACTGGTAATGGAACTATGAGCATAGGAAACCATAATTAAAAACATTGTAATAATAAAACCTCATTCAATAATGCTTCAAAATAATAAAATAAGACTAAAATTATCTACAAATGTCTTGTTATATTTCTTCAAAACTTTCTATAATGCAAATTAGGAGATACATATAAATTAATATTTGTCATGACATTCTTAGATATGCCTGAAAATTAAAATAGTTCAAAAACTATTATCAGTAGACTGAAGAAACAGATTGCAATATTATGGTACAATCATAAAAATAACATTAAGTAAAATTAAATTAAATCTAAGATAAATAAATTAGAAATCAATTTGCAGAAACTCTATATATTATATAGCTTACAAATATATTAAATGTACTCTTTTGCATGCTAAAAAATATTTTGTATGCTCATAAAATCCTGCATTTACTAGTTCTATAATTGAAATGTAAGTTAATATAAAAACTGTTACTCAACTTTTAGGGGAGGAAGGTAGGCAGGAAGTGTATGAAGTCTATTCAGTAGACAACGTACAGAAGGATAGGTACCTTTTTTGAGATAATATCCTAACTCAATACCAGTAGAATCTTGATAGATGAAGTGATGATTGTCAAGTGGTATATTATTAGGAAGCTATTACCTAAGCACAGCAGAAGCAAGAAAACATATGTTCTTGCTAAGGAAGTAAGGCTGTATAGTAGTACCCATGGAAGAAACAAATGAATCATTCAATTTGTATAATTCAGCTTGAGAAAATAATTTAATAAAAAAATACATACAAAGATGCATATGCTATGGAGGGAAACCAAAATGAAAGTACAATTCTGTTAAAGTAAAAGGTAAAGGTAAAGGCCCTCCCATTGTTCATCGATTTGCTCGAGCGGGCCCAGTAACGTCTCCATTGGAGATTTTGTTGTTACTGTGTTTGGCATATAGAATACATCACGGGTGGCTTGCCAGGCTCTGCCGTGTGGGCGAGATATTCTCGGTAGCTTGCCAGGCTCTCCGAGAGGGGCGGAGGAATCGAACTCGGGTCGGCCATGTTGGCTGCGTGCAAGGCAAACGCCCTACCGCTGTGCTATCGCTCTCACCCTGAACACGCCCGATCTCGTCTGATCTTGGAAGCTAAGCAGGGTCGGGCCTGGTTAGTACTGTTAAAGTAAAAAGACATTTATCTTTTATTACAGATATATGAATTTTAAAAGTATTATCATGAATAATTCTATGCTAATGTATTTTTGGATTTACATGAAATAGATAAATCATACAATATAAAATTTAGTAAGAGTGAAGAGAGTTAAGAAAAATCTAAGGGGAGATGATAAATAGGCCTCTAGGAGTTTAAAAATAAATTTCATTTTATGAAAGGGAATACTGGCTTGATGTTAAAAATATATTATAGATATTGTTTAAGTATCTGGACTTTTTAATACTTAAACAACTTAAACTTATTTTTAAGTAAAGGATTGTGATAAAATTTCTGTGGATGTAATAAAGCACCTGAACAGATATATAGCTTTCTATATAAATGAATTGTCAATTCGTTACTGTGAATGCATAAAGTCTCTTACAGTATAGAAATAAGCAAACAATTATTTACCTTGTAGAGGGCAACCTTTAACACTAGAGAGAATGCCACTCTTAATACCAAAATGCTGAGAGTTTGTCTTTCCTTTTAATAAAGCTCTTTTAATGCATCTTACAAAACTGGTTTCAAGGCTAAGAATGTATGAAGCTGCTGTCTGTCCATAGAGTTCTGTCTCATTCTTTCAAATCTGAATGATAATATAGCTCGATAGACTATTCTTGGTGATGTGTTTATTTCAGTGAGCTTTTGTACTATCCCTCCATTCTCTTCTGTAGAATTTTGCTTGATAGATGTCCATTCACTCTTAAGGGGATTCCTTTGTATGTATGCTGCTTTTTCATCTTTCTGCTTTCAAATTTCTATCTCTGTCTTTGAATTTTGTCATTTTTAAGTACAGGGTGTCTTGTAGCTTTTCTGAGTCTATTTTCACTGGGACTATTGGGCCTCTTTGATCTTGGTACCTATGTTTTTCAAATGTGGGAAATTCTTATCTATAATTTCTTTATTGCTTCTCCATCAAATTTTCCTTCCTTTTGTTCAGTGTGGGAATTTTTCCCCCTGCCAAGAACCTCAAGTATGGGAAATGTCCCTAGATAAAGTAGTTTATATGTTAGAATGCAAAGGGTTTGCAAAAATGCAAACTCAGGAAAGAATAATATAGCAGGAAATACTAGAATAGATAACAAATATTTACAGCTTCAAAAATGCACCATGCAGGCATATAATAAGACTATTTAGAATCCTTTAGATATAGGGGTATCGTGATAAAAAATAGAATAGGAAACTGTTAGAATTTTATATTTTAAGAGTGTCTTCTGAAAGCTAAATAAAATATCCCACCCTCTGATCTTCATGTACCTTTTCAATGTTGATGTGCTTACTAATTGTCTTTAATGTCATTTTCAGCAACGGCTCACCTGCTGGGAAATTCAGGGAGTTGTGTTGGTGGGGATATTTTATTGAATAACTGGTCCACCTGTGAGAGCACTGATGGCTGCCCAAGCGACCTAAAGCTTGAACAGTCCATGTGTGTTCATGTCTTTATGTATTTGTCTCATTGAACCTTGCTGAATGTGGCTCCCAGGTGCTAATTGGATTGGTTTTAGACAAACAGTGACCTTCCTACATGATCTCAAGACCATTGCATTGAAACTACTGATGAAGCCACCCAAAAGGGTGAAGTTTGAGGAATTCCAGCTTGTAGAAATCATCTTAAAGTGAGAAAATGAAACTGTACTGCTAGCTTCTCTAGGCACGGGAGAACAGAGTTTAAAATGATAGTAAGAAATGAAAATTCATTAAGCTCAGAACAAAAATATTATATATTCAGCTCATCCAGAGACTCAGCATTGCTGCTGGTGCTGATCAAGGCCTTTTTAATACAGAATTTTTCTTGGTTTCACATCACGGTAGTTTTGATTTGCTGATCTGGAAAAGAATTGGACTTAGTTTAAAACAAAGACATACTCAAAATGGAGAAGTTCCCCCTGAAATTATAAAAACTTGTTCCGTAGTAATAACAGCTTCATTGTCAACAGACTGGTCAGTTCTGTGTGAAATGGAGTGAGCCCGAGAGGGTTTTGAGAGTGACTGTGATAAAGAGTTTGAAGAGAATGCTGGGGGACCGGCCCTTAAGGCTCACCATCCTGATGCTGAAGGATGAGAGAGAGCAACTGGAAGGTGCATGGAGAACAGACATTATTATATGGCCCTCAAATTAAGTGACTAGTTCACATACAGATTATGCTGCCACAGATTGGGTCCACGGGTTTCTCCCTCCCTCCAATTTTGAGCTGACTGCAGGAGGCCAGATAGAGGCAAGTAAAAAGGCTGAAAGCTGAAGAAGCTTTCCTCTGTTGTGCGGTTGCCATCAAAACCTCACCGGAGACTAAGAAAATTAGAATTTAGAGTAGTCTTTATTGAGACAAGCTGGCTGGCCATGCTGCTAGGCAATAGCAGCAACCTTACAGAGGAAGCACTGGCTTTTTTTATTATTATTAAAAACCTTATCCTGGTGCCCCAGGCACTTTTGTAAGCACTTGCAAAACTTGTTTTGCACACCAGGGTCCACATCTTGGCACTGGGTCAGTTCACATAAGTGCAACAAAGCAAGTATTGTTACAGAAGGAAGAAAAGGTGGTTATAGCAGGAATATATGAAGCAATCAGTTGGTTATTTTTTTAGTGAAACACCATGAGGTACAGTTATAGACTTACAAATTTGTGTGCTTGGATTTCAGTTTAATCATATTCCCTTAGGACTCTAGACCATTATTCCTGTTTGCAATCCGTGATGGGTTTTTAGGCCCTTGTGGGAGGTTCAGTGTACTTAAGAAATGATACAGTTAAATTAGCTAAAAATAAATTTTTTAAAAATTAATTTTGGTGGTTTGGGGTATTTTTTAGTTTTTCCTTTATATTTTTCATTTTCTAAATTTATGTCAAATTATTGAATTTTTTGAGGGACTCGTTTATATTGGGTGTGCAGCAACATGACTTTAACTGCCTGCATCTGTTCAGAGATGAACCCAGTCAAGCAGTTCTAACACAAGGGCTCATGAGCAAAGCTAAAAGGATGAGTAAGGCCATGAATGAAATCAAAGTAGTTAACCACAGGGATCATGAGAAGAACTGCTGGAACTAACATTTTATATTATTTTAATCAGGGGGGTTAATGGTTTTCTTATATCTGCTAATTTATATCATTTTTTAAGAGTATAGTTTATTTGCTTACTTAGAGCTTTTAAGTTTACATCTTCTTAACAAGGGCCACAGTGCCTACTATAGTTGGTTTATCTTTTCCCAGCCCGAATAACAGAAGTAAACACATGTGCTGCTTTTTCTGAACAAGTATTTAGCCATAAAATGCTCTTACCCCTTTTCCTTTATGAGCTTTTTTTGGCCTATTTTGGCAGCAGTGTCAGAATTATTAGAGCAAACATTTGACATATAGATTATCATGCCAAGATATAACAGGCCCAATGACACCCATTTTTCCAGTCTCTAATTATTAAGTATGGTCACCAGTTCTATGGCCACAAAATTCAGGCCACTGAGACACAGAATCATGTTATGGGTGTATACCTCAGGTGCATTAGCTGGAATCAGCCTCTGGTGGGGAAGTCTGTGATGTTTACTGCAGATGGATATCACGTTTTCCCTCTGTGTTAGGTGTTTCTTCAACAGTCCACTGCTCAGGGGAGATGCTATAGGAGCATAGTTGTCTAATTACTACTGTATATTTGGGATTTAATTTTTACAGAAGGCAAGTTACTGAAATATTGGTTATTTTACCTTTACTAGTAAATTATTAAATAATCACAGTTATGGGTAAAGTTTACTTTTTATAAGTATTGCAAATCATTTTACATAAATACAGTAAGAAATACAGATTTATAAAACTTTAGCCTTTTCAACTTAGTGGTAAAGGTTAGAGCAGGGTAGCTTTTTTGGGGTACATCCCATGATATTCCCCCGATCTTAGGCCATGTTTTGCTTTTTTTTAAAACTTTTTCCAACTCCCTAGGTAGGATCCCAGTCAGTTGTTTTCTCTTGGTATCAGAGCCTGTTTCATGAATGTGCTCTTGACCAGCTATAATTCTTGTGGGTTCTTAGGACATCCCATGTAGAAGCTAGAGTGGCATAAAGCTTGCCCTAGATCCATCCAAGGCCCACAGTGGGACTCACGTTCTTGGATGTTTAGGAATTAAGGACAATATTAAGGCAACTGAAACTTAAGTTAACAACACAGATGTCCAATATTTTAAAGATCCATTGCAAAATTAGAAGTTTGGACTATCTCACTGGCAATAGAAAATGCAAAAATCTCTTGTAAAATCTTAAGAGGAATCTGATTTTTTTTACTGAGCAATCTATTGTTGTTTAAACAGAGTGTTTTACTTTTACAGATGTTACCAATTTTCACCTTTATCTCTTAGAAGAAACTGTATATTGTATCTTGCAGTGCGAAAACTCAAACATTTCCTTTTTCTCTTGAAAACCCATGTCTGCTAACCAAAATGTTGTTTTCCTCCGAGCTAGGAGAGTTGATAATGATAATGTCTTACTATCCTCAGTTTTTGTCTACCTGGCCAAAATTTAACTTGCTGGTTTTAGTCTACCAATAGAGCTCTTTTTGATCAACTTCCATAAGAAATAGGCTAGAAGCAGAATGAGGGTTGAAAAAAAACCCAGTGGTTGGTCTCAATTGGCTGATGGAGCAGGATTCTCCCTGAAGACAGTTTCATCTTTTTTTCCCTCCCCACCTAGGCATCTGCCATTCTTAAAGAAACAGTAAATCTGTATCTGTTTTGTGTACTTGAGTTTGAGTGTTGGTGGACCGTATGTGTGTGGTCAATTAATCTGTATTCCATATGCATATGTGTGGAATATTGAAAATATAACTACACAAGAAGAAATCACCCAACCCCATCAAAAAATGGGGCGAGGAAATGAACAGAAACTTTCGCAAAGAAGAAATCCGAATGGCAGAAAGGCACATGAGAAAATGCTCTACATCACTAATCATCAGAGAGATGCAGATCAAAACAACAATGAGATATCATTTCACACCACAGAGACTGGCCCACATCCACAAGAACAAAAGCAAAAGGTGCTGGCGCAGATGTGGCGAGAAAGGGACCCTCCTTCACTGCTGGTGGGAATGCAGGCTGGTCCAACCCTTTTGGAAAACAGTATGGACGATTCTCAAAAAATTAGAACTTGATCTCCCATTTGACCCAGCTATAGCACTCCTGGGAATATATCCCAGAGAGGCAAAAAGGTATAGTCGAAGTGACATCTGCAATTGTTTGTTCATTGCAGCACTCTTTACAATAGCCAGAATCTGGAAAAAACCTGACTGCCCCAGAACAGATGACTGGTTAAAGAAACTTTGGTACATTTACACAATGGAGTACTATGTAGCTGTTAGAAAAGATGAAGTTATGAAATTTACATACAAGTGGTACTACATGGAAAGTATCATGTTAAGCGAAATAAGTCAGAAAGAGCAGAATAGACACAGAAAGATTGCATTCATCTGGGGAACATAAAGCAACAAAACGGGAGACTAAGACCCAGGAATGGCTGAGATTAGTACCAGGAATTTTGCTCCATGACTTGAAGGCCAGCCACATGTGCTAGGTGAAAAGGAAGCTCAGATAGAGAAGAGAGCACCAAATAAAGGGTGTTGTGAAGACCCTCCCAGGGTGGGAGAGACGTGCTAAAAGTAGTCTATAGACCAAATATGATTGCCACTCAATGCCTCTCTTGCAAAACACAGTACCCAAAAGAAGAGAGAACAAGGGGGAATGCCCTGCCACAGCGGCAGTGTGGGACGGGGGGAATGGGGGGTGGGAGGGATGCTAGGACCCGTGGTGGGGGAGGATGGGCACTGGTGGAGGGATGGGTACTTGATCATTGTATAACTGAAACCCAAACACAAAAATTTTTAAGTCTATAACTGTACCTCATGGTGTTTCACTAATAAAAATTTTTTTAAAAATGATAATAAAAAAATTTTAAATATAAAAAAAAGAAAATAAAGACTAATTTTCATGCAATTTGTAAAAAACAAAGACCCAACATAATTAAGAATACTTATGCAGAAACCTATGGCTAGAAATTTGAAGTTGTTTTGCTTACAACACTTTAATCAAATCAACCTTTTTCTGTTTCAAAAAAAAAAGAAAATATAAAGCAAAGTAAGTTCAAAAGTAAAAACCTTCCTATGTGTTATATATTGTGATTTTGAGTCTGGAAAATCAACTTAATGGTTCTCAGGTTATTTGTTATGGAACTGAGGCCATAGGGTAATATCTTAGAATTAATACTAATTCTCAGGTCCAAAACATTCTAGTTAACTATAATCAGCAAATGGTAATTTTTTTGTCTTATCCTATGGGCAATGAACTGAGTCTTATGAATAACAAAAATGTTTTATTAATTGTACAAGTAAGTTTGAAGATCTTGAAGTGTGGTATTAAACATATGGCAAAATTGGAGCTTTAAGTCTTAATTTTTTGTAAAAGGTGTTTGATGTAACTAAATTATAGTCTAAAATATACAGAGAGGAAGAACATAAAGGAACATTCTCACAGTCCTAAACCAACCTCAGTCAGAAATTAGGCTATTTTACAAATAAGAGATATGAAACTATCCAAATCAAATCTAGGAAAATTTTCGTATAATTTTATATACATAAGATTATTCAAATGTACTTTTATACTGTTATCTTAAATATTAGTAATAACTAAAGATTTCATTTTATGTGTAAATATATTGTTTGATTTTATAAATATTTACACACTCATGTTCATAGATTTTCATTAATGACTACTTTGTAACATTATATACATCATATTACCTTTGGAGATCATGCTATGGGAATTTTTATATCAATCAGAAGAATTAAATTTTAAAAAATTATTGTCAACAATTCTTTTAATAGTTAAATACAATAATGGTTAGATAGTGATAACTATCAGGAAAAATGAAATATATTTAAATGATAAAAATATTTAAATATTGCAAAAAGTTTTACATACATTTTCTTATCAAATTAATAATCCTGTGATGTTAGGTGGAAACTTTGGAATGTGTTACAGGAAAACTTCAAACCTGGAGAGACTGATTTGTTTTACTCTCTTTTCTGCTTCATTTCACCAGATCAAAAACTTTAAGGACAACCTGACACAACTGGTTTGGCTAAACAGTCTTCATCCATTCACTTAAATGCAATTGTGAAACTAATTTTATTCCTGTGATAATAAGAGCCTTTCTTCAGTAAGCCATAATTCAACCAGCAGTAGAAATATCAGATTTTGTCAAGTATATAAAACTCAATCTATTTTACCCATCCCAATCACTGGCAAAAATATAAATTTATCTTTGTTATATTACTCTAAAGATTTTGAAGTGTGTTATTAGTCAGTTTCTTGTTCCAATTCTTAGTCTCAGGACTATATAAAATTATTCACCTCAAGATAAATTATGTAAGGGTACTAGCTTCCAACAATAGTTGAGAAGGACATATTCTGTTCATTTTTTATTCCCCTACACCCTTTTGTCATACTCTGAATTTCACTTGCCTGCTGATGAGGCTGGTATTTGAGAAAAAGGATAATGCTAAAATGAGAATCTTTGTACCAATGATAATAACTTGCTTCTTTATTTCTGTTATGTTCTTTTAAATTTTTTTAAAATTTATTTTAATGTAGACAAAATCTACAACTGTCGATACAATTCTAGGGTTGAAATTAATTAGACATCAAATCTCCAATATAAAAATCAGTAAGTATTAAATAATCAATTTATGTGAAAATTGCTATACCTGATCATGAAGTTGTTAAGTTCTTGTCTAAGAATTTAAGCTTTGGGGCTGGAGCGATAGCACAGCGGGTAGGGCATTTGCCTTGCACGCAGTCAACATGGCCAACACAGGTTCGATTCCCAGCATCCCATATGGTCCCCCGAGCACCACCAGGAGCAATTCCTGAGTGCATGAGCCAGGAGTAACCCCTGAGCATCGCCGGGTGTGACCCAAAAAGAAAAAAAATAAATTTAAGCTTTTTGGTGCTAGTTGAGTCTTCCATGTTGTTTTTGTTTGTTGACTATAGTTGACTTCTATGTTATTGTCCCATCTAATTTGGTGTGCTTCTACTGGTATTTCAATATTGAGGAGTTAGGAAGTGTCCACATAAGCAGCCAGGCAGTTCAGAGACTTCAGAATCTATTGTCTGTGCCAATGTGTTGACATGACAGTGGCTGTGGGAGGTGAACATGGCTGCTGGGGCTTCTGGAAGTACAGGATGTGGGGGCAGGTTGCCACCACGACTCCAAGAAGCACCAAAATTCTCAGAGTGGGCACCAGGATACCTAAATTTGTTCACAGTTTGGTGTCTCTGCAGAGAATATTGATTGAGCAGTGGAGTTGAGCCCTTGGCATGGCAGCACTGGTGGGGTGTGGGTACAGCTGATAGGGCTTCAGCAGGACAAGTACTCAATCAACCCACCTTCTAAGAGAGCCCCAGAGTTTTCAGTGTGGGGACTGGTGTTTCCATGAATTTTGGCACTTGGAATGTATCTCCTGGGAGACTTAGTTTTGAATTCATAGAGCAGGGCCAGTGGGTGAGTCAACATGGCAGCAGTTGTATCTATTTCTATTACATTCTATTGCTTTTATGTGAGACAAAATGATAGCCTATGTATTTTCCTTTCCAGTGTACATGCTGAATTAAGATTATTTCTGTTTTCAGAATGTTACATATATAAACATTAGACCTAGTATTTGTTCTCTACCTTAGGACACCTGGGAATTTACATTTATATTTTCTCTTACTGCTACCATCAAATATTCTCTTTTTGTGTTGCCTGTCATCTATGGAAAAATTACAGTCTGAATAAATAGAAATAAAAATAAAAAAGCAACTAATTTTAAGTGTGAAAGATACAATGAGAAATTCCAACATATATGTAATGTTCTGAATGATTATGTTGACTGGAAGACACTGGTGGAGAATATTGGCACTTTAGTAGGGGTGAGGTCAGGTAACTCTACAACAAACTCATAAACATTAACAATATAGTAAAGGTGAGACCTAAATTATAATACTTAAAATTTAAAATTTATTTGTTAAATACCTAATCCTCACAGTATACGCTTTAGGGACTAACTAGGCTTAGACAAGTCATGAGGGTAATACTTCATTTTTGTTGTTTCATTGTTGGTTTAGGGGTTGCAATCTAATGGTGTTCAGGGACCTCTCAAATCTGCTCAGAAGTTACTTCTGACAGTGCTAAAAAGATCATACTAGGTCAAACTAAGGCTTGTGTTATTGAAACATGATCTCAGTCCATTTAATATTTTGTGAGAGGAGTAGTGTTCTTATTAAAAATAAAAGAAATACCTCAGTCCTCACCTTCTCTTAATGCACATGGTGTGAAAGGACATCTGAGAACATAGTAAGAAGTCAGCTACATGTAAGCCAGTAAAAGCTGTTCTCCAGAACTTTATGATGATCTAGACCTAGAACATTTTGATCTAGAAATTACAGCCTCCTAAACTGTGAGAGAAATATTGTAAACTGCTTGAGTTACACAGTCTATGTTCTTAGAGCAGGCCAATCATATGAAGACCACTGTCACTGTCACTGTCTTCCCGTTGTTCATCGATTTGCTTGAGCGGGCCCAGTAACATCTTCATTGTGAGACTTCTTGTTACTGTGTTTGGCATGACAAATAAGTCATGGTGGCTTGCCAGGCTTTGCCGTGCGGGCGAGATACTCTCGTTAGCTTGCAGGGCTCTCCAAGAGGAGCGGAGAAATAGAACCTGGCTCGCCCAGGCCGGCAGTGTGCAAGGCAAACACCCTACTGCCCTACTGCTTTTTTAGGAGCATATATAAATAAAGGAGAAGGTAAAATTGCCAAAACTGAAGACATGTTTTAAAATTGAAAAATGTTCATTGCTGGTGCTGGACAGATATCGTAAAAGTAACACTCTTGCTTTGCATGTGACCAACCATAGATTGATTCTGGCAACACATACAAACCCTCAAGCACTACCTGGCATGATCCCTTTCACAGAGTAAAAAATTTCCCCTTAGTATTTCTGGGTGTTCCCAATCCCTGTTTCCTAAATTTTTAAAAGGAAAAAGAACCCTGATTTATATGTGACCCTAGACGTATTTTGGGACACCTGCATAATAACACTAATGGCAAATTAAACAGCACTGCACTGTAACACTGTCCTCCCATTGTTCATCAATTTGCTGGAGTGGGCACCAGTAAAGTTCCCATTGTGAGACTTATTGTTATTGTTTTTAGCATACCAAATACATCACTGGGAGCTTGCCATGCTTTGAGGGCAGGAATCTCTTGGTAGCTTGGCGGGCTCTCCAGGCTCTCCGAGATGGACAGATAAATCGAAACCAGGTGAGCCACGTGCAAGGCAAATGCCCTACATGCTGTGCTATCACTCCAGCCCAACAAATTATATACTTATGGCAATTAGAGAAATGACATTCACCTACAAATGAGAAAGAAATCAATTGATTAAATTAACAATATTAACTCTTTAAAATGAACTTTATACAATGTTGGTAAACTTGTATCTTGTATGGAAAATACTATGAAGAGCCCTATGAAAAACACTATGAAAACATTAAAAGGGAAAACCTTTGCTTTCTGCTCAATGCTTCAAGGTGCGATTAATCTCTGGTTTTACTTTGATTAACTTCTTTTTATGGTTGTCCTTTATTTTTTATTATTTCCATGGTTAACAAAGTTATTCATAGTTGAGTGTTAGACATGGTATTTTCCAGACCATTCCCGCTATCCGTATCAACTTCCCTCCACCAGTTTCCCAGGTTCCCACTCATCCCCATCTCCAGTCAACAATCTGTCTCTTTAACAGGCACATTTTTAGGTTTGATTGTTGTGATTTTGATCTCCTGCTTTCACAGCTATTGACTAGGCAGCTTGTAACTTTAAGGCCATGAAATATTTAGAATAGGGTCATTAGTACTTCCATAGATTTCACAAAAAAAGTAAGACATATGGATTCCGTATGTGGCAAAAGTAGTTTATTTCTAAGCTGTCCAAAGTACATCATTGAAAGAAATCCAGTAATACAACTGTTGTTATACCGTAACTTTAAAGTGTAAATTCTTTATTATAGATATATATCCACAATAAATATAGAAAAGTAATTTTTTCGAGGATAACATTGTCTAAATGAAAACAAAATAAATTTCATTCAAAGAAATGCCAACTAAGCTGTGATATATCCATGTAAAGCAATTCTAGGTAGCAATATGACCGACTAAAGTAGCTTAATAGAAATTGAAATTGGCATACTCTAAATAGGGTATAAAAGAAAAGTAAGTCTGATATGTGTCATGATAGCAATTATTTTTAAATGCACATAAAATATTAGATGAAACTATAACAAATTGATTAAACCACCTTAAAAGTTTGATTACCAAGTGGAAATTTTTGAAACTTCATGAAAATTTAAAAATATATAAATAAATCTAATGATCTATTTTATGGTTACTTCTATGTGTTTACAAATTCATAGGAAAAAGTGTCTCAAAGTATACACAGTAGGTATGGTAATTAGAGAAAACCTTAGACAAATATGTAATAGTTTCACCTTCTTATAGGAATGTACACTATTTTCTAACTAAATGTTGCTTCATTGGATCTAGTAAGTAACTATTATGTACAAATAGGATCATAATACAAAGTTTTGGCACATTTTTACAATGATGTATTGTTCTCTTAACAAAGAACTTTTCTTTGATTTTGGGTCACATCGTGAAGTGCTCAAAGGCTACTCCCAGCTCTGTGCTTGTGATTTGGTCCATTTATTGCTCAGATAATCATGCTGTTCAAGGACTTGAACCCAGGCCTCCTACATACAAAACCTGTGCTGAACAATTTAACAATTTCTTTTAGCCTCAGCCAACAGAGAACTTGTGGCTGGAGAGATAGTACAGCGGGTAGGGTAATTGACTTGCACGTGGTCAATCCAGGTTTCATCCCCTTCCCCCAATATGGTCCCCAAGCCCTGCTGGATTAATACATTAATAAAGAGACAGGAGAAAGCCCTGAGCACAAGTGGTTATAGTCCAAGATAAAAAAAACAAACATAATGTTTCGTGCCCACTGGAGAATGTGTATTCTTTCTTTGAGGGGTGTAAAACCCTGTATAGGTCTATAAGCCCTTTCTCTTCTATTTCTTCTTTCAAAGCCAATGTTTCCTTGTTGAATTTTGTTCTTGTTGATCTATCCAGAGGTGATAAGGCGATGTTGAAGTCTCCAGCTACTATTGTGTTGCTAGCAATGTCCTCCTTAAAATCTGTTAGCAGTTGTTTTAAATATTTAGTTGTTCCCTCATTAGGTGCATATACATTTAAGAGTGTGATTTCTTCCTGTTGTACATATCCATTTATGAAGAGAAAATAGCTTTCGATGTCCCTTCTAATCTTTTTCAACCTGAAATTAATGTTGTCAGAAACTAGTATGGCCACCCCAGCTTTTTTAAGGGAGCTGTTTGCTTGCAGGATTGCTTTCCATCCTTTAACTTTGAGTCTGTGTTTGCTCTGATGTTGAAATGAGTTTCTTGTAGGCATCAGAATGTTAGATTATGTCTCTGAGTCCACTTTGCCACTCTGTGTCTCTTAATTGGTGAATTTAGACCATTGACGTTGAGAGAGATTATTGTTGTGCGGTTTTGTGTCATCTTTCTGTAAGGGTCTGTTGTGCTTGTAGAGTTTGTCTTGTCTTATAGTAGCCCCTTTAGCACTTCTTTTAGGTTTGGTTTTGAGTCTATGAAGTTCCTGAGCTGCTGCTTATCTAGAGAATAGTGTACCGTTCTTTCAATTTTGAGTGAGAGTTTAGCTGGATAGAGTATTCTTGGTGAAGCATTCATTTCAGTGAGTTTTTTCACTATATCCCACCATTGCCTTTGGGCTTGGAGGGTTTCCTCTGATAGATCTGCGGTGAATCTAAGGGGGTGCTCCTTTGTATGTGATTTTCTTCTTTGACCTTGCTGCTTACAGTATTGTGTCTCTATCGGCAGCATCGATCATTCTAACTATGATATGTCTTGGAGTGTTTTTGTTAGTGTCTCTTTTAGCTGGCACCCTTCGGGCTCCTTGAAACTGAATGGTTGCATTGTTGAGCTCTGGGAATTTTTCAGCAATGATTTGTTTAACCGTGGTTTTTTTATTGGGATTGTTTCCCCGAGCTTCTGGTACTCCAATGATTCTAATGTTGTTCCTCTTGGAATCATCTCCTAGGACTCTGATTCTCTCCAGAGCTATTTTGAGGTCCCTTGCCACTGTTTCTTGTTGCCTGTTGGCTTGGTGCAGCTGCTCTTCCAGCTCACTGATTCTGTCTTCAGCTGCGGTCATTCTACTGTTGAGGGCACAGACTGAGTTTTTTATTTCATCTATGGAATCTTTTATTAGTGACATTTCTGCTCTCATTTCTTCCCGTAATTTGTCGATAGTTTCTGTCATTTTACTGGATATCTGTCTGACTGTTTCATTGAGTTCATTGAAAATCTTCATCACTTCATATCTGAATTCTTTGTCAGAGAGGTCCCTTAGGTGAGCAGCACCTACAGAGGCTCCTGGACTCTTTTCATCATTCTCCCCATGTGGTGGGGATTTGCAGTTTCTTCATGTTGTTGTGTAGGTATGGGGACTAGGTTTCTTGGTATGGCTAAACTACCTATGGCCACGTGAGCACTGGCCTGCCTAAAATTAAGCCATGCCCACTTCTACCGAACCCACGCCCACTTCTAAAAGGCCACGTCCCCATGGGTACCTGGTGTATGTTGCGGGAGTAAAGACTTGGTGGGGAAGAAGACCAGTACAGCTTGGGGGACGAAGAGAAAGAGGCAGAGGCTCAGGGCTGCTTTTCTCCCAGGGTCCGAGAGGACGCCTGGGTGGCTTGCAGGGAGAAATCCAAGTCCCAGTTTCAAACACTGGCAGATAAGCTGACCTGGGTGGGGGAGAAGACCAGAACAGCTTGGGGGATGAAGAGGAAGAGGACTCTTTAATCCATTTTGATCTGACGTTTGTGCATGGTGTTAATTTGAGGTCTAAACCCATTTTTTTGCATGTGGTTGTCCAGTTATACCAGCACCATTTGTTATAGAGGCTTTCCTTGACCCAATTCACATTTCTTGTTTCCTTTTCAAAGATTAGATTTTCATACGTTTGAGGTTGTGTGTAGCGATATTCCACACTGTTCCAAAGGTCTGCGGCTCTTCCTTTGTTCCATTACCATGCTCTTTTAATTTTTACCTCTTTGTAGTAGAGTTTGAGGTTGGGGAGGATGATGCCTCCCATCCTTCTTTTCCCAAGAAATGCTTTAGCTCTTCGTGAGTGTTTGTTGTTCCAAATGAATTTTTGGAGTGCTTGATCCATTTCTTTGAAGAATTTCCTGGGTATCCTTATAGGGATCAAATTGAATCTGTATAGTGCATTGGGTAGTATTGCCATTTTGACAAAGTTAATTCTTCCTATTCATTAGCAGGGGATATGTTTCCATTTCCTCATATCTTCTTTTATTTCATAGAGTAGTGTTTTATAGTTTTTGTTGTAGAGGTCCTTTCCCTCCTTAGTTAGGTTGATTCCGAGGTACCTGATTTTCTGGGGCATGATTATGAACGGGATTACTTTTTTCATGTCTCTTTCTCTGTCTCATTATTTGCGTATAGGAAGGCCATGGATTTTTGGCTATTGATTTTATGCCCTGAAACTTTACTCTACAAGTCTATTGTTTCTGGGAGTTTCTTAGGATAGGCTTTAGGGTTCTCTCGATATAGTATCATATCATCTGCGAATAATGAGATCATGATTTCTTCCATTCCTATCTGGATGCCCTTAACATATTTTTCTTGCCTAACTGCTATTGCAAGTACTTCCAGTACGATATTAAACAGAAGTGGCGAGAGTAGGCATCCTTGTCTTGTACCTGATCTTAGAGGGAAGGCCCTTAGTTTTTCCCCATTAAGGATAATGATTGCCATAGGTTTTTCATAGATGGCTTTGAGTATCTTGAGGAAAGTTCCTTCTAAGCCCATTTTGGTGACATCATAAATGGGTGTTGGATCTGGACAAATTCTTTCTCTGCATCTATTGATATGATCCTATGGTTTTTATCTTTACTTTTATTGATATGATGGATTATGTTGATTGATTTACGAATGTTAAACCATCGTTGCATCCCCCAGATGAATCCCACTTGTTCGTGGTGTATGATCTTTTTGATGAGTTGTTGGATTCTATTTGCTAATATTTTGTTGAGCATCTTCGCATCTGTGCTCATCAGAGATATTGGCCTGTAATTTTCTTTGTTAGTGGTGTCTTTGTTTGCTTTTGGTATTAGGGAAATATGTGCCTCAGAGAAACTGTTTGGGAGAGTTCCTGTTTTTTTTTTCAATTTCCTGAAAAAGCTTGAGGAGAACTGGCAACAGATCTTTAAATGTTTGGAAGAATTTGCTAGTGAATCCATCTGTGCCTGGGCTTTTGTTTTGGGGAAGACTTTTAATTACGGTTAAATTTCCTTGATATGAATGGGTCTATTCAAGTATTCCAAATATTCTTGGCTCAGTCTTGGTAGATTATAAGAATCCAGGAATTTATCCATTTCTTCTAGGTTCTCTTTTTTTCGTGGAATACAGACTCTCAAAATAGTCTCTAATGATCTTTTGAATTTCATTGGTTTCTGTTGTGATGCCCCCTTTTTTCATTTCTGATTAGGTTTATTAGGGTTTTCTCTTTCTCTTTCTTTCTGAATCTTGCTAGTTGTAATCAATCATGTTTATTTTCTCAAAGAACCAACTCTTGGTTTTATTGACCTTTCGGATTTTTTGGGGGGGTTTCCATGTCGTTAATTTCTGCTCTAAGTTTTATTATTTTTTTCCTTTGACCAATTTTGGGTTCCTTTTGTTGTTGTTTTTTTCTAAGATTTTGAACTGTGAAGAAAATTTCTCTATGTAGGCCCTTTATTATGTTGGAGTACTGCTATTTGTTCAGCCACTGATTAGCTGATTGAATTGGGCATGAATTCCGCCTTACTTTTTTGTTTCATTTTTTATAATTTTATTTATTGAATCACCATGAGAACAGTTAATTACATTACCAGGGAGTGCCCTCAGGCTGCTGTCCGGGTGTCAGGCGAGTGGGATCGCAGGGCTGGACGGGACTGGGGGGCACACAGACAGACGCACCTGTGTTGAGGAAAGGCCGGGCTGGGTGGGCATGCATGTTAGAACTCCAAAGAGTGCCCTTAGGCCGCTGTATGGGTGTTAGGAGATTGGGATCACAGGACTGGATGGGACTGGGGGGCACACAGAAGGACACACCAGTGCAAAGGAAAGGCGGGGCTGGGTCTCACTGTTACTCTTTTTTTAAATTTTTTAAAATTTTTTATTTATTGAATCACTGTGAGAACAGCCACAAAGCCTTTCAGTTTAAGTCTCAGTCGGTCATACAATGATCAAACACCCATCCCTTCACCAGTGCATATTCACCACCAATAACCCTAGTATACCCCCTCCCATCCCTCCTGCTGCCTGTGTGGCAGATTTCCACTTTACTCTCTCCTTACGTTGATCACATTCAATATTATGACAAAAGACCCACCATTATTTTTTGGAATTTTCCCCAACAACTAGACCTGACAATAAGATATCATTAGATAATTTGTTTTCTGTTGCTGATTATGAAGAGCATATGATGTCATGCTGCCCCTATCATGGCCACGCGGATTTTGGATTTCTGATATTTTAGTAATAAGTCTGGAGAGATTACTGCCAAAAGCTGCTGGTTTCTGAGATTGGTTTGTGTGCCTCTGGCATGATGGTCATTCAGGAGCCAGAGAAGACGTTCATGGGCGACACCTCAGGGCCTTGTTGCGGGGGGGCGGTGGGGAGCAGAGCTGTTTCCTCCCCCAATCCTATGAGGCCCCGCATGCCTCGTCACTGCAGTCTGATAGCTGGCTGTCCATTAGGCTCTAAAAGATGGTGGCCACCATGCTGCCACCAGAGGGAAAAGGCAGAGACAAACACCCTTCTCCTCCTGGGGTGGCACGGCGCCATAGTTTAATGCACAGTCCAGATGTATATCTGTCAAAAGCTGGTGGTATCTGAGATTTGTTTGTGTGCCTCTGGGATCATAGTCTTTCCGGAGCCAGAGGAGGTGTTCGTGGGCAGCAACTCAGGACCTCGTCAGGTTGGGGAGAAGCGCTGGTTCCACCCCCACCCCATGAGGTTCCGTGTGCCTCGTCACTGCAGTCTCGTACCTGGGTGTTCATTAGACTCTGAAAGATAGCAGCCGCCGTGCTTCCACTGCCAGGGGGGTAAGGTGGAAGGACAAACACCGTTCCCCTCCCGAGGCAGCATGGCACCATAGTTTAATGCATATTTCAGATGTATTTCTGTTGGGCATTATATTTTTCTCAACTTTTCCCACCAGCATTCAAGCTTGCCTTCCAGGGACAGACGCTAGATCATTTACTTTCCACTGCCCACTTTGAATATTAGGAAAGGTTGCACAGCCACTTAAGCGGTCACATAGTTTGGAAGAATAGTTCCGGTGCCCATATACCGGAGCCATGCTTGTAGAAGCTCATGGTCACTGGGATTCTATCTGGAGAAGGCGGGAAGACTGCACCTACCTCATCTGGGACCTCCTGGCAATATTGGCTCAGTATGGGCCCCAGAGAATTCTCCAGGTGTTGTGGTGCCCGCCGGCCAGGTTTCTTCACTGATGAGTTTCACTGTTACTCTTGAGCACCACTGAGATCGCCTCTCTTACTGTCCCCAACCTCAATGTAGCATCTATCCAAATTACTGTTGAAATGAGAAAGAAGTGAATTGAGAGTGAGCTTTATGTAGTTCCTCAGTTTCTGTCAGAGCTCATCCCCTGCATTCAGACTTTTGTGATCCATTACCATTCATCAAAAATCCATTTTTTACCCATTTTTACATAAAAAGTATATGTTCCCTTCAGATTATATTTTAATTAAATTTTGAGAACTTTATTGTATTATTGGCTAGGGCTTCAATGACTGCTTCCGTCTCTACAGAATCAAAGGCCTTCTTTAAATCAATGAACATTAAACAGAGAGGCATCTTGAACTCCTGAGAAACCTCAATGAGCTTGGTTATCATGTGGATATGGTCAATGGTGCTGAATCCTTTGCGGAACCCGGCTTGCTCGCATGGTTGTCCTTCATCTAGTGTTCTGCCAATCCTATTTAGGATGACTCGAGTGAACAACTTGTAGATGACAGACAATAGGCAGATCGGGCGATAGTTGCCAATGTCATGTATGTCTCCCTTCTTGAACAGTAGTATGGTCCTGCTGGTTTTCCATTGGGACGGAACCTTGCATTCAGACAGGTAGCGAGTGAAGAGCCGAGCCAGTGTATTGATGAGTACTGACGGCAGGTTCTTCAGGTGTTCAGGTCTGACCTTGTCTGGGCCGGGTGCTGTTTGTTTCTTTACCGACAAAATGGCGTGTCGGATTTCGGAAGGAAGCCCTAGCCAATCAGGGCATTCAAGCCCAACACATCAGGATCCTCCCTGAGCTGTATTGCGGATTCACTACCAGGATCTCACCATTCTACAAAGAAGTGATCGTTGATGTCAAGAGAGGGGTGCGGCAGGGTAATACCATTTCACCGAAACTCTTCAGTGCCACCCTCGAGAACATCGTGCAACGACTGGAATGGTAAGGAATGGGAGTGAAGATAGATGGTCGGCAACTACACCACCTCCGCTTTGCTGATAACATTGTTTTAATAACAACAAACATCAGCCAAGTGGCACAAATGCTGGCCGACTTTGACCGTGAGTGTGGAAAGGTAGGACTACAGCTGAATCTTACAAAGACAATGTTCATGAGAAACAGCCTCGTTCCTGATGCCCCATTCGCTCTCAACGGAACGACCATCTCTGAATGCAACAGCTATGTGTACCTAGGTCGAGAAGTCAACATGACAAATGACCTGGCACCCGAGCTGCGCAGGAGGAAGAGAGGGGCTTGGAACGCCTTCAAGAACGTCGAAGAAATAGCTAAGAGGACGAAGAACCTCCGGCTCCGGACACATCTCTTTGATTCCACTGTTCTTCCTGCATTAACATATGCCTCAGAGACCTGGGCCCTACACAAACAAGATGAGAACGCTATTCAGGTCTCCCAAAGAAGAATAGAAAGAGCTATGCTTGGAATATCACATTTCACTCAAATGAGAGAAAGAATCCGGAGTTCTGACATCTGTCGACGATCAAGAATCAGGGACGCTGTCTCATTTGCCAAGGTGTCAAAAATCAGATGGGCTGGTCATGTAATGAGATTTAAAGACGACCGCTGGACTAGAGCTGTTACTCACTGGATTCCACGGGATGTCAAAAGACCGCGTGGCCGCCCACCTACCAGATGGTCAGACTTCTTCGTCAAGATCATGAACAATCGGTTTGAGGCTCTTCATGTTCCCAGAGCGAACAGATGCCATTGGGCTACACTAGCACACGACAGGGACAAATGGAGACGTTACTGGCGCCCGCTCGAGCAAATCGACGACTAACGGGAAGTTAAGTGATTAAGTGATTATTGTATTATTATTTTAATATACAGTGAAGCATTCTTTGGAATAGGTATTTCCCCTCTATCCCATTTATTTTGGATTTACAGTAAAGAACTTTATCCCTTTTGGTGGCTTCTGGTTAATACCCATCAATTCTCAGGGGTTACTCCTGGCTCTGCACTCAGGAATTACTCCTTGCATGCTCAGAGAACCATATGGCATGCTGGAGATCAAACTTGCGCCAACCACGTTCAAGACAAATGCCCTACCCACTGTATTATCACTCCAGCCCCCAAAGTTAAACTTTTTTCTAAGCAGTATGCTACATTCTATCAACAGAGATAAAATCTTAAAGTTATAAGACATTTTAGAGAAAAAATAAATTACTACTTTTTATCTATGAGAAATTTTTATGGAAGCCACTTAGGGACATTTGTCAATCTGTCAGATAATGCAAGTAATAATGGGAGTGGATAGAGTACCCCAGGTAAGGCGCTTGCCTTGCATGTTGTTGATGCAGGTTCAATACCTGGAATCCCAAGTAGTCCTTGGCCCTTTGCCAGGTGTGACTCATGAGCATAGAACCAGGAATAATCCCTGAACACCAACAAGTGTGGCCCCAAAATTGAAAATGAAGAAAAGCAAATGGTAACAAGGAAAAACATAAACATGACACTCATTTGAATTAGTTGTTAATTTATACATTTACAGTTACATACATGAAAATATTTCCTATACACTATGTTATACAATGGCTTCAAATCAACCTGTATATCCATGGTGTTTTCTCCATTTTGAACAAATACCTATTTTAATTTCTGAATTCCTCTGTTCAGGCTCAATTTGACTATTGTAAAATTTGACTTTCATAACATTAAAGTTTTTATCTAAGTAGAAAAGGTTCAAAATTTCCAATTTTTAGTTAGAGTAAGAAGAAGATTCCTTATATTAATTTTATAAAGATACTTCTTTGTGTCAAGAATCTACAGAGATAGTAAATTCTAGGGTATTATTTCAATAATTTAATTATGTATTAAAATTATGCTTGCATAGTAAAATATGAATTTATGTTACCATCAGTAGTCTCGGCATTCTTCTTTGTATCGCATTTTTACTACACTGTATTTTTTAGTATAAAATAAGAATGAAAATGTGTTTGAAATAAAGGTGAGGGGGACATAGAAGCAAAAACGCCAGACAAACAAACAAACAAAAACGTTTGAGCCTCGTGAAGAAGGATGGAAGCAGGAAAAGAAAAGGCATAGTGATAGGAAACAGGGAATCTTTCCTGTGAGTCTGTCAAGTCTGCCTTGTTCTGTTCATCTGCTTCATTTGTAACTGTCCACAGTATGGCTTTCTTCATGGCTTCTTGCAGAAAGCGTCTAGAGCTCCTTCCCCATGAAAAGATTTCCCATTGGTCTTGCTTGGGTCACATGCATTAATAATTATATTACCAGTACAAATTATTTACTAGCCTTTCTTTTTTTCAAATCTAGAAAAATTTTATTTATTTATTTTTAATTTTTTAAATGAATCACCGTGAGGTATAGTTACAGAGTTACAAACTTTCGTGCTTACGTTTAAGCCATAAAATGATCTAGTACCCATCCCTACACCAGTCCCCATTCTCCACACCAATTTTCTCAGTATCCCTCCCACCACCCCCACACCATTCCCTTCGGTCTCTGTGGCAGGCACATTTCAATTTACTCTCACTTTGCTTTTGGGTGTTATGGTTTGCAATACAGATATTAAGTGGCCATCATGTTCGGTCTAGAGTAAATTTTCAGCAAGCATCTTTTATGCCAAGTAAAACCTCCAAGCATTCTTTACTTGGTGATCCCTTCTCTATTTGAGTTGTCTTTCCCCGCATAATGTGAGCCTGCCTTCGAAGGCATGGAGCAATCCTCCTGGTCCTTATCTCTAATATCATTGGGTGTTCGTCTCCCATTCTGTTACTTTATATTCCACAAATGAGTGCAGTCCTTCTATGTCTGTTTCTCTTTTTCTGACTAATTTCACTTAGCATGAAACTATGTCCATCCACTTATATGCAAATTTCA
This sequence comes from Sorex fumeus, assembly GCF_029834395.1. Taxonomy (NCBI): domain Eukaryota; kingdom Metazoa; phylum Chordata; class Mammalia; order Eulipotyphla; family Soricidae; genus Sorex; species Sorex fumeus. Next base: position 17,506,684 of record NW_026606107.1, on the reverse strand, counting down.
CTTCATCTTTTCTAACAGCTGCATAGTATTCCATTGTGTTGATGTACCAGAGATTCTTTAAGCAGTCATCTGTTCTTGGACATGTGAGGTTTTTCGAGATTCTGGGTATTGAAAAAGTACTGCAATAAACATACAAGTGCAGATGGCATTTCTACTCTACTTTTTTGCATCTCCAGGATATATTCCCAGAAGTGGTATAACTGGTCAAATGGGAGCTCAATTTCTAATTTTTTGAGATAAGTCCACATTGTTTTCCAAACCAGTATGAATTTTCACCAGGAGTACAGGTTTCCCCTTATCCACACATCCATGCCAGGATCGGTTGCTTTTGTTATTTTGGATGTGGGCCAGCCTCTGTGGTGTGAGATGATATCTCATTGTTGTTTTGATCTGCAACTCCTTGATGATTAGTGATGAAGAGCATTTTTTCATGTGCCTTTTGGCCATTTGGATTTCTTCTTTGAAAAAGTTTCTCTTCATTTCATCACCCCATTTAATTATGGGATTAGATGTTTACTTATTATAGAGTTCAACCAGTGTCTTGTATATCCTTGATATGAACCCCATATCATATGGGTACAGGGTGAATATCCTTTCCCATTATGTAGACTGTCTGTGTATTCTGGTCATTGTTTCTCTTCAGGTACAGAGGTTTCTTAGTCCAAGATATTTCCATTTGTTTATCTATGTTTCCACTTGCATGTTCAGTGATGTGTCATCTTTAAAAACACCTTTAGCTTCAATGTTGTGGAGGGCTTTGCTGACCTTTTCTCAAATGTACCTTACAGATATTAGTCTGATGTTGAGTTCTTTAATTCATTTTTTTGTGAAACACCATGAGGTAAAGTTATAGACTTATAAATTTGGGGGCTTGGGTTTCAGTTATACAATGATCAAGTACCCATCCCTCCACCAGTGCCCATTTTCCACCACCACGGGTCCCAGTATCCCTCCCACCCCCATCCCACCCATCCCACCCTGCCTCTGTGGCAGGGTATTCCCTTTTGTTCTCTCTCTCTCCTTTTGGGTTCTGTGGCCTGCAAAGAGAGGCATTGAGTGGCAATCATGTTTGGTCTATAGTCTATATTCAGCATGCTTCTCCCATCCTGGGAGGATCCTCCCAACACCCTTTATTTGGTTCTCCCTTATCTATCTGAGCTTCCCTTTTCCCCAGCACGTGTGGCTGGCCTCTAAGTCATGGAGCAAAATTCCTGGTACTAATCTCAGCCACTCTTGGGTGTTAGTCTCCTATTTTGTTACTTTATGTTCCCCAGATGAGTACAATCTTTCTGTGTCTATCCTGCTCTTTCTGACTCATTTTGCTTAACATGATACTTTCCATGTAGTACCACTTGTATGTAAATTTCATGACTTCATCTTTTCTAACAGCTACATAGTACTCCATTGTGTAAATGTACCAAAGTTTCTTTAACCAGTCATCTGTTCTCGGGCACTCAGGTTTTTTCCAGATTCTGGCTATGGTAAAGAGTGCTGCAATGAACAAACAAGTGCAGATGTCACTTCGACTATACTTTTTTGCCTCTCTGGGATATATTCCCAGGAGTGGTATTGCTGGGTGAAATGGGAGCTCAATTTCTAATTTTTTGAGAATCGTCCATACTGTTTTCAAAAAACGTTGAACCAGTCGGCATTCCCATCAGCAGTGAAGGAGGGTCCCTTTCTAGCCACATCGACTCCAGCACTGGTTGCTTTTGTTCTTTTGGATGTGGGCCAGTCTCTGTGGTGTGAAATGATATCTCATTGTTCTTTTGATCTGCATCTCCCTGGTGATTAATGATATAGAGCATTTTCTCATGTGCCTTTTAGCCATTCAGATTTCTTCTTTGAGAAAATTTCTGTTCATTTTATCACCCCATTTTTTGATGGGGTTGGGTGTTTACTTCTTTGCCTAATACACATCCGACAAGGGGTTGATATCAAGGATATAGAAGGTACTGGTTGAACTTTAATTTATTTTGATCTGACTTTTGTGCATGGTGTTAGGTAGAGGTCTGAACCCATTTTTTGTATGTAGCTGTCCAGTTTTGCCAGCACCATTTGCTAAGAGGATTTCCTTGCTACACTTCACATTTCTTGCTACCTTATCAAAGATAAGATAATCGTTGAGGATGTGTCTAAGGATATTCAACCCTGGTACATTGATTGGAGGCTCTGCCTTTATTCCAATATAATGCTGTTTTAATCATTACCACTTTGTAGTAGAGTTTGAAGTTGGGGAAGGTGTGGCTTCCCATCTTCATTTTCCCAAGAATTTCTTTGCCTATTCTTATGGGTTTCTTGTTCCATATGAATTTCCGGAGTGTTTGATCAATTTCTTTGCAGAATTTCATGGATATACTCATAGGGATTGCATTGAATCTGTATAATGCTTTGGGGAGTATTGCTATTTTGACAATGTTAATCCTCCCAATCCATATGTTTCCATTTCCTCGTGTCCTCTTTTGTTTTGTGAAGTAGTATTTTGTAGTTTTTTTTGTTCAGGTCCTTTACCTCCTTAGTTAGCTGATCCCATGGTACTTGATTTTATGAGGCATGATTATGAATGTAATTGATTTTTTATTGATTTTTATTGATTTTAATGTCAAATAATTATATCTCATTATTTGCATATAAGGAAGCCATGGATATTTGGGTATTGATTTTATAATCTGCAACTTTACTAAACAAGTCCATTGTTTCTAGTAGCTTCTGGTAGAGGCTTTAGGGCTCTCTAAATATAGTATCATATCATCTGCAAATAGTGAGAGCTTGATTTCTTCCTTTTCTATCTGGATACCCTTAATATCTTTTTCTTGTCTAAGTGCCATTTCAAGTACTTCTAGTACTATATTGAATAGAAGTGGTGAGAGTGGGCATCCTTGTCTCATTCCTGATCTTAGAGGGAAGGCTCTTAGTTTTCCCCATTGAGAATACTTATTGCTATAGTCTTGTGGTGCATGGCTTTGACTATATTGAGGAAAGTTCCTTCAATACCCATTTTGGTGAGAGTTTTCAGCATAAACAGCTGCTGGATCTTGTCAAATTCTTTCTCTGCATCTATTGAAATGACTATATGGATTTTATCTTTTCTTTTGTTGATATAATGGATTATATTTATTGACTTCCGAATGTTAAACCATCCTTGCATCCCTGGGATAAATCGCATTTTGTCATGGTGTATGATCTTTTTGATGAATTGTTGGTTTCTATTTGCTAATGTTTTGTTAAGGATTTTTGCATCCGTGTTCATCAGGGATATTGGCTTGTAATTTTGTTCTTTGTTGTGTCTCTGCTTGCTGTTGGTTTTAGGGAGATATGTGCCTCATAGAAACTGTTTGGGAGAGTTTTTGTTTCTTCAGTTTCCTGAAAAATCTTGAGAAGAACTGGCAATATGTCCTCTTTAAATGTTTGGAAGAATTCGCTACTGAATCCATTTGGACCTGCACTTTTGTTTTTGGGAAGACTTTTAATTACAGTTTCAATTTCCTTGATAGTAATAGGTCCATTCGGGTATTCCAAATCTTCTTGCTTCATCCTTGGAAGATTATAGGAATCCAAGAATTTATCCATTTCTCCGAGTTTCTCTTGACTCATGGCATACAGACTTTCAAAGTAGTCTATGATGATGTTTTGAATTTCTTTGGTTTCTCTTGTGATTCACCCCTTTTGATTTGTGATTTGGTTTATTAGGGTTCTCTCTCTTATTTTATGAATCTTGCTAGTAGTTTATCAATCTTTCTTATTTTTTCAAAAAAAAACAGCTCTTGGTTTCATTGATCTTTCAGATTGTTTTTTGGGTTTCCACGTCGTTAATTTCTGCTCTAAGTGTTATTATTTATTTCCTTCTGCCTGTTTTGGGCTCCTTTTATTGGTCTTTTTCCAATATCTTGAGCTGTAAAGTCAAGTTGTTTATGTGGGACCATTCTTCCTTCCTGAGAAATGCTGTGCAACACTATAAATTTCCCCCTTCAGATAGCTTTAGCTGCATCCCACAGGTTCTGGTAGCTTGAGTCTTCATTCTAATTTATTTCCAGGTATCTTTTGATTTCTTAGATTGAACTCAGAAGCCCCACTGTAAACTGCCCTGCCTGCTTCCACAAATCTCCTGCTACCCAGGGATCACACCCAGAAGCCCCACCCTTCCAGTACCAGATAAAGCCCTCATTGGCAGACCTCCACTACCTCCACTACCTCCACTACCCAGCCGCCACCACACTCCAGGCCACTTTCTGGACCGCATGGCCATGCCACACATTGTAAGACACTTAATACCCATCTTCCAAGATTACCACACCATATTTGATGGGGTTCAAATATGGTTTGAACCATGGGAACACCTGAAAGGGTGACTAGAGGCCACCCTAAAAGTTTCTATCCCTCTTGGAGAGCATGGCAAGCTACCGAGAGTATTCACCCACACGACAGAGCCTGGCAAGCTATCTGTGTTATCGTCAATATGCCAAAACCAGTAAATGCAATGGGTCTCATTCCCCTGACCTTAAAAGAGCCACCAATACGGCAGCAATAAGAAAGATGAGGAAGGAGAGGCTGATAAAATCTCAAGGCCGAATTATGCTACCAAAATGAAGGAGGATAAAAATGATTGTACTTTTAATGCATGTATGCTGACATCAGATGCATCCATTGAGGACCTGACATTGCAAGTGCGAACAATCAAGTACAACATCACTGGTCTGACCGAGACGAGAAGGCTCAATCACTTCATGCCATTTTCGAAAATGGAGAATTGTTTCTCGGAACATGCAACGAAAGAGGCATAGGTGGTGTCGGCGTCCTTATCGACACGCCCTTGGCCATGAGCATTGATTCATTAAAATGCCTAACAACCTGAATTGGATGTTTACACTTGAATAGATGGGGCTTACTGCCGGCAGTTTCTGTCTTCGTTCTTTACGCACCACAACCAATTATAATGAAAAAGAAATTGAGAAGTTCTACATGGAGCTGGAGAAGTTCTATAAAGAAGACCACACCTTCTACAAGATTATTCTCAGTGATTTTAATGCCAAGATAGGACCAAGAAGATCAGGTGAAGGACTCCACATTAGGACCCATGGCCTAGAATGGAACAAGCAGGGTGACAGACTGTCTGAGTTCATTATGTTGACAAAGACCATCCATGGTAACTCACAGTTGCAGAAGGCCGAATCTAAACGTTGGACATGGGAGTCTCACGGTGGACAGTTCCACAATGAAATACACCACATCATATTCAACCGACAGTTTTGCCTGACCCATGTTATTGTTGTCCCAAAATTCCAACGTTATTTGACTACCATCTCCTTCGTACAAAATTCTACTTCACAGAGTGGGGAGAAAGGGCTGAAAAGTTTAAGAAGAGAACTCTCAGAATAACTAACAACTGGGAAGTCTTTGGCACTATTGAAGCAACATGGGAAAATGCGGTTGTTGAAAACATTGACAAAGAATACCATTGACTGGTTCAGCACCTCCATGATTGTGCAAGGAATTCTGAGAGAGAGATAGCCACAAAAAGACTCCTGTCTTCGAAAACTTTCGAAACATGGCTTGGCGCAAGTCTCAGGCAACCGCAAGTGAACATCTGAATTGCATTGCACTGAAGAGAAGTGATAAAGGAAGACCTCAAAGAGAGAAGAGCAGCAATGCTGGCAGATGTCGCAGAAGACAGGAAAAGCATTCTCAATATCCGCCTGTCCTTAACTAACTACAAGACCAAGATGACTGCCTTCTGATGTCCTGATGGATCTATCACATCTTCCAGAAGGGCGATGGAAAAGACTATCCATGGCTTCTACTCGGATCTCTTCGATAGCCACGTCCACCTGCCCACATACCAAATGCCGCAGGATGGATATGTTGTTCCCAAAGTTCTCCCTTCTGAAATCCGACACACCATTTCATCAATAAAGAAGCGAACAGCACCCGGGGAAGACAAGGTCAGACCTGAACTCCTGAAGAAACTGCCATCAGTACTCATCAATACACTGACTTGGCTCTTCACACGCTATCTGTCTGATTGCAAGGTTCTGTCCCAATGAAAAACCAGCAGGGCTGTACTACTGTACAAGAAGGGAGACATCCATGACTTTGGCAACTATTGCCCAATCTGCCTATTGTCTGTTGTCTGTAAACTGTTCACTCGAGTCATCCTGAACAGCATTGGCAGAACACTCGATGAAGGACAACCATGCAAGCAAGTTGGGTTATGCAAAGGATTCAGCATGATCAACCATATCCACATGATATCCAAGCCCACTAAGGTTTCTCAAGAGTTCAAGATGCCACTCTGTCTAATGTTCATTGATTTAAAGAAGGCCTTTGATTCTGTTGAGACTGCAGTGGTCATCGAAGCCCTAGCCAAACAGGGCGTTCTTACTCAATACATCAGGATCCTCCATGAGCTGTATTACAGATTCACCACCAGGATCTCACCATTCTACAAGGAAGTGATTATCCATGTCAAGAGAGGGGTTTGGGAGGGTGATACCATTTCACCGAAACTCTTCAGTGCCATCCTCGAGAACGTTATGCAATGATTGGAATGGGAAGGAATGGGAGTGAAGATAGAAGATTGGCAACTACACCACCTCCACTTTGCTGATGACATCGTTCTAATAACACCAAACTTTAGCCAAGCGGCACAAGTGCTGGCCGACTTCGACCGTAAGTGTGGAAAAGTCGGACTACCGCTGAATCTCACGAAGACAATGTTTATGAGAAACGGTCTCGTTCCTGACATCTCATTCACTTTCAATGGAATGAATATCTCTGAATGCAACAGTTATATGTACCTAGGTTGAGAAGTCAACATGACAAATGACCTAGCATCTGAGTTGCACAGGAGAAAGAGAGCATCTTGGAACGCCTTCAAGAGCATTGAAGAAATAGCTACGAGGACAAAGAACCTCCAGCTCCAGGCACATCTCTTCGATTCCACTGTTCTTCCTGCATTATCATACACCTCAGAGACCTGGGCCCTATGAAAACAGGATGAGAACACTATTTGGGTCTCTCAAAGAGGAATTGAAAGAGCTATGCTTGGAGTATCACATTTCACTCAAGTGAGAGCAAAATTTCGGAGTTCCGACCTCCGTTTACGATCAAGAGTCAGGAACGCTGTCTCATTTTCCAAGGCGTCAAAAATCAGATGGACTGGACACGTAATGCAATTTGGAGACTATCGCTGCTCTAGAGCCATTATCGACTGGATTCCACGGGACGTCAAGAGATCGTGATGGTGCTCACCTACGAGATGGTCAGACTTCTGTCTCAAGACCCTGAATGATCGGTTTAAGGCTCCTTGTGTTCCTGGAGTGAGCAGACGCCATTGGGCTACACTAACACGCGAAAGGGATGATGGAGACTTTACTGGTGCCCGCTCTAGCAAATCCATGAGTAACGGGACTTCAAGTGATCAAGCGATCAAGTGATCTTTTGATTTCTTACTTGATTTCCTCACTGACCCACTCGATATTCAGCATTAAGTTTATTAATTTCCAGGTGTTTGATTTGGTTCTCCATATCCGAATATGATTAACTTCTATCTTCAGTGCATCATGGCCTGATAAGATAGTTGATACAATTTCTATCTTCCTGATTCTATTGAAGTATGTTTTATCACCTTGCACGTGGTTTATTTTGGAAAATGCCCTGTGTGCACTGGAAAAGAATGTGTATTAGTGTGTGTGAGGGGGGGGGGGGATGTAAAGCTCTGTACAATCTATTAGCAATCTCTCTTCTATTTTTTCTTTAAACATCAGTATTTCCTTACTGAGTTTTAATTTTGTTACTCTATCCAGAGGTAATAAGGTAGTGTTGAAGTCTCCAACTGCTATTGTGTTGCTACCAATGTCCTCCTTAAAATCTATTAGCACTTGTTTAAAGAATTTAGCTGGTCCCTCATTGGTTGCATATATGTTTAGGATTGTGATTTGTTCAACTTGTACACATCCCTTGATTTTTAAAAAATGTCCTTTGCTGTCCCTTCTAATCTTTTTCAATCTGAAATATATGTTGTTGGATATTAGTATGGCCACTCCAGCTTCATTGAGGGAGTTGTTTGCTTGAAGGATTGTTTTTCATCCTTTGACTTTGAATTTGTATTGATCTGACTGTTCAAATGTGTTTCTTGTAGGCAGCAGAATGTTGAGTTCAGTTTTGTAATCCATTTTTACACTCTGTGTCTCTTAATTGGTGCATTTAGACCACTGACATAAAGAGAGGTTATTGTCATGGGATTTTGTGCCATCTTTTAGTAGAGGTTTTTTGTGCTTGTAGGTGTTTTTCTTGTGTTATAGTAGCCCCTTTATTCCTTCTTTTAAGTTTGATTTTGAGTCTATTAAGTTCCTGAGCTGTTGTTCATTCATGAAATAGTGTATCGTTCCTTCAAGTTTGAGTCGGAGTTTAGCCGTGTAGAGTATTCTTGGTGAGGCGTTTATTTCATTAAGTTTTTTTCACTATATCCTACCATTGTCTTCAGGCTTGGAAGGTTTCCTCTTTTAATTCTGCTATAAATATAATGGGTGCTCTTTTGTATGTGATTTCTTTCTTTGACCTTGCTGTTTGCAGCATTGTGTCTATCCATAGATTCCATCATTCTGATTATGATATGTCTTGGACTATTTTTATTAAGGTCTCTTTTATCCGGCACCCTTCAGCCTACTTGGATCAGGATACCTGCATTCTCCAGCTCTGGGGAATTTTCAGCAATTATATCTTTGACTGTGGCTTTTTCACTGGGGTTGCCTCCCTGTCCTTCTTGTACTCCGATGATTCTTATGTTGTTCCTCTTGAGTTCATCCCCTAGGTCTCTGATTTTCCTTAGACCTTTTTTGAAGTCTTTTTCCAATGTATGTTGTTGCCTATAAGCTTTCTTCAGCTCATCTTCAAGCTCACTGATTCTCTCTTTGGCTGTAGTCATTCTACTTTTGAGAGCACCCACCGTGTTTTTTACTTCATCAGCCGAATCCTTTATTAGTGACACTTTTGTTTGTAGCTTCCTTATTTCTGCTCTCATTTCTTCCTATATTTTTGGCTCTCCATTCTACTGTTTCTTTTATGTGTCCTCCTTTAATTTACTGGATGCCTGTTCCACCATTTCTTTGAGTTCATTGAACATCTTCAACATTTCATCTCTGAATTCTTTATAGGAGAAATCATTTGTGGGTAACTCCTGCTGAGGCTTCTGGACTCTTTCCTTCATCCTTTCCTCGTGGTGGGGATTTTTGCTGTTTCTTCATGTTGTTGTGGTAGTATGGAGATGGAACCTTCCAGTTCACTATCAGTATTCTCTCGCCATGAGAAAGGATTCTGGATGAGCTCGGTCAATGGTGGTCGCCTTTTTCTCTTCTCTAATACTAACTTACTCTTACGTGCTCCTCTGTGATTTATGTGAGGCCTCTAGTGAAGCTTCAGAGGATGTGTTCTTTTATATTAGGCTTGTAGAGTTTCTTGTGTTCACCGGTATTTTGGTGAGATTGGAATAATCTAGTGGACTATTGGTCTAATGTGTTTGAGATAACCAGGATATTCTCCACCAAAAAATTAGGTAATGGAGATTGAGGTGTGAGTCCAGAGTGCTGGGACAGGGGGAAATAATTGCTGTTGCCCGTGGAGACCACGTCCCCTGCAGTGCTGTAGGTTTTGAGGGATGCTGGGAGGTGCTGCCATCTGGGTTCCTAGTTGAGGTGCATGCAGGGAATGGGTCACTGACCAGGGTGGTCCACACCCACTCTACATTCCGGTGGAGGGAGTCGGGGCTGAGCTGCAAGTCCACGGGATTCTGGGAGGTGTTGTTGTCCCTACACTGTATTCTTTATACATTTTTCTTCAAAGATATTCAAATCTTGTTCAGATATTAATTTTTTATGAGTAGAAGAGACATGAAATAAGTGTTGTAATTTCCAGTACATAGCTGAAAACACGCAGAAACTTCAATTCAATATAGTACTGGAAATACTTGCTATAGATATTAGGAGAGAAAAGATATTAATGGCATTCAGATATCAAAGGAAGAAGTCAAGCTCACACTATTTGTAAGTGATATGATACTATACTTAGAGAAACCTAAAGCCTCTACCAATAAGCTCCTTGAAACAATAGATTTGTGTAGTTAAGTGGCAGGTTACAAAATCATATCCAAAAGTTCATGGTTTTCCCATATACAAATAAAGAAAGAGAAGAAAATGATACTAAAAAACAATCCCATTTGCAATCATGACTCAGAAAATCAAGAACTTCAGAATCAGCTTAAATAAGTAGGTAAAGGACTATACAAAGAAAACTACAAAACACTACTTCAAGAAATAAAAAAGGACATAAGTTGGAGCCGGAGCGATAATACTCTGGGTAGGGCATTTGCCTTGCATGCCGCCAAGCCCAGTTCAATCTCCAGAATCCCATATGGTCCCCAAGCACCGTCAGGAGTAATTCCTGAGTACATAGCCATAGGTAATCCCTGACCATAGCTGGGTGTGAGCCAAAACGCAAATAAATAAATAAATAAATAAGGACATAAGTAAATGGAGACACTTTCTCTGCTTTTGGATTGGGAGAATTAATATTTTTAAAATGGCAATACTATGAAAATCATTATACAAATTCAATGCGGTCTCTAGAAGGATACCCATGACATTTTTCAAAAAAAATAATCAAATACTCCTGAAATTCACATGGAACAATAACCTCCCAGAAATAGCTAAAGCAATCCCCGGAAAAAAGAAGATGGGAAGCATCAACTTCCCCAACTTCAAACTGTAATACAAAATGGTAGTAAATAAAAAGCATGGTATTGGAATAAACACAGACCAATGGAATTGAGTTGAATATCCTGATACACACTTTCAAATATATGATCATTTAATCTTTGATAATAAAGCAATAAATATAAAGTGGATCAAGGAAAGCCTCTTTAACATGCGGTGCTGGCAAAACTGGACATATACATGGAAAAAAAATGAACTCTGATCTCTAATGCCATGTAAAAACTGTCTGATCAAAATGGATTAAAGATCTCAACATCAAACCCAAATCCATAATGTATATGGCAGGAAATGTAGGCAAAACCCTTCACAATATTGAAGCTAAAGGTATCTTCAAAGATGAAGTGCCACTGACTAGGCAAGTGGAAGCAAAAATAAACAAGTGGGACTACATTAGACTTAGAAGTTTCTGCACCTCAAAAGGAACATTTACCACGATATAAAGACAACATAAGAAATGGGAAAGGGTTATTCACCCAATACTCTACAGATAAGGGGTTAATATCAAAGATATATAAGGATCAGGTAGAACATTAAGGTAAAGGTAAAGGCCCTCCCGTTGATCGTCGATTTGCTCGAGCGGGCCCAGTAACGTCTCCATTGGAGACTTTGTTGTTACTGTGTCTGGCATATTGAATACTCTCGGTAGCTTGCCGGGCTCTCCGAGAGGGGCGGAGGAATTGAACTCGGGTCGGCCATGTTGGCCGCTTGTAAGGCGAACGCCCTACCCGCTGTGCTATCGCTCCAGCCCCAAGAAAACCTTACAAGAAAAAAATCTATCTACACCATAAAATGGGAAAAGAAATAAACAGAATCTTCCTCAAAAAGAAATACAAATGGCCAAAAGACACATCACAAAACTGCTCTTCATGGCCAATCATCAGGAAAATGCAAATCAAAAAAAAACATGTGATATTAACTCATGCCACAGAGACTGGCACACTTCCAAAAGAACAAGAACAGTCAGTGCTTGCGCTAATGCAAGGAGCAAGGGACTCTAATTGACCTTGGAAATGCTGAGTGGTGCAGTCTTTTTGGAAAATAGTATGGACATGCCCCCCAAAACTAGAAATTGAGCTCCTATTTTTCTCAGCCATACCATTTGTGGAAATAAACCCTGGGTCCCAAACACAGCAGAAATATCATCTGCAGTCTTATGTTCACTGCAGCATTATTCACAATATCCAGAATCTGGAAACAACCTGAGTGCCCAAGTACAGACGAATGTATAAAGAAACGATGGCACATCTACACAGTGGAATGCTACGCAGCTGTTAGGAAACATGAAGTTATGAAAATTGCCTACAAATGGATGGACATGGAGAGTATCATGTGAAATAAATCAGAAGGAGAGGGAGAGATAGAATGACTGCATTCATTTGTGGGATATAAAAATATGTAGTCGAAGATTAATATCCAAGGTCAGGGAAAACAGGGATTAGGAGGACTGGTCAATGGTTGGAATCTGCCACAATTGTGTGTGGGGTGGAAGGTAGGTAAGATAGTGAAGGAATAAGTATGACATTAATAGTTGGAAATGATCGCACTGAACAAGAACTTAGTGTTAAGAATAGGTAAAGGGATATACATGATAACCTTTCAGTATCTGTATTCCAAATCACAATGCCCAAAAAGGGAAAGAAAATAGAGAGAAGAAAAGTGCCTGCTAAGCTAGGCTGTGGGGGACAGTGAGGTGTGATGGGAGGGAAACTGGGGACACTGGTGCTGGAAATATACACTGGTGGAGGAATGGGTGTTGGAACACTGGATGACTGAAACCTAATCATGAACAGCTTTTTAAGGATACATATCACAGTGCTTCACCCATTGCCTCTTTTGCAAACCACAACACCCAATAAAAGAGAGAGAACAAAAGGGAATGCCCTGCCACAGAGGCAGGGTGGGTTGGGGGGTTTGGGGGGTGGGAGGGATACTGGGATCCGTGGTGGTGGGAAATCTGCACTGGTGGAGGGATGGATGTTTGATCATTGTATAATTGAAACCCAAGCACAAAAATTTGTAAGTCTACAAGTGTACCTCATGATGTCTCACTAATAAATTTTTTTAAAAAATTTAGAATCACATTAAAATGAAACAGCCAAATTAAAAAAAAACTTTAAAAACAGAAAAGGAAAATATGCACAATTTTATTTTAATGTAAAAATACTCTGAGAAGAAATTCAATTATAGAACTACAAGAGATAAGAGATGGAAAGTTTGAGTTACTTGCAGAAATTATTAAGTACTTTTTTTTAGGAGTAAGACCTGAGCACAGCCATATGTGGCCCAGGTTTTTTTTTTTTAATTTTTTTTGTGAGACATCATGAGGTACAATTGTAGACTTAAAAATTTTTGATCTCTCTGTTTCCTACCTTTTTTTAGTGAAAAACCATGAGGTACAGTTGTAGACTTACAAGTTTTGTGCTTGGGATTCAGTTATACAATGATCAACTACCCATCCCACCACCAGTGCCCATTCTCCACCTCCACCAATCCCAGTATCCCTCCCACCCCACCACCCCTCATCCCACCCTGCCTCTGTGGCAGGGCACTCCCTTTTGTTCTCTTTCTCCTTTTGGGTGCTGTGGTTTGCAGAAGAGGCATTGTGTGGCAATCATGTTCGGTCTCTAGCCTACTTTCAGCATGCAGCTCCCATCCTGGGCGGATCTTCCCAGCACCCTTTATTCGGTGCTCCCTTCTCTATCTGAGCTGCCTTTACCACTAGAGTGTGCGGCTGGCCTTGAAGCCATTGAGTGAACCTCCTGGTATTTATCACAACTGTTCTTGGTTGTTAGTCTCTTATTTTGTTACTTTATGTTACCCAGATGAATGCAATCTTTCTATGTCTATCCCTCTCTTTCTGGCTCATTTCACTTAGCATGATATTTTCCATGTAGTACCACATGTATGTAAATTTCATGACTTCATTTTTTCTAACAGCTACATAGTACTCCATTGTGTAGATGAACCAAAGTTTCTTTAACCAGTCATCTGTTCTTGGGCACTCAGGTTTTTTCCATATTCTAGCTATTGCAAACAGTGCTGCAATGAACAAACAAGTGCAGACGTCACTTTGATTATACTTTTTTGCCTTTTCAGCGGTATACTCCCAGGAGTGGTATTGCTGGGTCAAATGGGAGCTCAATTTCTAATTTTTTGAGAATCGTCCATACTGTTTTCCAAAAGGGTTGAACCAGTCGGCTTTTCTACCAGCAGAGAAGGAGGGTCCCTTTCTCGCTACATCCACACCAACACAGGTTGCTTTTGTTCTTTTGGATGTGGGCCAGTCTTTCCTATCATTTTTGTTGAGCCGTTTGGTCTGCCTTTTTCTTTGTCCTAACTTTTTGGTGGAGATCAACCTATTTTTTTCCTGCCTTTTTCTTCAGAAACTACCTAAGTAATTTGGGCAATTTTTGTCCTACAGATACTCTCTGTAGGACATACAATTTGCTTGGCTGCCTCTCACCCTGCCGTCTTTTATCGTTACTCACTACCAACTCATGATTCTGCTCTTTCTGGGCCTCAGATACTTGCCCCTTTATGAACATGCTCCACCCCCACTGACACTGCAGAGAACTACTCACACGGCAGTGATGACTGTGAGAAATCAATAGAATCATATGGACTAGTCTGATATAGTTAACAGGAGCACTGACAAGTTCTCAGACCAGTTGGATATTAGCACTCCAATTTATGACCCCACAAAGGACCAGGAATAATAAAAATTGAAAGAAGTCACATGCTACAACAGATGGGAACATAAAGCCAGATCAAGCATCAAATACATCAGAAATTTTGACACTGCTCAGGGATGACTTGAGAGCAATAGTCCTCTTAATGTTCATTGAACTGAAGAAATAACTGACAAAGCCAGAGAGGCAGGCTGGGGGTGGCAGGAGAGAAACTGGAAATTGGGGCCATTGGTTGTGAGAAATGAACACTCATGGATAGATGGGTGTTGGATCATTGTGACTGAAAGCCGATCATGAACAGCTTTGTAACTTGTACATTATGGTGACTCAATCACTTGATCACTCGGCATACTGTTACTCAAAGATTTGCTCTAGGGGGCGCCAGTAGCGTCTCCATTCATCCCTGTCTCGTGCTAGTGTAGTCTAGTGGCATCAGCTCACTCCAGGAACACGAAGAGCCTCGAAATGATCATTCAGGGTTTTGACGAAGAAGTCTGACCATCCCGTAGGTGGGCGGCCACGCAATATTTTGACATCATGTGGAATCCAGTCAGTAATGGCTCTACTCCAGTGGTCGTCTCCAAATCGCATTACATGTCCAGCCCATCTGATTTTCGATGCCTTGGCAAACAAGACAGCATCCCTGATTCTCGATCATCAATGGAGGTTGGAACTCTAGATTCCTTCTTTCACTTGAGTGAAGCGTGATACTCCAAGAATCGCTCTTTCAATTCCTCTTTGGGAGACCCAAATAGCGTTCTCATCCTGTTTTCATAGGGCCCAGGTCTCTGAGGCATATGGTAATGCAGGAAGAATGGTGGAGTTGAAGAGATGTGCCTGGAGCCTTTATTGATGGTTATTTAATCAAAATAAAAATTAAAAAATAATTGGCAGAGAGATTAAACTAAAGCAAGATTTACGAAAAATAAAATATTCAATAGAGAAGAGATTTTTTCAAGATGAAGAGAATGTGACAATAGCAAAAAGCACAACATCTTAATTATAGGAATTCCAGGAGAGGAAAGAGGTAACAGAGAGAAACGGGTGGGATAAGTGATAATAAATGAAAACTTCTCAATCTGAGGAGAGATATATGTGTACTGATTCAGGATACTCCAAAGTATTTAAATTAACCAAAACAGAAAAAAAACACAATTTAACATAAATGGCAAGAACTCAAGAGATAGATGGTTTAATGTAGAAAAAAGAAGCAGATGACTCCAGACCTCATACCAGGCTGAGTCTCATCCAGGGTGCCCGGAGGGGTGCAGGTGAGCCCTGCACCCAACCTAACAAAGTGCCAGCAGCAGAAAACCTCCAGAATCCAATCGCCACCATGCTCATGGCCAATCTCCACTTGCTCAGAATGGGTCTCATGTAAGGTAAAGGTAAAGGTAAAGGCCCTCCCGTTGATCGTCGATTTGCTCGAGCGGGCCCAGTAACGTCTCCATTGGAGACTTTGTTGTTACTGTGTCTGGCATATCGAATACTCTCGTTAGCTTGCCGGGCTCTCCGAGAGGGGCGGAGGAATCGAACTCGGGTCGGCCATGTTGGCCGCGTGTAAGGCGAACACCCTACCCGCTGTGCTTCATGTATGAGAAAGAATTCACTGAAAACCCACATACGCAGGATTTGTGACCGAAATCTCCAGGCTCTCATGGAGTCAGGAATGGGCGACCTCCCCTCATCTTCCTTTTTTTCCAGGAGCCTGGCAGTCACTCCCATAAAGTACCTCTGGAGCCATATAAATTCATTAATGGCCATGACCCAGAGACTCACATATAAATCTTGGAAGAGAGCCACAAGCTGCAGAGAAGCCTCCAGACCACAGAGTCACCATCCAGTTAAAAATTTAATTTCAACTTTATTATCCTATTTAAAATTTTAGAATTTCTGGATTGCAACATCTCATTCTCTAAGCTACTGATGTACCACGGGCTGGAGCGATAGCACAGCGGTAGAGCATTTGCCTTGCACGCAGCCAACATGGCTGACTCGAGTTCGATTCCTCCGCCCCTCTCGGAGAGCCCGGCAAGCCACCAAGAGTATCTCGCCCACACGGCAGAGCTTGGCAAGCTACCCATGACCTACTTGATATGCCAAACACAGTAATAACAAGTCTCATGATGGAGACGTTACTGGGCCTGCTCGAGCAAATCGATGAACAACGGGAGGACTGTGACTGTGACTAACTGTGACTGATGTACCACGAATAGTACACCACATTTGATGGTGTGTAAAGTAGGCTACCGATCTCAATCAAAATAAATATTAGCACAAAAGGTCAAACTTTTAACAACATGTTAGTAATCTATTATACAATCTTCACACACTTTCCCTAAGAAAACTTTTTTTGGATCATTTTAGGGATTATTCATAACAAGCAATACGAATAAATTATTTAGAATCTGCCTTCAGGGCAGCTTTAGTGGTGGTGGCAAAATTCAAAATAATGGTGGTGGGTAGGTGTGATGGTGGTATAATTGGTGTTGGAATATTGAATGTGGTAAATTATTGTGAACAACTCAATAAAAAATTTTAAAAAAGAAAGAAGAGCTCTTAAAGAGAAAAGGAAAAATGAAAGAAGCAAATATTCAAAGACAGGGAAAATAATATAAAATTCACAAAATTTTCAAATCATTCTACAGAAAGAAGTTAGTAGAATGGCTTATTATCAACAGGAATGATATATTACTTTTATATATGCACCAGTTAAATTTTGTTAAGTAATGGCTACTGCACCTGAAGAGAAACATTGATAGCAATAGAATAGCAGTGGGATATTTGAACATCCAACTTCTTTCATTATAAAGTTCTTCCAATAACAGCATCATTAAGGAAACTAGAGCTCTAAATGAGGAATAGGAGTAAGTAGTATCAAATCAACATATACAAACCCCCCATCCCCAAATGCCAAATGCACATTCATCTCTAGTGTATTTGGAATATTCCCTAGAATAGACACAATCTGGGCAAAATTCTAGGATTCTAAAGTAGAAAAATAGAAATTGCATCAAGTACCTTCTCATACCACAACGCCATGAAGGTAAAAGTAAATCATAAACAGAAAGTTTGAAAAAGCTCTAACATTTGGAAACTGAAGATATTCAAATAATTACTAAAGTGTAAATCAAACAACAAATAAAGGCTCTGAAATTAATGAAAATGAAGGCACAGACAATAAAAATCTAAGGGACAATGCAAAAAATGGTAATGAGGAAAAGTTTATATCAATAAAGATTGATATAAGTAGTAAGAAAAAGCTCAAATCAATAACTATCCTCATACTTGGAGAACCAGAAAAAGAACAAGAATCAAATCCCAAGGTAAGTAGAAGGAAGGATATTTGTGTATCCTAGCACCCTGCAGAATCTGTAGCAAGGTCAAGAAGACCTGGGAAATGACCTAAGTTTCAGGTATTTGGCAAAACATTTGGAATCAAGTTTGGGCAGGTTTGGGCTATAGTGGACTACCCAAAGTATTGGGTACCCGGTTATATCTTTGTACCACTTTAATAGGTTTGGGTTGTGAACAAGTGTGCGCAGACACAATTTCACAGTGGCAGGTCCTACATGTGTTCAGGCTGCAAGACTGAATTCTCCAAGGCACACATGCATCAATGTCAAGAATGCCTGAGTGGCAAATAAATGGTCATAGTAAACATTATCAGGAAGCCCCCAAGCTTTCCTTCTATAGCGAAAGAGACCTGCAAGTGGCTTATAATCCTATTTCAAGTAGCAAGCATAAAGTGATGCTAAGATGCCAATCACAGAGTATGACCTCCAGAGATGAACGGAAATGCAGCATACAATGAGGGCCTCTCTGCAAGCTACCTATGTCTTGGTAAAACCATGGGGTGCTTTCTAATTAATCATTAATGCTTGCAGCCTGCTGATAGTCAGATATGCAGTGAGAGCAATTATGTTTGTTCACATGGACATAAACTATATCAGTCAACTCCCAGTACCTCAATTCTTAGTTTGGGATGCCTGGAGCTCATATCAGGATTTGCCTTGATGATGTTTATATTTCCAAGAAAGATCAAACATGGTATCTATCAGTAAGATTGCAAGAGGGCATTGAGATGCCTGCTGATTATTCAATCCATTGTATATCTTATAGTCTCTTGTGCCCTACTTGGGTATAATAAGAGTAGTGTTGGTGGGCTATAGGGGCATCTCCATACTGTGACCCTCAAGATCCTCCTAGAATCTGTCTGCATCTACCCACCCTTCAATGTTGGAAATCATGCTTGCTGTTGTTGATCTTAAAATATCCCAATCAGGTACACTGAAGGGAATTGGAAAGCCACTTGCCCCTTCCTCTCAGCTTGGTAACCATAGACACCTTCCCCAGCCCTAGAGGACACACACACTAAAACTAAGAACCACGTAGATGTGTTAGCTTCCTCAGGTGAAGTAATAATACTTTGTTACTCCACTCACACCCACACAATCTATGTGCATGTGGGTAATATAGAATTCTAATTCAGTGATAGAATATCCCTATAGGTTACAGGTAACTGAAAAAGAGGAATCCGATCTATAGCTCCCTTTTACACTCAAATACCATTACATAATAATGAAAACAGTCTTAATAAGAGATGTACAAGCAGTAGAATCTTAGTATAAATAACTGATAAGAACACTACTCAGGTAACCAGGAATATAGAACTCCACTTCCATTTCCCATAAAACTCTAGGAGCAATGGGGAACCAAAGGAACTTAGGAGCAATAAGAGACAGGGAAGAAATTCCAGGCAAACCCTCAAGCTCATCAAAATTCTCAAGACAGATTGAGGAGGACTTCAAATCAATATTCTCTGCAACGGATAGTAGAAATTAATCAATCACTGAAAATGCAAATTAAACAATCACTGTAAAAAATCAATCAACTTAAAGAATTGATTCAGAGCATGAAAGAATCCATACAAATGGAATTGAAGGAGGTAAAGTATGCAATAGCAATCCATAGTAACAGAATTTTTTTTCCTTTTTTTGTTTTTTGCTCAAGCCAGGTGTTATCTTTATTGCTTTTTTTTTTTTACAGTTGTAGATTTACAATTTTTTGTGCTTGGGTTTCGATTATACAATGATCAGTTACCCATCCTTCCACCAGAGCCCATTTTCCACCACCATGGATAATATCCCCCCCACTCCCATCCCCCCATCCCCCCCTGTCTCTGTGGCAGGGCAATCCCCTGTGTTCTCTCTCTCCTTTTGGGTGTTGTGGTCTGCAAAAGAGGCATTGAGTGGCAAACATGTTCAGTCCATAGTCTACTTTCGACATGCATCTCCCCTCCTGGGAGGATCCTCCAAACATCCTTTATTTGGTGCTCCCTTCTCTATCTGAACTGCCCTTTCCTCTAGGATACCCGGCTGGTCTCTAAGTTATGGAGTAATCCTCCTGGTGCTGATCTCAGCTATTCTTGGGTATTAATCTCATACTTTGTTACTTTATATCCCCCAGATGAATGCAATCTTTCTATGTCTATCCCTCTCTTTCTGACTCATTTAGCTTAGCATGATACTTTCCATATTAGTAACAGAATTTTTAATGCAGAGAGTCATATATAAGAGACTCTGAAGGCAAAATACAAACTAGTATTGACAACAAACAAAGTGGCAAAAGAAAAGAGAAGGAAGAAATGGAAGATATAGGCAGTCTAAAGAGATAGTACAGGATGTAGGTCGTTTGCCTTGCACTCAGCTTATTCAGGTTCAATTCCTGGTGCCTCATATGGTACACAAGTCTTGCTAGGAGTGATCTTTGAGTATAGAGTCAGGAATGACCCTTGAATATCACCGAGTGTGACCCTCCAAGTGGAAATGTGAGATACTTAATGGATAACAGCAGGAAGAATAATTTCCAAATTATAGACAGATGATAAGGAGAAGGAAAAAACAAAAGGTAAGAATAATTGGTGGAAGAGACAATAGCTCAACTTCTACAGTCTCTGTGTGGGGAGGCTTCTGCAAAGATTCAAGAGGTCCAAATAGTACCAAATAAAAGAGACTCAAATATGATAGCACCAGGGCACATTGCAATCAAAATGGTAAAAATCAAAAAGAGAAACAGAATGCCTAAAACATTGAGAGAAGAAAAACCTCAAATATAAGAGATTAACATAAGAATCGCGACAGATCTCACAACAAAGCCACACAAGCAATAAAGCAGTGTAATGATATAGCAATAACAGTTTATATGAAAAAAAATGAGTTAGAGAAAAGGAAAGTTGAGGAAACAGTTCCACATATAATGGCACCAGAAGAGATAAATATCTGGAAGTAAAACTAATAAATGATGCAAAGACCTAGATCAGAAAACCATAAGACATAGATAAGAGAAATAGAAGACACAAAAATAGAAAAGAAATACCTTATTTATGGACTTGGAAAAATTATCTAGTATAGGCCCTCCCGTTGATCGTCGATTTGCTCGAGCGGGCCCAGTAACGTCTCCATTGGAGACTTTGTTGTTACTGTGTCTGGCATATCGAATACTCTCGGTAGCTTGCCGGGCTCTCCGAGAGGGGCGGAGGAATCGAACTCGGGTCGGCCATGTTGGCCGCTTGTAAGGCGAACGCCCTACCCGCTGTGCTATCGCTCAAGTATCTAGTATATATTTTACTTAAAGCATTCTAAAGATTCTTTATAATCTCTACAAAAGTAGACACTTTTCAAGAAAATGTAACAAATTATTCTAATTTTTATAAAACTACCAAGTTCCTCAAGTATCCAGAGCAATTCTGAGAGAAAATAATAAAATAGAGCCATCACCCTCCCAACTTCAAAATATATTACAGAGCAATAACAATTAAACAATACAGCATTAGAATAAAAGGCCTAGAGATTAGAAACGAGACCATAAAATGTATTTAGGAAAACATATGCAGGGTCTGGACATCAAAGGTATTTTCAATGACCTGATCCCTTGTCAATGACAACAAAAGCAATAATAATCAACTGGAGATAGTAACAACCTGTTTTGGTGGGGATGTAGTAAAAAAATCAAACCTTATGCACTGATGACAGAAAAAAAACTAAAATAAAATCAAATTTAAAACAAGAATATGACCTAGCAATCCAACTACTGGATACAGTCACAAGATACAAAAACATGCATCCAAAAGATACATATGCACATATATGTTACTTTCTGTGTTTAGGACAGTAGCCAGGATGTGGTAACAATCTAGATATTCAAGGGTATATGAAGTTGTGTTTAGTTCACACAATATAGTACTGTGAAGACACACAGAATGGCTAAATCATACAGTTTACTGCAACTTTGATAGAACTAGTAAATCTCACGTTAAGTGAAGTCAGAAGGAGGACAAATATTGGCTAGTCTAACTAATCTGTGATATATAAAATAATATGACAAGTAAATAAAAGTTACTAAATCAAATACTAAAGCTGGAAAACATTTTGGCCTTTGATTACATTAAAAATGTCAGGGAAGGGGAAAAATTTAGGGTAGAAGATAAAAGAGGCATTCAGGAGGTAACAATAGGACAAGAGAATTTGGGGGTTCTCTGAGATTTAGAGGTGGGCCATCTTTAGTTATCTAAAACACATGACTGTAATCATAGAACCTAAAGGAAAATAAAAGTTTTAAAAAATGTGTCTGTCAAAAAGACAGTTTAGGGGGGTGGGAGGGAACCTAGAGTCATTCATGGAAGAATGCAGTCACCAGTGGTGGAACCAGAGTCGGAACATTACATGCCTGAAACTATTGTCACAAATTTGAACATCATGTTCTCAAATAGCAACAAAACAAAACCGAAAAAATATTACATCCAATTATTCTCAAGTTCTTCCAGGAAGTTTAATAAACAGTCATCCTTTAAAATGGAATATGGAGTAAAAATCTCAATAATGGTGAGTTACGTGTCAAAATATTGAATGTCATCAAATTAGAGAGAGAGTAATGTGGAGATCATATGCCCCACAGGTAGGGTGAGGGTGTGGGATGGGGGTATACTGGGGGTTTTGGTGGTGGAGAATGGGCACTGGTGAAGGTACGGGTGTTTCATTATATGACCAAGACTTAAACCCGAAAGCTTTGTGACTACTCTCAATGTTGATGAACATAGTTGTGCAAAAAATTAGAAAGTCTCCACCCGCCATGAAATGAGCCATCTCTAAATCTAATTAGATATGTACAAAGGACCTTGTATACTGTCCTTTCTGATCCAGCCAGACCTCGGACACCTTCCTTCACATTAACCTATTCTCTGCATTTGGGGGAGTCATTCATGCTCCACTATTCTCCCTGAAGCCACTCCTAGAAACTGGCAAGAGCTAAGGTCATCTCTAAACACAATCAGGTGTACTGAGTGGCCCCAGTGACTGCACTGATGCCCAGAACCCACTGTATTCCACACATCTCTCATACTCTAAGGAACGGTGGATAACTACAAGTTCTGTATCCTATTCAAGAATATCTCCATAATTGCGTTGGTGTCTAAAAGGAAGGAACCATACCTAACTCTGCCTGTTCACCAAAATGTGGGAAATCATTTCCATAACAAAAACCCTAAGGTTGAGATAATCCTCTGCATAATATAAGTTAGTTGATTTTTTGTTGTTTTTTGGGTCACACCCAACAATTTTCTGGGATTATTCCTGGCTCTGCACTCAGGAATTACTCCTGGTAGTGCTGGGGAGACCATATGGGATGCCGCAGATCGAACCCGGGTCGGCCACGGGCAAAGCAAATGCCTTATCCAGTGTACTATCTCTCTGGCCCCCAAGTTACCTGATTTAAACATGAGGCAGCATCGCGTGGCCAGGAAGAAAACAGAATTAAACCGCTCAGAGTCTTTTAGATTAAGAGGGCAGCGAATGTGTACCCAGGAAACAATAGAATAGAAAATTGTCATGACTCAAAAAAAAATTCATTCATAAGGACATATGCACATACTTATTCACAGCAGCACCTAACACTAAGATTTGAAATTAACTTAAGTTCCAAACGACAGGTGAATTAATTATAAATGTACACAATTGAATACTAATAAACTGCAAGGAATGATGGAATGCAATTTGCTGCAACCTGGATGGAACTAGAACATATCATGTTGAGTGTAGTAATCAAGAAGTAGGATAAACACAAGCTGGTCTCACTTATTTGTGGTATATAGAATAACTGGATGAAGGAATACAATGTTTTTAATTTAATTTTTTTATTAGTGAGATACCATGAGGTAAAGTTGTAGACTTACAAATTTTGTGCTTGGGTTTCAATTATATAATGATCAGATACCCATCCCTCCACCAGTGCCCATTTCCCACCACCACGGATCCCAGTATCCCTCCTGCCCCCCATTCTCCCCCTATCCCACCCTGCCTCTGTGGCAGGGCATTCCCCTCTGTTCTCTCTCTCCTTTTGGGTGTTGTGGTTTGCAAAAGAGGCATTGAGTGGCAATCATGTTTGGTCTATAGTCTACTTTCAGCATGCTTCTCCCATCCTGGGAGTACCCTCCCAACACCCTTTAATTGGTGCTCCCTTCTCAATCTGAGCTGCTTTTTCCCCTATCAAGTGTGGCTGGTCTCCAAGCCATGGAGCAAAATTCCTGGTACTAATCTCGGCCATTCTTGGGTGTTAGTCTCCTATTTTGTTACTTTATGTTCCCCAGATGAATGCAATCTTTCTATGTCTATCCCTCTCTTTCTGGCTCACTTCGCTTAACATGATACTTTTCATGTAGTACCACTTGTATGTAAATTTCATGACTTCATCTTTTCTAACTGCTACATAGTACTCCATTGTGTAAATGTACCAAATTGGGGATGCCTAGATCATTTTTGACCTCAGAGCATAGGGAAGAAAACAACAGCAAAAGAAAGAAGTCAATGGGAAAACAAAGAAGATGAGAAAGGGAACCAGGGACTAGGGGTCAGTCTCAGATATACTGTTAATATTGGGGTATGGTTTAACCATATATCCAAAAGCACAGTCTCAAAAACACTAAAAACACAAGATACAAACTACAACCACAAACTTTATATCATATCTTTATATCATAGCAGGCTTGGCAGCTGGGTGGGTGTGAGGGGACATGGGAACACTGGTGAAGAGAAATTATCACTGGTAGTGGAATTGGTGCTAAAACATTATATGCCTAAGGCTCCACTATCTCTAAATTCATAAATCGTGTTTTTCTCAATGAAAATTTTAAAAAATGAAAATTGCCATGACTTTATACTTTAAATGTCTCAGTTGATGGCTATGTGAATAACCCAGTCTCTTCTCTTAATGTACCCATTATATTTTGATGTGTGTGCTAACTGGGCATACTGGAGCTACGAAGACATGCTGGGGAATATAAATTGTTTTTAATAAATGAGCGATAGCACAGCGGGTAGGGCGTTCGCCTTACAAGCGGCCAACATGGCCGACCCGAGTTCGATTCCTCCGCCCCTCTCAGAGAGCCCGGCAAGCTACCGAGAGTATTCGATATGCCAGACACAGTAACAACAAAGTCTCCAATGGAGACGTTACTGGGCCCGCTCGAGCAAATCGACGATCAACGGGAGGGCCTTTTTTAATAAATGATGAGTTTGTCTCTTGTTCAGGACTGTTGATACTAGCTTGCAACCTGGACCTGTAAAAGCGTCTGCTTCATTCTTAGTGACCAACCCTGATGTATGGAAGTCAAGGGTACTAATTTGACAGGTTTTATTGTGGTAAATCACCAAAAATTGGTGATCTGTACATCATCAAAGAAGAAGAAAGCACCCAAACATCAGAGAAAAAACCTGTGATGACACAGAAAAGGATGAAGTCCAAGGTGTAGTAGCTCATTCATACATTATAGGATTCACTGTCACTGGAGAACAGAACTAAAATAGTAGCAAGAAATGGTAAACTCATTGGTAATTATTGATATTCTTTCTATATATACACATATATATTTGTATTTAAGATCTTTAGACCCTCAGTACTTCTGTTGGTATTTGAACTAAAACTTTACCAAAATTACTATAATATTACAACAGCATTCCGTTTGGTCCCAAGATCATGGACGTTTTGATTCACAGATCTGGGAAACACTAGGAAGTGATTAAGAAATAATCTGAATATACTCAGAAGTGTATAAGAAATGCACACCCAAACTAGAGAGATTCCTCCTGAAGTTATGGTTCATAGCAAGAATGGCTTTGTTGCCAGTAAACAGCCAGTCCTAGATAAAATTGAGGAGAACCATGAGAGTATCCATGAAAATAAGTACCATGAGATTGCAGCAATGGGCCACTAAGGTTCACAGTCCCAAATCTGGAAAGTGAGAGGGATTGGAAAGTACAGGAAAGACATTATTAATAAGTGGCCATCAAAAGAATGGTGAAAAGTCTGTATCTAGTTCATTGTGGAGCAGATTGGGCCCACAGTTTTCTTTTTAACAACTTTTGACAGACTTCAGGAGGCCATAAACAGGTGAGTAGGCAGCCCAAAAGCTGCAGGGATCTTAATTCTCTTATTGTGTAGAAAATGTATACTAGGACTATTGGGATATCTTAAGAGGAATTTGCCTTCTTATTAGGTACTTTATTGTTGTTTAGACTATATGCTTTACTTCTGTAGATTTTAACAATGCTTCTACTTTTTCCTGTCTCACAGTAAATATCAAGGTGTACTTTTTATCCTTTTTCAGTTACAAAGTTTTTCATGATTTGGTGTCACTCTTATAATGTTCCAACATCCTTCCTTTCACCAGTGCACATTTCCCACCACTAATGTTCCCAGTTTCCATCCCTTTCCCCCAATCTGGTTGCCTCTGTGGCAGGCACCTCTCTCTCTCTCTTTCCCTCTATCTTTCTCACTTTACTTGTAGGCTCTATGGTGTGCAATACAGATACTGAATGGTTATGATGTATATCCCTTTACTTACTTTCAGCACTCAGTTCTTGTCCATAGTAGTCATTTTCCACTATTATTGTCATAACATGATTGCATTCATTTGTGGGATATTTTTTAAAAATACCATGAGATTAATATCCAAGGACAGAAGAAACATAGGCTAGGAGGATGGTTGGAAGTTTGCTACAAGTGTGTGTGGGGTGGAAGGCAGTTAGAATAGAGAAGGGAACATAATTTATTTTATTGTGAATAGAATGAAACATTTATCTTTTCTTGGAAACCTGTGCCTCCTAATAAAAATGTTTATTTTATCACTCAGAACTGAACTGAGAGTGCTAAAATGATAATGTCTCACTCACTTATTGGTCTATAATTTAACTTGCCAGTTTTGGTTTCCACTAGAAGCTGACTGTCAGCAGAATGTGAGGGTCAAAAAACTCTTCAGAAGTCTAGATCAGGCAAGTGAGATTCAATTTTCTCTGAAGACAGCCTTCTCTCTAACTCACCTCGGCAGTCCTCCAGCCATTCTTGAAGAAACGGTAAGTCAATCCCTCAGTCATGTTTGTGTGTGAGTGTGGGAGACCATGTCTATATTTGTAGTAAATTCATTTATTTTTCTGTACGTATGAGAATCTTGAAATACTAAAGGAAAGGTAAGATTAAACCAAAAATCTTTAAATACAGATATTTTCTAGTCAGTCAATAAATTGTGCAAGCTGTATCCTTGCTTTTAAAAATAAACAACTTGTGTTGTGGGGCTGGGAGCTAGGGTAGAGAAGGAATTGCTATGACAAAGATAGTTGGAAATGATCACTCTGTACAAGAACTGAGTGCTGAAAATAGGTAAAGAGCAAACATGATAACATTTCAGTATCTGTCTGGCAAACTATAATTCCCAACGGTTAAGAGAGAGAGAGAGAGGGAGAGAGAGAGAGAGAGAGAGAGAGAGAGAGAGAGAGAGAGAGAGAGAGAGAGAGAGAGAAACAGAAGAAAAGTGCCCATCGCAGAAGCAAGCTGAAGGCTGAGGGTAGGAAACTGGGGATGTTTTTAGTGGGAAATGTACGCTGATAAAGGGACGAGTGATTTAACTTTGCATGACTGAAATCCAAACATGAACAACTTTGTAACTATATTTCATGGTTATTCAATACACAAGAAAAATTAAAAATTAAAAAATAAACCAAACAAGCAGTATTTAAGATATATGATTTAAAACTGTATGTGCTCTTTAACTTGAGAAGTTCAGTTCTCCCCCTTAGAGAGCCTAGAAACTCCCATGATTTCGGGACAGGGTGGTAAGGTGTCTAATTTGTGGGCTGCGTAAGTCTGGGAAATTATTTCAATGTTTCTTGGACTACATTATGATGGCACCTAGGCTTTAATAAGATAACACTATATGCCGATCAACAGTTTTTGGTTCCAAAAGTATATAAGGGCTAACCTAACACTATTAGAAATGTTCATGCTTTCCCTTTGTACTGTCCAATGAAAAATGAATTGAATCTTCTGAACAGCAAAACTGTTTTTTTATTTCACCAGTATATTAGAAAATCCTGAAACTGATTGTGTCCATGGAAGAATGGGTTTCTTATTCTATACATATCTAATCTTATAATGAGTGTTGAATGTAACAAAATAATCGTCTAAAAATTGCTGAAAGTTAAACAAGTGGTTTCTTCAAACTAGCACAACTTTCTCACAGGCCTAAGCCAATTTCAATCTGAAACTAGGCTGTTCTAAAAATAACAGAGGAGCAAAGCTACTGAAATTAAATCAAGGAAAATCTTTCTGTGTTTTCAAAACAATAAATAAAAACATAAAATAATTCAAATATTAGACACCACTGTACCATACTAACTAAAAATTTAGTAAGCAGAAAAAATGTTTATATGTCTAAATGTGTATATTTGTTTGCTTTTATGTGGAATTATTAAAATATCTGGCCCCAAAATGCTTGTGACTGATATTACTGATAAATAAAAATCTGGTTTAGGAGAATGGAGCAATAGTATAGTGAGGTAGGGCATTTGCCTTGTACACAGCCGACCTGGGTTTCATACCTGGCATCCTTTAAGCCCATCAGGAGAGATCCCTGAGTGCAGAGCCAGGAATAAGCCCTGAGCGCAACCAGGTATGATCCCCACCCTCCAAAATAAGCTGTTTTAAAAAGTGGTGGTTAAGCCTGAAACATATAGATCTATAGAGTCATAAAATTGGATACACGTAAATTTAATATCACAATTTGCTCATGTTGCTTCCACATGAAAATTGATTTGGTCTGTCAAGAATTCTGAATAATGCAAAGATAAAGTTACTTATATTAATGATTTCCAAGAAATTTGACTTTTCAAGATTTTAACTAACATGGAGATAAAATAAAATTATTTGTACTAATTTCCAAGTTGAGTTAACTTGTTTAAGAAACATAATAGTAAATCAAAATATCTAGTAATACTTGGTCTCTGATATTTTTGGTAATGTAAATTTCTAGAGCTATTTAGAGCAAAAATAATGGTTTACTTCACATACCACTTTGATAATCTGAAGCTATCAGCTCAGCAGTTCTCCAGCTTTCTTAAAGAAACAATATGTTCATCAGTCATTTGTACAGTAAGAAACAGTCATCTGTACTAATTTCCAATAGTACAGTGGGTAGGGCACTATCACTCTGCCTATGCTTTCCTCTTCTTAATAGTGAGGGAAAACTGTTTAAGGAAACAATAGGACATTTGCTCCTAAATTAAAACAGAGACAAGCCTAAAGTTCCGGACCGTGAGAGGAAGCTTGCATGAAGAGTAAATAGGTTTTTAAAAAGTAGTGCTTCTCCATTGGTACTAAAGGAAAGACAAGAGGAAAACAAATTAATGCTGGTTTTCATCAGGAAATAATTTTCCCAGTAGTTTGAAAATAAACATAATTGTATAAAAATCCAGAATTGGCTATCAGAACATGGATTACAGATGTTATACTGGAATGGGTTCTAAGCCATTGCAGTTAGCATTTTCTTTGTGTTTTGACACGAAATGTTTCAATGATATAGATAGATGAAATCAAGCAATTCTTCACCAAACAAAACTTATGGGTGACTGTCCCAGCATCCTAGTACATAGAGAAAGGCAGTTGCCAGAAGTAGTGTTTGGTTATTTGTAGTTTGTTATAGATTTAAGTGGTACCAGACAAGAAGAATTGCACTAAATATAAACAAATGTACTATGGATTCATCAATAGAGCATATGAATTAGTGTTTTGTTTTTTCTTAATTCTGTTTATGTCTGTGTTGGAATGCTGGTGAGTTTCCACAGTTACCCATTACTAGTTTAGTATCTGTACCTTAAAATAATCTTATCACTGAATTTCAATTAAAATTATTATTTCTTTATGTTTTGTTTTTGGCCACATTATTCAGGATTTACTCTTGGCCCTGCATTCAGGGATCACTCTTCACGTGGAGGGAATCATATGTGGTGCCAGGGACCAAACCCAGGTCCGTTTTTTTATGAGGCAAGGGACTTACCTACTATACCATTTCTAAATTACTATCTTTGAGAAGTTAGATGGATTAAATAGTTACAGAGAGGAAGCTATATTTTAGAATAAAGAAGTACCAATAAATAATGAATTACCTCACAAGTTTTTTTTTTTGGGGGGGGGGGCTTTCTTCTGCTTTAAATCTCTTTAGTCAGAGAAATGAAAGACTTTCACTTTTTTACATGTTTTAACTAAAATTAAAAAAAATAAATCCAGAAGATTTTTAAAGACAATTTTTTTCTTTTTGTCTCTCCTTTTGTATATATAAAAGTAAGTTATATGCAAACATATTGCAATAATAGTTTCTAGTGTTAGTTATTTCAGTGATACCTGTAATTTTCTTCTGGTATTTCATCATAGTAAATAAAACTCAAACCTCAAGCCCCAATTATTATGCATGCACAGTAAACAACAGAAAAGTATGGAAATTGCCACATGATAAATATTAAATATGTATATATGTTTACATATATTTACATGTTTTATGGGCTGGAGCGATAGCACTGCGGTAGGGCATTTGCCTTGCACGCAGCCAACATGGCCGACCCAAGTTCAATTCCTCCACCCTTTTCGGAGAGCCCGGCAAGCTACCAAGAGTATCTCACCCGCATGGCAGAGCCTGGCAAGCTACCCATGATGTATTCGATATGCCAAACACAGTAACAACAAAGGCTCCAACGGAGATGTTACTGGGCCCGCTCGAGCAAATCAATGAACAATGGGAGGAGAGTGACAGTGACAGTGACATGTTTTATATTTATATGTTTACATTTATTTACATACATATACCTCTAAAGAGCTGGAGTGATAGCACAGCGGGTAAGGCATTTGCCTTGCATGTGGCCAACCTGGGTTTGATTCTTCCACCTCTCTTGGAGAGCCTGACAAGCTACTGAGAATATCTCGCCTGCATGGCAAAGCCTGGCAAGCTACCCGTGACGTATTTGATATGCCAAAAACAATAACAACAAGTCTCACAATTTGTTGTGAGATGTTACTGGTGCCCGCTCGAGCAAACCAATGAACAACGGGAGGACAGCGCTACAGTGCAGTGGGTAGGGCACTTGCCTTGTACACGGCCAACCTGGGTTCCATACCTGGCACACCTTGAGCCTACTAGGAGAGCTCTCTGAATGCAGAACCAAGAATAAGTCATGAGCACAACTAGGCATGCTCCCCACCCTCCAAAATAAGCTCGGTTAAAAATTGAGGGTTAAGTCTGAAACATATAGATGGGGAGAATCATAAAATTGGATACAAATATTTTATCCCACCTGAATTTAATATCACAATTTTCTCATGCTATTTCCACATGGAGACTGATTTGGTCTATCAAGGATTCTGAATAATGCATAGATAAAGTTTTTGCATTAATAATTTCCCAGTAATTTGACCTTGCAAGTTTTTAACTTACATGGAGATAAAATAAGGTAATTTGTACTAATTTCCCAGTTGCGTTAACTTCTTTGAGAGGCAAAGCAGCAAATCGAAATACTAAAATATCTAGGAATATTTAATCTCAAATATTTTTGGTAATGTAAATTTCTAGAGCTATTTAGCAAAAATAATGGTTTATTTCTTTACCATCTTGGTAATCCAAAGCTATTGAATTCAGCTCAGAAATCGTCCAGCTATTCCTTTTTTAACATTGATTACATTCATTATTTCAACAAGAGATGCACCATTATTGTTCAGAATTTCCCCCCAAACAATCAGAATTGCTGAAAAGGCATTGTGAAATACTTTGTTTTCTATAGCTGGTTATAAGAATCATAGAATGTCACGCGGCCACAATTTTGGATTTCTGCAAAGAGCCAGATAATTACGAGATTGGATTCTGTGTGTCTGGTGTTATGGCTGTGCTGGAGAGCCGCTGGTAGGGGGTAACTCGTGATCTCCGTAGGGCGTGAAGGACATGCTGGTACCGCCCCCCTCCTATGAGACTGCACTTGCCCCGTCACCGCCGGCTCATACCTGGCTTTCCTATAAGCTCTGAGGTGGTGGCCACCCTGCTGCCAGGTGGGGGGAAAGGCAGAAGGAAGCAACACTCTTTCCCTCCTGGGGAGGCATGGCACCGTAGCTTAACACATGGTCCATTCACTTTTTTTTTCCCTTTATTTTATTTTATTTTTTTAAAGTTGTAAATTTACAATTTTTTGTGCTTTGGTTTCAATTATACAATGATCAGATACCCATCCCTCCACCAGTGCCCGTTTTCCACCACCATGGATAATATCCCTCCCACCCCCATCCCCCCATCCCCCCTGTCTCTGTGGCAGGGCAATCCCCTGTGTTCTCTCTCTCCTTTTGGGTGTTGTGGTCTGCAAAAGAGGCATTGAGTGGCAAACATGTTCAGTCCATAGTCTACTTTCGACATGCATCTCCCCTCCTGGGAGGATCCTCCAAACATCCTTTATTTGGTGCTCCCTTCTCTATCTGAACTGCCCTTTCCTGCACCTCCAAAGAAACAGTGACCAAAATACAAAGACAGTCTACAGAATGGGAAAAGATATTCACCGAATACACATCTGACAAGGGGTTGATATCCAGGATATACAAAATACTGGTTAAACTCCACAAGAAGAAAACATCCAACCCCATCCAAAAATGGGGCAATGAAATGAACAGAAACTTTCTCAAAGAAGAAATCCGAATGGCAAAAAAGCACATGAGAAAATGCTCTACATCATTAATCATCAGGGAGATGCAGATCAAAACCACAATGAGATACCATCTCACACCTCAGAGACTGGCCCACATTCAAAAGAACAAAAGCAACCGATGCTGGCGTGGATGTGGCGAGAAAGGGACACTCCTTCACTGTTGGTGGGAATGTCCACTGGTTCAGCCCTTCTGGAAAACAGTATGGACGATTCTCAAAAAATTAGAAATTGAGATCCCATTTGACCCAGCAATACCACTCCTGGGAATATATCCCAGAGAGGCAAAAATGTATAGTCGAAGTGACATCTGCACTTGTTTGTTCATTGCAGCACTCTTTACAATAGCCAGAAACTGGAAGAAACCTGAATGCCCAAGAACAGATGACTGGTTAAAGAAACTTTGGTACATCTACACAATGGAGTACTATGTAGCTCTTAGAAAAGATGAAGTCATGAACTTTACATACAAGTGGTACAATATGGAAAGTATCATGCTAAGCGAAATGAGTCAGAAAGAGAGGGATAGACATAGAAAGATTGCATTCATCTGGGGGATATAAAGTAACAAAGTATGAGATTAATACCCAAGAATAGCTGAGATCGGTCCATTCACTTTTCTTCTGCAAGCTTCTGGGCTCTGGACTAAGTCCTTTTGCCTCTGGAGCCATGGCCATGCCAGAGAGCCGCGGGCAATTCATGATGTCGGTAGGGTGTGAAGGATGAGCTGGTACCGTTCCCCTTCCCATGAGACTGCAGTTGTCCTTTCATCGCCGATTCATACCTGGCTTTTTAATAAGTTCTGAGGTGGCGGCTACCTTGCTGCCAGGGGGGAAAAAGGCGGAAGGGAGCAACACCCTTTCCCTCCCGGGAAGGCATGGTGCCGTAGTTTAACACATGATCCATTCACTTTTCTGCCGCAAGCTGCCAGGTTCTGGATTAAGTCCTTTTGCTTCTGGAGCCATGGCCATGCCAGAGAGCCGCTTGTGAGGGGCAACTCGTGACCTCAGTAGGGCATGAAGGACAAGCCAGCATCCAGCTATTCTTAAGGAAACAGTAAGTTGATCAATCAGTCATGTTTGTGTGTGAGTGTGGGAGTTTATTTGTAGTCAATTTATTTTTCTCTATGTATGAGAATCAAGTACTCATGAATAAAATTAACAAAATTGAGAGACCTATACTACAGAAATTTAGAAACACTTAAAAAAGAA
Source organism: Sorex fumeus (assembly GCF_029834395.1). NCBI lineage: Eukaryota > Metazoa > Chordata > Mammalia > Eulipotyphla > Soricidae > Sorex > Sorex fumeus. Next base: position 17,472,965 of record NW_026606107.1, on the reverse strand, counting down.
ATAGAAGACCTTAGTAAATGGGAAATCATTCCATGATCATGTATTAGAAGAATCAATATTATCAAAATGACTATTGTACCTAAACCACTCTATAGATTCAATGCAATCCCTATCCAAATTTGGACAACATTCTTCAAGCACTTTGAATAGTGAAATATAAAGTTTGTATGAAATCATAAAAGTCTCCCTAAATAGACAAAACTGTATAGAAAATTAAGAAACTGGGAGGCATCTAATTGCCTAATTTGAAGTTATACTCTACAGCCATAGTGATTAAAACAGCATGATACTAGAATAAGAGCAAACTCTCTAACGAATACAAAGAATAGAATTTATCAAAGGATATGACCTCATGGAAATGACCAGCGAATTTTTTACAAAAGTGCTGGGATTTTGAAATTGTGTAATGACAATCTCTTTTATAAATGGTGATGGGAGAATTAGATTACCATGTGTAAGAAATTAAAACTGGTTCTATATTTCACATCTTACACAAAAGTCAACTCAAAGTGAATCCAAGAACTTGAGATCAGACCTGAGTTCATAAATTACGCAGAGGAAAATGTAGGTAGAATGCTCCAAGACCTAGACCTCAAAGGAGTCTTCAGCAATACAGTATCATTGGTAAAGACAACAGAATATAAACTAAGCAAATGAAACTACATCAAAATATAAAGTTTCTGTACAGCAAAAGAAACAGTGGTTAAAAATAAAAGACTGAGTAAGAGAAAATATTTGCACTCAATGTATCAGACGTATATCCACAATTCATAAAGTACTCACTCACTTATTATGAGGGAAATCCAAATTAATATGACAATGAGATATCATTTTACACTAGTGAGAATGGAACATATCTAAAATAATAAGAATAGTCTGTGTTGATGAGTATGTGTTAAACAAGAAACTCTCATTAACTGTTGTTGTAAGGGCTCTCTGGTCTAATCTGTATGGAAAACAATATTAAGGATTCTCAGTAAACTCAGAATTGAACTGTAATATGACCCAGAAATTCTACTGTTGGCTATTTATCTCCAGGACAGAAAAAGATTCATTCAAAAGAACATCCACACACCATTATTCATTGCAGCACTTAGTACAGTAGCTTAGATTTGGAATTGAACTATATGTCTAAGTACAGATAAGTGGGTCATGAATATGTAATATATATGTATATATATACAGAGCAAAATACCATGCAATTGGAAGAAATGATGAAATTTGCTGAAACATGCCTGGAACTGGAAGGTATTATGTTAAATGAAGCAAGCCAGAAGAAGGATCAACACAGTATGATATCACTTACATGTGGTATTTAAGTAACTCGCTGAGTAATTGCAATAGTTTAAGGTGAGAGAATGCCTAGATTACCCTTGGACCAAGAGTATAGGGAGGAGAAGGAAAGAAATAGAGTGAGGGGAAGAAGAGAAGAGAGAGATGAGAAGCAAGGGGGGTAGGAGTCAAAGGGATTCAGGTACATCAGTGGTGTTAAGGAATGATGGAGCTCAATATCAAAACCACGGAGTCAATAACACTGAAATAATGAGACCCAAACTTCAACAACCATATATAAAAGGTTTCTGTAAAGATGGCAGGCTGGGGCTGGGGCAAGGCTTAGGAGAGGTAATCTGGGAACTCTGCCGGAGGGAAGTTAAAACTGGTGGTGAAATAAGTGATGGAACATTATATGTCAAAAACCCAACTATGAATAGCATTGTAATTCATGGTGTATAATAAAATAAAAATTTGTTAGGAAAAAATCTGATATGCAATATCCATGGAAGAAAACAAAAGTTTTGACAAAGTGAAATTTAAAGAAACTATTGAAAGTTTTACATTACTTCATATTTTATTTATTTTTCCAGAAAATACTTTATTACAGGAAAGGTAGTAGAAAAAAGAAGGTCCCAGATCATAGAAGGAAGTCTCTTAAAGAAGGAATCCCACCAGTTAATATTTTAGTGTTTATAGAAGAGGGAAGAGTGGGGATACAGCTAGATTTGATTTTTTTTTCTCTTTTCAACTATTGGTAAATAGTTGGAGGTTATTTTCTACAATGATATCATGTGTGAAAATGGGGCAATAAATAAATAATGTACTTTAAATAACAAGTTTCTCACAAGTGGGATTTAAGTAATCATAAATCTTGCATTTTCAGCCAATACGCAGACAGGTAGGCATTAAATTTAGATTAACTTTCAGTCTAAATGTACTGTTCTCTCTGAACCCACATGTAACTTTAAAAAAACTAAATTTTTAGCAACTATCTCTAATCTAACCAGAAACAAAACTCTCATGTCTTATCAAGAAGCTAGATAAATAAGAAGAAACAAGCTAGATATAAGAGAAGAAATGGATCTAGTGTGCAAATTTTATATTTAGCATGCTTAGAAATCAAGATCAGAATGTACTAGCTGAGTGAGGTCTGAAAGTACAGACTACTACTGTAAATATGTCACCTTTACTTCTCAGTTCAGAAGGATCTCTGAGTTCCTGACTCACACAGACTGTGCTGTACGATACCTGTGAGGGGGCACCTAATTGATCACAATGATTCTAAGGCTACTAAACAAAAACAGTCCTGCTGTTTAATGGTGCATGGCAGGTCAGCCTCCTTGTTTACAGTTCAGGAAATAAAAAGGAAGGGTTGTGAGCAGAGTTGGGTGGCGAAGATAGGGAGACAGGGATAGAAAGATAGAAGGAATAACACTGTCAAAAGTTTAGGGTCCCAAAACAGAAATTATGTGATTTCCTCTTAGTTATGCCACTAGTTTTTGTTGAGTTTAGACATACCATTTTTCCTTTCTAAATTCCATTTGTATTAAATGAATAATAAAGATATTGAACAAATATTGAAATACCGGCCTACACCTTCGTAGGACCCAAAGTCAATAATTTTCAGAGACTTTTTAAATACCTCAGACAAGGCCTGGTCCTCTATTTTTACCTTTTTTGGAAAGTGAGTTCATAACCTATTGTCGCTATAGAATTTAGTTCAGTTTACAAAGTTCTCTCCATATGGATTGTGTTGGGTTGTTTGTGTGTATTTGGTTTTTGGGTCACACCCAGCTTTACTGGTGGCTTAGTCCTGCTTTTTGCTCTGGGATCACTTCTAATAGTACTTTGGGGACCATTTGTGGAACCAGGGATTCAATACAGGGTTAAGTGTGTGCAAAGCAAGAACCTTACCTCCTGTACTATTTTTTATCCCCAACATATATGTTTTCTTTAAATTCCATCAATAGCAGTTTGAAATAGGCACAGTAGGAAAGTTCATCTTCAAATGACAGATGAAGAAACCAATTTTTATTAGCTATGTAACAACAGATAATTTACAAAAGGGAAACAATGCTAAACATGTTACATCAGTTATCTCCTCTAGTCCCCTCAATGACCCTGGGGAAACGAATACAATTGTTCATATATAACAGATGAAAATATTTAAACACAAAGAAATTAAATATACTCATATACATTATCTAGATTTGTGGTTTTCTTCAGAAACTTTCTGCCAGTTTGCAAAAGTTACTGTCCTTTAACACATGATAACATGTGGATTAGGCAACACTACTATTATAATTATTGACATATAAATTGTAATATATATTCTTTTTATAGATAATGAGTTTTATTTGCCTTAAAGATATTTCTGTTTTCAATGGTCCACAGATGTAAAAATGTTGAAAACCACTAATGTAAGTACCAAATGCCTGTTTGATATATATCATAATATTGTACTTAACAATTATGTCATATGGAGTCTTTTCTTTAAAAATATGAGGAAGAGAGAGTAAGGAATACTCAAAATTAGAGTAAGGCTTGATAGCATATAGACTTGCTTTGGTCAGGCAGACTTGGGCAAAATTATGAAGATAATCTCTTTGTTGATTTCTCAGAAGGCCTCAATATCAATCAAGAATTATTTCCATAGATAATAAAACTGCTTCCACAACATAGGTTCTCAATTAGATTCAGTTAATCAAATATAGATTCAATATGTAACATTAATCTATATTAAAGAAATGTATATACAATATGTAAGGTCTTATATTAAACCTTATAAAATAATAACACAGAAAAATATTTTCAGCCATTGTTCTGAATGTTCTCAGTGCATTAAAATTATCACGTTTTGAACTTTTTTTAAAATTTTTATTTAGGCCCATGATTCACAATACTTCTGATAATAGAATTTCAAGCCTATAATGATCCAACTGCAAACTCAGCACCAGAGTTGGCACTACTCCACCAATGTCTTAATGGTACCACTTCCACCCTCTACCTGCCTTCTTAGAAACTCATTTTGAAACATTTATTTATTACATTTGGGTCACATGTTTTTACTGTGTGCATCCAAAAACTTTATGGTTTTGATATGCATAGTTCTCTTGCCACCCCCCAAATATACAACACCCTAGATCTTCCATTCTATCAGTCTATCTCACCATTTCCTCACCCCACTCCCTACATCTTACATGGCATTATCAGCTCTAGAATGTAGGATTTTCCATCATTTGATACCTTCCATTCCTCCGTCAGAGAAAATTTCAACCTTTTTATACATGAAGATCTGCACCAGTCTGTATATTGGTAGTTGATGCTACTGATCTAGGGTAGTGTTTCTCAACCTTTTCTCAATGTGGCCTCCTCTCAATCTTCTTTCTGTCCAGTAGTCCCGCTGTCCTCCTACCTTTTCAACCCTTAGCCTCATTTATATAATTTACAATAAAACCCTGTGTGCCCATTTATATAATTTACACATGTGGCCCCTTAAAATATCCTGGAATTCCACATTGGACCAGGTGGATCTCAGTTGAAAAAAATGCTAATCTTTTTTGTTTGTTTTTAAGCCACACCTGGCAGTGCTCAGGGCTTATTTCAAGCTCGGTGCTCAGTAATTACTTCTTGTGGTGCTCGGAGGACCAAATGGGATGCTATGGATTGCAGTCAGGCGAGCTATATGCAAGCCGAGCACCCTACCTGCTGTATAATTGCTCTGCTCACAGAAAAATTTAAAAATATACCAAGGTACCAACCTCCAGAATCCCTAAGGCAATTTCTGGGTCATAACCTGAACTTTTTATGATTTTTATGAGTTCCCAAGTGATAGTAATACAGTGCCACACAGTTCACAGTTCTAGAATCAGAAGAACTGAGACGTGCAATAGACTCCATCATTTACTATGTTTGTCTACTAATCTCACTTATATTGGTCATCTTAAAAACAGAAAAATTCACTTCATAGGACTATTCTGATAATTAAATAAGGCCTATGGTAGTGATTATCAAAGCTGATTACACATTGGAATAATTTGAAAAGACTTAAAAATTGTGAAGCCTGAGTTCCATCCTCAGAGATTATTCTCATGTATTCCTCTTGGTTGTGTTCTTGCCCTTAACCATGTGATGAAGAATATTAGACAGATACTGGTAATTTTAAGAGCACACCAGACATTTTAAGTAAGAGGAAAAGTTTGTCATTAGTGTTCAGGAGTTAGGTCCTTCATTCAGTAGGGTTTTGGGAGAGGGATGGGGTACATATTGTTGTGATGATCAAATTCAGGGCTCAAACATGCATGGCATTTCTCCTACCACTTCAGTTACTACCCTTGTCCACCACTTAATTTTAAATAAAGTCCTTAGCTTTCCTGGGCTGTTTTCAAAAGTAGTGGATAGGGGCTGGAGCGATAGCACAGTGTGTAGGGCGTTTGCCTTGTACGCAGCTGACCCAGGTTTGATCCCCAGCATCCCATATGGTCCCCCAAGCACCTCCAGGAGTAATTCCTGAGTGCAGAGCCAGGAGTAACCCCTGAGCATCGCCGGGTGTGACCCAAAAAGCAAAAAAAAAGTAGTCAACAAATAGTAGGTAGACTACTTTAGAAGATATTTTCCTAATAGAGACATCTTTATATTATTTTTGAACACTATTTTATGAGCTTTCCTTGCTACTTGCTCACATTTCTCTGCAATCTGGAATATTTATAGATGGGTTAAATTTATATCTAAGAGTATTTAGAGCTTGTAAAACACTTAAAATGATTAGTATCTGATTGTGTCAGAGAAATGAGGGTGGTTTCCAGTGTGACTAGGCAAGTTATGACAAATTATCTCAAATTGTAGTTTTGTGTCTCATTTCTGACAACAATTAAATTTATTTCTTGGAGGGATGACAAACTCTGAGCCCAATAAAGAGGTTGGCAAAACTTATCTTCAGCATATTCTTTTACCTCTTTTTTAGTCACTCTGTCAGGCATCCCAAGTATTGTCCATTCTTATTTTCACATTTCTCTAATATGTAAGTTCCATGTGGTGGGCACTATAAAGTAATAAAATATGAGGAGTTGCAGCTTATGGCAAATTTTAGTTTTCATTATTTGTTTTTATGATTTGTGTGACATGGATAAGGTGAGGCACTTTGAAACATTTCTCATGAACCTATCTTTAGGAGAAGGTAAGGCAATTTTCTTGGTATTTGAGAAATATTCTCCAGTGCAGAGAAAGTGAGCAGACTTAGCACCATAGGTGGTTAGAATTAGCCTTGGAGACATCATTTAACAACTACACTTCTAGATATTCATTTATAAAATGAGGTTAGTGATATTCTTCTCTACATCATTTTTATGGTTTTGAAAATGAATCTTACTGGCACATATTGCAAGTTAATAGCTTTAAGAAATTCAGTATTGGGGGGATGGAGTGATAGCACAGCAGGTAGAGCATTTGCCTTGCATGCGGCTGACCTGGCTTTGATTCCCAGCATCCCATATGATCCCCTGAGCACTGCCAGGAGTAATTCCTGAGTGCAGAGCCAGAAGTAACTCCTGTGCATCACCAGGTGTGACCCAAAAATTAAAAAAAAAGAAATTCAGTATTTTGAATAATCATTCTTATTATTAAAGTAATTATCAGAATAATATATATAATAAATCTTTGCCATATGAATTTTAGCAACTAATTTTTCAACTTATTTAGAGAGAAAATTTATTTGATTGCTAGTAAATTTTTGCACTCCAGAAGTCAGGATGAATTAAACAGTGATCTTTTTCATTAATTTTAGTAAAATTCATTATATCCAAGAACATAAAAGGGCAAATAATTTCATGTGAAGTCAGAATGTCAGTAATGTTCTCTGAGTCTCAGTGTATTCATCTGTTCCACTCTATGAAGTCTAGGTAATCGTACAGTGAGTTTCCTGGGTATTTGTAGGGAATAACATAGTCACTTTTCTTCCCAGAGGTGAAGTCTAAGAGCCAGAGAAGAGAATCAATTTTTAGGGGTCTATACTGTGTAATCCTTCGGGAGAACATCTAGTAGTAGTCTGCTACTGCTCCCTCCCAGTAAGCTGCTTTCAGTGGAAGATTTTACAAATTCTAGAGCCATTCGAGAACAGTATGAAATGTTAGTGCATGGTAACTAATGGTGCAAGCAATAAGTATTAAACTACTGATCAGTCAATAGCAAATATTTCAAGAACTTGAAATGACACACAATCACTCATCTTTAAATCATTCCACTGTGGAAGAGAAGCGCTAACTTAAGGAGTCTTGCTGTGTTGACACTAATAGCTGCAGTCTTCAGCCTCCACCTCTTAGCACCAATTTAGATGAGCAGAGCCTGTTCATGCGGAGAAGCATATGACAATAAAACTCTGTGTTCAACCCCAAAGGCCATAATAGCCTGCCATACTCAGAAAAGCAGTAACTCTTAGCTGGTCAAACTCGGCTTCCTTGGTAATCCAGAACAAACTTGCTCCAAAAGAAAAATCCAAGGACTGCAAAAAGAACATGATCATCTCTTTATAAGGTGGGCTGCAAGAGTTGTTCCATTGTTACATAAGGCTTAATTTGGGAGTAACAGTGTTTTTAAAATGCTGATCTCTACATTAGCAAGAAGAATGATATTTAATACAGGGACCTCATAAGCAAATTAATTGCAGTCTAAACACCTGATTTCTTATGAACTTTGCAGTCATATTTAAAAATGTTTGACTTTAGTATTGCCTCCACCAAGGCATGAGAATGAAATGCACTGTATGTAGTAATTAAGAGCTAAGATTCTAATTTGTATTTATCTATTTACTAATTTTATCCTAAGCAATTTGTTTAACTTCACTTCAGTTTATTTCCTTGAGTCTATGAACAAAAAGTTTAAGATGGTATCTTCTTTGAAATACTATGTGATAATAAAAGTGGCTTAATTAAAGTGCCTAATATAATGTTTGGCCTAGAAAAAGGTTTCTTTTAAGATAGACACTATTAGCTAAAATAGAATATGCTTTTGCAAATTTTTCAAATTATCAGAGTGAATTTAGCAAAGTGTAAATAAATACCATGGGTCTAAGAAACAAACAGAAAGGGTATTAGATCTGGATTCTCCCATACTAGCTCTGAGACTCCACTAAATCACACAGCCCAAGCCCATTGCGAAAAGTGGGATAACATCTTGCTTTGTGGTAATCATTTGAGAATTATCAAGATGTTTGTGACATAAGCTTTGAAATAGAATGAGCGGGAAGGTGCCAAAATTAGAGCTGTCAATGTTAGAAATAAAGTTTGGATACAGGACACAAAATTATACCCTCTGGGTTTGATCTGGGGCTGATCTGGAATTTTAGTATTCTATCAAAATAATGTAAAAATGCAATTGATATGAAAATGTTAGTACTCCGTGATTTTTAAAAAGCCAGACATGGTATAATCATATATAGTATTGAGAATCATAAAAGTATAAGTCATTTGGGGTTTTTCCAATTCTCATGATACCTTCAAAGACTCCCTTATCCGTAGGTGATGATCTCACCCTATGAGACTGTAACTTACAATTAACTATAGAACAAGAACTTTCTCTTGTAGGTAGACTTGTAGGATGACTGACTAAACCTATCAAATATTCTCATAAATTTGTTGAAAGGCTATTAGGGTTATAAAAAATAGATAAATATTGGTTAAGGCAATAATGAGTACTGATTGGAACAGTAGTAATAGGTACAGTAAGTTGAAGTTGGTGATCATCACCACAGCTCTGTTTAAAAAAGTGTCAGAGACAAGTTTCTTTTTCCTTTTAAAATTTTTGTTTGGGGCACACCTGGTTGTTCTCAGAACTCACTACTGAGTCTTCACTAAGTGATAATACCTAGGGGCCTGGGGTGGGCATATAACTGGGGTACCTGGTGCAGGGAACCAAATCTGGGTCCAATGCATGCAACACAGGCACCAACTCTAGTCCCAGAGGCAAGTTTCTGAGAAGTACGTTCAAAAGAATTTGTAGAGAATCCAGATCTTATCCAAATGTTAGTTATATCCTGAATATGCAAAGAGTCCAGATATTTATGGAGTCTGGTTGTGTTACTTTTAAAATGATGTGCTGACCTCTGCATTTCTCCACATATGTTTATTTTTAAAAATACATTTAGCAGAGGTAATCTGAAATCATCTGTGTTCCTTGCAATGGAAAAAATATTATGGTGTCAATTTCAGTGCCAATGTCATCTGTAAAATGGAAGCTGTGTAGATTAAGAGTTAATACAAGAAGAATATTAAGAGTAGTGTTGGTATATAAAAAGCACTGAAAGTAGTAACTATTATTTATTGTTACATTAGGCAAATTTCTGCTTGTTCATCTTTCTAATTTGTGAATGGACTATGTTCACCTTAAGAGTTTATGAAGATGGTTAAAATAAGTAAAACAGGTCAATTATTCATATATGTATGAATATATATATATATATATATATATATATATGGGGCGATAGCATAGCAATAGCACAGCGGGTAGGGCGTTCTCTTTACAAGTGGCCAACATGGCCGACCCGAGTTCGATTCCTCCGCCCCTCTCGGAGAGCCCGGCAAGCTACCGAGAGTATTCGATATGCCAGACACAGTAACAACAAAGTCTCCAATGGAGACGTTACTGGGCCCGCTCGAGCAAATCGATGATCAACGGGAGGGCCTTTACCTTACCTTTACCATATATATATATATATATATATATATATATATATATATATATATTTGGTATTGACTGTAAACCAGTTGTTACCTTCCTTTCCTCAAAAGAATTACATATTTTGAGTTTTCCAAAAGCCATCTGGATAGCACAGGTTAAAAAAATGTTTTTTTGTGCACAGTACGTGTTAAACAAGTAAATTTCTTATTTCAATGAGTTTTGTCATTCTGAAACAATTTCTCATTCTTGGCTAACAGCCCAGCCTTAGAATAATTGGAGTGGTAAAATTATCTATTTGGAGTTTTACAACAGTAAGAAGGATTTTTTTCCTGATGATTAGTAATATAGAGCATTTTTCATGTGCCTTCTGGTCATTTGCATTTCTTGTTTGAGGAAATTATTGTTTATTTCCCCTTCTGTGTATTCAAAAATTTATACAAAACCCATAGCTCTTTTTCGCCATCTGCATTTAGTGGTCTCGGGCCACTTCCCTCACCTGGATGGCCGAGCCAATGACAGATGAAGGAGGAAAAGAGGCCAGGCTGGTTGGTATCAGTTGCAGTTTATTACAATCTATCCTCCATTCTCCTCCTGATTTTCCTCAGTCCGCCTCTTGGAATCTCTCTGATTCTTCCCCCTCCCCACTCTTACAGCCTTAGTTATATCCCTGTCATGAGGGGGTTGGGGTTACAATTACACATAGGTGTGGTCCTGCAATCAACTGATGTAAAGTCTCCTTCCCTTAGGGGAAGCTTCTTCAGGACAAATTCTTACTCAGCAAGATAACCTGCCTAAGGGCGAAATACCATCTGGGGGTCAATTTCTCCTTTCCTTAGTACAACAACCATTCAAACATTCATCTTAATTCTACTTGTTGATAATATTAGTCATTTTATATGGACACAGTAAGAAATATTAAGCTTATAGGATGGCTATAAGCTTAATATTAAGCCAGGGACATCTCGCTATAGATCTCAGACTATAGTGCTCAGGTTAGATTAGTCTTTCCTAACCCTAGCAGGGTCCTAATCCAGTTGTTACTCTTTAGATCATGACAGAATTTGTCCATGACTGTGCTCTTAATTTATAATTAAGTATTTTGGCACTTGGCCTGGTCAATTTAGATGCCAGGGTAGCTCAGAGTTTGCCCTGGGTCCATCCAGTCCCTCATCAGGACCCTGCTTTTTGGGTGCTAGGAATTAAGGACAACTGAATCTTAAGTCCAGAAAACAGATACCCAGGAGTGAATATTATTTGGAGTCAATTAACTCCAGGTCACAAAAGCATAGCATTAACTGTATTACTGTGTCTACAGAAAAAGGACATTGCTCTGAAGTAACTATACAGGAAGGAACAGGCAGAGGAACCTAGGTGTGTGGAACCTGGGTCTGAGATCTCCAAGCCTGCTCAGAACGGGACTGAACCTCCTCCACCCAGATCTCTCATCTTCCAGTAGCTAGGCATTACACTCACCAACTGCCCCGGGAGCTGTGTAATCCTATCAACGGCCAAGACCCAGAGACTATAAAACCAAGCTCTCAGAAGGGCAAGTCCACATTTGCAGCCCGCAAATTCTTATTGTCTAGTTCTCACTCTCAGAGAACCCAGCAGGCTACTGAGAGTATCCTGCCCACACAGCAGAGTCTGGCAAGCTCCCCGTGGTGTATTCCATATACAAAACCCAGTAACAATGATGGGTCTCATTCCCCTGACCCTGAAAGAGCCTCCAATGTGGCACTTGCTAAAATCTCAGGACTAGGACAAATGGAGATGATACTGGTGCCTGCTCAAGGAAATCGATGAACAACGGGATGACAGTGATACAGTGAACTATGCAAAGAACTTAAGGACAAGAGAAAAGCAATATTTTATTTACAAATCCAAATCCAGTGTCCTTAGAAGGATCTGACCTTACATGTTTAGAGAGTCTGATTAGGGGATAAAGGTGATTTGACTGGTTGGGAAAGCAGAGCACAAAACAAGAGGTTACAGATAAACACAGAGGAAATAGGAGTGCTTCGGGAGCATTGTGATGGGTGTTACTTAGTAAACCTAAACTCCCTGTGGCCAGGGAGAAAGGACAAACCAGTGTTATCCTACACCCTTCCCATTTTTTGATGGGGTTGGATGTTTTTACTCCCAAAGTTCTATCAGTGTCTTATATATCTCCACTATTAACTCCTTATGGATATTAAGATGGGTATTAGGTAAATAATTTCCCCATTCCATGGACTACCTCTGTATCTTGGTAGCCATTTCTTTTGAGGTGCAAAACTTTCTTAGTTTAATATAGTATTTTAATATAGTTTAATATAGTATTATAAATAAATATATTTATTTTTGGTTCCACTTTTGGTTAGTGGTGTTTCATCTTAGAAAATACTTTTAACCTCAATGTCATGGAGGGTTCTGCCTTTGTTTTACTCTATGTTCCTTATGGATTCATGTCTTTAACTCATTTTGATTTGATCTGACTTATGTGCCTGGTGTTAGAAAGAGGGTTGAGTTTAGTTTTTTAGGAAGTAGCTGTCCAGTTTTTCCATTGCCACTTGTTGAAGACGCTTTCCTTGCTCCATTTCATATTTCTTACTCCTTTATCAAAGATTAAGTAATTATATATTTGAAGGTCAGTGTCAGGATATTCAACTTTATTCCAATATCCTGCTAGTCTGTCTTTATTCCAGTATCATGCTGTTTTAATTTCTACTGCTTTGTACTACAGTTTGAAGTTGGGAATGTGATGCATCCAATCTTATTTTCCCAAGGATTGATTTAGCAATTTGTGAGGTTTTATTGTTTCATATGAAATTCAGAAGCACTTGATCTATTTCTTTGAAAAATGTCATGGGTATCATTATAGGAATAGCATCAATTCTGTATAATGAATTGGGGAGTATAGCCATTTTGACAATGTTAATCCTCCCTATCCATGACAAGGGAATATGTCTCCATTTCCTACTGCTCACCCCTCTTATTTCTTGAAATAGTATTTTGTAGTTTTCTTTGTAAAAACCTCTTTAGTTAAGCTGATTGATTAGGTGGTACTTGATCGCTTTAGGCACAATTGTGAATCAGACATTTTTAAATATTTTTTTATTTCTTTATTTTTATATAGGAAAGGCAAGGACTTCTAGAGATTGATTTTGTATCCTGCACTTTACTACACAACCCTATTGTTTCTAGGAGCCTTTTGTAGTGTCATTACGATTTTATAAGTATAGTATCATGTCATCTGCAAATAGTGAAAGCTTGACTTCTTTCTTTCTTATCTGGGTGCTCTTGATATCTTTTTCTTGCCTATCTGCTATGGCACGTACTTCCAGTACTATGTTAAACAGAAGTGGCAAGAGTGAGAAATCTTGTCTTGTGCCTGATTTTAGAGGGGGGGGGCTTTAATTTTTCCCATTCAGAATAACTTTTTCTGTGGGCTTGTGGTAGATAGATTTTACTATATTGAGGAAAGTTCCTTCAACTCCCATTTTGTTGAGATATTTTGTCATACTAGAAATTTTCAAATGTTTTTTATGCATCTATTGATATGATCATATGTTTTTATATTTTCTTTTATTGATATGATATTTTATGTTGATTGATCTGTGATGTTAAAACAGTCTTGCAATCACGGGGTGTATCGTACTTGGTCATGGTCTATGATTTTTTTGGTTAGTTTGGATTTCATTTGCTAATATATTTTAAATGATCTTTGTATCTGTGATCACCAGAGATATCAGCCTGTAATTCTCTTTTTTGTGATGTCTCTATGCTGATAGTATTTGTCTCATAGAAACTTGGAGTTTTCTGTTTCTTCAATTTCCTTGAAAAGCTTGAAGAGAACTGTAAGTAGGTCCTCTGTGAAGGTTTGAAAGAATTCACTAATGAATCCATCTCTTCCTGGGCTTTTGCTTTTGAGAAGACTTTTGTTTACCATTTCTATTTTCCATGGTGATATGTCTGTTCAGGTAATCCAAATCTTCTTGATTCAGCCATGGGAGGTTATAAGATTCCAGGAATTTATCAATTTCTTCAAGGTTCTCTTGTTTAGTGGCATAAAGATTCTCAAAGTAATCTTTGATGATCCTTTGAATTCTGTATTTTCTGTTGTGATGTCCTCCCTTTTATTTCATTTCTAATTCGGTTTTTAAGGGGTTTTTTTTTCTCTCTCTCTTGTCTTGCTAATTGTTTATCAATCTTGTTTATCTCGTCAAATAAACAGCTTTTGGTTTTGTTGATTTTTTGCATTTTTTTGATTCCAGCTGGTTAATTTCTGTTGTAAGTTTTATTATTTCCTTCCTCTTTCTTGACTTGTGTTACTTTCCTTAGTCATTTTTCAAGATCTTATGTGTAAATTTCAGTTATTTACATGGGCTCTTTTTTTCTTCCTGATAAATGCATGCCTCTTAACACTGCTTTTGCCATGACCCACAAATTCTGGTAGCTTTTGTCTTCATTCTCGCTTGCTTCTGGGTGTCTTTTTCTTTCCTCTTCAGTTTTCTCTCTAAGACACCAGTTGTTCAGTTTCAAAATATTTACAGGTTTTTTTTATTTGATTCTTTATTTTGTGTATTATTAACTTCCATTTTCATTACATTATGGTCTAGAAAGAGATATGGTATATTTTCTAACCTTATAAATTTATGGAGATACGTTTTGCAGCACATCATTTGGTCTATCTTGAGACTGTGCAATTTGCAGTAGAGAAGAACATATATTCACCTTGTTGAGAATAAACACACACACAAACATATATGCCCCCTCTCCCATTTCTTCCCTTAAATAAAGTTTTTTTTCTACTGAGTCTTAGTCTTATTGACGTATCCAGAAGTGACACAGCAGTATTGAAATTTCCAACTACTATTTTGTTGCTATCAATGTCTTTCTTTTAATCTATTAGTAGTTGTTTAAAATATTTTGCTTGTCCCTCATTTGGTGCATATGTTTAGGAGTGTAAATTCTTCCTGATGTACATATCCCTTGACCATTAAGAAATGACCTTCACTGTCTCATAACATTCTTCAGTCTGAAGTCTATGTCTTCTGATACTAGCATGGCACCCTGGCTTTTTTTGAGGGCGTTGTTTGCTTAACTAATTGTTTTTCAACCTTAGTCTTTGAGTCTATGTTTGCTCTGGCCATTCCAATGTGTTTCTTTTTTTTGCATTTTATTTTATTTTATTTTTCTTGAATCACCCTGAGATACAATTATAAAGCTTTAATGATTGAGTTTCAGTCATACAATGATCGAACACCTATTCCTCCACCGGTGCTCATTTTCCACTACCAAAGTCCCCAGTATATCTCCTGCCACCGCACTTCATCCCACCCTCTGCCTCTGTGGCAGGCATCTTCCTTCTTGTAGGCAGTGGTGTGTTGGGTTCAATTTTCTAATTCATCCTGCCACACTGTGTCTCTGAGTTGGTGCATTTAACCCACTAACATTGAGTGAGATTATTGCTATGGTGTTTGTACTATGTTTCTGCAGGAGTTTTGGGTGCTTTTAGAACTTGTCTTATCTTAATGTAGCCTATTTAGTTTTTCTGTGACAATGGTTTTGAATCTATGATGTTTCTGAATTGTTGTTTATATGTGAATTTTTGTATTGTTCCATTAAATATGAATGAGAGTCTGGCTGGGAAAAAATATTCTTAATGAGTCATTAATTTCATTGAGTTTTTCACTGTATCTCATCACTGTCTTAGGGCCTGGAGGGTTTCGCTGGTAGGTCTGCTGTAAATCTTAAGGATGTTCATTTGTAGAAATTTTCTTCTTTGATTTTGCTGCTTTAAGTATTCTATCTCTATCTATGGATTTCATTATTCTGATTAGGATGCATCTTGGAGTATTTTTACTTGGGTTTCTTTTAGCTGCTACTCTTTGGGCCTAGTGGATCTGGGTGGATGTACTCTTCAGCTCTGGGAACTTCTCAGCAATGATGGCTTTGATTGTGTCTCTCCATCAGGATTTTATTCCTGCCTCACTGTGATCCAGGTGATCCTTATACTGTTCCTGCTGAACTCATCCCAAAGTTCTCTTGTCATATATTGGTTTATTTTGAGGCTCCTTTCCATCTTCTGCTGTTGTCTGGAGGTTTTCTGCACCTCCTCTTAGAGCTCACTGATTCCATAATTAGCAGCTGTTATTCAGCTGCTGAGACCTTCCAGTGGTGAGATTTTCATTTCATCTACCAGGTTTTTCATATCTGTGATTTCTGCTTCTATTTTTGTTTGTATTTTCCACATTTCTGCTCTGATATCCGCTTGTACTTTATTGGAAGTGTGTCCCAATATTTTTTTAGTTCCTTATGCATCCTTAGCAGTTCCATTCTCAGTTCCTTATCAGAGAGGTTATAAAGCTCGTTATTACTGGTTAAGTCTTCTTGGCTAGCATCTTCACTAAGCCTGATGGGTTTCTGCATTGTGACCTTTGAAGTTTAGAATTGTTCTTTGTGTGTTATAGTGTGGTTAGGAACCTATAATTAGGATGTCTTAGTATGGTTACAGTGAGTTTTGGAGAGATGAAGAAATGCGAGGTCTGGGTCACTGATATGTCTAATATAGGATATATATAAATTAACTTGGGCTGGAGCGATAGCACAGGAGGTAGGGCATTTGCCTTGCAAGCGGCCAAGATGGCCGACCCAAGTGCGTTTTCTCCACCCCTCTCTGAGAGCCCTGCAAGCTACCGAGAGTATCTCACCCGCACAGCAAAGCCTGGCAAGCTACCCGTGATGTATTTGATATGCCAAACACAGTAACAATTGTCATAATGGAGACATTACTGGGCCCGCTCGAGCAAATTGATGAACAATGAGAGGATAATGACAGTGATGAATTAACTTCTTTGAGTAGACATGCTACCATCCTCCCAGTTTTGGAGTTAGATTTAGAGGGACACGATAAGAAGCAGTGCTTGTCAGTGGGCATGGGTTCTGGTGGCAAAACACTGCAAGATCCTGTCCCCTGCTTCCCTTTATTTGGATGTGCAGGCTCAATCGTGGGGAGGGCACAAGTCTAGCTGTAGTGCTCATACCTCAGTTAGATTTTAGAGTGATGCCATGAGGAGCAGCCTGAAAAGACCTTCTAAATAAATCTACTCCAACAAAAATTAATGAAATACTTAAATTCTTCAATAGATCAATCAATAATACAGCAAGAGATAAACTTACCTATTTACCCTACACTATACTTACAAAATTATTACATTTCCACGTTTGATATGTACCAAAATTTATATGTATATATTATTATGTTTATATGGGTAAAGTAGATGTTCCTAGATAGTTTGTAAATGGTACACTGATGTTTATCAAATCTTCCCCAAAGACTCAATTTTTGGAATATATTTTTTGTTATCTTGTAATGTTTGTCTCCCTAGCTCCTAATTTGTGTTTCCAACTTTCATTGATATCAAAGTTACTCACATGTCTGCGAAAAAGCATTTTATAATTTCAATACTTCCAGTTATTAGAATTGTTAAAGATAAAATAATGTACTGATTTCACCAATATTTAGGTGTTTTAGAAGTTGTAAACTACTAAACTACTACTGTTTGAACTATTTAAATTGTTAAACTATTGTAAACTACTACTCTTTGCTGATGCCACCAGAACCCTTCATGCTTTCCTGAACCCAGCTCACCATCTCACCTTAGACAGCACACAGCTCAGCATGCCAGGCATGGAGCTCCACGCACTGTCCCTGCTGGAACTCTGTGTGTGATTCCTGCTGGACATCACAGCTGTTTTGCAGGGTTCAGACAGAGTGGCGTCGGTGAGGCGTGCAGAGAAACCGCCGCAGCAACCACTGTGTCGCCACTTGCCCCTGCTGGACCGAGTCACAGTGTTGTCGATCATGGAGCCATGACGGCAGAGAGCACAGTGGTTCATCCACTCATCCGCTGCAAGATGCTGTCTGCCAGTCACCGGGTGACCTGGGACTCAGCGCAGGTGTTCGACCTGGCACAGACTCTCCACGATGAAGTCCTGCTCTGCCAGCTGCTCAACAACCTCCCGGCACACTCTATCAACCTCAAGGAGTTCAACCTGAGGCAGCATATGTCCCGGGTGCTGCTCAGAGGCACAGGCAGGTGCTTGTTTGCCAGCGTGCAGATTGTTACAACTTGCCAGTCGACCAAAATCTTGCATTCAGCAGACTGGGAACACCTGTAAAAGCCATTAGAGGCTGCCCCAAAGCCTCCATCCCTCTCGGAGAGCCTGGGCAAGCTACAGAGATTATCCAGCCCAGAGCCTGGCAAGCTACCTGTGGTGTATTTGATATGCTAAAAACAGTAACAATAACGGGTCTCATTCCCCTGACCCCGAAAGAGCACCCAATACGCAATTGGGCTATGCTAGCATGCAACAGGGACATGGAGATGTTACTGGTGCTGCTCAAGCAAATATATGAACAATGGGACAAGTGATACAAATGAAGTTATACAAGTAGTTGTAAATTGAACTGATCAACTTTTCATTCAATTTTGTTTTCTGTGTTGGTTGTTTTTGAAAACAATCAATGGTATTTTCAAATTTATAAATAGGGACCACAGTTATAGGATAGGGTTTATGGCGAATGCCTTTCATTCTGTCAACCCAGATTCTTGCACTATACATGGTGCCCCAAGCAATGCCAGGAAGATTCCTGAGTACGAAGCTAGGAGTAAGCCCTGAGCATCACTGGGAGTGGTCCTCAGACTATATTCATATATATACCTCAGACTATATACATATATATACACACACATATATACATATATACATACGTGCACATACATATATATGCATATAATGTGCATATATAATAAGATTACTTTTAATGCAATTATATGGGCTTGACCGATAGCACAGCAGAGAGCTTGGCAAGCTACCAAGAGCATCTCGCCCACATGGCAAAGCCTGGCAAGCTCCCCGTGGCATATTCAATATGCCAAACACAGTAACAGCAAGTCTCACAATGGAGACGTTACTGTGCCCGATCAAGCAAATCGATGAACAAGGAGAGGACAGTGACCATGACAGATACATATATAATATATATTGAGGAATCTATACATGGTGCTAGGAATTGAACCCAAGTGAGCCACACGAAAGGCATGCACCTTTTTTATACTGTGCTAGCTCCTAAGTCCCAATATCATTTGTTTTTATTTACTTTGTCTTCTTTAGTAAATTTTAATTTTTATTAAGACATCGTGGTATACAAAGTTATTCATAGATGAGTTTAAGGCATATGATGTTCTGTCACCAGTCTCACCACCATTGTCAAATTCCCTCTACTAGTGCCCTTGGGTTCCCTCCTCTCCCCACCCTGCCTCCATGGCAGGCAAATTTTTAGGTTTGGTTGTTGTCATTTCAGCAGATTCAAACCCAATTTCATTTTAAAACATAGTTGAACAAGAAGCCAGGGCCAAAGAGACGAGGGTGAAAAATTAGAAAATCTTTCTTTGTATTTCAAAGTATGACAGCCTAAATGTAATTTAAAATTTTTTTCATTGTACTACTATTTTTGGGAGTGTTGTTTATTATGGTTTCATGTGTCCATTATTCCAACACCAATGGCATTATCAGTGTACCCACTTCTCTCCACTGAGTTACCAAAGGCCCCTCCCTTTCAACTTCAACCCCAGCCCAACTCAGTTCTGTTTACCAACTCTCTTGTTCTATTGCTTTTGGTACTTTCTTGCTACCTTACTGTGTATCTTTAAGCCTCATGTAGGAAAGCCATAGTTCAGTATCTATTTCTTCTCTTCTGACACACTTAACATGGCATGATACCCAGTAGTTCTATCAATATTGCAGTCAAATGCATATTTTTCCTTTATTAGAGTTCCCAGTATTCCAATGTATATATATATATAGAGAGAGAGAAATATGTTTATGTCCCACATATTTTCAATCCATTTATCCATAGTTGAGTAGGTTGTTTCCATATCTTGTCCATTGTACTAAAAGTGCTGCAATGAATATAAGTGCACATATATCCATTTGAAATGATTTTGAGTTTTGGAGAGTAGATGTCAAGAGGTGATATTGCTGGCTTTTATTAAAGTTCTATTTTTACCTTTTAGAGATATCACCATATTAGAAAGATCAAATTTCTGAGTTTTAACAGCAGCGATATTTAGCAAAGAAGAAATTTTGTTAAAAAAGAGAAACACCCTTAATTTTATTGAAATAATGTTGCAGAAAAGAACATTTTCTAGTTTATGCAGAAAATTATAAACCAAAATTATAGTTCAAGTAATCTAAGTAATAGTCATAACTTTGCTATGTATATATTCCAATAATTAAACATAAAAACAGATAACGATTAAAAGTCAGCTGCAATTCTGCTTGAGTAGGAAAAACAAACAGAAAACACGAAATAAAATAGCATTGTCTATTGTATATTGGTAAATGAGGTAGTCTGGGCTGCACAAAAATTAGGTAAACAATTTCCTCATTTCTATTTTATGTATCACACATAAATATGGTCCTGAATTATACTTAGGATTGTATCACTTGTATCACTTGTCATCCCGTTGATCTTCGATTTGCTCAAGCGGGCGCCAGTAACATCTTCATTTGTCCCTGCTGTGTGCTAGTATAGCCAATGGCATCAGCTTGCTCCAGGAACACGAAGAGCCTCAAACCATTTGTTCAGGGTTTTGATGAAGTCTGTTCATCTCATAGGATTAAAAAAAATAAATACTCTTATTGCTTACTTTATTTTGTATTAGCTAATTTCATTGTGTGGTACTTAGGTGCTACATAATTTTTTTGATTTTGGGATCACACCCGGAAATTCACAGAGGTTAGTCCTGGCTCATGCACTCAGGAATTACTCCTGGTGGTGCTCAGGGGACCATATGGGATGCTAGGAATCGAACCCGGGTCGGTTGTGTGCAAAGCAAACACCCTACCTGATATGTTACCACTCCAGTACTAGGTGTTATATTTTTATGCAAATTTTGGGGAGGTATCTGAGAAGGGGTTGATATCAAGGATATACAAGGCACAGGTTGAACTCTACAAGAAGAAAACATCAATCCCCCATCAGAAAATGGGGTGATGAAATGAACAGAAACTTTCCCAAAGAAGATATCCGAATGGCCAAAAGGCATATGAAAAAATGCTCTTCATCAGTAATCATCAGGGAGATGCAGATCAAGGCAGCAATGATATATCCTCTTACACCACAGAGACTGGCCCACATAAAAGCAACCTGTGTAAGTGTAGATGTGGGGAGAAAGGGACTCTCCTTCACTGCTGGTAGGAATGCAGACTGGTTCAGCCCTTTTGGAAAACAATGTGGATATTTCTCAAAAAGTTAGAAATTGAGCTTCCATTTGACCCAGTAATACCACTTCTGGGAATATATCACAGAGATTCAAAAAAGTATAGTAGAAATGACATCTGCACTTGTATGTTCATTGCAGCACTGTTTACAATAACCAGAATTTAGAAAACACCCGAGTGCCTGAGAACAGATGACTGGTTAAAGAATCTTTGGTACATCTACACAATGGAGTACTATTTTGCTGTTAGAAAAGATGAAGTAATGAAATTTACATACAAATGGTACTACATGGAAAGTATCATGCTAAGCGAAATGAGTCAGAAAGAGATGGACAGAAATAGAGAGATTGCATTCATCTGGGGAACATAAAGAAACAAAATAGAAGACTAACACCCAAGAATAGCTGAGATAAATACCAGGAGGTTTACTCCATGGCTTGGAGGCCAGCCACACATGCTAGGGGCAAAGGCAGCTCAGATAGAGAAGGGAGCACCAAATAAAGGGTGTTGGGAGGACCCTCCCGGGATGGGAGATGTGTACCGAAAGCAGACTAAAGACTGAATATGATGACCATTCAATACTTGCGTTGCAGACCACAACACCCTAAAGGAGAGAGAGAGAGAGAGAGAGAGAGAGAGAGAGAGAGAGAGAGAGAGAGAGAGAGAGAGTAAAAGGAAATGTGCTTGCCATAGAGGCAGGGGGTGGGGGAATGGTGGGGTAATAGATGGGAGGGATAGTGGTAACATTGGTGTTGGAGAACAGGCACTGGTGGAGGGATGGGTTCTCAATCATTGTATGACTGAAATGTAAGCACGAATGTTTGTAAGTTTTTAACTCTACCTCATGGTTATTCGTTACAAATAAAAAATAAATAAAAGAACAACAAATTTGGGGGAAGTGTATATTAAAAAAAATGTTGCCCCTGTCTATAAAACATTGTTCACATTCTAAATGTAATATAAAAAACTGTAGAATATACCAAAGTGGAAACTCTTTGGAGTGTCTTAAAACACTAGAAAGTACAGCAATGCAAAAGTTATATATACATATATATTATATAATACATAACATAAGAGCTGGAGTGATAGCACAGCAGGTAATCCATTTGCCTTGCACACGGCCGACCCAGGTTCAATTGCTCCACCCCTCTCAGAGAGCCCGGCAAGCTACCGAGAGTATCTCGCCCACACAGCAAAGCCTGGCAAGCTGCCCATGACCTATTCGATATGCCAAAAACAGTAACAACAAGTCTCACAATTTGTTGCGAGATGTTACTGGTGCCTGCTCAAGCAAATCAATGAACAACGGGAGGACAGTGCTACAGTGCTACATAACATAATGTATAGATATAGACGGTCATGGTCACAGTCCTCCCGTCATTCATCGATTTGCTCGAGCGGACCCAGTAACGTCTCCATCATGAGACTTCTTGTTACTGTGTATGGCATATCAAATACATCACGAGGAGCTTGCCAGGCTTTGCCTTGCGGGCGAGATACTCTCGGTAGCTTGCCGGGTTCTCCGAGAGGGGCGGAGGAAACGAACTTGGGTCGGCCATGTTGGCTGCGTGCAAGGCAAATGCCCTACCACTGTGCTATCGCTCCAGTCCATAGATATAGATATAGATACAATTTTAAGGATTACAAATATTGTTCAACAGACTGGAAGATACGTTTTGAATGCAGAAGGCCTCTTTTCATCTGCAACCACAATGTGTTCTGAACATCACCAGGAATGATCCCTAAACTGGGAGTAGTCCCTGAGCACAGCAAGTTGTGGCCAAAAAGAAAAAAACAAAAAAGAAGAAAAGAAAAAAACCCAAACAATTAAGCATTCTAAAATACTGTCTTCAGTTTGTTTATGTATAACCACAAGCTTATTTAATTCATACTTGGTCATATAGACAGACAAACAAGTCTCTGTGATAGTTCATTCTGGAGAAAACTATTTCAAAAGCCACCAATAGTTGGGCTGGAGCAAGAGTACAGCAAAGGCTCCTATTTTATCTTAACCTGACTAGGGTAATTTACTTCACTGTCTTACCAGAAGGGCAGGTATTTCAGGATCAGATATTTCAGAGATCTTATTTGACTTACAATAACAAATAAGCTACAATCCATGGATTTGTTCCAGATTTCAAGGGACAACTCTCAGCAAGAGCTATATTTTTGATTGAAGTCTACTGGTTCAATTCTATCTCTGATTTCTTATGTGCTTACTATTGGACTCCACAGTTCTCTGAATACGGTTGTGGTTTGTACATGAGACAATTGCTAAAAGAAAGTCTCAAAAGCTAAAGAGATTGAGTAGAGTGTAGGTGTTACTCTGAATCCACAGAAAATCAAAGGTATGGCTAAATCAAACAGTATACTTTATATCTGAAAAGTTACTCTTCAGTGAGGCTGGAGAGACAGTATAGAGGTTAAGGTTCTGCCCTTGCACATGGCTGAGCCTGGTTTGATTCCTTCCACCACATATGGCCCCTCAATCACAGAGCCAGTGTAACTCCCCAGCACAGAATGGTTTACCTCCACTCCCAACTAAAAAAAATTGCAATTAGCATGTGCAATTTAAAAACTACATATCCAGAAGCTGCAACTATTTAGAAAAATGGTAAGTTCTAGAGAGTCATGGTGGGAAACACACCAATTATGAAATATTGTTCATTTTATAAATGAATTTAAAGGAGTCTTGTTGTGGGCAGTAGAGATAGTGCAGAGGTTATGATATGTGCCTTGTATGCAGCCAACCCTGGTTCTATCCCCAGCACCTCATGTGGTCTCCCAAGCACCAGAGAAGTGAGCAATGAGCACCATCAGATATTTCCCTTCCTCCAAAAAATATTGTTTCAAAAGGTTAATGAAAATTAAAGATATACACTAATCTCAAAAAAAGAAAAAAAGAACTAACTTAATACCTACCTTTCACTCCCCTTTCCTATTTTGTCCCCATGGTTCCTTAGTTTAACAACCATCTTTCAACTGTCAATTTAGCAGTTTAACAGAAACTTCCTTATGGGCTCTTCCCAGAGCCCATAAGACTGAGGGATTTTCTAGTGAACAAATAGCAAATCCTTTGCACAGATAAGGAGAAATTAAAATTTAAAAGAAACCTTGCCAAATTCTGGTAGGAACCTGAGCCCATGCTCTCCACTTTAAACTTCAATCAGATTCTGAAAATAGAATCCTGGGAAACCTGGCATGAGCAGTTCTTTGGAGCCCCTTTACCAGAGAACATTCTCAGATCTTTGATAATACTGCACAGAGAAGAAAACAAAATTTCACACTGTTCCTACTTTTCTAAATCTAGACCAATTGTTCATCCCCCAAGAACTGCTTGTTTTGTGCTTTTCTTCTTTTGTTTCATTAGAATTTGGCTTGCAAACTTTCAAGTTAGAGGCTCCAAAACATGGTCAGAGAAAATGTGGGTATAACTTTATTTGTAGCTAGTGCCTATTACTAAGTCAGAGGAATTATATAAGATATTCTTTTTTCTTTTCATAACATAAAGGACTGCTTTAAATACTAAAATGTTAACTTTAAGATCCTTTTATGGGACTTTATAGAATCCAGTGGACCACTCAATATCATTGGAATATTTATTGTTTATCCTAGATAAAGCTAGAAGATTTAAGTTTTTTTCAAAGTGTCTTTGGTTAGACCTCTTGCTCTAAGTGTGCACAAAGGTGAACAAAAATTTTTCATATAAGTGAATGGGTATACTGGACGCTTTACTTCATTTAGGTTATAAGCCCTGGAAGAGGAATGAAAACAACAATTTTTGTTAAGCAAACCTAATTTTTACAAAGTCAGAGAGAAGCCCCAGAATTAATTCCTAGTTCACTCATCTCACCATTTCATCTGAAAAAGACTCCTCTATTTTCAGATACTTCGTGAATGATCCACAAAGTTCTTTTTTTTAATAATGTAGGAGTACTGCTATTTGTTCAGCCATTGATTAAGCTGATTGAATTGGGTATGAATTCCACATTACTTTTTTATTTTATTGTATCACCGTGAGATAGTTACAAAGCTTTCATGTTTGAGATTCAGCCATATAATGATGGAACACCCATCCCTCCACCAGTGCACACTCTCCACCACCGATGTCCCCAACATACCCCCTCACATTCCAGTCCTCGCCCTGCCTCTACGACAGAAAATCTCCCCAATACTCTCTAATTCGGGGCATTATGTTTTGCTCAAACTTTCCCAGCACTGGTCAAGCCTACCTGCCAAGGGCAGATGCTGGATAATTTATTTCCCATTGCTCATTTTGAATATTATGAAAACTCACGTGGCTGAGATTGTAAATGTAAATTTCTAGCCTGTAGATGGTTGGGTTCCAGAGACATCTCTGTATGGCACTAATCCATTTTGGGATTCGATTTAGAGTCTCTGGACCAGGGCTGTTGGTGTGCTAAAATGGTGCCCGGAGGCAAATTGTGGGCATGACAGCCAGTCAGGAGGAACAGCCCAGGTCCTCTGCTGCCATGTGGCCTAAAGATTCAGTCCTAGAAGCCATATACCAAGGACCTTGCTTGTAGAAGCTCTTGGTCACTGGGATTCCATCTGGAGTAGGTGGAGAGACTGCAATTCCTCCATCTGGGGTCCCCCGGTGATATTGGCCCAGTAGGGGCTCGGAGAGATCTCCACCACTGTGGTGTCTTCTGGGAATCGCTGTTGTGTCTCTGGGCCAGGGCTGTTGGTGTGCTAAGATGGAACCCAGAGGCAAATTGTGGGCGTGACAGCCAGTCTTCTGTGCGGGTGGGAACCGGGGAAGGACAGTCCAGGTCCTCTTCCACCATGCGGCCTGGAGATTTAGTTCTAAACCCACATACCTGGGCCTTGCTTGTGAAAACTCTTAGTCACCAGGATTCCATCTGGAGTAGGTGGGGAAGACTGCATCTGCTCCATATGGGGTGTCCCAGTGATATTGGCCTGGTATGGGGTCTGGAGAAATCTCCGTTGCTGTGGTGTCTTCTAGGACTCATGATTCACAAAGTTCTTTATGGATAAGTTTGTATACTTTATCTGTACCTTAGTGATGTAGATAATTTTGATGGAAGAACCTCCCAGGGGATGCTCAGGAGAGCCAGGGGCCTGAAGTCCAATGCAGGGTCCCAAGGCTACAGTGCTGCTCAGGCCCTGAAATGTTTGGAAATAATCTGACCCTCCAGACCCAGGGCTCTAGAATCTCCCAGACTTTACATGGTGGTACAAGATGAATTATGTGGTTCTGGGTTTTAAACCCAAGTAGCATATAAACCATGCTCCTTAACCCCTGCACTATGCCTCTAGCTCCAGTGATGTAGAACTTCACCCAAACTCTTTTAGATTCAAATTTTTGAGTTAAGCCAGTTTTTGTAATGCTGAATCTGAGGGAAAGATTTTACATCAACAGTAAAGAATATAAAATTATTTTAAAGTTGTGATACTTAAAATTCTTAGGTATACTCTCTTTTTTACAAGACTTCTGTGTCTATGTATTGAATGTGTTCATCCATTGTATTTTTATATGCTTTCTATATTTTTTCCTCTGAATATTATCAAAACAATTAATATTAATTTTCCTAAAATTTGATTTTTGTTAAAATTCAAGTCAATAACATTTACATTTGAATAATTATTGATAAATATTAGTTGAAATTTGCTGTTTTCATAAAACTGGCATATTTCCAGAATTAGCAGACAAGAAATGGAATGTTATTTGTTTACTGATCAATTGGGCATGTGTGATCTTCATTTTCACATTATGTGAGCATGAAAAATAATAAGTGAAGATGGAATAAAAGATTGTAAGTAAAGTCTTCAACAATAGTTGAGTTTACTGTCTTAAACATTATTTTCAGACATGTTTGTTTTATCCTTTTGGGCAGTTTATACACATAAAGTTTCTGCTAAGCCAATTTAAATATTGGAAATTCAATGACTAGTTTTCAAATAAGACAAAATACTGAAACTTGAAAGGATTAAGGCACTTGTCTAATATGTAGCCGACCCCAGTTTTATACCTGAGGGTAGTCGGGAGAGCTCTCTGAGCACAGAGTCAGGAGTTAAGCACTCGGTACCACTGGCCAACCCAGATTCAAACTCCAGCATTCCTTATGGTCCCACAAGCACCACCAGAATTCCTGAGTGCAGAGCCAAGAATAATCCTTGTGCACTGTTGGGTGTGATGACAGTTACCCCCCACCCAAATAAGATAGAGAAAATAAGGGAGACATCCTTCTGTGTAAGAGAAGTGATATTCAAGTTTTTGGTTGAGGGAGCATAGAAATAATGTGATTTTTTTTACGTGTAGAGAAAAGAAATTTTGTTCCAAAAGGCTGGTTCACAGGATCAATTTTAAAAGTTAAAGGGATGTATAAGAAGTTAAAGATTAGCTGAAGAGGAGTCTCAGTTAAGAAATTTAATATTGAGCCTGGATAATATAGCTGGTAAGGTACTTGCTTTGCATACAGCCACTCTAGATTGATCCTGGCACCCCTTGCCATGAGTTATTCCTGATACAGTCAGGATCAAACCCTGAGCACACTTGGAGGTAGCCCCAAAACAAAGAGGAATTTTAAGTGAATTAAATATGATTTAATAAATTTGTTAAAAGGTTTTTAAAATAAGCTTTAATAGTACTAAAGTGCTTATATAAAACTTACCCTCAATTTTCTTTCATCTTTAATATTAGCAAAGTTGTCTGTTCCTAATAGGTGTGAAAATTGTTTTTCCTAAGAAACTTACATAGAAAGAAAAAAAATTATCAAAATAATTTCATGTTGGGTCAGAGAGCTCTCTCAGTGGGCTGGAGAATGTGTTTTGCATGCAGAAGTTCTAGGTTTGATCCCTAGCACCACATGGTTGTTCATTGCAAGGAGTGAGCTCTGAGCAGCAAGCTGGAAGTAGATCTGAGCACCACAAAGTGTGGCACAATAACAAAAAAATCCTCTTATTTTTAAAACTTAAGTGTGTTAGCTAATATGTGGATTTCTATATTTTTGAAATCATGGGTTTTCACTTTGGTTAAATGAATGATTAAATATTATTTCATAGCTTACCATGACGGAGCTTTGGTTATGTATCCAAAATGAGTTTTTGGTCAAACATACCCAATAGATAATTTGAACAAACTTACCCATATCAAGTCTTTTTGACTTATAATTTGTGAGTTTCCAAAGTTCTGAACTTCTCACACTGGTTTTCTCTATAAAAAGAAAAGAAGTATGAGTTTTTCATTGTGAGTTTCCAAAGTTCTGAACTTCTCAGACTTGTTCTCTCAATAAAAAGAAATAATGAAATAATTAGGATTATTTGGTTCATTAAATTACATGGGTAAAATTGTCAAATAAGAAACCATACTAAGTCTTTTTAAGGACATATTTATAAAACAAATGCATAAAAGTGTTCTGGATAGTATCTAAAATTATTAGATGTCCTTCTTTCTTTCAGATTTGGTTTGGCAAATACTGCTCCTAACCATATACAGCTGGAGGTTTAAGATACCACTCATACTTTTGGGTTTACCACTATACTGATCAATACCTATAACAATTCCTTACTTATTTTCAATACTTTTATTTCTCTAAAACAAACTTAACACCTCTCTATTGTGTCAGATGCACCATGGCTCTCCATTTTACACACCTAGGCAAACTGGAATTTTACTTCATATACATAAGGCAAGGGTACCAGAATACAGCTGCTCATGTGAGTAACAGACCATTTGATTTTCCTGTCCTATTCAACTATCTAACTCAAACGTACTGAAAAAATGCAAATAAAGTCCCTCAAACTTTTTCTTTCTCATGAATCCCCTCTTTTATGGGTTGCCCTTTAGTTTCATGTGGTAACTTTCTATTTTTCATATTGTAACTTTTGATTTTTCATCTGTGGTTCATTGAAATATCTAGGGACCACAAGAACCTGTATTGTCTGGTTGAAAAACGCTTATCTAAATGACCCATGAATAGCACACAGGAGACAAGTAAAAGTTGTGAGAAGCTGTAGAGCTGAGTATAGTACTGATGCCTCTAACTTTACTCAGATCTCTTAAGCAAAGAGAGGGGAACAGTTAAATATAGGAAAACTCACTTGCCCCAAATGAAGTTCTTCTATCAAAGGACACCCAGATTATTTTATGTTTAGTAAAATTAATTTTTAAATTAAATCATCATGATATACAGAATTACAAAGTTGTTCATGATTGGGTTTCAGTCATACAATGTTCCAACCCTATCCCTTTACTAGTTTATATTTCGCACCACCAACTCGTGACTCCTACCACCACCCCAACTCCAGCCTGCCTCTATGGCAGGCACATTTCTTCTTTCTCTCTCCCTTTTGGGATTTTAATATCCTGCAAAAGAGTACAGTTATTTCTACATCTGTCTCTCTCCTGACTTACTTTGCTCAGCATGACACTCTCCATGTCCATTCACTTATAAGAAAATTTACTGACTTCATTTTTCCTGGTGGATGTGAAATATTCCATTGTGTAGATGTACCACTATTTCTTTATCCAGCATTATGTTCTCAAGCAATTAGGTTATTTCAAAAGTCGGTAATTGTAAATAGTATTGCAATCAACATAGAAGTGCAGATGGCAGTTATGCTATGTGTTTTGGGGCCCACAGGTTATATTTCCTGATATTTCTGGGTCAGATTGAATCTCAATTTCTAGCTTTATGATGAATACCCGTATTTTTTCCAAAAAGGTTAAACCAGTTGGCACTCCCACCAGTAATGACTTAGAGTCCCTTTCTCCCCTTATTCTTTTGTGTATGTGTCCGTCTCTGTGGTGTGAGATATTGTGTTGTTCTGATCTGCATCTCTTTGATGATTAGTAATGTAAAAATTTTTTCATGTGCTTTTAGTAGTTTGTATTACTTTGAGAACGTTTCTGTTCATATCTTCTCCCCATTTTTAGTGGGTTTGGATGTTTTTCCTTGTAAAGATCTACCAGTGCCTTATATATTTTTTATATTAACCCCTTATTCGATGGGTATTTGGTAAATATTTTTTTTCCTATTTTATGGGCTGTCTTTGTATCTTGGCCATTGTTTTTTTCTGAGGTTCAAAAGATTCATAGTTTAATTTAGTCCCATTTGTTTATCTTTATTTCAATTTTTTGGTCAGTGCTGTTTCATCTTTGAAGATAACTTTAGCTTCAATGTCATGGAGGGTTTTGCCTACATTTTCCTTCATGAACCTTATTCATTCAGATCTGAAACTGAAGTCTGTAATACACTTAGAATTGATATTGCATTGGATAGAGTTCTGAATTCATTTTTTGCATGTAGCTGCCCAGTTTTCCCAGCATCACTTGTTGAAGGTATGTTCTTTGCTCCACTTCATATTTCTTATTCCCTTATCAAATATTAAATGATCATATATTTGAAGGTCTGTGTCAGGATATTCAACTCTATTCCATTGTTCTGTGGGTCTGTCTTTATTCCAAACCACGATGCCTTAATTATTACCACTTTGTAGTACAATTTGAAGTTGGGCAAGGTGATACATTCCATCTTCTTTTTCCCAAGAATTCTTTTAGCAATTCTTGGGGGACCATTTTTCTTTATAAACTTTAGTAATGTTTGGTTTATTTCTTTGAAAAATGTCATGAGCATACTTACAGGAACTGCATTGAATCTGTATCATGGTTTGGGGAGTATTACCATTTTGACACAATTAATCCTCCCAATCCATGAGCAGGGGATGTGTTTCCATTTCCTCTTATTTTTTCTTAAAGTAGCATTTTGCAATTTTCTTTGTATAAGTCCTTCAACTTTTAAATTAAGGTTAATCTGAGGTACTTGGTTTTATGAAGTACAATTGTGAACACAATTGTTTTGTTTTAATTTCTTTTTATGCTCTTTCATTATTCGTATACAGGAAAGCATGAAATTTGGTGTATTGATTTTGTAGCATGCAACTTTCCTATACAAATCTATTATTTCTAGGGGCTTTTTGTAGAGTGTTTAGGATTTTCTAAGTACAGTATCATAAAGGTAAAGGCCCTCCCGTTGATCGTCGATTTGCTCGAGCGGGCCCAGTAACGTCTCCATTGGAGACTTTGTTGTTACTGTGTCTGGCATATCGAATACTCTCAGATATAATCTGCAAATAATGAAAGCTTGATTTATTCCTTCCCTACGTGGATGCCCTTGATATCTGTTTCTTGCCTAACTGTTATGCAAGTACTTCCAGTACAATATTGAATAGGAGTGGAAAGATTTGCCAACCTTTTCTTGTGTCTGATCTTAGAGGGGTGACTTTTAGTTTTTCCCCATTGAGAATAATGCTTGATGGGGCTTGTGGTAGATGACTTTGACTATATGAGGTAAGCAAGTGTATAATTTTTCAACATCTTAAGTTGTGAAGTAAAATTATTTATGTGGATTCTTCTTCCTTATTAATGAATTCTTGTAGAGCTATAAACTTTCCTTTAACACTGCTTTTGATGTCTCACAAATTCTGGTAGCTCAGGTCCTCTTTCTCAATTGTTTCAGCAGTCTTTTGATTTCCTCTTTGACTTCCTCTCTAACCAAATGGTTGTTTAGTAGTGAGCTATTTAATTTCCAGGTATTTTATTTGATTCTCATTTTCTGTGTGTGATTAACTTCTATTTTCAGTGTGTCAAAGTCTGTAAAGGCTACTTTGTACAATTTCTATCCTCTTAATTTTTTGGAGGTATATTTTGTGGCCCAGCAAGTGGTCTGTTTTAGAGAATGTCTGGTGTGTAGTGGAGAATGACGTGTGTTCAGATTTTTTCAGATGAAAAACTCTGTAGGTTCTATTAGCCCCTCTCTTTCATTTCATTTATCAAAACCAGTATTTCCTTGCTGCAATATAGTCTTTTTAACCTATCAAGAGGTAACAAAGGGCGTTGAAGTCCCCAAATATTAATATGTTTCTTCCAATGTCCTCACTGAAGTCTAAGCAGTTGCTTTTAGTGTTTTGCTGGTCCCTTGCTCTGTGCATAAATATTTAGGAATGCCATTTCTCTCTGATGCACATATACCTTGATTACTAAGAATGATCTTTTCTGTATCTTCTAATATTTTAGCACAAAATCTATGTTGTCAGTTACTAGTAAGGCCACTCCAGCCTTTTTGAAGGAGTTGTTTGCTTGAGAAATTATTTTCCATCTTTTGACTTTGAGTTTGTGTTTACTCTTAGTATTTAGATATGTATCTTGAAGACAGCAGAGTTTTGGACTCAATTTTTTAATTCATTTTAATTTTAATTTTGTCAACTGTGTCTCTTAAATGCTAGTTTAGACCATTAATACTGAGAGAGATTATAGTCTTGGGGTTTTGGTCCATCATTATTTAGAAGTTGTTGTGTTTGAGGAATTTATCTTGTCTTACAGTAGCTTCTTCAATTCTGCTTTCAAAGTTGATTTTGAGTCTATGGAGTTCCTGAGCTGTTGTTTATCCGTAAAATTGTGTTTGAAGGAATGCCTTCAAATCTGAATGAGAGGATATCATGGTAAAATATTCTTGGTAAAGTGTATTTTCCTTCATTTCATTAAGGGTTTTTTTTCTATACCTTATCATTGACCTAGGACTTGGAAGGTTTGATTCAATAGGTCTGCTGTAAACCTAAGGGACTTTCGTTTGTATGTAATTTCTTCTTTGATCTTGCTGCTTTCAGTATTGAAGCTTTATTTACATTTTTTGTTGTTTTGATTAGTATGTCTTGGAGGCTTTTAATTAGAAAACCTCTCTTTTATATTGTACCCCTCATACTTCTTGGATTTGGATGCCTGCTCTGGGAACTTTTCAGCAATGATATTCTTTGCTCCTTTGTTTAGATTTTGTTTATTTTTTAAATAATTATGCCATTATTCAAACATACAAAAAGTAGAATTGTGCCATGAACCAGTCATCTAATTTTAATCATTCATCCTAGCCTCATAGTT
Organism: Sorex fumeus; assembly: GCF_029834395.1. Classification (NCBI taxonomy): domain Eukaryota; kingdom Metazoa; phylum Chordata; class Mammalia; order Eulipotyphla; family Soricidae; genus Sorex; species Sorex fumeus. The sequence continues at coordinate 17,439,832 of NW_026606107.1, read as the reverse complement.
AAATTACACCTCCTTATTTGGTTTGGTTGGTTTTGGTTATTTCTCTTTGGGTCACACCCAGCTATGCTCAGGGGTTACTCCTGACTCTGCACTCAGGAATTATTCCTTGTGGTGCTCAGGGAACCGTATGGGATGCCAGAGATCAATCCTGGGTCTGCCACATGCAAGTCAAATGACCTACTTGCAGCATTATCACTCCGACATTTAGTAATGATCTTTTTGACTGTTGCTTCCTCATTGAGGTTGCTTTCCTTTCCCTCTGAGACTCCGGTGATTCTTGTGTTGTTCCTCCTGAATTCATCCTGTAGTTCTCGTTTGCCCATTATTTTTGAGATATTTTTCCATGTTCTGCTGTTGCCTGGAGGTTGTCTTATTTTTTTTAAATTTTTTAAATTTTTTTTTGGTTCTTTCTTTTTTTTTACAGTTGTAGACTTACAATTTTTTGTTCTTGGGTTTCGATTATACAATGATCAGATACCCATCCCTCCACCAGTGCCCATTTTCCACCACCATGGATAATATCCCCCCACCCCCAACCCCCATTCCCCCCTGCCTCTGTGGCAGGGCAATCCCCTGTGTTCTCTCTCTCCTTTTGGGTGTTGTGGTCTGCAAAAGAGGCATTGAGTGGCAAACATGTTCAGTCCATAGTCTACTTTCGACATGCATCTCCCCTCCTGTGAGGATCCTCCAAACACCCTTTATTTGGTGCTCCCTTCTCTATCTGAACTGCCCTTTCCTCTAGGATACCCGGCTGGCCTCTAAGTTATGGAGTAATCCTCCTGGTGCTGATCTCAGCTATTCTTGGGTATTAATCTCATACTTTGTTACTTTATATCCCCCAGATGAATGCAATCTTTCTATGTCTATCCCTCTCTTTCTGACTCATTTCGCTTAGCATGATACTTTCCATATTGTACCACTTGTATGTAAATTTCATGACTTCATCTTTTCTAACAGCTACATAGTACTCCATTGTGTAGATGTACCAAAGTTTCTTTAACCAGTCATCTGTTCTTGGGCATTCAGGTTTCTTCCAGTTTCTGGCTATTGTAAAGAGTGCTGCAATGAACAAACAAGTGCAGATGTCACTTCGACTATACATTTTTGCCTCTCTGGGATATATTCCCAGGACTGGTATTGCTGGGTCAAATGGGAGCTCAATTTCTAATTTTTTGAGAATTGTCCATACTGTTTTCCAGAAGGGCTGAACCAGTCGACATTCCCACCAACAGTGAAGGAGTGTCCCTTTCTTGCCACATTCACGCCAGCATCGGTTGCTTTTGCTCTTTTGAATGTGGGCCAGTCTCTGAGGTGTGAGATGGTATCTCATTGTGGTTTTGATCTGCATCTCCCTGATGATTAATGATGTAGAGCATTTTCTCATGTGTTTTTTTGTCATTCGGATTTCTTCTTTGAGAAAGTTTCTGTTCATTTCATTGCCCCATTTTTGGATGGGGTTGGATGTTTTCTTCTTGTGGAGTTTAACCAGTATTTTGTATATCCTGGATATCAACCCCTTGTCATATGTGAATTCGGTGAATATCCTTTCCCATTCTGTAGACTGTCTTTGTATTTTGGTCACTGTTTCTTTGGAGGTGCAGAAGCTTCTTAGTTTAAGATAGTCCCATTTATCTATCTCTGTTTTCACTTGCTCGGCCAGTGGCATGGCATCTTTGAAGATACCATTAGCTTCAATGTCATGGAGGGTTTTGCCAACTTTATCTTCAATGTACCTTATGGTTTCTGGTCTGATGTTGAGGTCTTTAATCCATTTTGATCTTACTTTTGTACATGGTGTTAGGCAGAGTTCTGCTCATGGGTCGGGAGACTTAACATTGTCAAAATGGCAATACTACCGAAAGCATTGTATAAATTCAATGCAATCCCTATAAGGATACCCATGACATTCTTCAAAGAAATGGAGCAAACACTCCTGAAATTTATATGGAACAATAAGCCCCCACGAATAGCTAAAGCAATTCTTGGGAAAAAGAAAATGGGAGGAATCAACCTCCCTAACTTCAAACTGTACTACAAATCAGTAATAATTAAAACAGCATGGTACTGGAACAAAGGCAGAACTGCAGACCAATGGAACAGGGTTGAATACACTGACATCTCCCCTCAATCATATGATCATCTAATCTTTGATAAAGGTGCAAGTAATGTGAAGTGGAGTAAGGAAAGCCTCTTTAATAAATTGTGTTGGCATCACTGGACGGCTACATGCCTGGAGGTTTTCTACATCTCATCTTCAAGCTCATTGATTCTGTCTTCAGCTGTTGTTACCCTACTATTGAGAGCTTTCACTGGATTTTCCATTTCATCTACTGAATTTGTTATTAATGACTCTTCTGAATGTAGTTTTCTTTTTTCTGCTCACATATCTTCCTATTTTATTGACATATAAATTATTTATTATTTTACGATAATTATTTTATTAAAATAAAATAAAATAATTTTATTTTATTTCATTCTACTGGGTTTTTTGAGCTTATTAAATATCTTCAACATTTTGTCTCTGAATTATTTATCAGTGAGATTATGTATGTGGATATTTCTTATTAAGACTTCAGAACTTTTATCTTCATCCACTTGTTGTGGTAGGCATCTGCACTGTTTTCTATTACTGACTGTGGTAGTTTAAAAATAGTTCTTTCCAATACACTATCAGCACCACAATCCCTCACTTCCAGAGAAGACTCTGGGGCATTAGGTGGATTGTGGTCTCTTTTTTCCTCATCAAAGATATTCCCTTTCAATTTGATGTTCCTGTGTATTTGTGTGAAGTTGTTTGTGCTGTTTCAGGGAATGTGCTCTTTGGCCTGAATTTATTGTTACTTTTTGATTAGGGTTGTAGTGTTTCTTGAACTCATCGTTACTTTTATGGGTTTTGGAGGAATGTTGATTGAAGTAGGGGCTAAAGGATTATTTGCCTAATGTGGTTAGGGTAGCCAGGCTGCCCTGGATATAGTTCTTATAATTTGTTGATCTTATGTGAAATGGTGGAGAACATCCCTGTAGGCCACAATGCATTTGGGAAAACTACACCCGCTGCTGGTCTAACCTGTATCAGGTGCCTCGTATTAGGGTCATGTAGCATCCATTACAGCACAGAGTTTGAAACCGTAGCTAGCTTTTTGGCCCTCAGAAAAAAATTTCCCACAGAAATTTTTCACCCCTATCTCACACACACTCCTAGGTAGTCCTGGATACCCTGGCTTAGTCTGTAGCACTGTCCTCCTGTTGTTCATTGATTTGCTCGAGTGGGCACCAGTAACATCTCCATTGTAAGACTTGCTGTTACTGTTTTTGGCATATCAAATATGCCACAGGGAGCTTGCCAGGCTCTGCCATGCGGGCGGTATACTCTCAGTAGCTTGCTGGGCTCTCCAAGAGAGATGGAGGAATCGAACCCGGGTTGGCCATGTGAAAGGCAAACGCCTTAGCTGCTGTGCTATGGCTCCAGCCCTTAATACCTAATATAAATGTAGTTTCAATTTGTCCCAAAAATGTCACTGTGACTGTCACTGTCCTCCCATTGTTCATGGATTTTCTCGAGCGGATCCAGTAATGTCTCCATTGTGAGACCTGTTACTGTGTTTGGCATATCGAATACGTCACTGGTAACTTGCCAGACTTTGCCGTTCAGGCGAGATATTTTAGGCAGCTTGCTGGGCTCTCCGAGAGGGTCTGAGGAATTGAACCCGGGTCAGCTAGGTCGGTTGTTTGCAAGGCAAACGCCCTACCTGCTGTGTTATGTAATCTTAATTTATTTCATCTGAATTTAACAGATCAGGACTCTATCTGATGTGTATTAAAATACCGTATATAGAGTGGGAGGCTCTGTTTTGAACCCTATACCCCTGCTATATACACTCAGTTCTTTGCTTTACTTATTACCTCAAAAAGAAAAACTATGCTTCCTTTAGCAGGGTATCTTATAAGAATTCAAGCAACATGGCACGTGTTCTGTCGCTGAGTTCTAGCTCCAGTTTTAGGGGAACATTTAAGAAACAGAACTGAGTCAGCCTATACCAAGAAAAATTCCAGAACTGAAACATGACTGACCATTTCCCCTCATTTTCATTATACAAATCATGACTATGGGTACATATTAAGCATAATAATGAGACATACATCTCATAATGAAACATGTTCTTTATGAAAATGAGTCTATACACTCAACTTCCTCCATATTTCCATCACTGCGTGTTTAGATATCACTCCTTTCCCACCACTGACCCTTTAAAAGTGTTCTCAATAGTCTGTTTAGCAAGCTAGCTAAGATACCTATCCTGTGATTTCTCCTCTATATGCAAGTTTACAAACAGCAAGCATTCTAACTAACTCTTTGACCTCCTGTCCATTTGTATTCTGATAAGAACCAAAGAAGCTTGGGGTTTCTAACATCCTTACTACCTGCCTTGAGGGAAGATGGCTTTAATAAAGATATCTTTTATTTTGCTATAATGCAGTCCCACCTTCCTCTTCCTTCCTTTCTTTCTTCCTTCCTTCCTTCCTTCCTTCCTTCCTTCCTTCCTTCCTTCCTTCCTTCCTTCCTTTTTTGTGTTTGTTTTTGTTTATGGGCCATAGCTGGTGATCTTAAGGACTTATTTCTGGATCTGTGTCTAGAGATCATTCCTGGTGGTACTTCGGAGAATATATGAGATACCAGGAATCAAACCTTTGTGGGCAGCATGCATGACAAGAAACCTATACACTGCACTATCACTCTGACCCCATCCAACCTCCTTTTTTTTTTACACTGTATTACTTCTTGTGACATCTTTTTGCACATGAGTTTATATAATTCATTAATAGTTTAACAAAGTTAACCGAATCTCTAAATTTGTGAATTTTATTTACTTTTTCCTCAAAAATTTTTGAGGAAATGAGAAATTCAAAGAAAACTCAGATACGTAAGCATCTTTAAGGATAGTCATCAAGTATTTAAATATTAGTGGTTTTGCATGTTTCTTTCTACTGCTATAGTCATGACCTATTATTGTCAAAACTATTACATTTCAATTTTGACCCCTCATGAAAAGGGGCATTTGGAAATATATGAAGACATGTTTGACTATCACAACTGGGGGGTAGGGATACTACTGAAATCTTGCATGAAAAGCCAAGTTTGCTACTGAAACAATGCATAGACCAGCTCCCAGGATTATCTAGCTAAAAATGGCAATAGTATTGAGGTTGAGAAATCCTATAAATGTTGTCATGAAGTTTACTGAGTTTTATTTCCACTGAGGGTCAGAAAGACTGTAATATAACAATAGGCCTCTCTCTTGTATTTACAAACTTATTCTTCTTATTTAGACTGGAGCGATAGCACAGCGGTAGGGCATTTGCCTTGCACGCAGCCAACATGGCCGACCCGAGTTCAATTCCTCCGCCCCTCTCGGAGAGCCCGGCAAGCTGTCTCTGGCAAGCTACCCGTGGTGTTTTCAATATGCCAAACACAGTAACAACAAAAGTCTTCAAAGGAGACGTTACTGGGCCTTCTCGAGCAAATCAATGAACAATGGGAGGACAGTGACAGTGATTCTTCTTATTTAGACATTAGTAGAAAAAGATGAAGATCTTAGGCTCATTGAGCTGAGATGTTGTCTTCTGACATACATTAATTGGTTTTTTTTTTGATAATACTTTACAAGAATTGTCTTTATTATCAGCATGTGGGCTATGCCAGCATTCTAACAAAACAAATTAATGTACAATCTAACAGTACTACTGTTCTTAAATACTGAAAACATAATTTTTGATCTAGATTTTAACTCACTATGATTATACTTATATGAAGGATACCTGGTAAACGTCTATTCATTTTAATCAGATATTAACTCAAATACTTAAAACTTCCTCATCACATATTATTATTTTCTCTCTTTTTGGTTGTGCTGGTAATTATATCAAGGGCTTCACATACTTAAGCCGATTACTCTAATGATAAACCACATTCCTGGGTGCCAGTTTTTATTATCTTCCAGGTGACTTTGAATATTCTCTTTATGGAACAAAATAGAATGTGTGAGCCATACTTTAATATACTAGCTATATTTAAAGATCACTTGATCACTTGATCACTTGACATCCTGTTACTCATCAATTTGCTCGAGCGGGCACCAGTAACATCTCCATTCGTCCCTGTCACATGCTAGTGTAGCCCAATGGCGTCTGCTCACTCCAGGAACACGCAGAGCCTCACCGATCATTCAGGGTCTTGACAAAGAAGTCTGACCATCTCGTAGGAGGGCGGCCACGTGATCTTTTGACATCCCATGAAATCCAGTCGGTAATGGCTCTAGACCAGCGGTAGTCTCCAAATTGCATTACGTGTCCAGCCCATCTGATTTTTGATGCCTTGAAAAACGAGACAGCATCCCTGATTTTTTAATCGTAAACGGAGGTCGGAACTCCGGACTTTTTCTCTCACTTGAGTGAAGCATGATACTCGAAGCATAGCTCTTTTGATTCCTCCTTGGGAGACTCAAATAGTGTTCTCATCCTGTTTTCATAGGGCCCAGGTCTCTGAGGCATATGTTAATGCAGGAAGAACAGTGGAGTCAAAGAGATGTGCCTAGAGTCAGAGGTTCTTCATCCTCTTAGCTATATTTAATATAATATTTAATATAAATATTTACAGTAAATATTTAAAGATAAAGTATAAAATTTTACTATCACCCAATTTTTGTTTTTGTCTTTTGGGGGCCACACTTACTTGCTTGGGGTTTACTACTTGCTCTGCTCAAGGATTATACCTGAGAGGGCTTGGGGGCCCATATGCTGCACTGTTGATTGAATCCTGGTCAGATCCTTACAAGACATGTGCCCTATCCACTATACTAAGTCTCTGGCCCTGTACTATCCAGTTCTATAATTTTTTTTCATTATTTAGTATAATGTTGCTTTAAACTAATTTCTATCAACATGAAGGTCCTAAAATGAACATCGTGTGAAAGATAGCTTCTTAACAGTGACAACACAGTGTCAGTCTTTTCCATTTTTGCTTATTTTCTCATTAATTAATTAAATCAAAGTTTTAATTGATTAAATTAATATAATTAATTCGGGGTCATGGTCCTTCCATTGTTCGTAGATTTGATCGAGCAGGCCCAGTAACGTCTTCATCGTAAGACTTGTTGTTACTGTGTTTGGCATATCGAATACATCACAAGTAGCTTGCCAGCCAGGCTTTGCCGTGTGGGCGAGATACTCTAGGTAGCTTGCCGGGCTCTCCAAGAGGGGCAGAGGACTCAAACCCAGTTCAGCCGGCTGGCTGCACCAAGGGAAACGCCCTACTGATTTATAGTACTGATGATGATAGGGTTTCATGCTTACAACATTCTAATACCACATCCTATGCCATACTGTACACTTCTCTCTACTATTGTCTCAGTTCCATCCCCCTTCCCTTCTTCCCTCCCTTACCGCTGCTGTAGTAAACTCAGTCTTCTGAAGCACATCTCAGGTTATGTTGTCTTTGGCCATTTGCTGTTTCCAAACGATATTTCATTATATCCACACCTGAAAGAGATAATTCTGTGTATGGATCTGGAGAATATAATGCTGAGTAAATTTAGTTAGGGATAAGGAGAATACTTTGCATTTTTGCTTGTTTTGGTTTGAGGCAGCTTCACCCATCTGTGCTCAGGGGTTAGACCTAGCTCTACACTCATAGATCACTCCTAGAAGGCCTCACGGGACCATATAGGGTGCAGGGGATTAGACACAAATAGTATATGTGCAAGGCAAATGTCCTACCCCCTACTATCTTCTAAGCCCAAGAATAATTTATTTCTTTTCAAAATCAAATGACCATCAGTAACACTGCCACCTTTAAAATATCTTAGACAGTCTGCACATATTCCTCAATTTGCAGGACTCTAATGGGATTAATAGGGCCAGAGAGAGAGAGCACAGTGGGTAAGGTGCTTGCCTTGCATGGACAGGCCTGTTATAGGCTGAGATATTACCCAAGAAGTCTTGAAATCACTTGTTTTCTGGAATTGAAGGGCCTTTATTAACCTGCAGAGCCTGAAGAGCCAGAGAGCAATGACCTCAACACAATGAACATCCCTGAGGGCAGAAAGCAAAGGTCTTTTATAGGGCAAAAACTCGTTCTGAAATTTCATTAATCAGGCAAGCAAGTTACAGAAGCAAGAAAGTATAGCTGTTAGAGAGGCATTCGCCCAAGCCACAACTCAATAACGGCGTAATTACTGGAACCCTATTCTAAGAACAGATACAGCAAGTTGCCTTCAAGCCTTTGTTCCAAGAACAGGACACGGTAAATTCCTCTTTATGCTTTTCCTGATCTAACATTCCCCAAGATTTTAGCTACAGAATTAAATTCTTGATTCTTATTTGCCACAGTTCCCACAATGTATTTTTCTCTTGCTTTGCTTTGGCAGCACAGAATAAGCATTATCGAAGTAAGCATTTGATACATATAAGAAATATTACCATGCCAAGATACCATGCCACCTTACATCCCAGTTCCCAATATTTAAGTGCCGTGGATTCCAGTTCTATGGCCAGAATTTAGGTCTCTGGGATGCGGAGCCATAATGCGGTGGGTTCACATCTCTGGTGTATCAGCTGGAGTCAGCCTCTGGTGCGGCAGTCTGTGCTGTTCGCTTCAGACGGACACTAAGTCTTCTCTCTGTGTTTGCTGCTTCTTATAAAGTGCACTGCAAGGGAGATGATGCTGCCTTGGTCTGTGGTTCACAATCTGGGAAATGATTCATACTCTGCTACTTTTTCATGGATAGTGATTGCGTAGCCCATTTATTGCTCGAGCGGGCCCAGTAACGTCTCCATGTGGGTAGGGTGTTTGCCTTGCATGCAGCCAACATGGCTGACCTGAGTTCAATTCCTCCGCCCCTCTCAGAGAGTCCGGCAAGCTAGCGAGAGTATCTCGCCCGCATGACAGAGCCTGGCAAGCTACCCGTGACGTATTCGATATGCCAAACACAGCCCATTTATTACTGTCCATTTTTCAAATGACAGCTGCTGGTGGTGAAAAAGCATAGATCTGACTGCAAGATAGGTGTACCCTTCAAGACAAGGTGTGATGAAAACATTTCATCTAAAACATCTGGGCAGGAGTGGGTCAGCTCACCCTCCTCTACTGGTAAGTAGGTGACTGGGTTGAAGTTCGAGATAACTAGAGGGCCTCATCCTCAGCTTCTAAGAGTCAGTAACAGGTAAGGAGCAGTTAGCATTAAACTTGGGACAAGAGTCTGGGACAAGAAACATGAAGATTTTCTCAGGCTTCTGCTGTATGTTGATCAGCCAGCTTCCAGGGGTGACGGGAGCCGGACTGGATGTCTCTCTTCTCTCAATTCTACCAGAGATGGAGAAGGTTGTTGGGCCGTGACTTGTCCAGGCTGCAAGCAAACCTCAAGGAAACCACCATCAAGCAGATCACAGACTACAACTTACCCAATGAGCCTTTGGCTCCCTTTTATGAGCTAGGCTGCTACCATCAGTAAATCAAGTTTCATTTGAATTACCTACAGGGATTATATAAAATCAAGCCTATGAGAGCATAATTGTACAGTCATTTCTATAGATCTGAGATCTAACTTTTACAGAAGGCAAGTTACTGAAATAGTTTCCTTTCCACCTTTACCAGTGATCTATAAACATTCACAGTTTTGACTTAAGTTTACTTCTGATGATGATTGCCAGTCATTTTGCATAAAAACAATAAGAAATAATTTTTTAATCTAGTTTGGTGATTAACTTTAACACAAAATGTTTCTTAAATCACTCAAAACAGCCATATGGCATAATCTCAAAGCAAATTTTTTAAATATAGACCCATCTTTAATAATTTGTTCATTCTGATTAACAATCTAATGTTTTTCAATTATTCTTAATAGTCCAATTCTTATAACCTTAGAAACTTTCACAAAAATTATTTAACCACACATTAATCAGAGACATATGGTTTTAAGAAGCAGTGCAAAATTAAAGATTACAAATATATGAAGCTTGTTTGAAATCAAGAGCATGTTGGTACAAGTTTATGGAGTTATTCTGGCACAGACAATGTGTCAACTTCTTTAATTTCTTCAAACAATCATTTAATGTGATCTAGAATTCCCTCTTGTACCAGGCTTCATTTCACATGCATATTTTCTTAATTTGCTCGAGCGGGCCCAGTAACGTCTCTATTGGAGACTTTGTTGTTACTGTGTTTGGCATATCGAATACTCTCAGTAGCTTGCCGGGCTCTCCGAGAGGGGCAGAGGAATCGAACTCAGGTCGGCCATGTTGGCCGCTTGTAAGGCAAACGCCCTACCGCTGTGTAAGCTCCTTCAAGTTATTCTACCAGTCAGAAAATGATTTCCTTTCCTCATCCTCCATTTAAATTCTAGTTATTTAAATTCTTTCACCAGAAAAACAAAAATTTTTATTCACATCTATTTTTCTTCATATTCCGTACACAGCTCAGACAGTCTTCTACACGGTTTAAGTGTAAACACCAAAACAACCTTTGCAAGTACACAATTTAGGGAAAAGGGACAAAGCTTTAAATTGTTTCCCTTTTTCCTTTCATTAGAGACCAATTTTCCCTTAGGGTAGAAATATTTTGCCAAATATTTTTTCTTTATTTTTCTTTTACCATGAATACATTCGTAATTAGTTTCCCTGATAGTTTCATTTTCTATTCATAAAGCATTTAGAACCTTTAACCTTTTATAAAGCAGTTTCCTAATTTCAAAAACTAGCACAGGTTGGTAATTTTCACCATTCCCAGACTATTCTTTAAAGTTTTATTCTGTCTCACACAGGTTCTGCACAAGATTTACCACAAAATGGTATTCAGTTAAAATGGCCAAGTTGTACTCTGCAATACTTGTTAACTAACCTTTTAAGCCTCTGAATATAAAGCATTCAGTTCCATATAAGTCCAAAAGTTTTAGGCTGCTCACAATTAAAGATCTTATAATATATACTACATTTTTCAAGGATGTTTCCTCCAGATTATGAATTAACCAGAACATATTTTATCTTTAAGGGTTCATCCTTAGAACAGCAGTTCTTAGGAAAATTTCAGAGATATAACAGGATTTAAACACATACATTGCAATGAAATGGCAAGGCTTTCACACTTGTGGATAAAGTTCTGTTACGTTAAGATGTGAAATGTGGTAACAAAGCTGACATCAAATGAACTTACCTTAATTACAGCATACATTTTCATGTAATGTGCAGACATATTAACAAATGAGTCTGAAAAGGCGGACTACAGTTATTTACCACATTTTCCGAAATTTTCCATTATTAGAAACCACTACGTTGAAGTGGCCCTTTGTAGCAGTGGCTAAGTTTTAAAGTAACCTTCCCATCTCACCTTCCTTTTTTAATTCTTCAGTCTGTTATCAGTAGATGGATTTTTAACAGACAGACGATAAATTTTCTGGGGCTGGAAACTTCTTCCAGAAAGAGACAAATGGATCTTCAGTCTTTGAAACTGCCAATCAGTGCAAACATACTTTTGAAAAATGTTTTCCACAATTATTTCAAATATTATTTCAAATCACAAGTTCTCTAGAACAAATATTATAACAATTCCATGCAGAAAAATACTTTCTTTGAATTAATTTTGAATTGATTCTGTACTTTGGTTATTTGTGAAGCAACTTAATTTCTTATAAAAATTGATTAAGTCCTGTAGGATAAAACCCTGTAACTATTTCACAGAGCTCTGATCTCACTTTTGTTTTGGCTCCAGCTCCGTGGCCTTTCCTAAACAGTACAGGTTCTGAAACTCAAAAGAACTTCTTGTTTTAGGGAACTATTCAACTTTTTCCAATAAGAAATTTGGAATGAAAATGTAATGCCCCTTTGTGCTCAATATTTAATTTTGGAATCTTTCAACTTATGATCCAGCATGGTCCAAAAGCACCTGGACCTTTACAATTTCCACACACAGACAGAAAACTTATTACAAACATAAGGGCGACCACCACATATATACATCCACAAACATGCCTGAATGATCAATTTGCTATTTCTCTGACCCTCTATGAATGACAGAGGAACAAAGAGTGAAGAAAGACAGGACATTTTCCAGGGAAAACTGAGCTCTGAAATATCTATTTAGATTATTCTGTATTCCTCCACACTCCTAAGTTTCTTCAGACAAGTCAGAAAAGAGCTCTGTTGGTATTTAGCTGGCAAATCTAAATTATAGTCAACTGATTGTAAATCTATACCGATAGTTGGGTTTTAGTCATACAATAATTAAACATCAATCCCTCCACCAGTGTCAGCTTCCCTCCACCAGTGTTCCCACATTCCATCCCCACACAAACCCCCACTCCACCCCTGCCTATCAACCTGACAGGCACATTAAACATGTTTCAGTTTTTGCTGCTTGATCTCCTGTTTTCAGTTTCTCCAAGTCTATATTTTGGATATATGACTGTATCCATCACCCATGTCATCAATGGTATAACCAGTTAACTGTTATGCTTGTGTAAGTATACTGGTATAAACTTGTTAACCCATTATGCCCCATTCTCTTCTCCCTACCTACCCCTTAATTTCTTTCATTCTGTGCCCATCTCTTCTCTAAACACTGGGTTAAGGGTGATCTAGGCATCCCCCTTTTACTGCAATACATTTCCTCATCCAGTATTCTCTGATCTACAAATAAATGGGATCATCCTGTGCTTGTCTTTCTTCTTCTGGCTTATGTCACACAACATGATATCTTCCAGTTCCAAATATGTTGCATTAATTGCATGATTTCATTGTTTATTGCAGCTGCATGGTATTCCATTGTGTATATATACATCTTCATAAGCCCTTCATCTGTATTTGTATACTCAAATTAACACTCTTTGCAGATGAGATTATAATATACATAGAAGACCCTAAAGAGTCCTTAGAAACACTCCTAGAAAAAATAAGCCAATACAGCAAAATGGCCGGCTACAACTCAATGCACAAAAATCAGTCACACTCTTATAAGTAATAAATGCATCAGAGGATAAAGCAACAAGGAGTATGTCCCACTTAAAAGAGTATCCAAAATCATAAGGTATTCACGAGTCATCTTAACAAAAGACATAGCACATAAATTTTGAAGAGATACTTCATGAAAACTAATATAATTTCAATAATGAAAAGAAAAGAAAAAGCTTTTTTTCAGGCAGATGTTGAACCACTGGAGATTTTTGAGCAAAAGAGTGGTGCTTGTCGGAAGTGTATTTGGCGAATATCCTTTCCCATTATGTAGACTGTCTTTGTATTTTGATCACAGTTTCTTTTGAGGTGCAGAAGCTTCTTAGTTTAAAATAGTCACATTTGTCTATCTCTTTTCATGTGCTTGGCCAGTGGTGTGACATCTTTGAAGATACCATTAGCTTCAATATCATGGAGGGTTTTGCCAACTTTGTCTTCAATGTAACTTATGGATTCTGGTCTGATGTTGAGGTATTTAATCCATTTTGATCTTACTTTTGTACATGGTTTTAGGCAGAGATCGTAGCCCATTTTTTTGCATGCAGCCATCCAGTTTTGCCAGCACAATTTGTTAAAGAGGCTTTCCTTACTCCACTTCATATTTCTTGCTCCTTTATCAAAAATTAGATGAGCATATGTTTGAGAGGATATGTCAGTATATTTAACTCTGTTCCATTGGTCTCCAGCTCTGCTTTTGTTCCAGTATCATGCTATTTTAATTATTACTGCTTGTAGTAGAGTTCGAAGTTAGGGAGGTTGATTCCTCCCATTTTCTTTTTACCAAGAATTGCTTTAGCTATTCGTGGGGGCTTATTGTTCCATATAAATTTCAGGAGTGTTTGCTCCGTTTCTTTGAAGAATGTCATGGTTATAGTTATAGGGATCGCATTGAATTTGTACAATGCTTTGGGAAGTATTGCCATTTTGGCAATGTTAATTCTCCCGATCCATGAGCATGGGATATCTTTCCATTTTCTCGTGTCCTCTTTTATTTCCTGAAGTATCAACCAACAAGGGGTTGATATCAAGGATATACAAAGTACTGGTTGAACTCCACAAGAAGAAAACATCCAACCCCATAAAAAAATTTGGCGGTGAAATGAAAAGAAACTTTCTCAAGAAAGAAATCCGAATGGCAAAAAGGCACATGAGAAAATGCTCTATATCATTAATCATCAGGGAGATTCAGATCAAAACAACAATGAGATATCATCTCACACCACAGAGACTGGCCCACATCCAAAAGAACAAAAGCAACCGGTGCTGGCACGGATGTGGCGAGAAAGGGACCCTCCTTCACTGCTGGTGGGAATGTCGACTGGTTCAGCCCTTTTGGAAAATGGTATGGATGATTCTCAAAAAATAGAAATTGAGCTGCCATTTCACCCAGCAATACCACTCCTGGTAATATATCCCAGAGAGGCAAAAAAAAGTATAGTCGAAGTGACATCTGCACTTGTTTGTTCATTGCAGCACTCTTCACAATAGCCAGTATCTGGGAAAAAACTGAGTGCCCGAGAACAGATGACTGGTTAAAGAAAGTTTAGTACATCTACACAATGGAATATTATTTTGTTGTTATAAAAGATGAAGTCATGAAGTTTACGTACAAGTGGTACTACATGGAAAGTATCATGCTAATCAAAATTAGTCAGAAAGAGAGGGACAGACATAGAAAGTTTGCATTCATCCGGGGAACATAAAGAAACAAAATAGGAGACGAACACCCAAGAATAGCTGAGATAAGTACCAGGAGGTTTATTCCATGGCTTGGAGGCCAGCAACACATGCTAGTGGCAAAGGCAGCTCAGATAGAGTAGGGAGCACCAAATAAATGGTGTTGGGAAGATCCTCTCGGGATGGGAGAAGCATGCTGAATGCAGACTATAGACCAATAATGATTGCCACTCATTGCCTCTTTTGCAAACCACAGCACTCAAAAGGAGAGAGAGAACAAAAGGGAATGCCCTGCCACAGAGGCAGGGTGGGATGGGGGGGTTGGGGGGTGGGAGGGATACTGGGATCCGTGGTGGTGGGAAATGGGCACTGGTGGAGGGATGGGTACTTGAGAATTGTATAATTAAACCTAAGCACAAAAATTTGTAAGTCTATAACTGTACCTCATGGTGTTTCACTAACAAAAATTTTAAAAAGAGTGGTGCTTGTATTTTACAGTATTGATGTGGCTTCTATGTAAGAGCAGATAGTAGCTATTACAAATTGCTTTTCTATTTAGCCACATCAACATAAATTTTGTTTAGGCACAGCCATTTATAATATTATTAATAATTTCTTTCAGGTAGACAATGTTCCAAAACCACATTCACCACCAGAGTTTCAAGGTCCCTCAACCATTATGTCATTATTTGAACTCACATAACCATCGCTCTATCTACCCTTTCATAATATGAGTTCTGTAGACTGAATCTCAAAGTCTGTTACCATTGGCCATTTGATATTCCCATATTATGTTTCTTTATATTTCACTATAAAATACCATTCTGTATTTGTATCTCCACTTCTAACTGATTTCACCCAGTGTGATACTCTCTATTTCCATACATGTTGTGGTGATTTGCAAGATTTAATCTTTTCTTATAGCTGAATATTAGTCAATTGTGTTTACACACCACAGTTTACTTATCCACTCATTTATTCTTGGGCATTTGGGTTATTTCCAAATCTTGGCTATTATAGATAGTGCAACAATGAACATAGAAGTGAAAATACATTTTCAAAATGTCATCTTTGTATTTTGGGGGTAGAACCCAAAAAATAGAATTTGATTATGAAGGAGCCCAAATTATTAATTTTTAAGAGATATCCTGTCTGTTTTACATAGAGGATTTATTATATAGCTTTACCATCAACAGTGGATAAGGATCCCTCTTTTCCCCCACTTTCCCATTGGTATAACCAATTTCTACTTTTTCAATGTGTCACTGTGTGAAGTGATATCACATCGTTGTTGAAATTTTATTTTCCTGTTGACAAATGCTCAAGAACACTGTTTTATATAACTATTGACGATCTGAATATACTCTTTGGAGAAATGTCTCCTTAGCTCTTTTCTCTAGTTTTATGGTGTTGTGTTTTTTGAAATGTAAGAATACTGCTATTTATTCAGCCATTGATTAAGCTGATTGAGTTGTGCATGAACAACACATGAATTTTTTATTCAGAATGTTATTTTTATTTTATTATTATATTTTTATTGAATTACCATGAGAAACAGTTACAAAGCTTTCCTGTTTGTGTTCAATCATACAATGATTGATCACTCATCCTTCCACCAGTGCACATCTTCCACCACCAGTGTCAGCAGTATCCCCTCCCCCCATCCCAACCCTCCCCTGCCTCTGTGGCAGACAATATCCCCTATAATCTCCTTTGTATTGCTTGTTATAAATAGTATAAGATGTTGTGTGCTGCAAGAACTACTGTGTGCTCCTGGAATTCTAAGATTTTACATAATTAGGTTCTGGAGAAATCTCTGTAGCGAGCTGCTTGGTTTGGAGATTCTTTTTTGTGTTTCTGGATCATGGCCATTAAGGAGTTTAAGTAGCAGCTGGAGGCAGTTTGTACGCATTACCTCCAGTGTCCCACAGAAATGAGTGGATGAGATGGACAGGCCCATCCCCTATCCCGTAAGGCCGGCAGTTTGCCATCACTGAACCTGCGTACCTGCACTTCTCATTGGGTTCTGGAAGGTGACTGCTGCCTGGGCTTTTTGGGGGCAGGTGAAACGCCTGTCCCTGTCTGAAGCAGCCCACTGAAGTGTGTGTCTATGGATCATGGCCAGTTAGGAACTTAAGTAGCAGCTGGAGGCAGTTTGTGGGCGTGATCTCTAGGGTCCCATGAGGTCGGGGAAGCAGGGAAGGGGGGCTTGAGGAATGAAAAGGGCTGGCTCCTTTGAGGCCCGTAGTTTGTTGGCACTGAACCCATGTACTTGCACTTCTCATTGGGTTCTGGAAGTTGATGTCCACCGAGGTTTTTACAGGGCTGGTGGAGGGACAATGCCTACCCCATCTGAGGAACTTCAGTGAAGCTGGCCTGGATTAAAGTTTGGAAGCATCTCTGCAGCAAGGTGCTCAGTTCAGAGATTCTTTTGTGTGTTGCTGGATCATGGTCCTTGTTTCCACCTTTCCCAGGGAAATAAACTATTGGCATATACCCTGCAGGGCTTACCTGCTAGCCCGTAGCACACTGTGCCACCGGCCCTCGCTGAGGATTTTTATCTCTTGAGATTTATGGTTCCCGGAAATAAGGCCAATAAATGAGCTCGTATAGCTGAGTTTAAAGTGGTCGGTGGGTATGGCTCCCACATACCTAAGTTTTGACTGTTTAATTTCTTGATAAAATTAACCCCAAGTTGTTGGGGCCCAGCCAAAAGCACAGTGACAATTTTGTGGTATCAGGAAGCCTGAAGATAAATTAACCAGAACAAATTTTGTCTTTAAGAGTTCATCCTTAAAAGTATCATGTTAAGCGAAATGAGTTAGAAAGAGAGGGATAGACATAGAAAGATTGCATTCATCTGGGGAACATAAAATAACAAAATAGGAGACTAACACCCAAGAGTGGCCGAGATTAGTACCAGGAATTTTGCTCCATGGCTTGGAGGCCAGCCACACATGCTAGGGGAAAAGGGAGCTCAGATAGAGAAGGGAGCACCAAATAAAGGGTGTTGGGAGGATCCTCCTCCCAGGATGGGAGAAGCAGGCTGAAAGTATACTATAGATCAAACATAATTGCCACTCAATGCCTCTTTTGCAAACCACAATACTCAAAAGGAGAGAGAGAACAAAAGGGAATGCCCTGCCACAGAGGCAGGGTGGGGTGGGGAGATGGGGGGAGGGATACTGGGACCCGTGGTGGTGGAAAATGGGCACTGGTGGAGGGATGGGTATTTGATATTGTATAATTTAAATCCAAGCACAAAAATTTGTAAGTCTACAACTGTACCTCATGGTGTTTCACTATTAAAAATTTTAAAAAAGAGTTCATCCTTAGAACAACAGTTCTTAGGAAAACTTCAGAGATATTACAGAGTTTGAACACATACATTACCATGAAATGGCAAGGCTTTCAAACTTGTGGATAAAGTTCTCGTAAGGTCAAGATGTGAATTGTGGTAACAAAGCTGATATTAAATGAAGTTACCTTGATTACAGTATACTTTTTCATGTATTATGCAGACATATTAACAAGAATCTGAAAAGACAGACTACAGTTATTTACCACATTTTTCTTCAATTTTCCATTTTTAGATATCACTAAGATGAAGTGCTCTTTGTAGCAGCGGCTAAGTTTTACACCTCACCTCCCTTTTTAAAATTCTTCAGTCTGTTATCAGTAGCTGACTTTTTATTTATTTATTTATTTATTTATTTTTGCGTGTAGCTGGCCAGTTTTAGCAAAATCACTGTTGAAGAGGCTTTCCTTGCTCTACTTCATATTTTTGCTCCTTTATCAAACATTAACTGATCATATACCTAGCAGACTATTTCAAAATAGTCAAGTCTATTACAATTATCTGAGGGTCTGTCTGTATTACAATACCATGCTGTTTTAATTATTGCCCCCTGTAGTACAACTTGAAGTTTGGGAAGGTGATGCCCTGAAGACTGCTTATGCACTCACTCCCCAGGTACAGGATGATCTGCTGGCGGCACCATAGACCCCGGTGTTGTGTTTTTATATTAAGCTTCAACTGCTTTTTATATCTCAAAAATTAGTCCTTTGTCAGCTGTGTGGTGTATGATTATTTTCTCTCAGTCTGAAGAATTTCTTCTTATGTTAGACATAATTACTTTTTAGTAAAAAGTCTAACAGAATCTTCATAATTTGATGTGATCCAAATTGTTTATTTTTATTCTGTTTGATTGTCCAATGACAAACAGAGTCATGATGAAATTTCTAGAGTCATGTCCAGTTCTGTTTCCTTGATGTAGTTTATGGGTGTGGATCAACTACTGAGATCTTTAATCTATTTTGAATTATCTTTTGTGTATGGTGTGAGATAAGGATTCAAACTCATTTTTGTTTTATTTTTTTGCATGTAGCTACCCAGTTTTCCCAGCACCATTTTTGAAGAGGTTTTTCTTACTCCACTTTATACTTCTAGATTTTGTTGTTGAAAAAAATATCATACACAATGAAAAAACATGTCCTATATTAGAATAAATAGATAAAATACTTCTAAAATTCATATGGAACAACAACCCCTCCCACTCACCTACCCCTGGATAGCTAAAGAAGTCCTTGTGAAAAAGATGATGGGAGGAATCACCTTCCCCAACTTGAAATTGTACTACAAGAGGTAATAATTAAAACAGCATGGTATTGGAATATTGATAGACCCTAAGATAATTGTAATAGACTTGACTATCCTGAGATAGCCTGCCATGTATATGACAAGTTAATCTTTGATAAAGGAGCAAAAAATTAAGTGAAGCAAGGAAAGTCTCTTCAATAGTGATTCTGCTGAAATTGGTCAGCTAAATGCAAAAATAAATAAAGAAACTCAAACCTTATTCTAAAGTCATGCATAACAATCATTTCAAAATGGCTTAAAGACTTCAGTATCAGACCTGAGTACATAAGATATATAGAGGAAAACACAGGCAGAACTGTCTAGGACATTGAATCTAAAGGCATCTTCAAGGATTAAATACCACTGAGCAAGCAAGTGGAAGCAAAACTAAACAAACGTGACTACATTAAACTCAGACATTTCTGCACTTCAAAAGAAATGATGGCCAGAATGCAGAAGCAGCACAGAGACAAGGAAAATTATTTCAACAACCATCTGATAAGAAGCTAACATTCAAGATATATGAGGTATTGATAGAACTTTATAAGAAAAGAAACAACCCAATCGAACACAGGGAGAAGAGATGAACAGAAAGTTCCTCAATGAAGAAATACAACCCAAGTGCCCAAGATAAGATGAGTGGATAAAGAAACTATGTTTATCTACCCTAAGGAACACTACACAGCTGTTAAGAAAAATTAAATCATGATATTTGCTTCTACATGGATGGATATGTTTCATGCAAACCGAAGTAAGCCATAAAGTGACACATGTAGAATGAATACACTCTTTGAGATATAAAATTTGTATATCAATAATACCCAAAGACAGTAGAAACAAGGACTAGGAGGACTGGTCCATGATAGGAAACATGCCACAAAGTGGGAGGGGGAGTGCAGTTAGGACAGAGAAGTGAGCACTATGACAATGATAGTTGGAAATTAGCACTCTGGACAAAAAAGTGCTGAAAGGAGGTAAAATGATAGCATGATACCCTTTCCGTACCAGTATGACAAACCACATGATTGTAAGTAAAAAAAGAGAGATGATGAGAAGCATAAAAGTGCCATAGAGGCAGGCTGTGCATTGGTGAAGGAATGGTTTTGGAAAATCGTATGATTTAAACTCAATCATGAATTACCATAATTTTGTATAAAGTATGTTTCTTATAAATTTATTTTGCTTTATAAAAACCATTTATTACTGGGTTGAAGTGATAATGCAGGGATTAAGGTGATTTCTTTGCATTTGGCTGACCCAGATGCAATCCTTGGCATCCCATGGGCTTGAATTGCACCTCAAGCTCTGTCAGGGGCAATTCTGAGTACAGATCCAAGAGTAACCCCTGAGCATCATGGGATGAAGCCCCCAAACTAAAAACCAAACAAATAAAAATTGTATACTTCTTGCAATGCTGGTGACAGGGCTTGAAAATTATTCAGTTTTCCTTCTTCATGACACCTGGATTTCTCAGAATCCAAAGAGGAAAACGTAACCTCTTATTTGGTAATTTTGGTAATATGTTTATTTAGCATGCCAGAGATGATTAAGATAATTTATAATGACTCACAAAGCTGTTACCTTTGAAAGTTCGGTAATTAAAAAAGTCATTCCAAGTCTTTCATGTGTTTGAACATTAAGTGATTCAAATTGTTTTTCAAATTTGTACATAACAGCATAAATCTGCAAATGACAATATGGTAAGAAGAACAACTTATTCTGTTTATAAGCCACACTTGGCTGTGCTCAGATCTTATACCTGCTCTACATTCAGGAATCCCTCCTGGGTGTGCTCAGGGGATCATATGGGATGCCAAAACTCTAATGCAGTTTGGATGTGTGCAAGGCAAACACCCTACCATCTTTACTATCACTCTGGCCCCAAGAGTAACTTAACCTGATAAAGTGTATGAATATCAATTAATTCTTTTTTTCACCTTTTTCAAGTTTCATACTCCTCAGTGTATCATCTGTAGACCTAACTACTTAGTTATTAACTGAAAACATCAACAAGATAAAATATTCTATTAATATTAGCAACCTCAAAACTTAGTTTCTTAACTACAGTAATTACAGGTAAGCCTGTGAAATTTGTCTAACTTTGTGTAAAATACACCATACATTTCAGATTATTTTATAGGGGCCTCACATGTCCACAAAAGTCATCACACAGGTGATACACACATACTTCTGGAGGACGAATAAAAAAAATTCAGAACAAGAGCTAAATTAATTAAATTGGCACTGCCAAGCAGTGAGGAAGGTTGTGTGCGAGGAACGAAGAGTTGGAATAGAAATGATGCAGTGACAGCAATGGAGGTTATTTGTCTCGTGAGTAGTTGTGAAGGTGTAGTGCACCAGAACCATAAATTTTAGCAGTATTGCAGCTATGTTATCTCAAATCCAATAAAATAAAGAGAAAAATAAATACGAAGGGATTTTTATAAACATAATTGTCACTCAACATAGTAAGATACCTGAAAAATACCTAATAGTTAGGACATAAGGACAATAATGTTGGGTAATTTTTGAATGAAATAAATGTTTTCAATTTAAAATGGGATATAAGATTATTAAGATGTAGCTGTAAATTTCATGGTAAGCTCAAAATGAAAATACTTAAAACAAGTTAACAAGAAGTAATGGGCATTGATCAGTAAACAAGAGATAGCTATCAAAGCAAAAGGAAGAGAGTAAGCACAAAATCACATAGATATACTGCAGTAAACTCCTTAATACACATAACAAATGGCAATGAATTTATAAGGATAATTTGACTATAATTTCAATAATTTCATGTCAGTAACATGAACTCACGAATCAAAATACACAGAATAACATGATTGATCAGGTAAAAAAAAAAACAAACATTCTGCTGTTTATGAGATCCCTGCCTGAACTTCAGTGATAGATATAAACTGAAAGAAAAAGGCTGGAATAGAAGATAAGAAAACTCAGAGATTAAATATGCATAATCAGTATAGGTTCAGTTCATCAAGAAGACTCATAAACTGTAACACTGTAGCACTATCCTCCCATTGTTCCTCGATTTTCGCGAGCGAGCACCATTGCGAGACTTGTTGTTACTGTGGGCACCAGTAACGTCTCCATTGTGAGACTTGTTGTTACTGTTCTTGGCATATTGAATATGTCACGGGTAGCTTGCCAGGTTTTGCCATGCAGGTGGAACATTCTTGGTAGCTTGCCGGGCTCTCTGAGAGGGGCGGAGGAATCAAATCCGGTCGTCCGTGTGTAAGGCAAATGTCCTACCTGCTATGCTATCACTCTGGCCCATTACTCATAAAAATAAGCATCAAACCAAGAAGTGTCAAAATATATAAAGTCATTATAACAGACCTGAAGATATCAAAAGCAACACTAACACAAGTTAGAGACTTTAACATTACCAATATAAAGATCAATCAGGAGTAAAAACAAAGGAATACCATTCTTATACAAGTAAATCTTCATCCAGATGGTATTATAGACATTTACACAGTTCTCCACTCCACCCCAAAATCTGAATATACAATTTTCTCAATTAGATGTGGAACATTCTGAAGTAAAAACCACTTGTTGGTATACAACAAATATAAAACCATGTAAACTAAAATCTGAGTTAAACTAAGAATTCAAAGAAAAATGTTCTTCAAAAAAATCCTTGCAGTATGTGAGAATGAAGCTAAAAACAATGAGAATACAGGAGATTCAGTAAAAGCACTACCAAAAGGAAAGTTTATAGTAGTACAGGATAATAGCAGAAAAAAAAATCTCAAATAGACAATCTTTCACCTAAAGTAATTAGAAAAAATAAAGGAAACAATTAAAAGCCAGGAATTTAAAAATAGAGCAAAAATGAATCAAATAGTTGATCTATCAAGACATCTATAGAGCAGGGTTGAAGTTTCTACCTATTTTTTTTTTTTGCTTTTTTGGGTCACACCTGGCATTGCACAGGGGTTACTCCTGGCTCATGCACTCAGAAATTATTCCTGGCGGTGCTTGGGGGACGATATGGGATGCTGGGAATCAAACCCGGGTTGGCCACGTGCAAGGCAAATGCCCTACCCGCTGTGCTATCACTCCAGCCCCCCCGAAGTCACTACCTATAATTGTGTCGCTATCAGAGGTCAATTTCTGAGTCAGAGACAACAGATGCTCAAGATCGCACACTCAGCGTGGCCAAGACAAAGCCACCCACACAGTCCATAGATTCGGAGTCTTATGACAAAGTTCACTAGGAAAAGCAATGGTTAAATAGAGGCTGAGAGAATGTCCCTTTCTGCACTAATGAGCAGATGGTGAAGGGAAGGTAGGATATTGTTATGACTAGGAAGAAGCCGCTGGAGGACTGTCCTTGATACCCTAAGGCAGCGACAAGGCTGAAGTTTTGCTGATACACAAAGATGTCTGTTTCCCCCAGCAACCAAGGCCAGTTAATCTATGTTATTCTTAGAAACGTCAGGTTTCCCTGGCAACAGCCCAGTTCTAGGAGAGGTCAGGACACTGGGCATTTTCTGCAGACCCTGAGACCAAGAGTGGTCAAGGGGTGTTACCACAGAGAACTCCCAACAGGTACACATAACAAAAATGTACACACACATCCTAAAGAGTGAAAAGGTAGAATTTCTTTCAAAATAAATACCAAGGAAAAGTGTGGTACTATAATTTTATTAAGTTTTGTTCTAGAGTCTTACCAAGGCGAAAAAAGTAAAAAGTATACCAATTACATGTGAATTCATTAACGCATCATTACTTTCAGATAATATAAATATTTACATAAAAATGAAATGACACAGAATTTTTATCACAGTAATTCCATTCCTAAATAAAATATTTCTAGTCTTCAACAGTAAATTCGTTTTAACAATAAGGTATCGTCTTACATCAGTTAGAATGGCAGATACCAAAATCAATGGAAACAATCAGTGTTGGTAGGATGTGGTAGAAAAGAACCCTAATTAACTATTCATGGGAATTTTTTCTTGTTTAGTGTATATGAAAGCTTTTTTACTTTTATTTTTTCTTTGTATTTTTTTATTTATATTTTTATTAATGAAACATCATGAGGTACAGTTGTAGACTTACAAATTTTTGTGCTTTGGTTTCGATTATACAATGATCAAATACCCATCCCTCCACCAGTGCCCATTCTCCACCACCACTGATCCCAGTATCCCTCCCCGCCCACTGCCCCCCATCCCACCCTACCTCTGTGGCAGGGTATTCCCTTTTGTTCTCTTTCTCCTTTTGGATGCTGTGGCCTGCAAAAGAAGCATTGAGTGGCAATCATGTTCGGTCTATAGTCTACTTTCAGCATGCATCTCCATCCTGGGAGGATCCTCCCTATACCCTTTATTTGGTGCTCCCTTCTTTATCTGAGCTGCCTTTACCCCCAGCATGTGCGGCTGGCCTCCACGCCATGGAGTGAGCCTCCTGGTACTTATCTCGGCTATTCTTGGGTGTCAGTCTCCTATTTTGTTACCTCATGTTCCCCAGATGAATGCAATCTTTCTATGTCTGTCCCTCTCTTTCTGACTCATTTCGCTTAGCATGATACTTTCCATGTAGTTCCACTTGTATGTAAATTTCATGACTTAAGAAAGCTTTTTTTTTTAAAATAAGAATAAAACTCCTTTATGATCTGGCAACTCCACTTCTTGGCATCTGACATCCCAAAAATAATATATTTGAAAAGCATGTATATATGTTTGCCTCTGTTCATTGCAGCACTTAGTATAATAGCCAGAAATGGACATAACCCAAATATACAATGACAGATGAGTGGACAAAGAATCAGTGGGATTTGAACATAATGTGATAAAATATAAATATAAGACAATTTTTTTAAATTCACTGTCATAGGTTGTGAAATGACATCAATCTGACAGAAAAGGACAAATACTAGATGATCTCACTAATCTGAGGTATATAGAGAAATAGACAGTAGAGCAATAGACAATTAGATAGTGTCAATAGATACTGTCAATAGACAATATCAGATTATTACATAACTTTAGCCTTGGATTAGAAAATAGATTACCTAAAAGATTGGGTAAGGAAAGGAAGAAGTGGACCAGAAATAACATAAGAGCAGTGATGGAGGGTATTGAAAGTCTTGAGCACTTTGGGGTGTACTAAGGTGGAATAACTGTGTACATCAAAACTAAAAATTGTAAACAATGTTATAATCATGATAAACCCCTATAAACTATAATTTTAAAGAGAATGAGCTTGTTAGTAATATTTTAATGACAGAAATAGAAAATACAATGTTTCTCACTAACATAACAGCTAAGCAATTTTTGTAATATTTCTACAAAATGAAAATGAAAATTACTTGACTCCAAGCTCAAATTTAATTAAAAAGGGTAACATTATACCACACATAAAACTAAAAAATATGCAAGATACAATGTGCTAAGACTGCCACATGTGGTAAGATATAATGCATTAAATACATGAAGTATTTTAAACATGAACTTCTAGACAATAGCTCCCTTTGGCCAAGAGGAAGGGAGATGAATTAGAAATGTCTTATTGTTTAATACCATATTTAGTTAACTGGTATTTCATTCTTTTACATAATTTTTGTGGAGTGTTTGGGTAGGTTCAAAATTCTACATACTTTGTTAAAGCAAGTACAATATTACTTGTTATATATTATAATTCCAGATAAGATTGAATTCAGAAAAAAATAAGTAGATCTACTGTTTATAGGGTGAGAAAACTGTCCAAGCAGTTCCCAGATTTTATTATATTCACAGAGTGGTAAAATATAAAACTTATATTAAAACTTATATTAAAGCTAAAATGTATGATTCTCAGAATAAAGGACAATTTTTAAAAACTGAATGCATTTAACTTTATAACATACTGTCTTTTTTTGCATATTTCCGTTCTCTTGTTATTTTTTCCTGGGCACAGAGACAGAACAGGAGTAAGAAAGCACCTGAATTACACTAATTCACTATTAAATTGAGCTATGAACCACAGTTTATATTACTGTGGAATATTTTAGTTGAATATGAATACCTGGAGTATTTTGGGAAGGGGTTTGGTCATGTTCAGGGTCTATTCCTGGGTCTGTGCACCATAGACCATGCTTAAGAAGCTAAGAGTTAGGAGATCGTTAGATGACAGAAACGTTCTGGAAATGAAGCACAAATTTTCCACAAATTTTGTTATGTAATATTAAATGATAACTGGGCCTCTAAGTAATCTACTCTCTTCATGAAATGCCATATATGTGCAACTCCTTGAGAGTTCGTGTTTTAGCTTTGGTTTTATTTTGGCCACTCAGCAAACAATGTTATCAAAATTCTCAGTATGGCTCACATAACTTAATCTTCTCACTAATGTATTTTTATGTTTTGGATTTACAAAGTAATGAAGGCAAAAAATCTTTAACATCTACTTTCAAGCTATTGCCCATAATTTTTCATTTTGCTGGTCTCATTCAGTGGGAATATACCAAACTTCTATTTTCTATAATGTGAACTTCGGGAAAAAAGTAAGAATTACAGCAATATGGAAATCCTGTGATGGTGTTTTGTCTTGGTAAAGCAATTTCATCTTTCTCCAATTCAGGGCCTTAGCCAGCCTGGAAATCAAACTTCACTGCTGAGGTAACAATACAGGTGTAGCTTGGATTTTTACAGTTTTAGTTAAATATATTGAGTTTCATCATATACCATTTCAAGTTGTTAGAAAAATATTCAATTTAGTTTGGAAGTTGGTATCAGTCACCTTCATTCAAAAAAAGTACAATTCCACAAAAACTATTTGCCTTTTACTCTATTCAAAACTGTACCTCAGCTCTAAACCTGCAGCAAACTCCTGCCATCATCACATTTCCACACTAGTCACCCTCCCTTTTAAGGTGGATAACAACAACAACAACAAAAAACACTAAAATACATGTAAGAATAGCTTTTAAGAGAGGATTTGCACTCAAGAATCTTCTTAAATTAGTCCGGCTATTTCTCTGATCCTAGCTTAAGTGTGTATGGTAGGGCAGAGGCTGCCAGCAGAAAAACACAAGAACCTAAACAAAAGCTGCCCAGTGCCTGCTAATTGGTTACAATGCCCTGGTCCCTACACTAGAACTAAAAGCGGTGTGCTAGGGCCCATTTCCCCTTTCCATAAACTCTAGCAGCAGCTTTGCAGAACGCAGAGAATATGTTACATATTGTCAAATGTGGAATGGTCGCACATTTCTTGGCAGGCAACAGACCGAGGCAGTGACAGGGGAACAGAATATACTGTCTATCTCAGTACTAAATTGCTGCGCATCAAAATCCTAGTTTGACAATCCCACTTCCTGTTTCTGAGCTAGCAGGTCAGGGGTGGAGCCTCTCAGAGCAAGCTGGAGCATCGCTAAAATGGCTGCTGGCATGAGCTGAGGTAGTTAACGTTGGTTGTAGTTGCTTGCGGGCCTGGGGGGCTGTAGGGTCAAAGGTTACTCCTACTCCCTGTGTATTCGGTATACTCCAGTCTAATCCCTTGCCTAATGGTTTTTGTAACTCAAATAACCTTCCAGTTCTTTCTTTTGCTCTACTAGGCCCTTCTTTATCTGCTTCAAGGCTTCCCTTGGATTTCACAGGGTCCTTGACTCCTCACTTCCGTTCTCAGAGCTAAAGTCTTTCGGATGAAGGAAAAAAGGTATAGCGATTTTAAAGTACTCTTAAAAACAGTATTTAATAACACGAGATAAGGATCAAAGGGATTTGTGGGGTTGGTAAATTCTGGTTGAAATTCAGCTGGAAGTTTTAAAAAGGATCATGATTCTTAAAATATTGAGGCTGAAAAGGGCAGACCAAAACAAGGCAGCTTTGATTTAAAATGTTAAAAGTGTTGCAAAGTATTTGTTTGGACTAATCAGGTTGCTACTATTTTTTACAGTAGAATGTGTGAAATAAGAAAATCAATGCAAAATCTCTCCAAACTGTAACAGAGGAGACAATCAAAATACTGAATAGTGGTTCATGTTTTACATGTAATTTATTTAAATGATCAAATCCCTGACTCCGTGCTCAGAGATTACTCCTGGTGGTACTCAGGAGATCGTAAGGGATACCTGGGATCAAACCAGGGTTAGCAGCATGCTAGACAAGCGTCCTGTGCCTTGTACTATAGCTCTGAGCCCTAAAAGCTTCCATTGTATTAGGGGTGATCTGTAGGCTTAAAATTTTCTAATTGTAAAAGTTGCTAGAGGGGTTGAAAAAAATTTAAATTTGAATATAAAATTAAATACAAATTTCTGGAAAAGTGCAATCTAGAAATTGCTTCCATATGTTTAAAAGATTAATAATTCTATTATCAATCTGTGTGAATGCTCCGTTTGCTTTATAGGACAAATATTGTCCCATTGTTTTCCATTCCAGATAAATAATTGTGTCTTATTGTTGGAGACTTCTTGTTTTTTCTATAAAAGTAAACTATTTTAAAAGCTTTTCCTAGATAACGAATATGTATTAATACAGTTGTCATAAATTTGTATATAGACAGGACAATCTAAAATTTAAGGAAATATACATTTTATACAAAGATTGTTTTAATTTATGTCAGTAAGCTATACTCTAAACATGAATAGGGCATTTTAAAAGGTTTTATTTATTTTTGCATGTTGTGGAATTTTTCAAGAAATGGATCTAAGGTTGGAGCAGTTTTATAATGAAATTATGATCTGAAGATGTTTGTTTAGTTTGGATATTTATTAATGTCAATCTTAAATTAAAACCCAATATATAACCTAAATCTTTCATCTACTAGCTGCCTAAAAATTATAAAATTGGTTTTGTTTTTATGAGTTTTGAATTAATTTGGACTCCCAAAATTGCTGTCATTTTTATTGGATATATTATTTCTTTTATTTTTTAACTTTTAGAGATTTCCTTTATTTATTTATTTATTTATTTATTTATCTATTTTGCTTTTTGGGTCACACCTGGCGATGCTCAGCAGTTACTCTTGGTTCTGCACTCAGGAATCACTCCAGGCAGTGCTCAGGGGACCATATAGGATGCTGGGAATCAAACCCAGGTCAGCCGTGTACAAGACAAACGCCCTGCCCGCTGTGCTATCGCTCCAGCCCCCATTTCTTAAAATTAAATTTGGATACTTTTGTTTTATGTGCAGTGTTAGAACTATTTAAAACATGTTGAAATTTAATAACTGCTGAAGTTAAAAGAAAAATATTGAAATATACAAAAAACATATTATAAGACTGAGGAGAGAGCTCAAAGGGCTTGTGTACCATGTATAGGACTCGAGGAGAGAGCTGAAAGGGCTAATGGTTATGTTTTGCATTTTGGAGTCCTTGGTTCAAAAACTGACATGACATAATTCTCTGAGCATCTCTGGGTGTAATCTCTGAGTACCGCAAGAGGAATCCCTGAGCACTGTTCTAGGAATATCCTCTGAGCATTACCTTATTGACTCAAAAACATCATATTACAAAAATAGAAATAAAAGATATGCCAAATATTATTTTATCAAGTATTTGAGTAACTATAAAATATCAGTAGAAGTGGACAGAGTAAATGAAAGTAATCCAGCAAACACCAGGTTAAGTGCTTTAAATTTAAATCCATGCCTCTTAAAATTTCATGTATAGTAGGACCCCTTTTCTAATCAGATCTTGCTTTCCACTTTAGAGGTAACCTCTAAAAATCTATGTCTGAATTATATCTTTCCAGTTTTCTTTATAGTTTTACTAAAGAATTTGCACTGCTAAACAATACTAATGTTTATTTTTGAAATTTCTATAATTTAAATCAAACTGCTTTTCTTCTTATTTGACTTGCTTTTGATTGAGTTGCTTTTTCAACTCATTACAGTATTCCTTATCTGTGTTGTTGCATGTAACCATAGATAATTTATTTTCCTTGCTGTAAAATGAAATATATCAATAAAGACCAGTAACTTATTTTAATGCCCAAAATATGATAGGAAGGAATCTGGATCTGTTATTTTTAATCACAGTTACGATTAAGGCTTAGCCTCTAAAGTCAGATGTAATCTTTAAACATATTATTAACCATGCATAATTATTCATAGCAACGAATAAATATTCATAACAATGAACAATTATGCCTTGCGCATATTAGCCATAATGATTCTTTTTATTTTCGCTTTTTGGGTCACACCATTGATGCACAGGGGTCACTCCTGGCTCTGCACTCAGGAATTACCTCTGGCGGTGCTCAGGGGACCATACTGGATGCTGGAAATTGAACTCGGGTCGGCCGCATGCAAGGCAAATGCCCTACCAGCTGTGCTATTGCTCCAGCCCTGCCATAATTATTCTTACCTATTACAGTTAATCATATATGTGTGTGGCTTTGTGTGTATATTTTTGTTAGTTATCTTTGATCTTGACTTGTTTTCTTCCACCCTACCAAATGTAAACCCTAAGTCTTACCCTTTCTCACTCATTATAAGTAGCTCCCAATCTCATCTTTCACCCTTAGAATAAGTTTATAATGATAATTATAATGATAGATAAAGGAATTCTCAATTTAGTCTTTTGGACTATAAATTTGAACGTATAGCTTCAGCAAATCAGCCACACAGAGATAAATTCTAATGTGGTAATTTCAGCTGTGATTACTTAGAAATATTTATTTTAATAGGTCTATGAATTTTCACTGAGATAATTGAGATGTAAAGAACCAATACAAAACCTTAAGATTACAAAATCATTATTACTATTTTAAAATTTGGCATGAGTACGGAGATAAACTACAATTTCCCCAGGAAATTTAGTTATTTTATTGCTATGATGGGGCTGGAGCGATAGCACAGCGGGTAAAGGCAGTTCCCTTGCACGCAGCCAACATGGCTGACCCGAGTTCGATTCCTCCACCCCTCTTGGAGGGCCTGGCAAGCTATGAGAGTATCTCGCCCACAGGGCAAAGCCTGGCAAGCTTCCCATGATGCTTTCGATATGCCAAACACAGTAACAAATCTCACAATGTTACTGGGCCTGCTCGAGCAAAATTGATGAACAATGGGAGGACAGTGACATTGCTATGATTATTATTATTTGGGCTTTGAACTGTACCTTGTGGTATCCAAGGGCTACTTACTGCTCAGTGCTTGAAGGTTGCCTGTGATTGCTATGATTATTATTATTTGGGCTTTGAACTGTACCTTGTGGTATCCAAGGGCTACTTACTGCTCAGTGCTTGAAGGTTGCCTGTGGTGTTGAAAATGGGACCTGGACCTCCCATATGCACTTTGAGCTATCTCTGTGGTTGTTTTCATGTTTAATCATCCTTAGTTATTCAAATATTTGCAGTTAAGTATGTTACAAGGAAAAAAATTTTCTTATTAAGGTTATAACCGTTTATAAAAACAATTGCAGTTGAAATCTAAATTAAGTTTTAATTTGACTTCATTGCTTTTGTGACAACATGTAAATTTTTTTACCTTTTGATGGGGGAGTGGATGCTCAGGTCTTTTTTTAAATTTTATTAGTGAAACACCATGAGGTACAGTTGTAGGCTTACAAATTTTTGTGCTTGGGTTTCAGTTATACAATGCTCAAGTACCCATCCCTCCACCAGTGCCCATTTTCCACCACCACGGGTCCCAGTATTCCTCCCACCCCCCATCTCCCCACCCCACCCTGCCTCTGTGGCGGGGCATTCCCTTTTGTTCTTTCTCTCCTTTTGGGTGCTGGGTCAAATGGGAGCTCAATTTCTAATTTTTTGAGAATCGTCCCTACTTTTTTCCAGAAGGGTTGAACCATTCAGCATTACCACCAGCAGTGAAGGAGAGTCCCTTTCTTGCCACATCCGCGCCAAGATGCTCAGGTCTTATTCCTGACTCTGTGCTCAGTGATAACCCATAGTGGTGCTTAGGGAGTGGTATGTAGTGCCAGGAATTGAACTGGGATTGACTGCATGCAAGGCAAGCTCCTTTACTCCTATACTATCTCTCCAGACCCACACAATTTTGTAATATAGCAGATTATTTAAAATTGATTAATATTTTAAATTGTGTTAAAAATGTATTGCTGTAGAAAGAAATGACTATATCAGAAAGGAAAATAACAGTATGAAAATATAATATTTTCAATGTGTTATTTTAATAGTAATAAGGGCTTAGTCTCATCTCTAACTGTTTGATAGAAAAACTTTGATGTGGGACCCAGTGTTTTGCTTATTTTTTCCTGTTTACATAATATAAGTAAATATCCTAATATACAGTAAAATAGATCCTATATTACCTTGAATAAGCCCAATCTGGATGTAACTGAAAACTGCATGATTTATAAAATGTTTAATTTAATATATCCAATTTAATACTGAAAACAAACTTCTGAAGCAAATTTGACTGGTTTTGAAGAGAAGAAGAGAACAGGAAGTAATGGGTGAAGAGGCATCAGTTATACTGGTGATGGCATATTTTAAAAATTTCAATGATTAAGTGAAATTATACTTTATTATTTATTATTGTTGTTGATGATGCATATGTGTCTCACTTGGTATGAGTTCAAATTAGTTTTTAGTTATGTAATTTATAATTTGATAAAAATGTAAATATCCACAGAAATTATTTTTAAATATCATCATCACTATCTTTATTATTTTACCAACCATAAACTGCCTGAAGAAAATGTTTAAGAAAAGATAAAACAAAATTTAAGATTTTTATAAGAAGTATTAATGAAGGCTAGGTAAAACATATCAAACAAAAATATCTGTCCTAACAGACTCTAATTCTGGGGTCCAAGAGATAGACTAGGTATAAAGCACTTGCCTTGCATGAGTGTTGCCAATCCAGTTTCTGTGCTGTCACTGTATATGGTCCCCTGAGTACCACTAGAATTGAACCATAAGCACCGGCCAAGAGTAAGCTCTGAGCAAAGTGTGGTGCAGTCCAAACACCCTATTCCCCTGCCAACAAAAAAGACTGCAATTGTGTATTACTGTACCACTCATACACTGACTTCAGAACTCATAAACTTGTTTCCCAAATTTTTTTACTTACTCCTACTTTTAATTAATGTGGCTACCCAGTTTTTCCACATTATTTGTTGAAGAGGTTTACCTTTCTCTGTTGCATGTTCCTGGATCCTCCAACTTGTGAAAACCCAAAATACTGTTATAGATCGCCAAATATCCACTAGAGAATGAAATCACTTGTAATTGTGTACAACTGCTCTGACTTTTTTTCTCATTCACATTTTATTTTCATTCTTTACCTATTCATTTTTTAATTAAATTAAACTTTCTTTTAGGCACAGTGGTTTGCAGTACTATTAGTAGAGGGTTTCTTGAATTAACCATTCCAGACCATACTCTCTGCTAGAATGCCCACTTCTCTCCACTATTGTCCAAGTGCTCCCATTCTATTCATCACCCATCCTCTCCTCATTTTTATGGTAAGCTTCCTATTGAAGAACTGTTCTTAGATTCTGTTGCCTTTGGACATTTGTTATCCCCCAACTATGTTTCCTTATATCCTGCATATGTGTCTCTCCATCTTCTTCTAACTTCACTCAGCATGACTAAGATATCGTAATCCATCCACACATCCCATGATCATGGTTTATGATTTTTTGATATGTTGTTGGATTTGGTGAGCTAATATTTTGTTGAGAATTTTTGCCTCAATATTCCTGAAGAAGATTGGTTGGATGATATCTCTTTTAGAAATGAATCTGTCTGCTTTGAGGGTCAGTAATATTAGCTTCGTGAGGGTGTTAGCAAGGATTCCTTTTTCTTCAATATTTTAGAAGAGTTTAAGAACTAACAACAGTAAGTCTTTTCTGATAGTTTGATAAAACTCACTAGTAAGCTCATCTGAAGCAGGGCTTTTGTTTTGGGGGAGAGTCTTAGTTACCATTTAATTTTCTTGTGTCTATTTGGCCTATTCAGGCTTTCTATTTTCTTCTCATTTAGTTTTGGGAGATTACATCGTTCTAGGAATCTGTTAATTTCTTCTCAGTTATCCAACTTAACATAGAGAATATTCATAGTAAGTTATGCTGAGCAATTTTTCATGTGCCTACTGTCCATCTACTTGTCTTCCTCTGGGAAAAAAAATCTATTCATTTCATTTCCCCATTTGTTTATAAGGTTCTTAAATGTCGTTTTGTTGATCTTTGTGAGTACTTTATAATCCTGGATATCAAACCTTTACTTGATGTGTTGAATGAAAATAATTCCCCTATTCTATTAGCTGTCAGCCCGTGTTTTTGTTTTTTCCTTGAATAAGCTCTTTAACTTTACCTAGTCCTGTTTGTTTATTTTTTATTTACTTGCCTTTGCCAGTGGTATCAGACTACTGAGCGCACTTTTATGTCCAAATCTTGAAGTGCTCTGCTTATATTTTCCTCCATGTACTTTATAGTTTCTGGGTGGAACTCAAGGTCTTTGATCCACTCCAAGTTGACTTTTGTGTGAAGTGTAAGATATGGTTACAGTTTTAGTTCCTGACATGTAGTTATTCAATTTTCCCAGCACCATAGCTCTTTTGTCATAGATTAATTGTCCATAAATATGGGGGTTTAACTCAGGACACTCAATTCAGTTCCACTGGTTTTCAAGCATATCTTTATTTCAGTATCATTCAAGTATCATACAGAAAAGCGTCAGACTGAAAAATCAATACATATAAATCCATTGTATTTTTATATAAAAGCAATGATGTAGATGACAGCATAGTTTTAAAATCCTATTTACTATTCTGCCAGAAAAACCTAGAATATATTTAACAAGAGAATTAAACACTTATTTTTGAAAAATATGCCTCTATTTAAAAATAGAATAAGACAATGACATAGAAATTAAGTTCTTGTTCATGGATTGGAAGAATTATAATCAATAAAATAATCATTCCACCCAAATCACCATAAATATTCGATGCAGTACTTATAAAAATATACTTACCATTCAATTACATAGAACAAATACTTCTAAAACGTGTAAGGAACCACAATATTCTCCATAGTCAAAGCAACTCTGAGAAAAGAGAAGATAGACTTTAAAATTAGTTTTCTAATTTCTAACCATTCATTCACCTTCAGATTGGATATTTCAGTGAACTGATATTATTGAAACTATTGAAATAGTGAGTTATTATGACTTTTATGTATATTTGGGTCAATGTTATTTGTTTCTTTGACCATTAGTTTTCTTCACCTGTGTATTTATTCTTTACCTCTACCTTTTATCTTTTGGTTTGGCAGCATTTCCCTCTTCGTGTATGTGAGCCTATATTCTAAATATGTAGCACTGTAGCACAGTCCTCCTGTTGCTCATCAATTTGCTCAATTAAAATTAGCATGAATCCGTGGCTTGGAGGCCAGCCACACATGCTAGGGGAAAAGGCAGCTTAGATAGATAAGGGAGCACCAAATAAAGGATGTTGGGAGGATCCTCCCAGGATGGGTGAAGCATGCTAAAAGTAGACTATAGAACTAACATGATTGCCACTCAATGCCTCTTTTGAAAACCACAGCACCCAAAAGGAGAGAGAGAACAAAAGAGAATGCCCTGCCACAGAGGCAAGGTGGGGTGGGGGGATGGAGGGGTGGGAGGGATACTGGGATCTGTGGTGGTGGAAAATGGGCACTGGTGGAGGGATTATACAATTTGAGCATTGTATAATTGAAACCCAAGCACAAAAATTTGTAAGCCTACAACTTTACCTCATGGTGTTTCACCAATAAAAATAAAATAAAATAAAATAAAAAATTAGCATGAATGCCTGGTGCAGCTATTTATCATTCAGACCTTGGCATGCTTCACCCTTGGCATAGAATCACAGACTTGCTCACGGACTATTTCCAATTGCAAAGCGGATGGCTCTCACTGCCTGGTCTGAAACAAGCCAGCTGACACAAACTTGTTATAATTGCCTACCCTGGATGACTTGCCAGGCCTAGTTGTTGCCTCCAGATCAGGTTTTGTGAAGATAGAGTTTTAAAGACTGGTTTCCAGTTTGCCACTTCAATTTCTTAGGGGAAAGTTCTTTACCTTAGCAGCATATAATACACCCCTGTCCCCTATCTTTGGGGCTGCACTCTATCTGCTTGATAATTCCTCATTTATCAGTAAAAAGTTTCCTAGAGATAGTCCTTGGGTTTTTTGTTTTTGTTTTTTGTTTTGTCAACTTCCTCTCTGGGTACCCACACATGATTTGGTATTTAATTCTGGGGTTTTTTGGTGCTTTTATTTTATTTTATTTTATTTTGGAGAAGGTTGGGGGTTCCTGATAATTCTCTTAGATTGCTTCAATTTCATCTTGACCTTTTCTCTTCCTAAATTTCTTCTGGTTTTTTTGGGTGGGGTGGGAAGTAGTGGAGGAGAGTGGGAGAAGCATTATAAAGTCCTGTAAAGTTTTAGTAGAATTCATTAGTAAACTCTTCAGGATTTAGGATTTTATTTGGAGTGAAGGCTAGGAATTTTGTTCATTCTTTCAGTTTCCTTACAGTTAAGTCATCTGTTTGTATTTTATATTTATTTGATTCAATATTTGATAGGTATATTATAAAAATCATCCAATTCAGTGACATAAAGTTATGTACAATATTCTCTTAAATATTTTGTATTTATATACTATTTGATATAACTTCTCCCTTTGTTTCTGGTCCTATTTATTAGGGTTTAATTCATTTTTGTGTGTTAGTATAGCTAAGGGTTGTAAGTCTTATTTATTTTTCCAAAGAATCGGGTCCTATTTTTATTGATTTTTTTTTGAATTGTGCTTTCAATTTTTGTTTTATTTATGCTCTTTCTTTCTTTCTTTCTTTCCTTCTACATATTTGGATTTTATTTATCATTCTTTTTCTAGATTCTTAAATTATAAATTTTGATTGTTAATTTAGACTTTTATTGTTCCCTGATGTGTTGCTATATTGCTATAGACTTTCCTTTCAACACAGTTTTTGTTGAATCCTATACATTCTGTTAGCTCATGTTTTCATTCTCATTTGTTACGAAGAATTCATTTATTGGCACTGGAGCAATAGTACAGTGGGTTGGGTGTTTGCCTTGCATGCAGTCGACCTGGGTTTGATTCCCAGCATCCCATATGGTCCCCCAGGGAGTGATTCCTGAGTACAAAGCCAGAGTAACACCTGAGTAGCGCCGTGTGTGACCCAAAAAGCCAAAAAAAAAGAATTCACTTATTTCTTTGAAATTTTCCTTCTTGACCCAATGGGTATTGAATAGTATATTTAGTCTTCAAGTGTTTAAGTTTTCCCCCAGCTTTATTCATTTTTTTGGCATAGTGGGGGTGGGTGGGATGGAGGTTGGACTACACATATTGTTACAGTATTATCTTTACATATTGCACTCAGTTTTCTCTTTAAGATTTATTTCCAGTTTCATAGCATTCTGATCTAAAAAGATACTTTATACGATATCAAGATTCATGAATTTACTCATACCTTTTTAAAAAAAAAAATTTAGTAGTGAAACACCATGAGTTAGAGTTGTAGACTTACAAATTTTTGTGCTTGGTTTTCAATTATACAATGCTCAAGTACCCATCCCTCCACCAGTGCCCATTTTCCACCACCACGGATCTCAGAACCCCTCCCACCCCCACCCCCCATCCCCCCTGCCTCTGTGGCAGGGCATTTCCTTTTGTTCTCTCTCTCCTTTTGGGTGCTGTGGTTTTAAAAAGAGGCATTGTGTGGCAATTATGTTCGGTCTATAGTCTACTTTCAGCATGCTTCACCCATCCTGGGAGGATCCTCCCAACACCCTTTATTTGGTGCTCCCTTCTCTATCTGAGCTGCCTTTTCCCCTAGCATGTGTGGCTGGCCTCCAAGCCATGGAGTAAACCTCCTGGTACTTATCTCGGCCATTCTTGGGTTAGCATGATAATTTCCATGTAGTACCACTTGTATGTAAATTTCATGACTTCATCTTTTTTAACAGCTACATAGTACTCCATTGTGTAGATGTACAAAAATAAGGAACGCTTCACGAATTTGCATGTCATCTTTGTGCAGGGACCATGCTAATCTTCTCTGTACTGTTCCAATTTTAGTATATGTGCTGCCAAATTGAGCACACTCATACCTTTTTTGAGTCTCAGCATAAGGTATATCTTCAAGATCATCCTGTATACACTACAAATGATTGCATGTTCAACTTTTTAAAAAAATCTCAGGGTGAAGAGCAATATAAATGTCTATTTAGCCAGATCATCAATTTCTTCATTTAAGGCTGTCACTATATCACTGTATCACTGTCATCCCATTGTTCACTGATTTACTCGAGCAGGCATCAGTAATGTCTCCATTCGTCCCAGCCCTGAGATTTTAGCAGCATCACCTTACTCATCTTTCCCAACACTGATGTATTGGAGGCTCTTTCAGGGTCATGGGAATGAGACCCGTTATTGTTATTAGTTTTGGCATATAAAATACATCATGAGTAGCTTGCCAGGCTCTGCCGTGATTTAAGCCTAAAGTTTTCTTAATGATTTTTTTGTCTTATTAACAGGTACAATGGTTAGAATTGGGTGTTAAATTATTAGTACTATTATGCTACTATTACTCTTTCTCTTAAGGCCTGTTGTTGCTTTCTATTATATTTGTGGAGAGAGGAGATGGGTGCTTTCATAAGTAGTGCTCAGGAAACCCAGGAACCCACCCAGCAATTCTTGGCTAACTGGGCAGTCAGTATAATGCAAGGATGGAGGATGCAGTGGTGCTGAAGATTACCTGGGGCACACTGATGGTGCTATGGGATATTTTAGGACCACACACAATGATGCTCCTGGGTCTAGGTCTGCTTCCGGCAATACTAGGAAGTTTGTCAATTCTGGGGATCAAACTGGTCATTTACTTGCAAGACATATGCCTTAACCGCTGTACTATCTCTTTGATTGATGCTTTATATATTTAGATAACCCTTTACTTGGTACATATGTGTTAATGAATGTTAAATACTATTGATGCATTGATCCTTTAACCATTATATAATTCCACACCTGTCTCTTGTTACCCTTTTTAATTTAAAATCTCTTTGTCTTTATGTATCTCTATCCCTACCAATTTAGGTTCCGATTTTTGTATATGACTATTTTCCAACTATTGTTTTGGACTTTATGTTTATCATTGAAGTGTAAAGTTTCCTATAAGTAGCACAGGGATGGATTTTGTTTTCTGATCTATCTGACTGCTTTTGATTGGCAAGTTCAAACCATTTAAATTATTGATATCATTGAGTTTATTACAATTTTTCTCTATGAGGGGCTGGAGCGATAACACAGCAGGTAGGATGTTTGCCTTGCACGCAGCTGACCCAGGTTTGATTCCCAGCATCCTATATGGTCCCCTGAGCAATGCCAGGGGTAATTCTTGAGTGCAGAGCCAGGAGTGACCCCTGTGCAAAACATAAATTTATTAATTTTTAAAAAAAATTTAAAAGCATTTTTCTGGATGTTTTGCAATTAGACTTTATCTTTTAATTTCCCATTATTTTCCCACTGTACTTTGATATTAGCCTATTGTATGGTAGTAATATTCTGTTAACTCATAGCTTTTTCTTCCATGTATTTTCTGTCCTAAGATCACCATAAAGTTCTTGGTGCTGGAAAGATTTCACAATGGATAGGGAGCTTGCCTTACATGTGGATGACCTGAGTTCAATCCCTGACATTCCATGTTGGCCCACGAGCCCTGCCAGAAGTAATTCCTGAGCAAAGATACAGGAGTAATCCCTTAGCATCCCCAAGTAGGTGCCCTAAAACACAAAAAAAGACTAACAAATTTCACATACAGAATTCTGCATTTACATGCCATTTAAATTTAGAGCAAGTGAGTCCACCATTATTAATTTACTTTCCTATATTTAGTTTTTACTTCCAAGTGCAGTTTCTTTTCCTTTTATAAAAGACCCTATAGTATTTGTGCAGATTCAATTGGTCTAATGTAATTTTAACTGTTATGTCTGAAAAATTTTATATCATATCTTGATTTTCAGGGCTGGAGCGATAGCACAGCGGGTAGGGCGTTCGCCTTACAAGTGGCCAACATGGCCGACCCGAGTTCGATTCCTCCGCCCCTCTCGGAGAGCCCGGCAAGTTACCGAGAGTATTCGATATGCCAGACACAGTAACAACAAAGTCTCCAATGGAGACGTTACTGGGCCCGCTCGAGCAATCTTGATTTTGAGTTACAACATAGCAAGATAGAGTTACTTTATTGGGCGGTTTTTTTAGAACTTTGGATCTGTCATGCTATTCTCATTTGGACTATATAGCACTTGGTAAATCTGCTAGGAACCTTATATGAGTCTTTGTTCTGTTCTTACTTTTATCATTGTCTCTGACCTTGGAATTTGGCATTTATTTGGATTTACTTATTTACTTCTTATTTGGTGGCATCCCAGGTGTTTCTTGGAGGATGTGGGGATGACTGCTAGTGAAATCCTACCGTTATCCATATTGTAAATCATGATGCCTAAATACTTTTTAAAAAATGATTGCAAGTTTCCTAAGGTCTCTGAACACTAATACTAAAAGTGCCTGAGTGGCATTTAGGAATAAGTTTATCCAGAGCCTTTCCTTTTTCAGGTTGCTCTTTGGTCACACAGTAATCTGTGTATCTGCCCAAACTGTATGTATATGGGAGGGAAACAAACCCAGACTTAAGAGGTGGCTGGAACCTGAGTCATGCCTCTTGAGCTCAATTGTAGTACAGCAGGCACAGGATCAATATTACTAACTTTATATACTTCTAGAGGTACAACCTTCTTATGTACAGATAGATGTGGACTGGAAGGAACTGCTTCTGTTTAGTCTGGTGAAGCAAGTTTCTTCCAGCTTCCAGTTGGCAAAGCAAGAGCAGACCTCATCTCAAGGATGTGAGTCAAATTGTGAGATGTTCCTGTGGTGACACCTGCCACTCCCTCCTACCCCTGTATATAATTTATGGTCTCTTTGATCTCATTCTATTATTGTAAAAATAGGAATATAGTTCAGATGCCAGGTTATTGGCATAAACTATGTAGTGTCTAGTAACCTTAAAAGCCTCTTGCAAAAGAGGCTTGCTTTCCCAGGCCATGTTATGCATGTTACTGTTTGCATCTGTACTGCAGCATGTTGCTTGCAGGTAGTTTTCTTTCCTGGCAAAAATTCTCCAATTCATTGTCTTATTGTTCCCTTCCCTAACTTTTATACCAGTAGCAATCTTCATACGGAAGACCGGTTCCCCTTGTCTGTTTCTATTGCCTTTGAGCATTTGATATCCCCCTCTGAAGTTTCCTGATATCCCACATATGTGAAGATTATTCTGTACCTGTATCTCTCGCTCTGACCAACTTCACTCAACATGATATGTTCATTTATTCCTGAGCTGAATGTTTGGTTTTTCTTTCTACATTTTAAAAAATGGAAACATTTTTCCAAAGTGGTGCCTAACATGGAACCATCGTATCTTTCTGTATCACTATAAAGTCTTTGGTTATTTGTTAAA
Organism: Sorex fumeus; assembly: GCF_029834395.1. NCBI lineage: Eukaryota > Metazoa > Chordata > Mammalia > Eulipotyphla > Soricidae > Sorex > Sorex fumeus. The sequence goes on along the minus strand of NW_026606107.1, from coordinate 17,398,067 downwards.
CAATCAAACAAACAAGCTCCCAGTAAAGATGATAGAGTGGTAGTAGAGTGAGTAGGGCACTTGCCTTGCATGTAGCCAAGCCCGGATGAATCCCAGGCACCCCATAGGTCACCTGAGCCCATGAGGAGTGGTCCATGAGAGCAGAGCCAAGAATAAGTCCTGAGTACTGCCAGGTGAAACCTCCCATTCAACCTGACTCTGTTCCCCTTCTGGGTCTCTTTGGTGTCCTGAGTTTTGCAGCCTCAGACAAGATTCAGTAAACTGGTGGAGAGATGGGTATTTGATCATTGTACAATTGAAACCCAAGCACAAAAATTTGTAAGTTTACAACTGTACCTCATGGTGTTTCACTAATAAAAATTTTTAAAAAAGAAATTAAATAAAAAAGTACATATTTATGGTGCAAAGCTCATCATAATTATGGGAGATTTCTGATAAAGGAACCATTTATCAGCTATCTTTGTCCCACACCTTTATTATCTCTGCATAAATAAAGTTTTCTTTTGATCCCTTCAGATTTTCTTTACATTCTTTTGAGAATAATAGTTTCTTGAAACATTCTATATTCTATGGGTCTTCTATAATTTTCATTTATTGGTATCATTTAGTTACATGTTTAAAAGTTCTATACTCAAATGAACAGGAATAGACATTAAAAAGTTGGGGGGACAGAGAGACAATAGAGCAGATACTTTGCTTACCTATATTGTAACCTGACCTGGGTTAAATCTCTGGGGCCACATATGGTCTCCTGAGCACTGAGCACAAGTAAGCCCTGTGCACCATTGGAGCTGACCCTACAAACAAAACTATAAAAAAGAAACAAAAATTAAAGCTTACTTGGAATAAATAACCTTGGACTTAAGCCACTGTGGATATTGTTTTGTGGATATTAAATATTAGGTTACATCACTTTATCTTTAGCTTCAATTATACCATGACTAGGCCCTCTAGAACTCTTTGCTAATACTCTCTGCAAGAATTCTGGATAATTCTTATGTTTTCCCCAGTACTCAGCTCATGAGTGACTTCTCTAGGGACATTTTCTGAACACACCTTAATGGACACTGTCTATGAATAAATACTGCCATGTTCTAAATGAAAACTTCCATAAAAACCTAATGATAATATTTTGGATATTTTTAATATCTTGTACACTATCAAACTATCAATATTTCTCTTATAGATAAACAGTACCTATAGGTAATACAATTTCCAAATAAAATTATGTTTACAATAATAGAGTAAACTATTTGCATATAAAAATACACAATTTCCTTACTTTCATTTACAAAACGATAGCACAGTGGTAGGGCATTTGCCTTACAAGCGGCCAACATGGCTGACCCGAGTTCGATTCCTCCACCCCTCTCGGAGAGCCCGGCAAGCTACCAAGAGTATCTCGCCCGCACGGCAGAGCCTTGCAAGCTACCCGTGACGTATTTGATATGCCAAACACAGTAACAAGTTCTCATGACGGAGACGTTACTGGGCCCGCTCAAGCAAATCGATGAACAACGGGAGGATCGTGACCGTGACCGTGACCTTTACTAAACATAGATATTAATTCAGTTTCAAATAAGGTCTGATTAAACATTTCTTTTTATATATATTGTTTGTACATAGATTTATTCACAGATTATTTCTACTTCCTTTGAATTATGGTAGCAGAAAATAAACTGAGTTTTATTTTTATCTTTGTCCCTTCCAAAATATGCCTAATCTTTTCCATTGTACTACAGTGACATACTTGTGCTATCTAGAACATATTCCATAAATCATACTTTGGCAAATAATTTGATATTCTGTAACTATTTATGTACCTATATTAATTTTTATGCTATTAAATAGTTATTGGATTTCTTTAAACTTAAAATATTGTGACAATTGTTGAAAAAAATTATATCTTTTTTTAAGAATTGTATCTTTTAAAGTGTTTTTACATTAGCAATTATTAGATGCTAATCAACCACATTATTTCATTGCTCAAGGAGTTTTGTCTTGTAATAAAGCCAGCCTGATGATGGTCAGGGATCACTCCTGGCTCTGTGCTCAGGGATCACTCCTGATGGGTCTCAGGGATACTTATGGGATGCTGTAGATAGAGACTGTTTTGACCACAGGTAAGGCAAGTGCCTTACTCATTGCACTATTTTTCTGGCAATGCTCAAGGATTAGTTTTGTGTATATTGGGCCACACTTGGCAGTGCTCAGTGTTACACCTGGCTCTGCACTTTTTACACTGGCAGAATCCATATGTGGTGCCAGGAATTAAACCCAGGTCAGTTAGCTATGAGCTAGGTAAATATTATTTTTCCTGAGATTCGGGTCTCTAAATTTCCTCATATGCATTTCTCATTATATTTTTTGTTTTTATTGACTTAACATTGTTTAACAATACTAAATAATAACAGGGCTATAGCCATACATTTCTACATGTGTACAAGACTCATTGTACATACCACGAAACCTCTAGTCTCACACCACCAAGAAAATAATTTAAACATCCTTTCCATCTCCTTTTTTTATTTTATTTATTTTTAAAAAATTTTTATTAGTGAAACACCATGAGGTACAGTTGTAGACTTACAAATTTTTGTGCTTGGGTTTCAGTTATACAATGATCGAGTACCCATCCCTCCACCATTGCCCATTCTCCACCACCAATGATCCTATTTTCTTTTTTATTGAATCACAATGAGATACCTAACTCCCCTTACCTCCCTGTACTTCTAGAAGCCCCATCAGTCACGTCCACACCCCAAAGCTACCTCTGTTTTAAAAAACGACTCCAGCTGTACCTTTCTGATAAAATACTGAATGCCCTGACAAACAAGATGACCTTTTATACCTGTATTGCAAACCATAATTCCCACCTTCGTTTTCCCCTTTGGTAACCACTATTTTTTGCCAAGTCTGAGTTAGTTTTATTGCTTTTTGCCATTTTATCTGCTTTAGTTTTTTATACTCTTAACTATAAATTCATTGATGATGCAACAATAGTAGTATTGGTCTCCTGGCAACAGTACTCATGGTACTAAGGCAAGTATGGTTTGGAGAATATGGGAAAATAAGTTAATGGGGAACTCTGAAGAAGGAATTTATTCTTCAGAGTAGAAGTTTTATTAAATTTACCAATGTGCTACCAAAAATCATGGTGAGTAATACCATTTATAGGGATATCTTATGTTTTCCTCTTAGTTTTAATTATCAGTTTATGATGAAATTAAATTTTAAAGTGCACTTTATTAAAAAAAACTATACATTGTGTATACTAAATTACTTATAAAATTGAATCTTACTAATAATTATGTTGATAGTTATGACCAGCATAAAATTAAACTCAGTTAATGTGCTAAAATAAATCAATAGTAATTTTTATATTCTGTACTAACAAAAGAGTAAAAAATAATGATAGAGCTGTTATATTGAATAACAATAATTATGTTTATTCAAAACTAATTTGTTCAGATTTATTGGTAATGCATTAATATATTAATAAATACCCTGATTATGAGTGGTTTTCATAATTCAACTTCTAGATTGCTGGCCATCTATTAAAATTAATTTGTAGTCACTCTTTGATATGACATTTACTGTTTACCAGTGAAAGTTGCATCCAGATAACCAACTTGTATGAATATATATGTGTATATGTATATATATGTGTTTGTGTGTATGAAAAAGTTTAAGATTATATAATATATATGTAAATGCCTTTGAATATTCTCTTTTCTTAAAAAGCACTAGAGTTGAGTGTCTTGTATGCTTGTTAGATTCCTTAAAAATAAATAGTATTTTCTAAGAAATACAAATACAGGATGATCTCACTTATCTATGGTATATAGAATAACTGGATGAGGAAACATAATATAGTAAAGGGAATATGCATGGAAAACCCTCGACCCCAGAACTTATGGAGAAGAAGGACAAGAAAGAAAGAAATCAAGGGGGAAGATAAGTAAGAGAAGTAATATGGGAACAAGGATTGAGGCATCATTAATACTTGTGGTGTGGGAGAGCAGTGTAGCTATATATCCAAATCACAAACCCAATAACACAGAAAACATAAGATCTAAGTTGCAGCCACCTAACTTTGAAATGTGCCTGTCAAGGTGGCAGGTGTTGGTGGGAAGGGAGTATGGGGAATGGAATGTGGGAACACGCACTGCTGGAGAAATATTGACGTGGTTATTGGGATTGGTGTTAAAATATTATATAAAACTAAAACCCAACTATCAATAACTTTTAAAATCACAGTTCTCTAAGTAGGTATTTTAACAAATGAATACGTATAACTGTACCTCATGGTGTTTCACTAATAAAAAAAATTTAAAAAATGAATACGAAGGGGGACTGGAGATATAGAACAGTAGGCATGGTACTTCCCTATATGGTCCTCCAAGCCTCACCAGGACTGATACCTGAGCACAGAACCAGAAGTCAGCCATAAGCATATCCGGGTGTGACATAAAAACCAAAATTTTTAAGTATGTTTTAAAAAACGATATTTATCTGGGCACCATGAATTACAAAACTTACTTTAAAAGTTTTAAGCATGAAATATTCCAAAACCAGATCCACTGCTGGTGTCATTGTCCCTTCACCAATGTCTTTATGACCCCTTCCACCCAGCAAACCATATAGCCTGAATAACTCAGTTATGTAGACTGACTCACAGGATCTGTTGCCATTGGATATTAATCCATTGCTATGTTTCTTTTATTGCACATATGAGCATATGAGAGAGAAGATTCTGTATTTGTCCCTCTCCTTCTGACTGATTTCACTTAGCATGACACCCTTTAGTTCTATCCACGTGGGGCGAATTTTGTGTCTTCATCTTTTCTTATGACTGAGTAGTATTCCATTATGTGTAGATACCACTAATCTTTTCTTTCTTGGGCATTGGATATTTCCAGATCTTGTCCATTGTGGATAGTGCTTCAATGAACATAAGAGCAAATGTGTTTCTAAAATATCATTTTGAGGTTCTTGAAATAAATGTTAAAAAGTGGAATTGCTCACATATGGAAGCTCAGTTCTTAAATTTTTTAGACTTCTCCATGTTGTTTTCCATAGAGTCTGTGCCAGATGACATCCTTATCAACATAGATGGGAATTACCTTTTCCTCACATACACATAGGCACTGGTTGTTTCTGTTCTTTTTATGTGAGCCAGTTTCACCAGTTTGAGGTAATATCTCAATGTTAGTTTGATTTACTACCCCTAATGCAGAGCACCTTTCCATCTGCTTGTTGACTATCTGCATATGTCCTTTGAGGATATGTGTGCTCAGCTTTTCTCTTCATTTTCAGTGTTTACTTTTTTTGCTGAGTTTTGAAAGTGCTTGATATATATTGGATATAAGCTTCTTTTAATATGTGTGATAGGAATATTTTTCCCCAGTCATCATAGTGTTTAGGATGTCTTTTATTCTAGTAATTGCTTCTTTTTCAGTGTAGAAACTCATTTTTAATTTTAATTTAATATTTTTAGTTAAGAGAGCATTATTTATAATGATACCCACAGTTTAGTTTTAGGCCTATTATGTTCCAACACCAGTCCCACCATCAGGGTCAATATCCCTCTACAGTATGGCCTGAAACTTCATAGTTTTATGTAATTCCATTTGCTTATATTTTTTCAGGTTGCTTGTCCTATGTCATTAAATCATTGAAAATTTCTCTGGAGTCAATATTGTGTATAATTCTGCCTGTTTTCCTTGATGTAGTTGATGAATTGGGATTTAGTATTGGGGTATTTAATACGTTCTGAATTAACTTTTGTGTATGGTGTAAAATAGGGATCCAGATTGATATTTTGGCATGTGTCTAACCGTTTTCCCAACAGAATGTGTTGAAGAGGTTTTCTTTGCTCCATTTCATATGCCTATATCCTTTGCCAAATTTTACCTGTGAGAGGCTGTCTTTAATCTCTCCATTCTAATATATTCATCTGAGAGTCAACCCTCATGCTAGTACCACACTGTCTTAATTTCTATAGGTGTACTGTATAATTTAAATTTTTGGAAAGAAAAATCTCCCAAATTGTGCAGATGTAAATCTAAAAGTTTATGGGTGCATTTGCAACCAACAGATTACACTGTACTCAAAATGTCACTATTTCAGCCAAAATGTCTCCTTTTGGCTTCTTCACCTTTCATAAAACGCTGAAGCAACCCAGTTTAGTATCTTACTATACAATTGTTATTTGTATGTAAGAACTTTCAGTGTACTTAGTGAATTACTGCCATACTCTTTCTCTGCAGCAACACTCATAGAATCCATAGGTCATTTATGCTTTGTTTCATTTTCAACAGTGTGTGTTTTACAGAGCCCTCTTCTCCCAAAAATAATTTTTTATCAGTTGAACTATGCAAGTAAAAGTTAGAAATAATTCACAGATAAATACATCTAATATTATTCATGATTATTTTGATAGATAATTTAAGATAATTTCATATTGAACAAAGATATTTTGAAATAGTTTCTTTAAAGAATGCTGTCTAGCTATTTCTCTTGTGAGAAACATGGCCATAGATAGGGAGGAAAAGCATAAGGAGCTAAGTGTTTCTCGTCAGATCAATTTTAAAATGTATTGAACTGAGGAAAGAAGTGTTTCATGATAAATATAACTAAGGGAAAAGAGATAATGTGTGTAGAGAGGAGCCAATTTCAGAAGATATACCTTTGGGGAATATATTTAAGTGTGCCTTTTGGTAATGATAGAAGAGGTGTTGGAAGAGGTGTAGTAATTCCTTCATGTATTTGTGTAGGGCGAGTGTATATGTGTAGGGAGAGTAGATTTTCGTAGGTGGAATATATGAAAACCACAAGTCATACAGCTTTTACACAGAGAGGAAATTAGTTTTATGTGTGGTATGGGAAAACTAATAGTATTACTTGACTGCATAAAGTTAAAAACTAAAGGAATATGAAATATAATGGAAAGATCACCCTGTTGCTAGTTGTAGAGCCCACGTCAATCAATATTTTGGACCCCTTAAATTGTGTGGCAGGCTTTTATAGAAAATGGCTTTATATTATGAGGGGGAAAACCTAAAAGGAAGTGAATTCTGTAGGGTGGGTAAACGGAATTAGAATGGTGTATTGGTTAGGACTCTTTTCCTTAACCAGTTCCCAGTTTAGTGGCCTTGGAAACTGTTGTAAGTGCTTGAGTCTTTCTTCTTTCTTCATTTCTTCCTTCTTAATTTCTAAAGTTCCCCCCTCCCCTTTGCCCTCCTTTCTCCACTCCTTCCCTTCTCTCCTCCTTTCCTCTCAGTACTTAACAGCTGGTTCCCTCCTGAGTTTCCCTATAAATACATTCCATTTGCTTGTAATATTTTTGCACTTCATTCTCCTCGGTCATATCCACACCCAGTCATCTCCAAAGAGAGAAACTGGTATTCTCCGTGCTCAATGCACATCTCTTATGTTGCTAGCAGTTAGAACATAAAACAAATAATTGCATCAGGTATATTAGAAACAAAAGAATCCTGACATGGTTACTGTTCAACTTTAATAGTTACCAGCCTTCACTAGCCACTGTAAAGAAGCAGAGATAAAGGAGGAAAAAAGTGTGCTACTGTGTGCTCTCGTAAAAATAAAGCAAAAAATAAAATATAAAAATAAAACAAACATAGAAAGCTTATACAGTATTAATAGACCTCTGCTTTTAATTTGCTTTCTCTTTAATGGAGCAACTATTGAAGTGGTCGTTTTGTTCTGTTTTGGGTTTTTTATTTCTTTTTTTTTTTGCCATAACCAGTGGTACTCAGTGCTTTCTCCTTGTTCTAAACTCTGGGATTATTGCTAGCAGTGCTTGGAAGACCATATGGTGTGCTGGGTTAGCCTCATGAAAGTAACTTCTTCACCTACTGTACTCTCTTTTGGGATCTGAGATCAGGGGTTTCTTGACCATTAGCTGCAAACTTTTGACAAATTCTATTGAGTTTTTTTGTTTAAAATACTGTAGCACTGTCCTCCCGTTGTTCATAGATTTGCTCGAGCGGGCATCAGTAACGTCTCCTTTGTGAGATTTGTTGTTACTGTTTTTGGCATATCAAGTACACCACGGGGAGCTTGCCAGGCTCTGCCATGCGGGCGGGATACTCTTGGTAGCTTGCCGGGCTCTCCAAGAGGGACAGAAGAATCAAACCCGGGTCGGCCACGTGCAAGGCAAATGTCCTACCCGCTGTGCTATCGCTCTAGCCCAGTTTAACATACTATTGATGCAAACAGTTTTATCCCATTTAAAGCAACTTATTAGCTTTGTCTTTCACCATTATCTCTATTAAGATAATTTGGTTAAAATTTCTGTGGGGTTTGTTTTGGGCGAGTCACACTGGTAGTGCCACAAATCACTTCTCACGGGGCTTGGGGACAATACAGTTGCCAGGAATAGAACTTGGGTTGGTTTTGTGCCAGGAAAGTGAGTTATGTACTTGTATTTTGTCTCTAGTCTCTAAAAAAATTTTGTTGTTACTACATAACTATTTCAATGCTATTTCTTTTATTAACTCCTTATAAACTCAATCAATTATTAAATTATTAATTTAATGGTTTGAACAACTACTCCTTGACTGACATTTTAAAAATTTCATTTAAAATTTCATATTTAAAAGTCAAATTAACCAAACAGTAAAAGTATTTTTAAGCACACACAAAGCAGTGACTATGACAAGACAGACATATTATTTTCTGATCTAAGCCTAGTTTAAGAATTTTAAGTGTCCCAGTTAGTATTTTAACAACTCTTATTCCTTTCATATTTGAATGAGACAATTGTTAGGATATTTCTCTTATATTTAAGAAATAGTTCATTCCTTCTTTTTGAAAGACAAACAGTACAAGAATACAAGTTCTTCCTGAGAGATTATTGAAACCTATATACATTTTGTTTTTAACTTTCCTGGTCTCTTATATTATACTATTATATTATATATTACTATTATAGCACAGCGGTAGGGCATTTGCCTTGCACGCAGCCAACATGGCTGACCAGAGTTCGATTCCTCCGCCCCTCTCAGAGAGCCTGGCAAGCTACCGAGAGTATCTCGCCCGCACGGCAGAGCCTGGCAAGCTCCCCGTGACGCATTCGATATGCCAGACACAGTAACAACAAAGTCTCCAAATCGAGCAAATCGAGCAAATCGATGAACAACGGGAGGGCCTTTACCTTTACCTTTACTATTAGCCAGAATATTATTTTATTGAATGTGATATTAAATCCTTAGATTAATTATTAGTTGTTAATCACAATGTCTTATTCCTGGTATACAAAAATACTTTGGGGGATCCAGAGTGACAGTACAAGGGATAAAGTGTTTGATGCCCTCAACCTGGGTTGAACTTCTACACCAAATATGGTCCCCTGAACACTGCCAGGAATGATCCCAAAGCACAGAACCAGGAGGAAGCCATGAGCACCTACAAATTTGGCCATAAAATAGATTAAAATAAATGAACAAACAAAAAAACCTTTTTGTTTCTAACAGTATCTGTGCCTTAATATTTTCCCAATACATTTATTAAACATAAATGCTAATCATATGTCTGAAATTACTATACTAACACTTTGAAAGTAACATTACATTTAAACTTAAAAGTTCGTTTTATGTATCTTTGAAAACCTAACAGCTGTCTGTACTATTTTATGTTCATCACTGAAAGTCAAAGCATCAATTCTATACTTCATAAAATTTTCACCTTCATTTCCATGTACTAAATCATCCTCCCTCCCACTGTTCCTTTTTGTAATCATTACAAAAAGTAATACCTAATAGTACCAGTCTAATAGTAACAGAATTTTTTATTGAGGTAAAATTACAATATGGTAACACTTCTTAAATTTTCGCACACATTACCATTATTCACCTGATATATGCAACACAGGTGAACCCTGCCAGAAACATTTTGTATTTCATTATAAATTTGATCTTGAATTAATTTTAGGTCATTGTGCATTCAGAAGCTTTTTACTGTTACCAAAGTTTCTATGATATCCGTAGTCAGTTACTCAACTACACATTGGATCCCAACGCACAGTTTAAGAAGCTAAGGTTTACAATACTGTATATGTTTTATGAGTACAGATTCATACATGTTCAAATACATCTTAATTGTACTTAGTCTTTTTTTCACAATGGAGAGAATATTGCTTCTTTATCAGGATTGTTTCACTGAATAGAATACCTCAATCATGTAGTGGAAAATGGCGTTATTTCATCTTTTTATTTTTTTTTATTTTTATTGAATCACCGTGAGCTACAGTTACAAAGCTTTCATATTTCAGTTTCAGACATACAATGATCAAACACCAGTCCCTCCACCAATGTTGGTACGTTTTCCATCACCAATGTTCCCCACCCCTCCCCATGCTGTATTGAACACCATAATGTCCATAAGTAGGAGGGGAGTGGGAAGGAAATGGTTTCATCTTTTTACCAGCTAAATAATATTCCAATTTGTATATGTTTGTATATATTTTATGCCTTTTTAAAAAATCCCTCTAGCTAAGACTCCCAAAACAACATTTTAACCTTTCAATCTTTTCTTGCTCCTTAGCAGAAAAGCTTCTTGTTTTTTTGCCTTTATTATGATGTTGTTGTGTTTATCTCATTTGTGTCCTTTATAATTTCAAGGCTTATTGCTTCATTGTATACAAGATATAATTTGTAGATGAACTTGTGGCCCAGGTAGTATCAGATTCCTTGTATATAACATTTGTTGTTTTATTTCTCCCTGTAGATTTCTCCCTGTGGTTTTCCTGATTGATTCTGACTGTAGTTGGTGATGATAACTTTTTTCACTGAAAGATCCAGTAAACCATCATATTAACTCAACTATATTGCATCCTTGAAAAAGTATTACTTTGAAAGTAAGTCTTGTCCTTTCTCATTCCCTTTGAAAATATTTTAGTAATTATACCAATCAGTAAAGTGATCATGTTCTATGAATTCTTCATGAGGTAATAGATCGGAAATACATTATTTATTATGCAAGTATTTATTCATAGTCTCGTGAAATCTTGTCAACTTGCTTTCCTTTTTATTTCCAAGTGAATTCAACAAGTTGAGTAATGGAAAGCAATTTGCTTCCATTTCAGTTTTTTCTGTAGTTAGAGGGATACTAGAGATACTATATTATTTCAGCTAACTGAGAAAATTGATAACTTAACAGAGTGGGTTTTCAACCAGCAGTCTTCATTAAAGCAATGGTCCATAAGAATAAAATGGTTGAAAACTACTGTGTAAGAGTATATGTAAATTGGGATATGGCAGGAGTCAGAACTTATATGTTCTGTAAATAGTGTTCTTCTGATTACAGAAGGAAAATAATTATTAATTTTAGTTTTGTGCTTATATTTTCAATTGTGTGGCAAATTATTGAAGGTTTGTTACCTTAAATATGAATTTTGTCCAAAAATATTATTTTAAACAATATGCTTATGATCATAGTTTCTGTGATTAAGAATTGTACTCTACCCCTAAAATACAAACACAAGAAATCAATACGATTTTATTGCATTTTTTGCATTGATAACTGTTGATAAAAGTCAAAGAATGTTTATTGTTAGCATTGGCCTTTGGTTTTGTCATTCAAATAAGATTTCCCACTTATATGTAAATGCTTCTTTTTATTTGTGATAAATGGACATTTTGTTCCTGCGATATCATTGCTAAATTGTAATCTAACATGAAAGTATTATTGCTTTGTTATTATTATTTTTTAAATTTTATATGCATCACCATGCGATAGTTACAAGCTTTCATGTTTGGGTTACAGTTACACAATGATCAAACACCTATCCATCCACCAGTGCCCATTCTCCACCACCAATATCCCAAGTATACCCCCCTTTCCCACCCTCCCCCTGTCTCCATGGCAGACAGTATTCCTCATACTCTTTCTCTACTTTTGGGCATTATGGTTTGCAATACAGATACTGAGAGGTTATCATATTTGATCCATTATCTACTTTCAGCACACATCAACCATCCTGACCAATTCCTCCAGCCATCATTTTCTTAGTGATCTCTTCTCTATTCCAGCTACCTTCTCCCCTCCACTCTTGAGGCAGGCTTCCAACTATGGATCAATCTTCCTGACCCTTGTTGTTATCAATTTTTACTATGTGTGTGCATGTGATTTTGTAGTGGCAGGCATCTAAACTTCAGATATGCTTTGCGATGTGCCCTACCATGAGTACATGCTCAGTTCACATCTCTGTATTGTAATAATTGAAATATGCATCTTACAAAAATGCATATATATAGCATAGAAGCAAACATTACTGTAAAATCTTGATTATCTTTTTATTAGTGGTATACATCGATAGAGATATGCCTATATTCTATATTAATAGGAATGGTTATGCTTATTCCATTGTGTGAACATTTCCTTATTATTCAAATATTGATATATACGTGTGTTTATGTGAACATATATTATCAAGTTTAATAATATGTGTAGCATACATTTATTACAACAATTATTCCATTTTCTAAGGCTACTTAAAGCTATGTATTTTGTATTCCTTATCCATTGAGTAATAGAGTTTCAGTGAGATAGTCGCTTATAATTCTTCAACTGATGGTGATATATTGATCCTTGTTCTAAAAAATAAGTTTATATAGTAGTTGTAGATAGAGAAAAGAAACTTAACTGTTCATTAAATCCCTGATGTCGATAATAAATATACTTAACCAAGAGCACAGTTTTACAGTTTTTCAGTACCTGTGCAAATTGCATTTACTAAATCATTGTTGCTGTTTTTACTTTAATTTTATTTTATCAGGGCTCTAGGATTTACAAAGTTACTTCATTTAACACGGTATATCACATTTTATCTATGTTCCATTTATGCAGTCACAGAATTGCATGATTTCATCATTCCTTACAGCTATGTAATATTCCATTATATATATATTTATATATACATATATTATACTTCTTCAGGATCCACTTCTCTCTCATTAGAGAAGTTGAGTCCAAATCTTAGCTATTGAACTAAGTGATCCAATGGAAACGTTGTGCTTTTGTCCTTTTGAAAGAATGTTCTGTGTATTGGGGTTAGACATCCAGGAGTGGAACTTCTAGGTCCTATGGCAACTCAATTCTAAGTTTACTGAAAACCTTCCATACTGTTTTCTACTCAACAGAAATTGAAACAGGTAACGTTTCTACCAGAAGCAAGTAAAGGCTCCTTTTTCAAAACATCTCTGCCAACACAGATTATTTCTAGTATTTTTTCTTTTTTATTGTATCACCATAAATTACAAAGTTACAAAGATATTTATGATTTAATTTCTGTCATATATTGCTACAATAGCAATCCCTTCACCAGTACCCACTCCTTTCCATTGATGTCCCCAATTTCTCTCCTACCTCCCAGCTTGCCTCTGTTGCAGTTTTCCCCTCCCTTAATTGACCTAATATTATCTTCCTTAGCTTATCCCCATCACCTCTGCCTCAGTGTCAAGCCTCCTACCAAACACCAGTTCTCCTGCTCTCATTTCTATTACCATTGTTAATTTAATGTTCCCCTACGAGGTTTCTTTTTCCCCAAAATATATATGAGAGTAATCATTCTGAATTTGCTCCTCTCCCTCTGGAGGATTTCACTCAATGTGATACTCTCCAGAAACAGAACCATCCATGTTCCGGCAAATTTTATGACATATTTTCTTATGACTGAGTTATATTCCATTGTGTATATGTGCCAGAATTTCTATATCTAGTAATATGCTTGTGGGCTTTACAGTTGTTTTCCATAATTTGGCTATATCATATAGTGCTGAAATGTATGTAGGACTGCAGGTGACTTTTCTGATTTGTGCTTTTGGGTCCTTGGAGTGGAATTGCTGGGTCAAAAGGAAGCTCTATTCCTAGATTTTAGAAGACTGACTATACTGTCTTCCAAAAATACTTCAACAGTCTACATTATCACCAGTAGTGAATGAGGGTCCCTTTTTCCTCACATCCTCACCAATATTGGTTGTTGTTATTTCTGATGAGTGCTAGTGTCTGTAATGTGAGGTGATATCTCATTGTTGTTTTGATTATGCATTTCCATGATCAATAGTGACATAGAGTGTTTTTCGTATTCTTTGCCATTTGTATTTATCTTTGAAGTGGTTCCTGTTAATCTCTTTTCCTCATTATTTGATAGAGTTGGTTGTCTTTTCATGCAGAGTTCTACAGTGCTTTATTTATCTTTGATATTTACCCTCTGTAGGATGGAGGTAGGCAAATAATTTCTCCCTGTCTGTGGGCTGTTTCTGTATTCTGGTTATCATTGCCATTGAGGTGCAGTAGCTTCTTAGTTAAATATAGTTCTGTTTGTTTACCTCTTCTTCTTCATGCTTAGTCATCTTTAAAAATGTCTCAGGCTTCAATGTTATTCCCAATATTTTTTATATATTGGGAATATATATACCATTCTCTCTGGTGTAAGATGATATCTTAGAGTCATCATGAATAGAATTTCCCAATAATAAGTGCCGATGAACATTATTTTTCATGTGCTGTTAGCTATTCATTGGTCTTTTGTCTCCCCATTTTTAATTGGTTTCTTTTGTTAATGTTTGTGAGTACATTATATATCCTGTATATTAACACTGTTTAGGTTGTTGATTTTATCTTTATTTTTCTTCTCCTAATGTAGGCCGTATTGTTATGAGTTTGCTTGAGTTATGGCTTTTGCTGTATCCCATAGATTTCGATTACTTGTTTCTTTATCATTTGTCTCAGGCATTTTAAGCTCTTCTTTGATTTTCTTTTTGAGCCAACTTTTATTTACTAGTGGTTTTTTTTCAGTATCTAAGTGCTAGAGTTTCTCCACATCTTTTTATGATTAATTTCTATCTCTGTGACATTGTGATCTAATAGGTGCTTGGAATGATTTTTATGTTTGTAAATTTATGTAGGTTTGTCTTATGCCCTAATATATGATCTGTCAGAGAATGTCCCATGTGCAATTAGAGAAGAATGTATTCTCGGATTGTCTGCAGATGTAATGCCTTGTATACATCCACTAGTCCCAACATTTTAAGTTCTTCATTTACTGTTCATATCTTTATTGACATTCTATCTAATGGACCTATCTAGTGGGGATAATGTCATTTGGAAGTCCCCTACTACTCTTGTGTGACATACATATGTTTCTTTAGGTTGGTAAGCAAAAACATTTTAAAGTTTGCTGATCCTACACTGATCAGCAATACCACTCCTGGGAATATATCCCAGAGAGGCAAAAAAGTATGGTTGAAGTGACATCTGCACTTGTTTGTTCATTGCAGCACTCTTTACAATAGCCAGAATCTGGAAAAAACCTGAGTGCCTGAGAACAGATGACTGGTTAAAGAAACGTTGGTACATTTACACAATGGAGTACTATGTAGCTGTTAGAAAAGATGAAGTCATGAAATTCACATACAAGTGGTACTACATGGAAAGTATCATGTTAAACAAAATGAGTCAGAAAGAGCGAAAGAGCAGGATAGACAGAAAGATTGCATTCATCTGGGGAACATAAAGTAACAAAATGGGAGACTAACACACAGGAGTGGCTGAGATTAGTACCAGGAATTTTGCTCCATGGCTTGGAGGCTAGCCACACGTGCTAGGGGAAAAGGGAGCTCAGATAGAGAAAGGAGCACCAAATAAAGGGTGTTGGGAGGATCCTCCTCCCAGGATGGGAGAAGCATGCTGAAAGTAGACTATAGATCAAACATAATTGCCACTCAATGCCTCTTTTGCAAACCACAACACCCAAAAGGAGAGAGAGAACAAAAGGGAATGCCCTGCCACAGAGCCTAGGTGGGAAGGGGGGCATGGGGGGTGGGAGGGATACTGGGATCCGTGGTGGTAGGAAATCGGCACTGTTGGAGGGATGGGTATTTGATCATTGTATAATTGAAACCAAAGCACACAAATTTGTAAGTCTACAACTGTATACCTCATGGTGTCTCACTAATAAAAAAAAACTAGTATTTCTTTACCTATTGCTCCCTTAACCATTAAGTAGTGTTCATCCCTATCTCTGATTAGTTTCTTTAGATTGAGTGGTATTTGGTCTGATACAGTATGGCTGTCCCAGATTTGTTTGTTTTCTATTACCTTGTATAGTTTTTTCATCCTTTACATGTGAGTCGGTATCCTGTGATTTTATGTTTCTTATAAGCAACAAATGGATGAATTTTCTGATCCATCCTGACACTCTGTGCCTTTTTATGGGAGTGTTTTTCCCATTGACATTCAGGATGATATCATTGATAAAAAGGGATGTTTTGCCATTTTATTGTGTATGGCTGTTTGCTTCTACAAATGACTATTTGGTTTATATAAGTGGCCTTTTATAGGTTCACTCAGGGCTGGTTTTATTATCTCAAATATCATCAGCTCCTATTTGAGAAATTTTTATCCCTCTCTCCCATCTAAATGAGAGTTTTACAGAGTAGTGAACTCTTCTTTGAAATTTTCTTTTATTTCATAGTTTTAATATATCATTCCACTCTTTTCTCACAAGTACCACTTCATATAAAATATTTGTTGTGATTCTTATGTTATTTTCCTTATATTTAAGGCTTTTCTTCTTGCTGCTCTAAGATGTTCATTTCTCTCTTTGTTTTTTGTCATTTTTATTACTATGAGTCCTGGTGTTGTTCTGTTTGAGTCTGTTTTGCTTGATACTGCTTTGTCCTCCTGAATCTGAACCTCCCTCCAGAAAGTGGGGAACTTCTCAGCTATTATCTCACTCACTACTAGTTCTTCTCCTTCCGATTTTCCTCACTCTGGTATTCCTATAATTTTGGGATTATTCTTTTTGTCTTAGTTCATTAAGTACTTACTTTTGTTTCTTCCATTCTTTGGTTTCTCTCCTATTTTTGACCTCCTTTGGCTGCCCTGTATTTTCTCTTCAATTTCATCTATGCATTTTTTTCTATGAGATTCTGGTGTTATGGTTTGTTAGTGTGTTCTTTATTTCCTTCAATTACATTTGTATTGAATCTCTCATTCTGATTTTGTTGAATTTCTTATCTAGTAATTGTTTAATTTAACTAGGAAGGGCTTGCTTTTTTTGCAAGAGCAGTGAGTGTTGATTTTAGGTCTTCATCAAACAAGCTCATGTGTTTTGGTGGTCTTGGGGAGTTATCTAGATTTATTTCCCTATTTTCCAGTGCAACTGAGCTCCTTAGTTTCCCATTGTTCGTCAGTGGTTTTGGTGTTAATAGTAGGGTTTATATTCCCAGTTAATTGAGAACTAAGCTGTTGAATTGTTTATTCTAAACAGCTACTAATACTACATCTGCTATTCAAGTTCATTTTCTTAACATGTAGTGCCGTTGAGTGCAGCCCTATTCAAATAGAATTAACTAAGACTTAAGGGTGTCACCACCTGGGAAAAACAAATACCATTCCCTCTACCCCAAATATAAGGAACATATGTGGGAACATCTTCAAGTCCACGCAGTTTTGGGTTTAGAGGACACACTGATGTCAGGTGGAACAATTCCTGGCCTACGAGCAGATTCCAGCAGGGCACAAATGAGGGAATGTGGTCCCCAGCCTTTCTGTGTATCTAACCGATACCGGCATCTAACCGATCTGTGTATTGAGTTTTAGGGCAGGGAGGGGCTGGTTTGGGCTTCAGTGTGCACCCACCTTGGTTTACTGATGTCAGGTAGACTAATCTCTGGCCTAGAAGTGGGTTCCAATGGCGCAGGGGAAAGAAGATAATGTCCCCAGACTTTCTGGTGTGTGACTGCATTGCAGTTGGGGATTTAGGGGCAAGGCGGAGTTCCAGTTAGCTGTCTTTTAGTTTTAGGCCATGTTGTTTTGCCTTGCAGAAACTCTATAATTTGATGTACTGCCACTTGGTTGTATTTCTCTATCCTTTGCAAATGGCATTGAATCATTGAAAACATCTTTGAAGTCCAGATGTTAGAAGGTTCTGACTATATTTTCTTCAACATACTTGATGGACTCTGGTCTTATCTCAAGGTCTTGGTTCTACTTTGAATTGATCACTTTAAAATGACTATTGTATAAGGTGTGCATTATAGATTGAACTTTAATATTTTAAACTTGGTTATCCTATTTTCTCAGTACAAGTTGTTGAAGAGGTTATATATATTCTATTTCATGCTGTCAGATCCATCTGTCAAAAATTGTCAACCATATGTGAGGGTTCGT
Source organism: Sorex fumeus (assembly GCF_029834395.1). Classification (NCBI taxonomy): domain Eukaryota; kingdom Metazoa; phylum Chordata; class Mammalia; order Eulipotyphla; family Soricidae; genus Sorex; species Sorex fumeus. Next base: position 17,379,866 of record NW_026606107.1, on the reverse strand, counting down.
GTTTATATATTTTATTCTAATGCATTGGTTAGAGAGTCTATCCTTATCCTAGTACCATACAGTTTTTATTACTAGGGCTTTGTAGTATAGTTTCAAGTTAGATAATGAGATGCCTCCACATTCTTCCTTTTCAGTACATTTTTGTTACTTAAAGTGTTTTATGATTCCACACAAATTTTATTCTTGACTAACACAGACCTGTATTAGTGTGTGTTTACCCCCTTAGAACTGTTTTGTTCTGTGTCCCAGAGATTTTGATAACTGGTTGATTCGTTATATGTAGTCTCAAAGAATTTTTTACTTCTCCCTTTATTTCCTTCTGATCCAGTTGTTTCATTGCAGCATGTTGTTCAGTCTCCATATAATACAGCTTCTCAACTTTTTTTCTGGTTAATTTCTATCTCCATGGCACTGCAATCTGATAAACACTTGGTATGATTATTGTTTATTAATTTATGTAAGATATACTTATGTCATTACATTTTATCTATCTTAGGTAATGTTCCGTGTGAAATAGAGAAGAATGCATATTTGGCTTTTTGAGGATGGAATGCTCTGTATTTTTCTTATTCCCTGCTCTTCTATTTCCTCTTTTAGGACACTTGTGTCATTACTGGAATTTTGTCTAGATTACCTATGTAATGGTAACAAGAGGAGTGTTGAGGTCTCCCACTATTGTATTTGCATCAATGTATTTCTTTAAGTTTGTGATTAAAAGCCTTAAACTTGGATGACTCTACATTTGGTGCATATATGTTGATTAGGCTTACTACTTTTTGATCTGTTGCTCCCTTAACCAATAAGTAGTGTCAATCCTTGGCTATAATTATTTCTTTATATTGAGTATAATTTAGTATAAGTATAGCTGTCCTAAAATTGCTTTTTGTTTCCTATTAGCTTGTATAATTGTTTTCCATCCTTTCACTTTGTCTATGCTGTTTATGCCTTTGTCTATGCTGTTTATGGATGTGTTTCCTATAAGAAGAAAATAGATGGGTTTTGTTTTCTGATATATTCCATGACACTGTGCCTTTTGATGGACATATTTAATCCATTAAAATTGAGGGATATCGTTGATATTAAGAGCAGAGTTGCCATTTTATTGTCTGGGGTTGTTGTTTCTACAATTGGCTATTGGGTGTATGTAATTGAACATTCAATAGTTCATTCTGAATGGCCAGTTTGGTTATCACAAATGTCGCCACTTCTTGTTTGTCTGAGAATGTTTTTATCCCTTTTTGCCATCTAAATGAAAGTATTGAAAGGTATTGATCTCTAGGGTGAACATTTTAGTCAGTATTTTGAATCCATCATTCCACTCTTATCTCATCTATACTATTTCATATGGAATTTTATTGTGATTCTTGTTATTTACTATATTTAAGGTTTCTTTTGCTGCTTTCAGGAATTTGTCTATTTAGTTTATGCTATTTTTATGACTGTTTGTCTTGGTGTTGTTTTGTTTGTGTCTATTTTCTTTGATAGTCTTTAGTCCTTTTGAATCTCTGCAGCAGCCTCCGTCCAGAGTATTTGGAAGTTCTCAGCTGCTATCTCTTACATAACGTGTTCTTCCTCTTTATCTTTTGCTACACCTTATGGTATTCTGAGATTTTCCCTCTTGTCATTGCTCATTAAGCACGCTATATGCTCTTCCATTATTTTGCTTTTCTTTTTTAAGTTACATATTAATTATGACATATTTTTGTCTTCTAGTCTATATTAACAGTCCTCCTCTTGTGAGGTTCTGCTACTATAGCTTCTTATTTTGTTCTTTAGCTATTTTAGTTCCATTTGTACAGAACGAATATCTCTTCCTCTGAAACAGTTCTTTCAGTTTTTGTTTGTTTTGTTCAGTGATCACTTAATTTAAATTTCCAGCCCTTGCTCAATTTCTGTTGCCAATGCAGCATGTGTTAATTTGAGGTCCTTATTGACCAGGATTGAGTTCTGATGGGCTTAAGGACTTGCTCTGTTTTTTTTTTTGTGATCACTGTTTTCCACCACACCTGAGTGCCTTTGTTTCTCATTGTTTTTTCAAGTTTTAGGGGTGTTGGTGGGAATAAATGATCCCAGATACTTAAAAAGTGCTCTGCTTAATTGTTTACACAAGAGGGCTACAGTAATAGCCTGTTGTTCACATATTTTTCTAACCCTGTGCTATTTTATTATGTTAAGATGATTTTCAACTAGCTAATTGATTATTTTAACTGTTTATGTGTGTATACAGAGAATTAGGATTCCCCCTGCTCACAATGTGAAAGATGTATGCAGTAATAATTTGCATGAACCTGCTAGCATGTTCGTGCTGTTCAGAATTTTTGAGGAATGACCAACACCAGATGATGCGAATCCCTTCCCTAGGAGTGGAGAAAAGCATGAAGAGCAAAATTTTGGAGATCTCCAGGCTTCCCAGTTCATGGGTGTCTGTCCTCCATTTATTTATTTATTTATTTATTTATTTAGTCTAACCTGCAGCAGATAGTTTAATAGAAGTTTTATCTTCTTCGGAATGCAAATTTAAAAACATTAGTCACCGTATTTTGCAATGTTGTTAATGATAAAGTTTAATGCATATAATTTTACAGTACGACATAGCACCTTCCAGCATCGTACACTTCTCTCCATCACTGGATCAGGACTCTCCACTTTGCCCCATCTCTTTCTTCTGCCATAGCAAGCTCAGTTCTGTTGACCAGTTCTCAAGTTCTGTTTCTTTGGTTATATGTTATTCCCTTACTATTCTTCTTTATATCGCACATGTGAGAAATATATTTCTATATTTTGTCTCCCCTTTTATATGATATATTCCAGTTCCATACATATATAAACAAATTGCATGATTTTTAAAGAAACCATTATACATGTATACATATATAAGTATATATGTATATAAACAAGCATAAACATGTATAATGAATTTTTAACTTAAAAGCAGATTTTGTTTGGAGGTTTTTCAAGGAATGGGAGAGAGGGAGATAAAGAGAGAGAGTAATACTCTCAAGAGATCTTGGGCATCTCCAAAGGAGGAGAGAGCCTCAGTACACATCACAGCATTAGATATGAAAATTAAAAAGTACACATTTCAAGAGGGGAGATAGATGCAGGCAACACATGTATTCAGGAACCACATTCACTCAGTCACAACACATGGGCACAAGCAGCACATGGGCTCAGGCAGTCTCTGTGCCATATAATGGTTTCACATCCAGTTCTTGAATATGTGGGTTGTTTTCAGATTTTAGTTACTGTGAATAGTGCTGAATAGGAGCACAAATTTCTCTTCAAAATAGAGATTTAGACATTTTGGCCCTTGATTAGATGCTCAGAAATGAAATTTCTGGATCACATGGACACCCAGTTCTTTGTGTCATTAAAATTGTTCATATCTATTTTTTAAAATGCTGAATCAGGACACATTCCTACCAACAGTTGATGAATATTGCTTTTCCCCCCACATCCATGCCAACACTTACTGTTTTTGTTCTTTACTGAATCAGTATCACTTGTGTGAGGTGATAGCTCGTTGTTTTAATTTGTATTTCCCTGATAATAACTATGCAGAATAATCATAATAAAAAAGCATATGCTCAGCTTTTTTTTTACCAACTTAAAATATTAGTATTAGGTCATAATAAAACATTGTGGGGCTTGAATAAGGACAGGCTCTCAGAACAGTCAAATATAATTGATAAACATGAGACAGATCTTCAGATATATTGACAACTATTCTTCAAAAAGGAGCTAAGAGTGAAATGGAGCAAGAAAAGCTTCCTCCACAATGGTGTTGAGAAAACTGGTCTGTTGTAAGTAAAAAAAAAAAAAAGAATTCAGACCCTTGTCTCACACAATAGTCAATATAAAATGAATTGAAGACCTCAATATTAGACTTAAATTCATAAATTATATTGAGCAAAACGTAATAACCCTTCATGACATTGAATCCAGATGCATCATCAATGATTCAATGATAATATCAAACAAATGGAAACAAAGATAGACAAATGGGAATGTTATATTCAAGGCAGTGAAAGAAAAGAATCTTCGAACAATAATAATTTACCCTGAAAGGTAATAACCTTTAATAACAATTTAATACTTATATTAAATATTTAATAAGATTTAATAACAATATTTGGAAATCACTCAGATTTGAAAGCATTCTCCAAAAAATAAATTCTTACTTTATCCAAACCAGTTATGCAAAGAATGACCTTTTACTTAAAAAAAAAAGTTGAGTAGTGTAAATACATCCTCTCACAAAAGTTTGCAAGTCTGTAACAGTACCTCACGGTGATTCATTAAAAAAATAAAATTAAATTAATTTTTAAAAAAGTAAAATTGGAAAGGCAAAAAAAGACATTCTTTAGAATATCACTAACATGTTGTTAAAAGTTGAGTGACGTGAGCTTTCATATATATATATATGAAACTATGTATATATACAGATATATTCCTCTATGATTGGTTGCCTACTATTTGAATCCCCCCCAAAAAAGAAAATTAAATCCTCAGTAAAATTGACATCAAGGTCCCTCACCTGATAATATTTCTAAATATCAATGGAATGAACTATCAAAAGGCACAAAGTGACTGAACTGGATTAGGAAGAAAATCCAACTTTCTATTGCCTACAAAATCACACTTTCAGGGCTGTAGTGATAGCACAGCGGGTAGGGCGTTTGCCTTGCATGCTGTCGAACCGGGTTCGATTCCCAGCATCCCATATGGTCCCCCAAACAATGCGAGGAGTAATTCCTCAGTACATGACCCAGGAGTAACCCCTGTGCATTGCTGGATATGACCCAAAAACAAACAAACAAAATCACACTTTAATTCATAGGGTAAACATACTCAAAAGATTTTCAGCTGGCTCATCGATTATTTGTGGATGTATACAGGTTAAAAAGGTTAGTAAGCAATCCCAGAGACTAATGGAAGATTTCAGCCATTTAATTGTAACTAGTAATATACTTAAGGAAGAATGCTTGGTGGGTGTGGGAAAACTTGGAACAATGGTGGAGGGAAGTTCACAATAGTTTTGAGGTTGGTGTTGGAACACTGAATGCCTGTAACAATTGTATTATGAACAATTTTGTAAACCACCGTGTTTAAATGAAGTAAAAAATAAACACACAACCCTACTTTTATCATTTAAAACTTCCTAAAAATTTAAATATAATAAAAGTGGCTTTAAAAATCAGGGATGGCTATATCTTCATCACACCGAATTTTATTCAAACTTGAAAAAGGAATAAGACAGAGATGCACATTACATATGGGTTATTGGATCAAGAGCACCTAACTCTCATAAACATATATTCACCAGAATAAGGGGCAGCACAGTTTATAAAGCAATTCCTCATAATTCTGAGAAGATACACTTACAGCAACCGAATAGTAGTGGGAAAATATAAACTCCAATCTCATTATTGGGCAGATCAAAAAGCTAGACTGTCCAGCAAGAAAATAAAGGATTATAACTGAGGTTTTGAAAGAACTGCGATTAATAGACATATGTCAGACTTCTCAAACCTCCAAAAGCCAAATACACATTCTTCTCCAATGCACATGGAACGTTCTCCTGGAGAGAGTACATGCTGAGTCATAATTTGAGAATCATAAGGTTATGAAAATGGAAATCATTGCTAATATCTTCTCAGATTACAACGCCATAAAGGTAGAAATTAGCTGCAAGAAGAGTTGGGAAAGGATCTATAATTTGTAAACTGAATGAGATTATTTAATAACTATTTGATAAAATAGTAATTCAATGAAAACTAAAAGGATTCCTTGAAATATATAGGAATGAAGACACAAATTGTTTTAGAATCTATGGAACAGAGAAAATGCACTACCAAGTGGGAATTTCATAGGAATGCAGGCTTACATCAGGGAAAAATATAAAATCTCAACAGCTAGTACTCACAGTTTGAGAAATTAGAAAAAGTACAATAAATGAATATCAAAGTATATTGAAGGGAAAACTAAAAATGAGACAATAAATCAATGATTTAGAAATAAGAATACAATACAAAAGGTCAGTGAAATCAGGACCTGGCTTTTCAAATAAAACTCGACAAGATTGACAAACCCTTACATAGAGTCATAAAAATCATACCTCAAGTGAAATCAATCAGAAAGAAAGGGACAGACAGAGAATGACTGCACTCATTTGTGGAATATAAAATGATATAACATGAGACCAACACCCAGGTACAGTAGAGATAAGGGCCGGGAAGATTGGTCATGGTTGGAAACCTGCCTCATGAGCTGGGGGAGAAGTCAGCTGAAATAGCGAAGGGATTACTAAATCAATGATGGTTGGAGGGATCACTTAAGATGGAGATGTGTGCTGAAAGTAGATAATAGACCAAACATGATGGCCTCTCAGTATCTGTATTGCAAACCATAATGCTCAAAAGTAAAGAGAGCGTATTGGAGAAATTGTCTGCCATAGAAGCAGGGGAGCAGTGGGTTGGGATAGGGGAGACTGGGGAGATTGGTGGTGGAAAATGTACACTGCTGGAGGCATGGGTGTTTGATCATTATATAACTGAAACTCAAACATGAAAACTTTGCAGCTGTATCTCACGGTGATTCAGTAAAAAAAAGAAAGAAAACAGCTCTATATATTCAGTTATAAAAAGATCCTACCTAAATAACTTGGATCAAAAATAAGATGGGAAATGAGACAGAATACATGAAAAGGCAACCCAGAATGCAAAAGAGCATAAGAGGTTATCATGAGCAAGCATATGATACTAAGCTATATCACCTAGAAAAAGTGGATAAATCCTTTAAGTCATACAACTTCCCAAGATTGAATCAGGAAGAAGTGACCATCTGGACAAAAGTCATAAATAAAGAAATATAAATTATAACATCTCCTCAGGAGCAAAAGTCTAAAGCTAGGTAGGTTCCCTAGTGAATTCTACCAAACCTTATAAGTGACTCACTGCCTATACTCCTCAGCTCTTCCAAAATACAGGAGAAATAGGCGTCTTTCCTCAAAGCTTTTATGAAGCAAATGTTCTAATGCCAAAAATAGACATAACTTCACTGAAATAGTCAAACTAGAGACCAATAACAATGATGAACATTGATAGAATGATCCCCACCAAAATTTATCAAGCCAATCAAACAATATCTTGAAAGGAACATAAATTATGATCAAGTTTGATTTATTTCAGGGATGCAAGAATGGTTCAATATATGCAGGTGAATGGGACTGGGCCTCTTCACACCAGCTCCCCAGTTTTCCAGTAGCTTGTCAGTCACATCCACAAATTGCCCCAGCACCATATAATATCATCAACAGTCAAGATCCAGAGACTATGAAATAAAACTTGGAAGAGAGTGACACAGAACATCCTGGAATGTGCAGCAACATTTCTGGCCCACTGATACTCTAGTCCATGGATGTACCAAAAGTAGCACACATTTGTTTGAGTTTACATGCTTGTAATCTCTTATACAATGGCTTAAATGGCTCCAGGATGAAATACAACAATCTTCACACACTTTCAACTCTTATAGTGGTGGGAAGGTGCATCGTATTGGGATTGGTGTTTGAATATTATCTGTAGCGGGTAGGGCGTTTGCCTTACAAGCGGCCAACATGGCCGACCCGAGTTCGATTCCTCCGCCCCTCTCGGAGAGCCCGGCAAGCTACCGAGAGTATTCGATATGCCAGACACAGTAACAACAAAGTCTCCAATGGAGACGTTACTGGGCCCGCTCGAGCAAATTGTGAACAACTTTATAAAAATAAAAAAAGAAAAAACAATATATGCAGGTGAAACTAGATTAATATAGCATGCCATATCCAAAGTAAATTTAACAATATACTCATCAATTAATGTAGAAAAGGATTTTTACAAGATTCAACATATATTCATGATTAAAATCTCTCAACAGTATAAGGATATACGTCAAAATAATAATGGCCATTTTCAACAAACTCACAGACAAATTCAGACTCAGTGGCAAAAAATTTGAACGTCTTCCTTTTGAGATAAGACATAAGGCAAGGACTTCCAATTTCTCTGATATTCAATATAATCTTGAAATTTGGTAAGAAAAAGTAATCAAAGGAATCCAATTTGGAAAATAAAACTATCACTATTGGCAGATGACATGATAATATATACAGGAGAAGAATCTAAAGATTCTACTAAAATACTGCTAGAAACAATAACCAAGATAGAAAAGTAGCAAGGTTCATACCCATGAAATAAATATATCACAAATTGTTTGCATTTCTCTATTGATTTATAATAGAAAGAAATAAAAACTGCTCTCTATAAGATTTTAGAAATTAATTAAACCTTGGGTACAATGCTGAAATGAAAACTTTAAAAATAGAGTTGTATCTTAAAATATCAAATGCCTAGGTATCAACTTAATTTTAAAAAAGATGTGAAAGAGATGTACATTGAAAACTATAGGCAACTATCATAAATTTCAATATATATTTCTTTCTATTAAAAGAAATAAAAGAGGACATCAGGAAGTGGAAAACATTATTCCCTGTTCATGAATTGAATGAATTAACTGTGAATTAACATCCTATACAAAGCATTATCTACATAATGTAATTTCCCGCAGAAATATGGTGAAAATATTTAACAATTTAGAATATAATCTATTAAAACGTGTATGGAATCATAACTCTCCAAGTAGCCAAAGTCATTTTGAGCAAAAGGAAGTTGGGAGGTATTACATATCCTGACTTTTTACTATAAAGATATAGTAATTAAAATCATGTGGTACTGAAATAAATTTAGACTTACAGATTAATGTAGTAGAATAGAGGGCCCAGAGATAACTCAGATCTATAAGCAATTTTTGATAGAGCAGATAGGTTTGTGAAATGGAGCAGGATTACCTTTTTTGAGAAATAGTACTGGAATAAACTGAAAAAAATTAAGTTAGGGCTGGAGCGATAGCACAGCGGGTAGGGCGTTCGCCTTACAAACGGCCAACATGGCCGACCCGAGTTCGAGTCCTCCACCCCTCTCGGAGAGCCCGGCAAGCTACCGAGAGTATTCGATATGCCAGACACAGTTTCTCATACCATACACAAAAGTTCATTCAAGTTGGATTAAAGACTTTAAGATCAGACCATAATCCATGAAATACATTTAGTAAAATATAGTTGTAACTCCTCAGGATATGGACCTCAAAGTTTTTTCAGTGATTTGACTCCATTGACAAAGATTTTTCATCAAAATAAAAATTTTCTATGTGAAAAAGTAACTTGGGCTAAAACAAGACAAATGGGAGAAACGTTTGCACAGATAAATCAGTAAAGAGCTAATATAAAATATATTAAGCAACAATAAACTTCAGCAACATAAAACCAGTAACCCCACCAAAAGTGGATAGTTGCGGGAGGGGGGGCGATATTACAGTGGGTAGGATGCTTGTCTTGCACATGGCCAAATCAGGCTGGATGCCTAGCACTAACTATGGTTACCTGATCCTTCCAGGAGTGACCTCTGAGCACATAGCCAAGAGCAAGCCCTGAACACTGTGGCTCCAATACCAAAAAAATAAGAGGAGGGAGTGGATGAATAACATACACTTCCACAAAGCCATGGTTGACATCAATAAGCATTTGAGAAATGTTCATTGTAATTTATTACTAGCTAAATATAAATCAAAATGACAATGAGATATTATACATAACAATGAGAATGACATATAATGAACAGACTGGTGGAGATATGGTTTAAATTCACTGTTGGTGGGACTGTCACCTGGTTCAGCCTCTGAAAAACAATTTAGATATTTCTCAAGAAAGTAAGAATCAGGTTTCCCTATGATCCAGATATCCCATTTCTTGGTATAGTAAAGTAAAGGCCCTCCCGTTGATCATCGATTTTCTCGAGCGGGCCCAGTAACGTCTCCATTGGAGACTTTGTTGTTACTGTGTCTGGCATTTCTTAGTATCTACATCAAAAACACAAAAACATTAATTTAAAAAGATAGGTACACACCTATGTTCATTGTACACCTGAGTAATATAGCTGAATACAAAATCAACCAAATTGTCTAGTGATAGGTGGAGTGTGTGTGTAGTGTATATACCTGTATATATATGTATATATATATATTAGTAGTATTTATACAAAATGGAATGCTATGATATACAGTCATAAGAAAAAATGAAATTCTGAATTTCATTGTTAGTTGGATGGAATTATAGAGTATCGTGTTAAGGGTAAGTCAGACATAGAATGACAAATACATGATACACTCATCTGTAGCACATAGAGAAGATAAAGGAATGTAAGAAATCAAATAATGGCAAACTCTTATCCCCGGATTATAGAATAGAAAACACTGAGTAATGGAGAAAGTGAGTGATAAGGTGTACTAGATATAAAAAAGACATCGGTCAAGGGTCTTGGACTCCTAGTGATGGGAGTAATTTTCTACACCAACACCATAAGCTCAACAATATTATAATTATTGATTATAATTATGTAATTAATTACATAATTATATATATGCAAACATATAATTAACATTACAATTATAAGTGTTAATTTTATTATTTTATAACTATTTACAATAATTTAATTTTAATGATTTTGCTAGAAAGTGTGGTGGTTATGGAGTTGAATCATTAGGATTCTGAAATTCTATTATTAAAGGTGTTATAAATCACAGACTTAAATTTTTTTTAGAAAATAAATTCTAGCCTAGAATATTCTTCACATTTTTATATTTTTCTAAATAATCTTGAAGACCACAATGTTTGTTCATCATTAATGTAGTTCATCAAGGAGCAACTAATTACTGATAATTGATTTTGCTATTCTCATTTCCTAGTGATGTTAAACTTTGAATCTATTTTTTGTCAATGATCTATCAATGATCTTACTATGATCTATCTGATTCTATTCATCTTCTCTTCATCATTAACTTATGATAAAATCAAAGATAAAGCAGAATCTCTTCCTTTTCATTAATTTGAATGAATTATGACAGTTTGTTAACTTAGTTTTGTCTTTTGGTGCTTTTATATTCACATTATGAGGAGCTGGAGATAAAAGCACCCTACCTACTATACTCTCTCTGGCACTTTAAAATATGCTTTAAGCATCAAATAGTTTTATTTCAGAAAAGAATAGTAAGAATTCAGAAAAGAATTCTTAACCCACAGTTACATCACAATTAACTTTATTTGTATCCTGAATTTCCTTTTAGCTTAATAAAATTCTTTCAATAGCTAAATTTGCCTAATAACATAACAGTATGATTATATTTCATTTTGTATATAATATTTACCACTTTAATTTCCAAACCCCTTCTCCTCACCTGTAAAATTTCTGAACATATTAGTGTATATGTTCAAAAACTATTTTTAAATGAATAAATCATCATTTTGAATGAAAATTTAATAGCGTCACTTAGTTTTTGTTTTAAAGGGACATTCATTATTTCCTTCTATCATTTCATAAAGGACCATGAAAAAAATTATGAATTTTGTACTAACCTATCTTCCAGCAAAGGAAGGAATTCATATTCAAATAATGAATCCAGTAATACAATTTATAATGAGAGTAAAATTATCTATGAAGTTGAATTCCATATGTTAATACTTTTTGATTAAATTTATGTTGTTTCTAAAACATTATGCCTAAGTGTTTTATGTTATATAATATCACTTTAAATTCATACTTTTTAAATAAATTTATTTTATTATTTTTAATAAAATAAAATAAAATTTTGTGTTATGTAATATCACTTTAAATGCACCACTGGGGGTCATATCCGGCAGTGATAGGGCTAACTCCTAACTCTGCTCACCTCTCACTCCTGGCAGGCTCAAGGGACCATATGTGGTGATGGTCACCAAATCTGGGTCGGCTCAGTGGAAGGCTGTACTATTGCTCTGGCCCTCAATTCTAGACTTAAACAAAAATAGATATTATCAATAATTTAGCTCATCTATTTTAACTTTTTATTATACCTTAAGTATAAAAATGATTTCAAGACGCTAACACTTATTTTCAATATTTTGCTTTCTTTTTCAGTTTACTCACTGACTTTACAATGTCTGAAATTGGATTCAGCAACTTAAACTGGGAGCAAGTTTTAACACTGCACAAGGTCTTAGATGAAGTAATTCCAATTCATGGAAGGGGTAATTTCCCCACGATGGAAGTAAAACCAAAAGATATCATTCATATTGTAAAAGATCAACTGATAGAGCAAGGCATTACTGTCAAAGATACTAGATTGAATGGTTCTACAGCAAGTTATATACTTGCAAGCCACAATGGAATCAACTATAAAGATCTGGATGTTATTTTTGGTGTTGAGTTACGAAGTGATCAAGATTTTCAGGTTGTGAAGGATGCAGTTCTAAGATGTCTACTAGATTTTTTACCAAAAGGCGTGAAAAAGGAAAAGATCACTTTAAGGACCATGAAAGAGGCTTATGTACAGAAGATGGTCAAAGTTTGCAATCAGCATGATCGTTGGAGTCTCATTTCTCTTACAAACAACACTGGGAAGAATGTAGAGCTAAAATTTGTGAATTCACTTAGACGACAATTTGAATTTAGTGTCGATTCCTTTCAAATTGTCCTGGATACCATGTTAGAACTCTACAGTGATAAAAATGCTGTGCTAATGGAAGAATCCTATCCTACTGTGGTAGCTGAAAGTATGTATGGAGATTTCCAAGAAGCAATGACACATTTAAAATATAAGCTTATATTTACCAAAAAACCTGAAGAGATTAGAGGTGGTGGCCTTCTGAAGTACAGTAACTTGCTTGTTCATAACTTTAAGCCAGCTTGTGAAACAGAAATTAAGACACTAGAACGTTATATGTGTTCTAGATTCTTCGTTGATTTTCCTGACGTAGCAGAACAGCAAAAAAGGATTGAATCATACCTTCACAACCATTTCATAGGTGAAGAAAAGAACAAGTACGACTACCTCATGACCTTATATGGAGTTGTGAATGAAAGCACTGTTTGCCTGATGGGTCATGAAAGAAGACAGACTCTCAATATGATCACTCTTATGGCTTTAAAAGTACTTGGAGAACAGAATGTCCTTCCCAGCACAGAGAGTGTAACGTGCTTTTATCAGCCTGCTCCATACATTCCTGCTGAGGGAGCATTCCATGTTTATTATGCAACATCTAGACCACCACCTGTTTTTTTCCCAAACATACCACCTACTGCACATTCATGTGCAAAATGGTATGGTTTTAAAAATATGCATACAAGGGGAACTTTGCTTTATGTAAACACTTCTTACAAGCAAGTTTCCAAATTCCGCAAAATTTAGGATCAATTTTAATTTTTATGCAGCTATTAACTATTTTCCATCAGACTTAAAACCATCATAGCAAGTACAATATCAACTGTGCCTTGACCGCCTTTGAAATTTCTAAATACTATTAAATAGCTATAATAACTTCAAATGTTGTGGACCACTTCAATTGATTTTATATCTTTCTACTTGTGACCTTAAAACTTTTGACAAATACACTAGATATGCCTACATCTTTGATTAAAGTATAGAAAAATAGACTGACATTTAAAACTTCTGAAGTACAGTAAAGAAAAATGCCAACACTTTTGGATTCATCAAAAAGTGAATTACATTTATTTAATTTTTCTATTGACTACTACTATTGGTGAATTTACCATGTCTAACAGAAACGCCCAATTTCAAAAACAACAGATTCAGAAGATGTTAAAACTTTTTATTCAGAAAGCATTATTTTGATTACCAACAAAATTTGCTTAGATACGAAATGCTATGATAGTTTGAGAAACATTGAAAAATGCTCTGGAAAATACTGGACATTGACACTAATTCATCAACTATCAGTTAACTCTGTGAATCTGAAGAATAAGACCATCCAGCTCATTATCTAAAACTGAAAGAAATGATACACTTTTCTTCATTTTCCCACAGATGTTTAAAGTGATGAAAATTACCAACTTTGAATGTGAAATTTTGTTGTCATCTATTAAAAACAAGATAGTGAAGACCAAATATCAGGAAGAGATTTTTTTTTATCACGGCATTTATCGTTTTCATGACCTTTTGACCAACATCTTTATGTATCTGGATATATTTGGTGTTGGTGATAGCATTTTCATTATTACTAAATGAAGCATTTTTTCCATTTTTACCTTTACTGTAGGTCACTTTCTACATGCCACTCAAGTGCCTCCTCACCTGAGTCTTTATATAACAATATAGTTTATTCAATATATATACACATATATTATATATCCTGTTGTCAAATTTATCAATGAGTTTAATATTTCCTGTCCATTATGAAGGAAATAATATATGACTAATATTTTCAGATGATTTGAGGTATCTTGAATATAGTTAAGATCATAACATTTTAATTATTTTTTACCTACTTTTGAGTTTTTGAATTGCATATTGGTTTTCATTGACCATCACAATATTTCCTTCACATCCAGCAGGCATATTATAAGAGTTTCTTAAGACTGTGCCTAATATATATATATATATATATATATATATATAATAACATCCAAAAAAAGTAAACCATATAGGGGCATTTTAAAAATTATATCACTGACATATTTTGTTCCATAACACAGCTAACCACCTATATATTTTTTAAATAGTCATATTAAAATACTTAGGCTTATACACGCAAACATGTATATGAGTAAATCAAAGAATCCTAAGGCTTGGAAATATTATGTAGGTTCTACTTTATTGAGCCAAATAAAGAGTGTATAAGTTATATGTTGAGGAGAAAACGCAGTAATATATCTATCTATATATATATATATATCAGCTAAAAATGATTTATCTTTTTGCCTTAAGTTTACTTTTATTTTTCAAATAGTAGTTACATATAAAACTGAAGGGATATATTGACATTAACATTACAAAAGCAATTACAAAAATTAATGGGAAAATATTTAAGAAATAAAAGAACTATGACAATGGTGAGTGACAGCTAAAGGTCACGGTAGCATATTACTACAAATAGCAGGATTCTAAAGCCTTTTGAAAGCATATCATATTTATTCCCATAGCATCCTTTGTTCCTTTTGAGGATTTGAACTCTTTCCCTTAAAAGCAAATTTTATCAAGAGCATCCAAGGCTATTGAAAGAGAATGGCATGACTAAAAATTTATGGCTTTGATCTCTAGTGACATTTTATTGGTATTATCACCTATTAGTTTTCCTTTACTTTCCTCAAGTTGGAACATTAATAGTGTTCTAATATTAACAATAAAACCAATAGTACATATATAATATGTCTCCAGAATTAGGCTTATTAGTTTCAAAGCATTATAACCTCATTCTCTTCAGGTTAGAATAATAAATGGAAAATTTTCCTATATTAAGTTCTAGCCTCTTAGTTTAAAAGGAATCAATAGAGGTTAGTTTAAAACAATCTGACTTTACAGTATAATTCATCCCATCACAAAAGAAATCTTATTTTTTTATAATTTTTAAAAATCTCAGTCTTGGTTTAGGAGTTAACCTCAAAAACCTCACAAAAATAAAAATAATTGCTTTTTATATAGTTCTACTGTTCATATCATCAGGGTATTTTTTTAGTCAGTTACAAGTACATAATTTTAAAACAAAATATCCATTTATTTTACAAATATCTACATTATCATATTTTGTTGGTAAACTGTTTTCATGTGTTTTGATAAAGAAAGTTCTACTGATACTGCTTGTAAGCTCAGAGATATTTTTATACTACTGATATGTCCATTTTAATTAACTAATTTTTAAATGTTAAATAAATACAAACTAATTGTTAAATTAATGTTAACTAGTTGTTTAAAATCAGAGATATTGCAGCTAAAAAAGACAAAATATCAGAGCTAGAACATTTAGGGAATTCTTCAAATTACTGGAGAAATATCTTATGTTCAAATTAGATTTTACTTAATCTCAGCAAGGCTCTATTAAAATGAATCTAATTAGATCATTAATTTTTATAATCATATTTTTAGTTTTATATATTGATAATGTTAATTTGAAATTACATCATATCATCAAGGTTTTATTAAAATGTATCCAAATTAAATTATTGAAAATCTTGCCTAGACACATTTCTAGTTTTAGATATTAATAAAGATTTATATTTAAAATGCTTGATATATGAATAAAATCTCTTTCATCGAGTGAAGTTATTATCTAAGGAAGCTTATTTGCTGGAATGTTAGTGTGTTCCACTTACATACTTTCACTTTTTCTTGGTGATATTGTGATTTAACTCCAGGATGCAGCACTTGAAAGGCAAATGTCTCCTACTAAACAATACCCTTGTCCCATAACCCTGGCCCTTTAACACTTTCCTAAGGAATTATTTATCTTTGCATGCTGTGAAGTTAATTACTATCTATAGTTTGCTATCTGTAAGTTTAACATTTAACTCCATCTCTTCATTTTTTTTTCAGTTTTTGTGCCACACCCAGTGGTGCTTAAGAATTACTCTTGGCTCTGCACTCAGGAAATCCTACTGGAAGTGCTCAGGGGATCATAGGGATACTGAAAATTGAACCCATGTAGACCACGTGCCAGGCAAACTTCCTACTCACTGTACATGATCCAGCTCCGTAACTCTTCATCTTTAAATTGAACTCATTACACTTTTTATTTTCCTTTGCCTTTTACTCTGGGAAAATAGGAAGGAAGATTTTTAATTTTTTAACAGAATAATCGTGTCTAAGGTAGTGCTATGTGGAGTCAGCATTTGAAACAACAAAAGCCTTTTTGTTTAGAAGTGGCCCATGAAAGAGTAACAAAATTTTATGAATGATGATTTTTGTGTGCATAATTTTGATTATCATTTTAAGGAACACCCAATCCTGTTCATTAAATGGTGAAGTGAGTCAGCAATACTATCTCTGAAAAAAATAAGTTCCATATAAAAATATCTGTTATAACTTAAGGGACAAGAAATTAAGCCCTGTACATACATGAGTGGACTTTTTAAGATGGAAGTATCATATACCTTTACAGCTCCACATTAAAAATGATGAACTGGGGAGGGTTTTATAGTACAGAGGGTAAGACAGCTTGCCTTGCATGTGGTCAAACCTATTTTAATCACTGGTACTGAATATGGTCCCCTGGGCACTACCAGAGGTCACTCCTGAGCACAGTGCCAGGAACAACCCCTGAACGCTGTGGAGTGTGGCCACAGATACAAAAATAAATGAAAGTGATAGATTAAAGAATGCTGTTATGTCCAATACAAATTATGATTTATGTCACTTCATTTCTTATACATTTTAGGTGCTAGAATTTGAAGCGGCATATCTAAAATTTGACTAAGTTGTACACTTTCTAAAACCAAGTCATACTTGATCCTTCTACCAAAGCAGGATTCAGTATCCCAAGATTGAATTCTGGTTTTAATTTTGGTACAGACCTAGAGATATCAGTAGGGGTGGTTGGTATCTATGAAATAACAGTAGACTGACAGGAGCGTTCACAATGATTACACATTACTAAGCAATTTTATGTTGATTATAGAAGCTCTTTATAGAATATAGATCAATTCTTACTAGAATATAGTATTTATATTGTAATTTCTTTAATTTTTAATTTAGTTTAAAGAGAAATTTCAGTATATTTTTTGTAGTCACTTATAAATTTTCCCTTTAGACATTGCCATTTAAAATATTAGTCATTGCCATTTAAGACTTATCTTCTGAGAGATCTTACAAATGCTTTCTCCACAAATGAAAGTAATAAATCTGAAAAAACCAAAATGAATTTTTTATTTATTTTATTTTTCTTTATGTATAATCCTTCTCCCTCTGACTTATTTCATTCAGCATAAAACTCTCCAAATCATTTCATGATGAGCAAATTCATGATGTCATTTTTCCTAATGACTTCAGAGTATTCGATAGTGAAGATGTATCACAGTTTCTTTATCAGGTCATCTGTTCTCAGAAATTTGTGTTATTTCCAGATTCTGACAATTGTGAATAGTGTGACAATAAACATAGGAGTACAGATGGTATTTCTGGATTGTGTTTTGGGGCCCCTAGGGCATATTTACAGGAGAAGTATTTCTAGGACCTATGGAAGCTCAATTTCTAGTTGTTTGAGGAATGCCCATATCGTTTTCAAAAAAGAATGGACCAGTTGGCATTCCCACAAGCAATGAATGAGAGTATCCTTCTCCCCACATTCACGCCACCGCTGATTGTTCTTGTACTTTTTAATGGTGCCTCTCTCAGTGGTGTGTGATGCTATCTTGTTGTTTTGATTTTCATCTCCCTGAAAATTAGGGATGTAGACCTCGTTTACATTTACCTTTTGGCCACTTGTATTTCTTTTGTGATGAAGTTTCTGTTCATCTCTTCTCCCCATTTTTTATGGTAATTTTTTTTATCAGAGAGGTGTTGGGTAAATAATTTTCTCATCCTGTGGACTGTCTTTGTATCCTGGTTATTGTTCCCTTCAAGGTACAGAAACCTCATAATTTAATGTAGTCCCATTTGTTCATATTTGCTTCCACTTGATTGGTCAGTAGTGCTTAATCCTTGAAGATGCCTTTAACTTCAGTGTTATGGAGACTTCTGCCTACATTTTCCTCTGAGTACCTTAATGATTCAGGTCTGATGTCTCAGTCTTTAATTAATTTTGATTTGACATTTTTGCATGGCATTTAGAGTGAGATCTGGGTTTACTTTTTTGCATATAGCTCATCAGTTTTCCGAGCATCACTTGCTAAAGAGACTTTTCTTTCTCCACTTCATAGTTTTTGCTCCTTTATCAAAGACTTGCTGATAATATACCTGAATATTTGTCTCAGGATGCTAAACTTCATTTACAGATGAGAGTCTATCTTTATTTCAATAGCATGCTGTTTTAATTTCTACCACTTTGTAGTACAATTTGAAACTGCGAAATGTTATGCTCCCATCTTCTTTTCCCCAAGGATTATTTTAGCTATTTTGGAGAATTTATTTTTCAATATGAATTTCAGGAGTGTTTTATCTCTTTCTTGGAAAGTAACCTGTATGTTTTTTCTTTTGGGGTCACATCAGGCGATGCATAGGGGTTACTCCTGGCTCTGCACTCAGGAATTACTTCTGGCGGTGCTCAGGGGACCACATGGGATTCTGGGAATCAAACTCGGGTCGGCCGCATGCAAGGCAAACACCCTACCCGCTGTGCTATCACTCCAGCCCCCATGACTTTTTTAAATGTATATTTTTGTTGTTAATTTTATATAGGATCACCAATGACATTGTGTATTAATTGCGTAAGCTGCAAATTTACTATACAAATCCATTCTTTCTAGGAGCGTTTTTATAGTCCTTAGGATTTTCTAACAAGAGCAACATGCTATCCGCAAATAGTGAAAGCTTGACTTCCTCCTTTCCTATATGAATGTCCTTGATATATTTTTCTTGCATAATTGCTATTGCAAGTATTAAGGTGGATATTTCATTTCTTTTGGTTTTGGCCATACCTGTCTGTGCTCAGGGATCACTCCTGGCAAGCTTGTGGATGCTAGGGATCTGATCTTGGTTGTTTATGTGCAAGGCAAGCTCTGTACCTGTTTCATTATATCTTCATAACCTAAAGCGTTATTTTAATAGTATTGGGAAAATATTCTCTTATGAGGAAATTGAGAGAGAATGATGAAAAAATCCAAGGTCTCACACATGAAGTGCATGTGCTCTAGAACTAAGTGTCTGTTACACAGTTGCAAAGCTGTTCATGATCGGGTTTCAGTCACAAAATGTTCCAACGCCCATCCCTCCACAAGTGTCTATTTCCCACCACCAATCACCCCAGTCTCCCTCCTCCTTGCCCTCAGTCTACTTCTGTGACAGGCACCACCCTCTCTGTCTCTCTCTCCCCCACCTCTCCTTTTGGGCATTATTATTTACAATACAGATACTGAAGGATTATTATGTTTGTTCTTAACCCACTTTCAGCACACAGTTCTTATCCAGAGCAATCATTTCCAACTATATTTGCTATAGTGGTCCTTTCTCTATCCCAACTGCTTTTTGTCCAAGCACTAGAAGCAATCTTCCAACCATGAACTAATCCTCCTGGCCCTGATACTACTGTCCTTTGCTATTAGTCTCATATAATGTTTATTTACATCCCACAAATGAGTGCAATCATTCTATGTCTGCCCCTCTCCTTCTGACTCATTTCACTCAGCATTACACTCCTCATATCCATCCATTTATAAGCAAATTTCATGAATTCATTTTCCTTAACAGCCATATAGAACTCCACTGTATAGATATACCACAGATTCTTTAACTAGTCGTTTGTTCTCAAGTACTCGGGTTGTTTCCAGATTCTGACTATTGTGAATAGTGCTGCGATAAACACAGTAATGCAGACGGCATTTCAGCAGTGTGTTTTTGGGCCCCCTGGGTATATTTGTAGAAGTGATATTGCTGGTACGTATGGAAATTCAATTCCTAGCTTTTTGATGAATGCTCATATTGTTCTCCACAAAGGCTGTACCAGTTGGCATTCTCACTAACAATGAAAGAGAGTCCCTTTCTCCCCATATATACACCAGCACTAGTTATTCTTTTTCTTTTTGATGTGTTCCAGTCTCTGTGATGTAAGATGATATCGCTGTTTTGATTTGCATTTCCCTGGTAATTAGAAATGTAGAGCATTTTTTCATGTTTCTTTTGGCCATTTGTATTTCATCTTCAAGGAAGATTCTATTCATTTATTCTCCCCATTTTTAATGGGGTTGGATGTTTTATTCCTGTAAAGTTCTACCAGTTAATATCAATATATCTTTGATATTAACCCTTATCACATGGGTACTGAGTAAATATTTTTCCCAATCTGTGGATTGTCTTTGTATCTTTGTATCTTGGTCACTGTTGATTTGAGGTGCAGAAGCTTCTTAGTTTAATGCAGTCCCATTTGTTTATCTTTGCTTCCACTTGCTTGGTTAGTGGTGTTTCATCTTTGAAGATGCCTTTAGCTTCAATGTCATGGAGAGTTCTACCCATATTTTCCTCCATGAACCTATGGATTTAGGTCTGATATTTAGGTCTTTAATCCGTTTTGATCAAACTTTTGTCCCTGGCATTAGAATTACGTCTACATTCATTTTTGCATGTAGCTGTCTAGTTTTCCCAGCACCACTTGCTGAAGAGTCTTTCCTTGTTCCATGTCATAATTTTTGCTCCCTTATCAAAAATTAGATGATGATATATTTGAGCATTGGTTTCAGGATATTCGACTCTGTTTTATTGGTCTACGCATCTGTTTTTATTCAGAATCATGCTGTTTTAATTACTTCCACTTTGTAGTACAGTTTGAAGTTGGGGAAGGTGATGCCTCCCATATTCTTATGTACTTGTATTTGACTTGTAATTTATACTTGTATTTTCATATTCTTTAGTTACTCAAGGGGGTTTGTTTTCCCATATGAATTTGTATTTTTTGATCTATTTGTTTGAAAAATGTCATGGGTATCCTTATAGGTACTGCATTGAACCTGCATAATTCTTTGTGGAGTATTGCCATTTTGACAGTGTTAATCTTTCCAATACATGACAGGTGCTGTGTTTCTGTTTTCTCTTGTCCTCTTTTACTTCTTGGAGTAGTATTTTGTAATTTTTTTCTATAGGTTCTTCACCTTTTTAATTAAACTAATTCCAAGGTACTTGATTTTATGAGGCATGATTGTGAATGTATTGTTTTTCTAATACCTCCTTCTTCTCTCATTGTTTGTATATAGGAAAACCATGGACTTCTGTGTATTTATTTTGTAACTTGCCACTCTACTATAATAATCTATTGTGTCTATGAGCTTGTTTTGTGAAGTCTTTAGGATACTCGAAGTATAATATCATGCTATCTGCAAATAGTGAGAGATTGACTTCTTCCTTTCCTATCTGAATGTCTTTGATGTCTTTTTCTTTCCTAATTTCTATGGCAAGTACTACCAGTACTATACTGAATAGAAGTGTCAAATGTGGGCAACCTTATCTTGTGCCTGATCTTAGAGGAAAGGCTTTTAGTTTTTCCCCATTGAGGGTAATGCTTGCTATGGGTTTGTGGTAGATAGCTTGTGACCATAATGAGAAAACTGACATTTTGTTGAGACTTTTTATCATGAAGTGGTGCTGGGATTTTTCAAATGCTTTTTTGGCATCTATTGATATGATCATATGTATTTTATCTTTTATTTTATTGATATTGTATGTTTTGGTAATAGACTTGAGAATAGTAAACCATCCTTTCATTCCTGCGATAAATCCTACTTGGTTATGGCATATCTTTTTGATGAGTTATTGGATTTAATTTACTTGTATTTTATTTAGTATGTTTGCATCTGTGTTCATCAGGGATATTATTCTGTAGTTTTCTTTTTTTGCGGTGTCTCTGTCTGCTTTGGGTATCAGGGTGATATTTGCCTCAGAGAAACTCTTTGGGAGTATTTTTGTGTCTTCAATTTCCGAAAAAAGCTAGAAAATATTTGGCAGTAGATCCTCTTTAAAGGTTTGGAACAATTCACTATTGAATCCATCTGGTTCTATGATTTTTTGGGCAGGGGAGACTTTTGATTACCATTTCAATTTTCTCAATGGTGATACATTTGTTCAGATATTCAAATATTCCACGTTCTGCCTTGGGATGTTACCGGAATCTATTAAAATAGCCATTTTATATAGGAGTTTGATGTAATTTTGGGGCTAATGAGTCTCCTGCCCCTGAGCCTGGCTGTCCTAATCAGGGCCCCTTGGAGGAGAGCGGGTTGGGTTTCCCTCCCCACCCCTAGCAGAGCCCCAGCAGCTGAAGACCTCTGGAACCAGCCATTTGGCATATTCAATATGCCAGAACACAGTAACAATGATGGGTTTCATTCCCCTACCTCTGAAGAAGCCTCCAATGTGGCACTTGCTAAAATCTCAGGACTAGGACGAATGGAGACATTACTGGTGCTTGTTCGAGGAAATCGATGAACAATGGGATGACAGTGATATAGTGATACAGTGAATGCTTTTTTAAAGTAGCACATTTAATTCTTCGTGTAACAATGGTTTTGAGTCTTTGACATTCGTTCATTGTTCTTTATCTGTGAAGCTGTGTATTGTTCCTTCAAATATAAATGAGAGTCTGGCTGGGAAATGTATTCTTTGTGAGGCATTCATCTCAGTGAGTTTGTTCACTATATCCCACCACTGTCTTTGGGCCTGAAGGGTTTCATCTGATAAGTCTGCTGTGAACCTTAAGGATGCTCCTATGTGATCAATTTTTTCCTTTGATCTTGCTGATTTCAGTATTCTATCTGTAGTTGTTGTTATCATCATTCTGATTAGGATATATGTTGGCAATTTTTGAAATATTTTAGCTGGTACTTTCCAGGTCTCCTGCATTTGGGTGCATTAACTCTAACTTAACACTGGGAACTTGTAAGCAATGATAGTTTTGATAGTTGCTTCTTCATCAGGGTTTTCTTCCTGCACCTCTGGTACTCCAGTGCTGATTATGTTCTTCCTCTTGTCTTCATACTTATGTTCTCTCGTCACCTTTTGCGGGTTTTTTTGAGGTTCTTTTTCATTTTCTGCTGTAGTTTGAAGATTTTCTGCACCTCATCTTGAAGCTCACTGTTTGTGTCCTCAACAGCTGTTTCTCTGCTGCTCAGGCCTTCCAGTTTGTTTTTCATTTCACCTACCAGGTTTTTCAGATCTTTCATTTCTCTTTGTATTTTTGTTTGCATTTTCCTCATTTCTGCTCTCATATACTGTGTTTTATTGGTGACCCGTTCCATTGTTTCTTTGACCTTATTATGCATCCTTGACAGTTCCATTCAAAACCCTGCTTTTTAATTAAATAGTCTACTTTATAAAAGTAAATCCCGTAATCTCCCCCCCCAAATGTATATGCTTTATTTCCACACATAGTACTAGATTTAATGGAAAAGTAAAATTTCCTTTCAAAGATTATAACATTGGTTTTTATCTCACAGAATCTTTGTTTACAATGAACAAAATAATATTTAGTAAATTCTAGTTTGGAAGGTCTGAGAAGCTTAGAAAATTCTTTAAAATTATTTGATTGTGAAATGAATGTTTCAAACTACAAAACAAAGAATTAAAGCAATTATATAGATTATTTCGGCTGCAAATATCTCATTTAATAAGGAACAAAGAAACGTGAATCTAAGTTACTTCGGGACTGTCCAAAACATCATATTGTATAAATCAGATCAAAAATAACTTTGAAAAATGTGAAAAAATTGAATGTGAAAAAATTCTCCTTTTATAACCTACACTTTGTATAAACACTGTGGTTTACAAAGTTGTTCATGATGATTTGTTATAGGCATTCAACATTCCACACTGTTCCCATCACCATGATCAGCTTCCCTCCACCATTTTTCTCTGATTTTTCCAACCACACCGGAAGCTTGCCCTTTTAAGCAGGCCGACAATAATTTATTCTATATTGTTTGTTATTAATAAATTGCTAATGGAATAATCAAAAAGTATTTCCTTAGAAAAATAGTGTAAATTGCTATATTTACATGGATACATTGTCCTTTTATGAAGGGTTACTAAGATATTGTTACAAGTTATACTTTCTGTGTTATGGTTTTTGTTAATTGAGATAGATTAGCTTCTACCTTGTTGTAAATTTTGGGGATGCGAATCCATACTCAACGACAGGAAATTCAGAATTTTTAACTGGGTAGTAAATTTTTAGCTGGAGTAAATTTTTAACTGGGCATCAACTTTGGGGTGCAGATATGACTTCTGGAATTATGTTGGAGTGGAGAGGTAGCCCATCTTGATTCTGAGAAAGCCCGGAGATTTCAGTCACAAGGACCCATGTATCTTAGTTTTTAGCAGGTTCATTTCTCTGTGAGGCTCAGTCTTGAGGAGATGGAGTCCAGTCGGAGGCATGGTTGTGACTTTGGAGTGTAGGAGCGAGTGGCTGTCATGTTTGGTAGGCATAGAAATAAGAAAATTCTTACAGTACCGTTTTACTAAATGAAACGAGTCATCTGTTGAAGAAAAACTTTAGTTAGGTCTGACTTCAAAACTTAGCAAATTAGTGGATTCTGTAAGAATTTATCTTGAAGATGTGTCACAAGGTTCAATTAATTCAAATTCAGTTTTCAGAATTAAATGTTAGTGAAAAGACTTACAATGATTAAATTTGAAGTGAAATAGAAATTGTCAAATGTACTTGCTCAGCACTGAGTTAGATTGCTGATATGATTTCCTATACTGCTTCAAGGCCTACATTTTTTCATCAAATAAGAGCATATGGGTGAAATCAGTGAATATTAAAATAAGTTCATAAGTATTTTTGTATCTTTTAGCCTTATAATTCATGTCTACAGTTTTAGCTTTTTAGTATTAAAATATTAAGTGTTCTAAAAAGACAGTGTGTGTTCCTATAAATGAAAACTGTAGGAGTATTCATGGACTTGCTAGGAGATGACTAATGTCCAGAGTACAGAAGAATGTGGAACTTTAATTTTGGTTGTATTATCAAAATCCATTTTTTAAAAAAATTCCATGTTATTATTTAGTATATATCTCTGAGATATTAAAGTACTGATTTGGAAAATGTATATTTGTTATGTTGATGTGAATATGAAAACTGTGGTTTCTTTTAGGGTGGAAAGTTTTAAATGGATTATACCACTGATGTAGGCAGGTAGATAGGGTCCCCATGGCAATGGACCACCTTGCGGACACATCATTAAGGCCTGATAAGACTTCAACTGGTCCCAACAGACCCAGAGAAGGCTAGACGACCTCACCACCCAGCCCCACTTCCAGAGGCACTCCAGCAGGAAAAAAGACCAGAGTTAGGAATTTCAAAGAAGACCATCAACCACTCCCCACTCTACCCTCATGGCAACCATATTAGCAATGAACTCTTACTTGGCTAGAAAGCCCTAAATGGGGCAGCTTGGAGAAAACCTTTAAAAGTGAAACAAAGGAAGCACATGCAAATGCTGCCTGAGTCCATGTGCTGCTTGTGTCATGTGACCAAGCACATATGGTATACAAGAGCATGTGTTACCCATATCTCTCTTCTTGAGATGTATAATGGAACTCTCTTCATCTTGGAAGAAGCCCATGTTCTCTCTTGAGCGCGTTACTCTCTCTCTCTCTCTCTCTCTCTCTCTCTCTCTCTCTCTCTCTCTCTCTCTCCTTTCATTCCTCAAAACCTCCAAATAAAATCTGGTTTTTACTTCACTTCTCGTTTCCTTCTGAAATTCTTTTCTGTGAGGACAAGGACCTGTAAGCTCTGGGCAAGGCCTAGGACTGTCCTTCTTTTCCTGCAAAGAGAAATTGATCGCTCCAGCCCGAGTCCATGGATCCCCAAGAGATCAGGTGGTGGCTGGTTGGTATTAACTCTCATGCTGAGCAGACAAAGTGGCTGTCAGTTGTGGCTTGACCGCTACCTAGTGGAGCTGGCAGGGCTCTGGCTCATGCTGCATAAGGGCTCATCGCAGAATTTATCAGTCCTAACCTTTCTTGCTGGTCCTTGGGTGGCAGAGGTGGATTAGGAGAAAGTGGCCATCTCTTTCCTCTCCACCTCATATAAGCCATCTCTATGTGTGTGTGGAGGGGAATCATCAACTTCATAATAATTATATTCTCATTAATAACCCAAGAACCCTTAGACCTTTATATTCACTTTATCTTAAGTTTTATTGCACATTATGCAAAACGTACTATACAGATTCTTTTCATACATAGTATTTTAAAATAAAAGTAAACATGTAGAGTATGCCACTTTCAAAATAAATAAATGCCCTCTCTTTCAAATACACCAAGTTTATTGTTTGCAAGATGTTCAAAAGTAGTAAGAAATTACTCTGGAAGTTGTACAAAATTCCCATAATTTCCTTAGCTGTGGTACATATAGTGAATGAAAGGGACTGACCCTCAGTATATTACAGTTTTGTAAATTTGATAATTTACCGATTTTAGATTATCCTGGGCTGGAGCGATAGCACAGCGGTAGGGCGTTTGCCTTGTGTGCAGGTGCCCCGGCCGAGCCGGGTTTGATTCCTCCACTTCTCTCGGAGAGCCCGGCAAGCTACTGAGAGTATCTCGTCCGCACGGCAATGCCTGGCAAGCTACCCGTGACGTATTCAATATGCCAAACACAGTAACAACAAGTCTTACGAAGAAGAAGTTACTGGGCCCGCTCAAGGAAATCAGTGAACAACGGGAGTACCGTGCTACTGTGCTACCATACTTTGGTAGAGGAGTAGTGATCAGATGTACCATCTTAACATCTAAAAATAGAATATGTGAAGAATATTAGAAACAATAATTTTTTGAACATTGGCCAAGGGTTGGTTGCACAGGAATGTAACTCTTGGGAGAAGAGAAACAAGAAGGAAAACCTAGTATCTGACAAAAATTCTGTCTGGATCACTTTCCAAACTTTTATGGGGAGGAGGGCAACATAGAAGCACTGAAGTCTTAGTGAGTTGAGGAGACAAAGATTTGGGTTCAGCCAAAATTTTCAAAGCAAGGTTTAGAAAAAGAGGAAAGTATATAATTTTTTAAAATTTCCATAGTAATCTCTTTTAGGTTTTCAATTCCTGTGACTTATTTATGCATAGAGTAAAAGTTCATTGGTCTAGGCAAGGACTTACCAAACATTATGAAAATGAATGATATAATTCTAATAGCTTACTCATGAGTTGGAGAAGTACATACCCCATTAAATCGTGATTTAATAGCAGGGATAAATCAGCCTGAGTGGAAATCACTAAAATTGTCAAATGGCAAAATGCTTAAAAAAAACTTCAAAACGTTAAGTTAATTTGTATCTTGATTGCCTTTCCAAAAATATAAACCAGGACTTTGTAAAAGAAGACAACACAATCTACATTGTAAAAAACAGCCTTCACTAACACCCAAGGAAAGTAACGATAAGGAACAGGAAGATTGCTCTATGGCTTGGAAGCTGGCCTCACAGGCTGGGGGAAAAGGCAGCTAAGATAGAGAAGGAACCATCAAGAAAAGGAAGCTTGGAGGGCTCACTCGGGATGGGAGATGCATGCTGAAAGTAGAATATAAAACGAATATAAGAGTAACTTATTACCTGCATTGCAAACCATAACATCCCAAAGGAGAGAGAGAATAAAAGGGAATGTGCCTGCCACAGAGGCGGGGAGTTGGTGGGAGTTATGGGGTGGGGGTGGCGGGAGGGACACTGGGAACATTGGGGGTGGAGAATGGTCACTGGTGGAGGGATGGGTACTTGACCATTGTATGACTGAAACGTAATCACGAAAGTGTATAAGTCTGTAATTGTATCTCATGGTGTTTCATTAAAAAAATTTTAAAAACTTCATAATGGTCGAAACCAAAATTACTAGAGTTTTGATAAAGCAAGAATTTAAGAGAAGTACATCAGACAAAGTTCCATAAAGAACTAATGAAGACAGAGTATAAAAAATATACTAATATATGTTCTAATACTTTAAAACTATCAACATACTTATATCCATATCACAGTTTTGAGATTCTGTTTTCATTTATTCAACATCATGTATTTGAGGTATAATTAAAGAGAAATAAAAAGCAAATACATCTATACTAGAGGAAATCATCACTATTAATTCTTTCACTTTCAGTAACTTTCTTACTGAATGTTTGCCCCTCCTATAATTTTAGTCACTTGATATTCATAGAATCTCTTTATATTTTTATTTATTGAATCACTGTGGGAAAAGTTACAAAGCTTTCAGGTTTAAGTCTCGGTCATGCAATGATAAAACACATTTCCCTTCACCAGTACTTATTTTTCACCACCAAGAACCCAATATACCCCCCTTCCCACCCCTCCCAATGCCTGTGAGGCAGATGAATTCTACTTAACACTATATCTACTTTGATTACATTCATTATTTCGACAAAAGATGCACCGTTATTGTTTAGAGTTTCCACCCAACAATCAGTACTGCTGAAAAGGCATTGTGAAATAATTTGTTTTCTCCAGTTAGTTATGAGAAACATATGATGTCACGCAGCCGCAATAGTGGCTGTAAGATTTTATATTTCTGATATTTTACTTATTAAGCCTGGAGGTATTTCTGCCAAGAGCCAGATAATTATGAGACTGCTTTCTGTGGCTCTGGAGCATCACCGTGCTGGAGAGTCGCTCATGGGAGGCAATTTGTGACCTCGGTAGGGAGTGAAGGACGAACTGGGAATGCCCCCCTTCCCATGAGGTTTCAGTTGCCCCGTCACCGCCGGCTCATACCTGGCTTTTGAAAAAGCTCCGAGGAGGCCGCCATCTTGCTGCCCGGGGGGGGGGGGGGGGAGTGGAAGGGAGAAACACCCCATCCCTCCTGGGAAGGCATGGTACCGAGGATTAATGCATAGTCCATTCACTTTTCTGCCACAAGCTGCTGGGCTCTGCATTAAGTCCTTGTGCTTCTGGAGCCATGACTGTGCCAGAGAGCTGCTTGTGGGGGGCAACTCGTGACCTCGGTAGGGTGTGAAGGACGAGCCAGGGATGCCCCCCATTCCCATGAGATTTCAGTTGCCCCGTCACTGCCAGCTCATATCTGGCTTTCCAAAAACTCAGAGGAAGCTGCCATCTTGCTGCCTGAGGGGAAAAAGACGGAAGGGAGTGACACTCCTTCCCTCCCTGGCAGGCCTGGTACCATGGATTAATGCATAGTCCTCCATTCACTTTTCTGCCACAAGCTGCTGGGCCCTGCATTAAGTCCTTGTGCTTCTGGAGCCATGGCCGTGCTGGAGAGCCACTTGTGGGGGAAAACTCGTGACCTCGGTAGGGCGTGAAGGATGAGCTAGGGACGTCCCCCTTCCCATGAGGTTTCAGTTGCCCCGTCACCGCCGGCTCATACCTGGCTTTCCATAGAATCTCTTTAAGTATTAAGAATTGAGGTATTAAAGAGAGAGAGAGAGAGAGAGAGAGAGAGAGAGAGAGAGAGAGAGAGAGAGAGAGTAAAAGAGAATGTGCCTGCCACAGAGGCAGGGGTGTGTTGAGCGGGTGGCGAGAGGGATACTGGGAATATTGGTGGTAGTGAATGGGCACTGGTGGAGGGATGGGTACTCGATCTTCATAAGACTGAAATGTAATCATGAAAGTTTGTAAGTCTGTAACTGTATCTCATGGTGATTAAAATAAAATTATTAAGCTATTTAGCAACAATGACATCAAAAAGAATTGAGGTATAAATTCTACCAAGAGCATATTAATTATCTTCAGTTTATACTAGATCAAAAAATATAAAATGTTAGTCAAAAATACTACAGGAGACAGATAAACCAATGAAGACAATTCTTTATCTAGGAGGTAAGTATATATTTGTATCAATTAGCGAAAACAACAGGTACACAAAAGTATGTAATAATCAAAGTTGAAAGGTCGAAGTTTGTTCCTGGCAGTGTTCAGGGGACCATATATGGTGCTAGGAACTGAACATAGCTTGGTTGCATGAAAGGTCTTAACCTCTGTACTATCTCTCTGTCCCCCAAAATTTCAAGTTTAGAAGAATACTGGTTTGGTGCCAGAGCAATAGTACAGTGGGTAGGACATTTGCCTTGCACAGGGCCAACTGGGTTCGATACCCAGCATCCCATATGGTGGCCCAGAACTTCCAGGAGTGATCCCTAAGTGCATAGCCAGGAGTAAACCCTGAACTTTGCCAGGTGTAACCCAAAAAACAAAAAAAGAAGAAACACTAGAAGAATACTGATTCTACCTCTGCTTATAGTCAGCCCTCAGTCATCATATATAGACATTTACAAAATATTACTCATTCACATTTCACCTTCATGATTTTGCTTATAAAATATGTAACTTTTACTAATATTTCCTGAATATTTTCTTAGTATTTATTTTTAAGTCAGCATAAAACTATTATAATGAATTATATAAATCTGCAGTACAAAAGAGCAATTACTTTTAACCCCTCATTGTTCCTTTGACTATGTTTTGTGCATATCTTGCCTTTCCTCTAAATTTTGGGTAGATACACATTCTTTTCCAGTGAACATGGAATATATTCCAAGATAGACCATGTTCTAGGTCACAAAACATAACTCAATAGAATCAGGAAGGTAGAAATTGTATAAACTACCTTATCAGACCATGATGCACTAAACATAGAAGATAATCACACACAGACACGGAAAATTAAATCAAACACCTGGAAATTAAACATCTCAATGTTGAACAACAAGTGGATCAGGGAGGATATCAAGGAAGAAATCAAAAGATACCTGGAAACAAATGAGAATGAAAACACAAGCTACCAAAAACCGTATTTAGGAGATAAAGTCGTATTTAGGAGAAAATTTATTGCTCTGCATTTCTCAGGAAGGATGAAAGAGCCCACATAAATAGCTTGAATTCACAGCTCAAGATCTTAGAAAAAGATCTGGGTTCCTGTTGAGAAGGAACCCAAACCAAGCAGAAGGAAAGAAATAATAAAACTTAGAGCAGAAATTAATAATATGGAAACCCCCAAACAATCCGAAAGATCAATGAAACCAAGAGCTATATCTCTGGGAAATAAACAAGATTTATAAACCACTAGCAAGACTCACAAAGAAAGAGAGAGAGTATACTAATAAACTGAATCAGAAATGAAAAGGGGGACATCACAACAGAAACCAAAGAAATTCAAAAGATCATCAGAGATTGCTTTGAAAGTCTGTATGTCATAAAACAAGAGAACCTAGAAGAAATGGAAAAATTCCTGGATTCCTATTGACTCTCAAGACTGAACCTAGAAGATTTGGAATACCTCAATAGGCCTATTACTATCAATGAAATTGAAACTGTAATCAAAAGCCTTCCCAGAAACAAAAGACCAGGTCCAGATGGATTCACTCGCGAATTCTTCCAAACATTTAAAAAGGACCAGTTCTTTTCAAGCTTTTCCAGGAAATTGAAGAAACAGAAACACTCCCAAACAGTTTCTATGAGGCACAAATCACGCTAATACCAAAAGCAAACAGAGATGTCACAAAAAAAAGAAAATTACAGGTCGATATCACTAATAAACACAGATGCGAAGATCCTCAACAAAATATTAGCGAATAGAATCCAACAACTCATCAATAAGACCATACACTACGACCAAGTGGGATTCATCCTGGGGATGAGAGGACGGTTTAACATTCGGAAATCATCAACATCATCCATTATATCAACAAAAGAAAAGATAAAAACCATATGTTCATATCAATAGATGCAGAGAAAGCATTTGACAAGATTCAGCAACATTTATGATGAAAACTCTCACCAAAATGAGTATTAAAGGAATTTTCTGCAATATAGTCAAAGCCATCTAACACAAGCCTACGGCAAGCATTATCCTCAATGGGGAAAAACTAAGAGCCTTCCTAATATCAGGGATGAGACAAGGATGCCCACTCTCACTACTTCAATTCAATATAGTACTGGAGGTACTTGCAATAGCGGTTAGGCAAGTAAAAAGCATCAAGGGCATCCAGATAGGAAAAGAAGAAATCAAGCTCTCACTACTTGCAGATGATATGATACTATATTTAGAGAACCTTAAAGCCTCTACCAAGAAGAAGCTCCTAGAAAAAAAATAGACTTGTATAGTAAAGTCGCAGGCTGTAAAATCAATGCCCAAAAGTCAATGACTTTCCTATATGCAAATAATAAGAGAGAAGAAAATGATATGAAAAAGCAATTCCATTCAGTCATGCCTCAGAAAATCAAATACCTTGGAATCAGCCTAACTAGGGAGATATAGGACCTGTACAAAGAAAACTACAAAACACTACTTCAAAAAATAAAAGAGGACACGAGGAAATGGAAGCATATCCCCTGTCCATGGATTGGGAGAATTAACACTGTCAAAATGGCAATACTCCCCAAAGCATTATACAGATTCAATGTGATCCCTATAAGGATAGCAATGGAATTCTTCAAGAAATGGATCAAACACTCCTGAAATTCATATGGAACAACAAACTCCCACAAAGAGCTAAAGCAATTCTTGGGAAAAAGAGATGGGTGACTCACCTTCCCCAAACTCAAACTCTACTATGCATAGTATTGGAACAAAGGTAGAGCCGCAGACCAATGGAACAAGGTGGAATATATAGTATCATCTATTCTTTTATAAGTAATAAATAAATGTGAAGTGGAACAAAAAAAAAGCCATTTTAACAAATGGTGCTGGCAAAACTGGACAGCTACATGCAAAAAAAAATGGGCTCAGACCTCTACCTAACACCATGCACAATAGTCATATCCAAATGGATTAAAGACCTCAACATCAGACCAGAATCCAGTATGAATATTGAAGTAAAGGTCCGCAAAACCCTCCACTGAATCTAAAAGTATCTTCAAAGATAACACGCCACTGACTAAGCAAGTGAAAACAGAGATAAATAAACAAATGGGACTGTCTTAAACTAAGAAACTTCTGTACCTCAAAGGAAACAGTGACCAGAATACAAAGAAAGTCTACAGAATAGGAAAGGATATTCACCTAATGTCCATCTGATAAGAGGTTAATATCAAGGATATTCAAGGCACTGGTTGAACTCTATAAGAAGAAACTATCCAATCTCATCAGTAAATGGGGCGATGGAATGAACAGAAACTTTATCAAAGAAAAAATCCAAATGGACAAAAACAACATTAGAAAATGCTCTTCATCACTAATTAGCAGGCAGGTGAAGATCAAAACAACAATGAGATATCATCTCACACCACAGAGACTGGCCCACATCCAAAAGAACAAACACAACTGAAGTTGGCGTGGATGTGGGGAGAAGGGGGTCTCTCCTTTACTGCTGATAGGAGTGATGACAGGTTCAGCCCTTTTGGAAAACAATGTGGAAGTTTCTCAAAAAATTAGAAATAGAGCTCCCATTTGACCCAGCAATACCACTTCTGTGAATATGTCCTGGAGATGAAAAACGTACAGTAGAAATGTTATCTGCACTTATATGTTTATTACAGCACTATTTACAGTAGCAAGAATCGTAAAAACCCTGAGTGCCCAAGAACAGATGACTGGTTAAAGAAACTCTGGTACATCTATACAATGAAATACTACACAGCTATTACAAGGGATGAAGTAATGAAATTAGCATATAAGTAAATTGACATGGAGAGTATCATGCTAAGTGAAATGAGCCAGAAAGAGAGGGACAGACATAGAAGGACTGCACTCACATGTGGAATATAAAGTAGCATAATGGGAAATTAGCACTGAAGGATGGAGCGATAGCACAGTGGGTAGGGCGTTCGCCTTCCAAGTGGCCAACATGGCCGACCCGAGTTCGATTCCTCCGCCCCTCTCGGAGAGCCCGGCAAGCTACCGAGAGTATTCGATATGCCAGACACAGTAACAACAAAGTCTCCAATGGAGACGTTACTGGGCCCGCTCGAGCAAATCGACGATCAACACTGAAGGATAATAGCGATAAGGACCATAAGGATTCCTCTACGGCTTGGAAGCTGGCCTCACATGTTGGAGGAAAAGGCAGCTGAGATAGGGAAGGGGCCACCAAGCAAAGGATACTTGGAGGACTCACTCTGGTGTAAGATGCCAGCTGAAAGTATACTATAGACTGAACATGATAGCCATTTATTACCTGCTTTATAAACCATAACACCCAAAAGGAGAGAGAGAGTAAAAGGGAATGTGCCTGTTAGAGGCTGGGGTGGGGTGAGGATGGAGTGGAGGTGGTGGGAGGGATACTGGCAATATTGGTAGTGGAGAATGGTCACTGGTGGAGGGATGGGTACTTGGCCATTGTATGACTGAAACTTAATCATGAAAGTGTGAAAGTCTATAATTGTATCTCATGGTGTATCATTAAAAATTTTTAAAATATCTCGTTCACAATAGTACCTAAAAATCAATTACCTCACAATTAGCTTAAGTAATGAGGTCAAGTACCAATACAAAGAAAATGGCTATACTCCCCAAAGCTCTATACAGATTTAATGCAGTCTCTATCAGGATATCCATGACATTCTTCAAAGAAATAGACAAAACACTCATGAAATTCATATGGAACAATAACCCCCACAAATAACTAAAGCAATTCTTGGGAAAAAGAATATGGGTGACATCACCTTCCCCAACCTCAAAGTGTACTACAAAGTAGTAATAATAAAAACATCATGATATTGGAACAAAGATCCACAGATCAGTGGAATAGGGTTGAATATTTTTACACACACCCTCAAATATATGATCATGTAATCTCTGATAAGGGAGCAAGAAATGTGAAGTGGGTCAAGGAAAATCTCTTTAATAAATGTTGCTGCCAAACCTGTTCAGCTACATGCAAAAACTGGGCTCAGAACTTTACCTAATACTATGCACAAAAGTAAGATCAAAATGGATTAAAGATCATCATCAGATGAGAATCCATAGGAACATTGAAGAAAAGGTCGGCAAAACTCTCCACATCGTTAAATCTAAAGATATTTTCAAGGACAAAATGCCACTAATCAAGCAAGTGGAAACAGAGATAAACAAATGGGACCATCTTAAGCTAAGAAGATCCTTCACCTCAAAAGTGACCATACTACAAAGATAGTCTAGAGAATGGGAAAAGATATTCACTCAATATCCTTCTGATAAGGGGTTAATATCAAGAATAAACAAGGCACTGGTTGAAATCTACAAGAAGAAAACATCCAATCTCATCAGAAAATGGGGAGATCAAATGAACATTATTTTTCAAAGAAGAAATCTGAATGGCCAAAAGGCACATGAAAAAAAGCTCTTCATCACTAACTATCAGGGAGATGCAAATAAAAACAACAATGAGATATCATCTCACACCACAGAGAATGGTACACATCCAAAAGAACAAAAGCAATCGGTGTTGGCGTGGATGTGGGGATAAAGGGGCTCTCCTTCACTGCTGGTGAGAATGCTTACTGGTCCAGCCTTTTTTGGAAAACAATATGCACATTTCTCTAAAAATGAGAAATTGAGCTCCCATTTGACCTTGCAATACCACCTCTGGGAATATATCCTGGAAATGCAAAAAAATATAGTAGAAATGACATCTGCACTTGTATGTTTATTGCAGCACTATTTACATAGCCAGAATATGGGAAAAACCAGAGTGCCTGAGAACAGATGACTTGTTAAAGAAACTCTTGTTCATCTACACAATGGAATACTATGCAGCTGTTAGAAGGGATGAAGTAATGAAATTTGCATATGAGTGGATTTATATGGGGAATATCATGCTAATTGGAATGAGTAAGAAAGAGAGGGACACACATAGAATGACTGCACTCATCTGTGGGATATAAAGTAACATAATAGGAAACTAACATCTAAGGATACTAGAGATAAGGACCAGGAGGATTGCTCCATGGCTTGGAATCCGGTCTCATTTGCCAGAGGAAAAGGCAGCTGGGATAGCAAAGGGACCACTAAGTAAATGAAGGTTGCAGGGCTCACTCAATATATAGATGCATCCTGAGAGTAGACTATGGAACAAACAATGGCCGCTTACTACCTGTATTGTAAAGGATAACCCCCAAGAGGAGAGAGAAAGAGGAATGTGCCTGCTACAGAGCCGTGGGGGGGGGTATGGTGGGGGTGGCGGGAGGGATACTGGGAACATTGGTGGTGGAGAATGGGCACTGCTGGAGGATGGGTAATCGAACACTGTATGACTGACGCATAATCACGAAAGTTCATAAGTCTGTAACTGTATCTCACAGTGATTTGTTAACAAAATGAAAAACAAATTTGAATCACTGGCTAAGTAACAGACTCAGAGCTTCCACCAGAGGGAAAACACCCAAAAGCATGGTGTACAGAACTTCAATCCCATAGGTAAGAACGAAGAGCACAATACAGTGTTTCTGTCCCCTGTATGTAGATGACTCATTATACACTTTTTCACAAAGCTACTGTCCTGGGGGACTAACAGGAAGGGGCACAGTTACTATCCAGGGTAAGAATCCAGGGACAGGATGCCAACCATTAAAATATATGAGTGTATACATCTAAATTAGAATAGCATAATCCATGGACCATACCACACTGTTTGAGATGAAAGGAAGCATACTTCTCTAGTCTTATTGGGTTCCTACATCATGTCCAACCTGTTTGGGAAACATTTTGTGTCATAAACATAGTGTAATTAACTTGGACAGTTTTCATTGACTGCATAGACTGGCAGTCCTGTTCTATTCCCTGGGAGTAAACATGAAAGTTTCCTGTTTAGGAAGATATTCCTGGACAACAAGTATATAAAGTACATTGAGGTGAAAAACTGATGCATATGTGGAAAATGTGTACAAAGTTTTCTAAAAGGAAATGTGGATAAAAATAAAAAATAATTATCATTTCTGTCAGCCTTCTCTTAATGTACACTGAACTTTAGGAGGGACTGAGTTAGTCTTATATCCCCGTAAAACGTGGGACTGGATATGTGGCCCCATAAGTTCAACAGCAATCCAATAGAGGATCATGGCACAGGATCTTCAGTATAGTCATGGGAAGGGAGCATGTTATGGCTTACCTAGAGCTGTTGTTTTGCTCCAGTCTGTGGAACAGACTGACTTCAAATTCTTGTGAATGGTGTATGAGTTTGGCACACTGACTAAAAGATGTTTTTAGTGATATAGTTATTTTACAGCCGATGAAGGTACATCTCTGCAAGCTAACTTTTTAATGTAATCTTAGCAGTAGCAGTAAAAACAACTTAATCATTTAGGATAGTATTCTTAGCCAGCATCTTTTGCATTCCTCCTTTTATCCTTCTTTCTCCCCTCTTTCTCTTCTTTTCTTTTCTGTCCATACCTCTCTCCTATGATCTGTGTATATTATGCCCTTTAGTTGTTTATGT
Source organism: Sorex fumeus (assembly GCF_029834395.1). Taxonomy (NCBI): domain Eukaryota; kingdom Metazoa; phylum Chordata; class Mammalia; order Eulipotyphla; family Soricidae; genus Sorex; species Sorex fumeus. Next base: position 17,341,997 of record NW_026606107.1, on the reverse strand, counting down.
CTGACATGTTCATCCCATTAGAAAGATCTATCTGACTGCACAAATATTAAGAAGGTGTGCAGTGATTGTAGAGTGAATAATCAGATTTTATAGGATATGTATCTACTGCCCTTATGTGAATGTACATTTGTAGTGTTACTGTGCACAGGTTCTTTTCACCTGTGACCAAAGATTGAAAAAAATAAAAGATGAATTAGTCAAATGCAACTATTTTTTTCTTTCTTTTTGATATATTTATGTTTTTTTTTCCAAAAGTGACAGCTGTGTTCAAGTGACCATATGTGGTTTTGAGGATTTTAACTCGGGTTGTGGCCTACTGAAGCCACATGAAAGGCATGTTCCTTACCTTCTATATTATATTTCTGGCCCAAATGGGTTTTTTTTATGGGAGTTGTTTGGTTTTTGGCCACACTGCCCATGCTCAGTGATTATTCTTACTTCTATACTCAGGAATTAGTCTTAGCGGTGCTCAAGGGACCATATATTCCATGGAATCTAACCTGGGTTGGCTTCGTGCAAGGCAAGCACCGTGCCACCTGTAGTATCTCTCCAGCCCCATCCCCAACGTATTTTATTTGAAGACAAAATCAAATAGAACAGTAGGAAATCTTCCAACTACAAATGGAAGGAACTGGTAAGGGAAAATTGCTCTCCCTTTCCTTTTCTATGTTTCTAAGAAAGTGAACCAGGAATATTTATTTCTTTTCTTATTAAATTTATATGTAGCTAATTTTCTTTTCTTTTCTTTTTTAAATTTTATTAGTGAAACACCATCAGGTACAAACTTTCGTGCTCGTGTTTCAGTTACACAATGATTTTCTTTTAGAGTCCTTTTGCTTGTTGAGCAAAAGCTGCTCCTTGTCTCTTGTATTCATGCTGAGCTGTCAGAAATCCATCTTTGACCCCCCAAAATTAAAAAAAATAATTTTTAATTGAATCACATGAGATAGAGCATTACAAAATTGTTCAGATTATGTTTAAGTCATACAATGTTCCAACACCTATCCCTCCACCAGTGTAATTTCGCAGCAACAGTGCCCCCAGTTTCCCTCTCACCCTTCCAGCCACCCCCCACTCCAGCCTGCCTCTATGGCAAGCAACTTTATTCTCTCTCTTTCTCTTTCTTTCTCTCATTTTAAACATTATGGTTTGTGATACAAATGCTGAAACGTTATAATCTATGTTCCTTCATTGTCTTTCAACACAAAGTTCTTGTCCAGAGTGATCATTTCCAACTAGTATTGTCATAATGGATCCTCTTCTATCTTAACTACCCTTCATCTATCACACAATCGATTCACCATTGACCAGACCTTCTGGCCCATTTTCCCTGGCCTTTAATATTAGTTTGACCCCTCCAGAGGTTTATTCTTAAGAGTTTTTGCCAGTTTCCCTAAGGAGTGAATCAGTGAAGCTTCCACATTGGCCTTCCTAAAGTTATTCTTTCAAATTGCCTCAATACTTCCTAAATTAATTTTTAAGTCTTTCTTTATGAAAAACAAAGTTTCCAGAGTAGATCAGATGGAATGCTTTCTCTCTCAATGCTTTTTGTTGTGGTGGTCGGTAATATCTGATGAAATGGTGACTGTTGTACCAAATGCAGCGTTGAAAATCAAACCGGGATCCATTGCATACATGGCAAGGGCCTTAACCTCTCCAGTCCACAAATGTATAATCAACTGTGTTAACAGTTTATTAATATTCTAAAAAAATAAGAACTTCAATGGACGTTTTCTATAGTTTAAAATGATGCATAAAGGGAAACCAAGAAAATTTTAAAAAGTACAGCCTGGTGTAACTAAAGACAACAAAATTTAAGAAAGAAAAAAAAGCAACTTGGCTGAAACAACTCATCCTCTCACATAGTTAGGGTTAAAACTATTCAAGTGACAAGTATCATGTGTAATATAATCTGGCACATATGCTTTGGAAACAAAACTGTGTATAAATATGTAATTGACTGGCATTGCGATTTTGAGCAAGTTTGATTTTTTTAATACCTGCTTCCTCATCTGCTAAATGGGGCTAATGCCTTCCTAGGTTATCATCTATGGTTGAGACTTCAAAAAATCTCTATATAAATAGCAAAGAGAGTAATTTTCATATTAAAATCCTACCGTCACTATCCATGACCCTTTACAACTTATTCTGCCTCAAAAAAGATAACTTTATGTAGCACTTTCCCTAAAATTTCCAGTGATCTGAGGCTATAGAGCTCAAAGGCAGTGCTAGCCAGGCACAAAGGAATTTCAATACTGATTAACACTCCACATTCCATTTCTCACTACAAAATTTAGCTCCTCAGTACAACCACACCAAAGTTCAAATGGAGCTTGTAAACTTTAAAAATCACCCTTGAGTTTTTCTTTCTCCCTTACTCTCTACTTTCCACAATCCCAGCATTGTCAAACAAACTGGCCAGGCCACAGAATGGTATCCAACCATATAATACAAGGTTTCCACTCAGATTTTCAGCTTCTATCCTATTACAAATCCTATTAGAAAATTATCCTATTACAAAAAATAGTACAGGAATAATCAGTTAGAAAAACATGACTCAAACCATCTAGCTAGAAAAATTAAACTTTTCTATTCGAGGCTAAAATTTAAGAACTGTTTTACTAGAAATTATGCAGCAATACCATAAAAATATTTTCTACTCCTCTCTATTTTTACCAAGCATTTGACAGACTAATTCAATACCTGTTAGAATATCAATCTGCAATAAATCAATATTTCTGCTACCCAGACGGTCAGAAATAATGGAAGGTGATTGATTAGAAGGGAAGAGATGGCTTTGTAAATAGGAATGAGACCAATGTACATTTCACGGACCAAATACAACTTGGATAGGTCAAATGACCTTTCAGAATACATTGCTGAAAGTTCCATTTCTTGAAAATTAAGAGAAGGAAATATACAAAGCAACAAACATATATAGCAGAGGAAAATTACCTAAAAACATTCCTTCTGAAAATAATTTGCACTTTTAACAGAATTATAAATTGAATTATAAAGTTCAAGTTAGCAAGGGTAAAAATGTAGCTTTATAGTTTCTACAGAGATCCTGACTACTATATCTCCCCTCATATCTAATAACTTGGAAAAAACTCAGAGCTGTTAAAAAAACAAAGGAAAACTGGTATGGTAAAGTTGAAATAGCAAATGCTTTTTGAAAAAATGGTGTTATTTTCTCTGGACATTTTGGATTTGGGGCACATTTTAAAGCCAAGTATTTAAAAGAAGTTACAAATAATCACTAAAATCTAGATGTAATTCAAATATGGTAAAACAAACAGCAACAGCAAAAAAAAACCTTTTAAAATGCAAAATTAAACATAAGGCTTGTGTTAGGTACCCTGGTCCATTCATTGAGAACCTTACCTAAATACATTTAAACTCCCAAAAGAAAACATGTTCTACATTTTTATACTGACAAAGAAACATATAGTGTGGATGGCAGCAGTAATTGGTAAAATTTGTATCATGCACTATAAAGCACACTCGTATATATTAGCAGAATTAATACACAGACAATTGGAGTAAATTATCCACATTTCTTTGAGCATTTACCCATACCAACATTTGTAAGGTATGAGATTTAAGAACTGCATTCATTTTTCTACTTCTATGCCTAAAAGTTCAATCATTTTAGCCCTTCACTATGCTTCCTAACTGTACAGGTAAAGAAAGATCAATGATAACTAAAGGGATGGGTGTTTGAACATTATGACTGAAACCCAATTATGAACTTCTTTGTAACTGTGTATCTGTGGTTCATTTAAAAAATCAATGATTATCATGTAAAATGATCTTACCCAGAAGCAAAAGTGATATTCAAGTTATAAATGCATGTTTTTGGAGTTGACATTTTTCTTTTAAAATTAAGTATATTTTAAACATTGGCATTTATAGTGCTGTTAATGACAGAGTTTCACGCATACAATGTCCCAATATGACACCCTCCATCAAAGTCTGCTTCCCTCCACCATTGTCTCAGGGACCCTCATGAAACTCCACTGCCCCAACCTCCAGGCAAGCAATTGTCTCTCCCTTTCATGGTAAATTTAATTCTATAGACCAGTGCTCAGGTTATGTTATGAATTTTGTTGTTGTTGTTGTTGTTGCTGCTGCTGCTTATTTCCTTTGGCTTTTCTTATTCCCTTTAGATCACATATTATGACTGAGACTATCCTTTGCTTTGTTTGACTTTTGGGTAACACTTTGCAGTACTCAGGACTTATTCCTGGCAGCTGCTTATACAGGGATTACTCCTGAGGGTGCTCAGGAGACTATGTGGGGTGCGCCCTATCTGTGTATGATCATTCTGGCCCCACAAGGTAATTTTTTATCTGTTTATGTAATTCTGGCTATTTTTGTTCATATCTCCCAATTCCATCCATGGGTTTAAATCTAATATCAAGGTTTATTTATTTATGTTGCTTTTTTGGGTCAAACCGGCAACGCACAGGGGTTACTCCTGGCTTTGCACTCAGTAATTACTCCTGGCGGTGCTCGGGGACCATATGGGATGCTGGCGATTGAACCCGGGTCAGTCACATGCAAGGCAAACGCCCTACCTGCTGTACTATCACTCCAGCCCCTCAAATCTAATATCAAGGTTTTTAACTCAGTTTATGTGTATGGTGTGAAAGTTTGGATTACTTTTTGTTGCTGTTGTTTATTTGTTTTTCATGTATGACTGCCCTGCCTTCCCAATACCATTTGCTGAAGAAGCTTTTTTCTTGGTCCATCTTATACTGTTAGCTCCTTGGTCAAATATTAGGTGACTAGATACCCGGGGATCAATCTCCGGGTCTGAGAGACTTTCATTATTCCAGTACCACACTGTCTTGATTACTACAGCTTTTCAATTTAAAACTGGGAAACGAAAAATCTTTCCTTATTCTTTTTCCCTAGGATTGCTTCCAGTATTCAAGGAATTTTATTGATGCATAGAAAATTTAAAACTGGGAGAATTCTCCGGGCCCTGTACTGAGCCAATATCACTGGGAAGTCCCAGATGGGGTAGGTGCTGTCTCTCCGCCTTCTCCCAATGGAATCCCGGTGACCACGAGCTTCTACAAGCATGGCTCTGGTACGCAGGCACCAGGACTATTTACCAAACCATGTGGGGACCACCCCGCTTCCCAGTCAACCACTAATTCCGAAAGTCATGCCCACAGTCCGCCTCCAGCGCCATCTTACAGCACACAGCAGCGAAGAAAACTGGCTGGTGGGCTCCACAACTCCAGGAGAATTCTATGGCCCCGTACTGCACCGATATCACTGGGAGGTAGATGAGGTAGATGCTGTCTCCCTGCCTTCTCCCTATGGAATCCCGGTGACCATGAGCTTGATCTAACTGGTGTTAAGTTCATAAGCTACCACTTAAGTGTCGAAGTTTAGTGTTTCCAGGAGTTTTTAGTAGGGTATTATTGGGTAGTCAAAGTATAATATTATTCCACCTGTAAACAGTGATAGTTTGACTTTTCACAAAACAATCTGGGTGCCCTTAATGTCTCTCCTTTGAAGAATTGCTAGACAGGCCTTCTAAATTTTATTGAATAATAGTGGTGAAAGGGGGCAGGCTTGTCTTGTGCCTGATCTTACAGGGAAGGTTTTCAGATTTTTACAATTGAGTAAGAGTTAACTTTATATTTTCAGTAAATGAATTTTTTATTGCTTTTTGGGTCAGATCCGGCAATGCACAGGGGTTACTCCTGGCTCTGAACTCAGGAATTACTCCTGGAAGTGCTCAGGGGACCACTGGGACCATATGGGATGCTGGGAATCGAACCCGGGTTGGCCGCGTGCAAGGCAAACACCCTATCCGCTGTGCTATTGCTCCAGTCCCAGTAAATGACTTTTTAAGAGTATTAGAACGTTCTTTCCCTTTTTAATAGTTTTTATCAAGAGCAGGTGTTAGATTATTTGATATGATATGCTTTCTCTATGTCTTTTGGTATAATCACGGTCACAGTCCTCCTGTTGTTCATCAATTTGCTCGAGCGGGCCCAGTAACGACTCCATCGTGAGACTTGTTGTTACTGTGTTTGGCATATTGAAGACGTCACGGGTAGCTTGCCAGGCTCTGCCGTGCGGGCGAGATACTCTCGGTAGCTTGCTGGGCTCTCCGAGAGGGGTGGAGGAATCGAACTCGGGTCGGCCATATTGACTGCGTGCAAGGCAAACGCCCTACCGCTGTGCTATCGATGTATGTATTGCTGATTGACTAGCATATATTAAACTATTATAAATTAATTCAATTGAGTTAATTAATTTCCAAGTGTTTTAGTTCATTCCCATTTGTTTAATTTCCATTTTTAAGGCATCATGGTCAGAGAGGAAAGTTGATAATATTTATATCTTTTTGACCTTATGGAAATACGTTTTGTGACCCAGACTATGGCCTCTCTTGGAGAATGTCTTGTGTGCAGAGAATAATGTGTACTCAACTTTGGGTGGGATGAAGGGGCCTAAATATGTATGCTAGGCCCATCTTTTCTGTTTCTTCCTTCAATGCCAGTGTTTCTTTGTTGAGTTTAACTTGGTTGATCTATCTAGCAGTGATAGTTGTATCCAAATACGAATGTAGTTTGCCAATATCTTCCTTCAAATATTTTGAAGACCCATAATTAGGTGCATATATATTCAGGAGTGAGTACCTTTTGATGTATTAAACATTGATCATCACCATCCTGTACAGTTTTTAAAGTCTGTTTTTGATATAAGTATGGCTATGCCTACCTTTTAAAGGGAATTGTTTGCTTGTGTCTATTGATGGGTGAGTTCAGGCCACTGACACTGAGATTATTGAGATAAAAGAATTTCTATGATTTTTGGTTTTGGGGCCACACCCAGTGGTGCTCAGGCTTTACTCCTAGATCTGCACTCAGAGATTACTTCTAGCGGGTTTGGGTGACCATATGGGGTGCCAGGGATCGAACCCCAGTTAGTTGTGTGGAAGGCAAATGCCCTACATACTGTACTATCACTCAGGCCCCTTATGTTGTCTTTTTAGCAACATAACTGGAGTTGGCCTACAGAACTGAGTTTAGAGGGGTGTGGTAACAGGGAGGAACCTTTGATTGATATATATATGTATATATATATATATAAACCTTTGATATATATATATATATATATATATATATATATATATATATATATATATAAAACAACCGCTGGACTAGAGCCATTACTGACTGTATTCCATGGGACGTCAAAAGATCGCGTGGACACCCACCTACAAGATGGTCAGACTTCTTCGTCAAGACCCTGAATGATTGGTTTGAGGCTCTGCATGTTCCTAGAACGAACAGATGCCATTGGGCTATGCTAGCACGCAACAGGGATGAATGGAGACGTTACTGGCACCTGCTCGAGTAAATCAATGAATAACGGGGGATCAAGTGATCAAGTGATATATATCTTGGTGGAGTGAATCAAGTGCTCTGACATGTGTTGTAATGTCATATGCATGAGACCATAATTAATGGTAATAGTACCTCAATCACGATCACGATCATCCTGTGTTCATCAATTGCCTCGAGCAGGCAGCAGTAACATCTCCTTCTTCCTAGCCCTGAGATTTTAAAAGAGCCATATTCAATGCTCTTTCAGGGTTAGGAGAATGAGACCCATAATTGTTACTGGTATTTGGCATATTGAGTACGACACGGGAAGTTTACCAGACTCTGCCAAAATTTTTATTTAAAAAAAAATATTTAAAAAGAAGTGATTAGAAATTTCCTCAAAGAAGAAATCCAAAATGTGGTAAAAATGTGATCTATATCATAACTTTTACGAAAATACAAATAATTACAAAAATTAAACGTCACTTCACACCACAGAGACTGATACTCATCACAAAGAACAACAATAATCAATGTTCTCATGGATACATGGAAAACAGGACCTGCCTTTACCACTGGTGTGAATGTCGACAGGTCAAGCCTTTCTGAAAGAAAATATTGTTTCAAGGCTATGAAGTTCCTAATCTGTTTGTCCACGAATTTTGTATTATTTCTCAAATATGAATGATATTCTAGTTGGGTAAGATATTATTGATGAGGTGCTAGTTTTTCTTATGCCCACCATTTTCTTCTGTATCATAGGGTGTCATCTGATAACTCTGCTGTGGATTCCATGTGATTTCTTTCGTAAATCACAAAGTTCCCTCTTTGTTCTTATTTTCAATGTTCTGTCTCTGACCTTTGTCATTCTGATTAAAGCATGTCTTGGGAGTATTTATATTTGTGTCTTTCTTGGATGGGACTCCTCAGAACTCTTAAATCTTGGTCCTTCAGTGCTCTATTCTGGAAATTCTCCTTTATGATGTCTTTTACTAGTGTTTGTTAAATTTGCTTTCCTATTTCTCAATAATTGATTTTTGTATCATTCCTTGTGAACTCATTTTGAATTTTCTGGTGTGGTTTCACTTATTTTGAATTTTTCTCCATAATCTGTTGTTTTCTAGAGGTTTCTGTGTCTCATTATGGAGCTTGCCACTTTTTTGTTCAGCTATTATTCTGCTGCTGAGGGTTTCCATTGAATTTTTTATTTCACTTATCAAACTCCTCAATTTTGTCACTTTTGTTAGTTTTCTCACATCTGTTCTAATGCTTTCTATACCTGTACCATTGTTTTTTGAGCTAATTAAACATTCTCTTTAGTCGTTATATGAGAGGTTAGAGTTGTTTGTTAGGGTTAGAGACTTCTGGACTATTATCTTCATAATTAAATATAGCGCATTTATGCCTCGTTTCCAGTTTATGTCATGTGTCTGATGTGGTCTGGGGGTATGATCTCTTTAGTTTATACGATTCTCCCTGTCCTGAAGGAGCTCTCTAAGGAATCCAGATGATGCTCCATCCCTTATCTGTTAAGTTTAACCCAGCAAGCGTGTGCTGTTTTGATTTGTTACTTTTTATTCTGGGTGTAAATTACAGGGTTACTTTAAATATTGATGAGTCTACCTCTACTCTGGCTATAATTTAACACTCTATAATTTCTTACTACTACCACAACCTTAATTTTTCCAAGCTTAGGATAGGTGGCTAGGAATGAGTTATTAGCATGAAGTACCTGAAGGCAACCAGGGCTGTACCTGAATTTGTGGTCTAATTGTAGAAAGTATGAGTGGGATGGGAAGCAGAGAGTGATCATGCAGCAGCGTGGTTTTGTTGAATCTGAAAAATGACTCAACCTGCAGGATAAACACTTTGGTCTATCCACATGACACCTATTTGTGGGGGTTGGGGGGAATCTCTGAAAATCTTAAACTCACCTGTTGACTGGTTAAAGAGACTTTGGTACATTTACACAATGGAGTACTATGTAGCTGTTAGAAAAGACGAAGTCATGAAACTTACATACAAGAGGTACTACATGGAAAGTATCATGTTAAGAGAAATGAGTCAGAAAAAGAGGGAAATATATAAAAAGATTGCACTCATCTGGGGAACATAAATTAATAAAATAGGAGACTAACACCCAAGAGTGGCCGATATTAGTACCAGGAATTTTGTTCCATGGCTTGGAGGCCAGGCACACATACTAGGGGAAAAGGGAGCTCAGATAGAGAAGGGAGCACCAAATAAAGGGTGTTGGGAAGATCCTCCTAGGATGGGAGAAGCATGCTGAAAGTAGACTATAGACCAAACATGATTGCCACTCATTGCCTCTTTTGCAAACCACAACACCCAAAAGGAGAGAGAGAACAAAAGGGAATGCCCTGCCACAGAGGCAGGGTGGGATGGGCAGGTGGGGGGCGGGAGGGATACTGGGATCCGTGGTGGTGGGAAATGGGCACTGGTGGACGGATGGGTATTTGATCATTGTGTAATTGAAACCCAAGCACGAAAATTTGTAAGTCTACAACTGTACCTTATGGTGTCTCACTAATAAAAATAAAAAAATTTAAAAAAAGAAATTCATTTGAAAAATCAAAGCAAACACAGACTCAAAGTTAAAGGATGGAAAACAATCCAGCAATCAAACAGCCCCCTCAAAAAGGCTGGGGTGGCCATACTAGTATCCGACAACATAGATTTCAGGTTGAAAAAGTTTAGAAGGGACAGCAAGGGCCATTTTATATTTATCAAGGGATATGTACAACAGCAAGAAATCACACTCTTTGTTTATGCACCTAATGAGGGACCAGCTAAATACTTTAAACAACTGCTAACGGATTTTAAGGAGGACATTGCTAGCAAGACAATAGTGGTCAGAGAATTCAACATCGCCTTATCACTTCTGGATAGATCAAGAAGAACAAAACTCAGCAAGGAAACATTGGCTTTGAAGGAAGAAATAGAAGGCAGAGGGCTAATAGACCTATGCAGGACTTTAAACCTCAAAAAGAAAGAATACACATACTTTTCCAGTGCACATGGTACATTTTCCAAAATAGACTATGTGCAAAGCCACAAAATATACTTCAATAGAATCAGGAAGATAGAAATAGTAGAAACAATCTTTTCAGACCACGATGCGCTGAAGATAGAACCAAATCACACAGACACCGAGAAACAAATCAAACACCTGGAAATTAAACAACTTAATGTTGAACAATGAGTGGGTCAGGGAGGAAGTCAAGGATGAAATCAAAAGATACCTGAAAACAAATGAGAATGAAGACACAAGCTACCAGAACCTATGGACGCAGCTAAAGCCGTGTGAAGAGGAAAATTTATAGCTTTTCAAGCATTCCTAAGGAAAGAAGGTCCTACGTAGATAACCTGACCTCACAGCTCAAGATCTTAGAAAAAGACCACTTAGAGCAGAAATTAATGACATGGAAACCCAAAAAACAATCCAAAAGGTCAAAGAAATCAAGAACTGGATCTTTGAGAAAATAAGCAAGATTGATAAACCACTAGCAGGATTCAAAAAGAAAGAGAGAGAGAACCCTAATAAACCAAATCAGAAATGAAAAAGGGGACATCACAACAGAAACCAATGAAATTCAAAAGATCATCAGAGACTACTTTGAGAGTTTGTATGCCACGAAACAAGAGAACCTAGAAGAAATGGATAAATTTCTGGATTCTTATAATCTCCCAAGATTGAACCAAGAAAACTTGGCATACTTTAATAGATAATATTTAATATCAAGGAAATTGAAATTATAGTCAAAATTCTTCCCCAAAACAAAAGCCCAAGCCCAGATGGATTCACTAGTGAATTCTTCCAAACATTTAAAGAAGACCTGTTGGCAGTTATCCTCAAGCTTTTCCAGGGAATTGAAAAAACAGGAATTCTCCCCAACAGCATCTATGAGGCACATACCTCCCTAATATCAAAAGCAAACAAAGACACCACCAACAAAGAAAACTATAGGCCAATATCTCTGATGAACACAGGTGCGAAGATCCTCAACAAAATATTAGCAAATAAAATCCAAGAACTCATCAAAAAGAGTATACGCCATGACCAAGTGGGATTTATCCCAGTGATGCAAGGATGGTTTAACATTCAAAAATCAATCAACACGATCTATCATATCAACAAAAGTAAAGATATAAACCATATGATCATATCATAGATGCAGAGAAAGCTTCTGACAAGATCTAGCACCCGTTTATGGTGAAAACTCTCACCAAAATGGGTTTTGAAAGAACTTTCCTCAAGATAGTCAAAGCCATCTAAAACAAGCCTACCACAAGCATTATCCTCAATGGGGAAAAACTAAGGGCCTTTCCTCTAAGATCAGGGACAAGATAAGGATGCTCACTTCCACCACTTCTGTTCAATATAATATTGGAAGTACTTGCAATATCGATTCGGTAAGTAAAAGACATTAAAGGCAAACAGATAGGAAAGGAAGACATCAAGCTCTCACTATTCGCAGATGATATAATACTATATCTCGAGAATCCTAAATCCTCTACCAAAAAATTCCTAGAAACAATAGGCTTGTAAGTAAAGTTGCAGGTTATAAAATTAATAACCAAAAATCCATAGCCTTCCTATACACAAATAATGAGAGAAAAGTGACATGAAAAAAACAATCCTGTTCACAGTTATGCCCCAGAAAATCAAATGCCTCGGAATCAGCCTAAATAAGGAGGTGAAGGACCTCTACAATAAAAACTACAAAATGCTACACCATGAAATAAAAGAGGACATGAGGAAATGGAAACATGTCCCCTGCTCATGGATAGGAAGAATTAATATCGTCAAAATGGCAACACTCCCCAAAGCTTTATACAGATTCAATGCGATCCCTCTAAGGATACCCATGAAATTAATCAAAGAAATAGATCAAGCACTCCTGAATTTCATATGGAACAAAAAATGCCCACGAACAGCTAAAGCAATTCTTGGGAAAAAGACATGGGGAAGCATTACCTTTCCCAACCTCAAACTCTACTACAAAGCTGTAGTAATTAAAAGAGCATGGTACTGGACCAAAGGCAGGGCCACAGACCAATGGAACAGGGTGGCATATTCGTACTCACAACCCCAAATGTATTAACATCTAATCTTTGATAAGGGAGCAAGAAATGTGAAGTGGAACAAGGAAAGCCACTTTGACAAATGGTGCTGGCATAATTGGACAACCGCATGCAAGCTAAGACAGGCTTAGACCTCGACCTAACACCATGCACAAAAGTCAGATCAAAATGGATTAAAGATCTCAACATCAGGCAAAAATCCATAAGGTACATTGAAGAAAAGGTCAGCAAAACCTTCCACGAAATTGAGGCCAATGGTATCTTGAAAGATGACACTCCACTGACCAACCAAGTGGAAACAGATAAACAAATGGGGCTATCTTCAATTAAGAAGCTTCTGCACCTCAAAAGATACAGTGACCAGAATACAAAAACAATCTACAGAATGGGAAAGGATATTCACCCAATACCCATCTGATAAGGGGTTGATATCAAGGATATACAAAGTCCTGGTTGAACTCCACAAAGGAAAACATCTAACCCCATCAATAAATGGGGTGATGAAATAAACAGAAACTTTCTCAAAGAAGAAATCCAAATGGCTAAAAGGCACACAAGAAAATGATGTAAATCACTAATCATCAGAGAGACGCAGATCAAAACAATGAGATATTATCTCACACCACAGAAACTGGCCCACATCCAAAAGAACAAAGGCAACTGGTATTGGTGTGGATGTGGCGAGAAAGGAACTCCCTTTCACTGCTGGTGGGAATGCCGACTGGTTCAGCCCTTTTGGAAAACAGTATGGGCGATTCTCAAAAAATTAGAAATTGAGCTCCCATTTGACCCATCAATACCACTCCTGGGAATATATCTCGGAGAGGCAAAAAAGTACTATTAAAAAAAAAGTACAGTCGAAATGATATCTACACGTGCTTGTTGATTGCAGCACTGTTTACAATAGCCAGAATCTGGAAAAAACTCATGTGCCGGAGAACATATGACTGGTTAAAGAAACTTTGGTACCTCTATACAATGGAGTACTATGCAGCTGTTAGAAAAGAGGAAGTCATGAAATTTACATACAAGTGGTGCTACATGGAAAGTATCATGGTAAGTGAAATGAGTCAGAAAGAGAGTGACAGTCATAGAAGATTGCATTCATCTGGGGAATATAAAGTAACAAAATAGGAGACTGAAACCCAAGAATAGCCGAGATAAGTACCTGGAGGTTCACTCCATGGCTTGGAGGCCAGCCGCACATGCTACGGGAAAAGGCAGCTCAGATAGAATAAGGCGCACCAAGTAAAGGGTATTGGAGGACCCTCCCAGCATGGGAGATGCAAGCTGAAGGAAGACTATAGACCAAATATGATTGCCACTCAATGCCTCTTTTATAAACTACAGCACACCAAATGATAGAGAGAAAAAAAGGTAATGCCCTCCACAGAGGTGGGGTGGGTTGTTGGGAGGTATACTAGGATCATTGGTGGTGGAGAATGGGCACTGGTGGAGGGATGGGTACTTGATCATTGTATAACTGAAACCCAAGCACAAAAACTTGTAAGTCTATAACTGTACCTCATGGTGTTTCACTAATAAAAGTTATAAAAAACACACTGGATAATATGACAAAGAGAACATCAAAAGCATATAATCTGCTTGACAGGGTCAAAGTTGTAACAGTTTTGTTTTAATTTACAAACATACGAGAAACAATTCAAAATTGTCATCACTTCACTAATGAACGACAGTGAAGTGCAACAAAATATTTCCTCTAAAAATGATGTCATATAAAATGGGCTGCGCTTTTTACTTTAACATTATTATAAATAGTAATATAGGTTTCATTCCTTAAATTACTGAATATACACATTCTAAATATATATTAACATTTTTATTCACATTCTAGATAGTAGCATGACAGAAATTAATAATAAAATGGCCCTGAAAATGAATAAAGCCCACTACTAGTAGTTACTTTAGTCAATCTGAAATTTCATTTTTCATATTCTACTATAAAAGATAAAATCAAATAAATGTTGAGCAGACAAGCTGGCAATTCAAAATTTATTTACTAATAAGTGCGAGGATATTGGCTTCAGAATTTTTTTCAAAATTCCCCAATAACAAAGCTTTCAGTTGTATTAATAACTCAGTTACAATTTTTTTCTTTTTGGGTCACACCAAGCGATGCTCAGGGGTTATTCCTGGCTCTGCACTCAGGAATTACTCCTGGCGGTGCTTGGGGGACCATATGGGATGCCGGGGATCGAACCCAGGTCAGCCGCGTGCAAGGCAAACGCCCTACCCGCTGTGCTATCGCTCCGGCCCTTAGTTACAATTTTTAAATGCTTGTACTCTGCAGTTGAGAAGTAATCATTAATGGAATTGTCACAGTGTGTAAAGGAAAATATCGAAGTTACAAGAAAAGGGTTAGTGATAAAGCTCAGCAGTGAAGCACTTGCTTTGCATGTGTGAAGTCCTGGACTTAGTCCCTGGCACCAAATATAGATACAGAAAAAATGTTTCTCACAAACTTATGGAAGTATAATGATAAAATATTCAGTTTAATGTCATAATATTTGAAGTTGTACATAGCATAGAAACCTTTCACTAGGAAGAGATTAATTAAAGGGGATCATTTTAATGTGAAGACATGAACTTTGATGGTGGGTGCCATGAGGTTTCTTACATATACACAGAAATGTAAGGCTCATACAGTATTTTATACTACTGTAAATTAATGTAAGATCAATATATACATATAAAATAATTTAACTGAAAACAGAAAAGTAAAAGTCATCAAAAAAAAACATTAGCTTTAAAGAAACAAACACATATATCTGACTTTTCAATACAAATAACAGGAGTTAAAGACATTAGGAAAGGAACTCTCATTGTTAGTGGGAATGTCACCCTGTTTCAGCTCTTATGAAAAACAGTATGGGAGTTTCTCGAAAGAAGTAGAATGAAACAGCCATGACTACAAATTCCACTTCTTGGCATCTACCACCCAAAACACAAAATAACTTGAAAAGACATGTATACACCTATGCTTAATACAGCACTGAGTACAACAGCCAGGATATAGAAACAACCCAAATATTCAATGATAGATGAGTGGATAAAGAAGTTGTATATGGGAGACATAGTTAAGACACTTGCACTGGATGTGGCAAACCCCAATACCATCCCTAGAACTTCCTATGTTTTCTCGGAGCACTATTAGGAGCAAATCGATGAACAACGGGAGGACTGTGACCGTGACTATTAGGAGCACTCCCTTAGTGCATAGCCAAAGTTAAGATCTAAGCATTCCTGGGGGTCCCCCTACTCCTTCCCATAAAAAGCAGTTGTGCTATATAACAGTTAAATATTATGTAGTTGTAAGAAAATATGAAATTTTGCATTTTGCTGCAACTGCGATGGAACTGGAGGGCATGAAGTTAAGTGAAGTAAGTTGGAGGGAGAATGGATAATTTATTCAGCTGGCATATGTGGCAAAGGAGAAACATGTAAATGGTCTATATCAAATGATGACAAACCATGGATCTCTGATTAAAAACTGGGTTTGGTTTGCTGGAGTTAGATAAAGGGGAGGAGCAGAACCCTTTAAATTTTTTTTTTTTGCTTTTTGGGTCACACCCAGTGATGCTCAGAGGTTACTCCTGGTGGTACTTGTGGGGGAGGCCATATGGCATTATCAGGATTGAACCAAGGTCAGCAGCATGCAAGGCACTCTACTTTCTGTACTATCTCTCTAGCCCCAAATCTTAACACTTTTGTAACCATATTACCTAAATATCGATAGCACAGCAGTAGGGCGTTTGCCTTGCACGCAGTCAACATGGCCGACCCGAGTTCGATTCCTCCACCCCTCTCGGAGAGCCCAGCAAGCTACCGAGAGTATCTCGCCCGCACGGCAGAGCCTGGCAAGCTACCCGTGACGTACTCGATATGCCAAACACAGTAACAACAAAGTCTCCAATGGAGACGTTACTGGGCCCGCTCCAGCAAGGTAAAGGTAAAGGCCCTCCCGTTGATCGTCGATTTGCTCGAGCGGGCCCAGTAACGTCTCCATTGGAGACTTTGTTGTTACTGTGTCTGGCATATTGAATACTCTCGGTAGCTTGCCGGGCTCTCCGAGAGGGGCGGAGGAATTGAACTAGGGTCGGCCATGTTAGCCGCTTGTAAGGCGAACGCCCTACCCGCTGTGCTATCGCTCCACAAGTAAAGGCCCTCCCTGTTGATCATCGATTTGCTCGAGCGGGCCCAGTAACGTCTCCATTGGAGACTTTATTGTTACTGTGTTTGGCATATCGAATATGTCACGGGGAGCTTGCCAGGCTCTGCCGTGTGGGCGAGATACTCTCGGTAGCTTGCCGGGCTCTCCGAGAGGGGCGGAGAAATCGAACTCGGGTCGGCCATGTTGGCTGCGTGCAAAGCAAACGCCCTACCGCTGTGCTATTACCTTTACCTTTACGCTCAAGCAAATCGATGATCAACAGGAGGGCCTTTACTTTTACTTCACTTTACTTACAATGAAAGTTTTTTAAATTAAAAATTAAAGACACTGAAATATCATTAAAGCCTTTATAGAAAGTGACCGAAAATCTTAAACTTTATAGTCAGCCAATTTTATTCAACCTTAAGTGCAAGGACTGGAAATGTGGTTCCACAGTATAGAATATATTTCCAAGTATTAAGCATTGACTTCAATTATGACACAGCAAAATTAAAATATTTCAGTCCCACAACCCTTAAAAGTATATGCATAAAAGAGTGGGGTAGGGGAATACAATGGGAGGAACTAGGACAAAGGTAGAAGTGAACACTCTCCTTGAGGCTGTGGTGCTGCAATGTTTTATGCATGAAACTCAACTATTAATCAGTTTTGTAAACAACAGTAACTGAAATTTGAAAAGAAAACTATATCCATTGGGTAAAAAAAATCCCTCCATCAACTCATAGGCTCAACATGCAGGTTTAAATTTATTTTGTGCATTTTGGGCAAACAGCTTAAAACTCCCAGAGGCATGCAACTCGGAAAGTGTAGCGAGCATGTTGTTCTTGACCTTTAACTAGGAAAATGATCATCAGAATAACTTTGTTACCGAAACTCATTATTTTTTCTATTAAAAAACCCTATGAGTTAAAATTAAAGCCTGCTAATAATTTAAATTTAACATGCTGATAAAGGGGTTATAATGAGGTTATCTTTAACCAATCAATAACATTAAATAATATGTGCTTTAATCTAGAAATACTGTGAATATTGGGCTTCCATAGTAAGATGTTATAATGCTGAAAGATACAGGTGGATTTTTCTAAATATTTCATTTCTTGATTTTTAATATGGTACTGAAAGACCTGCAGAGCCTGGCAAGCTACCCATGGTGTATTCAATATGACAAAAACAGTAACAAAAATAGGCCTCATTCCCCTGACCCTGAAAGAGCCTCCAATATGGCAGATTTGGGAAGAACTAGAGGAGAGGCTGTTAAAATCTCAGGGCTGGAGATGTTAATGCGCCCGCTCGAGCAAGTTGGTGAACCACTGGATGACAGCGCTACAGTGCTACTAAAAGACCATATAAGGGGAGTATGCTCTAAAGACTGTATGGTATTAAAAGACTAAAAGTATAATTGAAACCAAAGCACAAAAATGTGTAAGTCTGCAACTGTACCTCATGTCTCACTATTAAAAAAATTTTAATAAAAAAAAGTTAAAAGTAAAAAACAAAGTTCAGTCTCAGCAACTTTATTACCTTGAATAAAGTGAAATTTTTGCAGTTCAGGTTGGAAATTTAAATTCTTTTTTTCATCTTTTATCTCAATTCTCTCCTTCCTTCTTTCACTTCCTACACTAAAAGTACTATTTTTCTATCTACAAAGTAGCCTTTCTGGGAAAAATGTGGGAATTAATAATTCAGTTGTGAATACTTATAAGTCATAGAGATATTAGAAATTTATTCATTAAATACTATAAAACAATGCTATATTTGCAGGCACCAAGTAGCTCACATTTAAAATGTTAAACAGCAGGAACAGGAGATAATCTCAGTGGTAGAACATCTGACCTACATGCCTGAGATGCCAGCTTTGATCTCTGGCACTGCTCCATATGCCAAGTGTGATAACAGTGGCACTGCCATTGCAATCTTCAGTGCCACAAGAATGAAATTAACTGCAAAAAAGTGTGTATGTGAACATCACAAATGATCATTCATATACTGCAAACTAAGTCTGTGACCCCTTGTGCACATCACAAAGTACAAGTATGCCAACCAAGTGTTTCACATGTTATACTACATCATAGTAATGACAAAGGAAAGGAACAAAGGAAAGGGAAGGAAACATTGTTAACATCATATTTATTACCTAAAAAGTGACCCAAAGAATACTGGCAATAACTAGGGAAAAAAGTCTTATATTTTCTTAGACAGGCAGAAATATTCTAGTTTCTCATATTAAAAAGTAATAATAAATTATTCTGTAAAAAGAGAAATATCTGAGTTAACCATATATTACAATCTTAGAAGCTGACTAATAAAAAGTAATTCTGCCTTTCTTTTTTCCTGTTAATTTATCTCTAATAATAATTTAAGGGATAAAGCAACAAGAGTGCAATTGATTCCAAACAACTTGGAATTTTATTGTAAACATCCCATAATGAATGGCAACAATTAGTCCAGTTATTCTTCTGTTTGAAGATAATTTTTTAACTACCAAACAAACATCTTTTATAAATCAAGCCAGTTTGGTGTACCTTCCTTTACTAAATTTTAGTTTAATGAACATTTTGTCCATACACAAAATGACATTAACTTTGAACTGAATAAATTTCCATCATAAAATTTATGGAGACTGAGAACAATCATATGGTACAATTTTGTGAATACCATAAATGTTACAAAAAGACAAAAGTGGTAAATTACAGGACAGAGAAATAAATTACTGATTGCCATCACCACAGTATTGTTTAAAGAATAGACATTTACAAGTATTGACTAACATGTTTCTGGTGACATATGCAAAAACACAATTCCCAACTGTGTTTCTAAATAATTTATATGTGATTTTAAACAACAATTACAAATGGCAATTTTCTATGTACCAACAGGTTTTTTTTTCCAGAAAATACTTATCATGCTCTTATTTGTCAAAGTATCATATACTAGAATTATAACAAATAAAAGTACATAAAATCAAACATACTATAAATCTAAACTGCAGGGCCTTTCTACAATACATTGCCATTCTTGAAGTGTGTTAGATTAGGTACAGTCTTCAATGTTGAAAGAGAAATGAAGAGAAAAGTAGGCAGGAGAGAATGGTGAGGAAAAAAAATAAGGAATAAGGCTATGTAATAAATGTCAAGAACATTGAGGGTAATCCATATCCCACAAAATACAGCACCATGAAAAAAGATTAAGATTATATTAGGATTTAATCAAAACTTGGTAATTGAATTGAAAAGAAACTTTACTAAGATGTAAAAAGCAAAAATACAAGAACATTTTTTTCATATTATATATTAAAACAAGCCTTACAAGTGATCTTATAGCAGTATTTCTCAACTGAGGGCCATGTGGCCCCCTGTGGGTCCACAAGAAGACCATGGAATGAGATTAGGAAACCAACCAGTAGGACGGTGGGGAGGGGGAGTTGTACAGGAAAGGAAACAAGGTCAGACGGGAAGTCATGACTGCAAAGAAGGTTGAGAAACACTGATCAAAGATTATTTTATTTAATAAAAACTTCAAAAAAACTTCATGCACCACAAAAATGCTGTGTATGGAGACTAACATTTAAGATCATGAATGTTAATGTCAAACATGCCATCCCACCCTCCTAGTGAAAACTATTAGATATTCAAATGCTGGTAATTATTTAAAAGGTTAGACACCAAAATACGCTGGAAATTATACAGAATGAAAGTCTTTTTGTGGGTATGATAATTTCAACTTTAAAGAAAAGTACCAGTTGCTATGTGTTCTTAAAAAATGCTCATGCTATATTAGCAAGTAATAAATTATTAATAAAATAAAAATGCTCAAAATATTTTAATCAAAAACTTAGATATGTGTCTCTGTAGGATATTTGGAAGTGACACTAACATCTTTTACTTTCAAATACTATTACCATCTAAATTTAATCCACAGAATCAGAACAAAAGAGATAGGTCAAACTTATTTCGAAGTACTGGGTTAGAGGCTAAACACTTTTGTGTGAAATAAAATTTAGGAATTTTACTTGGCTTCGTAAGTTAGAGGTGAAACAAAAATGGAGAATTATAACACAATCCTGATTTCTGAAAAGGGAAACAAAAAGGAACAAAAAAATTTAAAAAGAGTATGGGCTAAAGGCCACACCTACACTGTTTGGAAGGCATTATGAAATAGATGAACAAGTTCTATATATATGGGCTAAGCACTTTATAAGAGTCAAATAATTGGTAGAATGAAATATAGTTCTTTTCCATACAAAAATTTTAATGTCTGAAATAAAGTCTGTCAAATTGAAAAAAAAAACACACATACACACGTGTGTGCACACACACACAATAAATTTAATCATTAAGCTAACAGGCTAGTGAATGCTTGGAGAGCATACTATTGCTGTAAGAGACATACAGTAAGCCACAGAGGAAACACACAATTCTCTTTTCATAAACATATACAATGCTAGATGTTTAGCTGTGAATTAAAATATCATTAGCATTTTGAGAAAAATACAGGTCACTTATTAATAAACAGCGCAATATTGGGCTTATACATGTGTGTGCTCTCCTGGACATATAGAGTATTGTTTTTTTTCTTAGCAATTAATTTAAAATTTAGATTTTTCTCCAAAATTTTAGCTTACCTGCTTACCTATTACCTGCCTTGTTATGATTGAACCCAGATCTTCTTTTGGTTTAAAGGGACTCTACAAAACTAAGTGACCCTTTAGTCAATGTGATACACATTAAAACACATTGATAAGAGGCAGTGTTACCAAAAAGAGATCAAAGTACAAATTAGCTGGGAGCCTGGGAGGGAAGAGTCCAGGTACAAAAGTAAAAATATTATCTTCCAAACTTAATTTTCATACTTACTAAAATAATTTGCATGCAAACAGAAAATGATCTGTTTGTTCTGTAATAAATGATAACTATACTCATCTAACATACCCTGTTTACTAACTCTTTAAATCCTAATAACTAAACTCAACATTAAAACAAAATGCTGCTCACTAGTATTTTCACAGTATTTTACTACATATAAAATATGCTTTAAAATGCCTTCAGTCTTATTCTAATTACCTAAACCTAGAAAATCTTGACATTTGGGAAATAAATGTGGCATTTTTATTTTTCAAAATAAATTATAAATAAAGCTTGATATAAGTAAAGTCACACAAATGGCAATTCATCTACATTTCAAGATGTCAGCTTAAATACCAATAAAAGTGTTCATACTAATAAGACACACATTTTGCATATTTGGGTATATCCAAAAATATAAATAACTATGTTACTTTTATTAGGATATGCCAAGGTCTTAGTGATTCTCAGAAAGCAGAGGTATAAATTTGGTCTAAATTCCCAAGAGATGAATAACTGAAAGTATATTTTAGTAAAATCAAATAGAGAATCTCAAATACGATTTTTTTATAATTTACACTGTGGCTGAATGTGGCAGCTGAGTTACAACCAGAAATAGTTTTGACTTCCTTTTGGAAAAAAATAGACAATAAAAAATTAGCTTGAACTATTTATCTAGTAGTAGAAGTTAGTGCCATTAAAATTCACAATACTTAAAGCCTGAACATCATTTCTACAGCAAGTGAAAACTGTAAAACAGTGTTGTTAGTCTTAGAATAACCCCTAACTGAGCCAACCAAAAAAGCAAAAGATATGTGTATACTCATTTCTCTGCACTTAAGGATCTTCAGATTCAATATATGATTGAAAGCATAAAACACGTTACCTTAAAAATACTCAAGATTAGTAGGCATACATTAAGAAGTTTCATTTATCCCACAAGTCTGATCTAAGTGCAACAAATCTATTATCCACACAACAACATTAACAAAAACCAGATCAATAGTATTCCTCTCACCAAAAAAACAAATAAACAAAAAACAAAAAAACTATGTAGCTAACAAATCAGCAAATTTACAATCTCTCAAATTTAAAGAGTAAAACTGATCTTGGAACTCAAGTTCACTTATGGAACTATGTGCACTCTATTGCTGTAAACAAGACTCTAAGGGTTTTAAAGACTTTTAAAAAAATCTATAAAATAATGACTCAAAATACCAGTGTGCAGTGCAATAAGGTTCCTTTCTGAAAGATTATAACAGATGGCCCCTTTGGAATGGTATGAACAGAACCCATTATAGTTCATTCAAAATATGAGCTAGCCAAAACATTCCAACTCAAACTAGGTGCTTGGTGACACTTAAAATTCATTTGAAAGCCAGTCATTTACAGATGTTAAATATTGGTAGCGCGGATACATAAGCAGTTGCCCAGGTATACTTTAAAGAGTTTTAAGAAAAAACTAAGATAGAGCATACTATACTTATGAAAGTTCGTTAATTATGATTTTTGAGAGCACATATGGTTTATTAACAACCTCCAGCTTATAATTTAGGGGTATTCATTCCTACCAAGCTTGTTCTATTTCTCCTTAGTAATGAATAAAAGCATCTATTTTCCTTAATGTTTCCAGTAGTTATAGTTAAAAGAGGTAGCTGAGCTACTATTTAAAGAAGTATACTTTGTAGATGAGGATTTTTCAAATATTTAAGCTATTTTTTATGTTACACAAGCTCTATTAATGCAATAAAATATAAAGGAAAATGGATGCAAGAAACTTTTGCATTTGGCACCTTGTCTAAATTGTTATCTCAAGTATTCTTTTTTTTAAATAAAGTTAATGCACACATCAGAATACACTACAAATATCAGCTACATATTTACAAGGCACCAACCCTTTCTCATCCTTAATATGAGTTAAGCAAATCAATTAAAAGCATATCAAGATTTCCCCCACCCCCAAAAAAAACTGTAGTATAAATATATACTTCAGTTTAGTACAATGCATGAAAGTTTGGCCTAGGAACAATAAAATAATCCAGATCGTTCTAACAATATAGAAAGTGTAAACATTTAATAGCTGCCTTTAGGATTGGTGTATTGTGCAAAAGTTATTACTGGGTACAGGAATCAAAATGGCAAAAACAAATTATATAAAACTCTTTAAGAAGATGCTAAACTCCTATGTTATAAAAGAAAAGAGGGATATTCAATTGAGATAAAAATTTCATGCTACTCTTAAGAAGCCGGATGCTCCTTTATATAGTAAATCTGTAGTGTGTGTGTGTGTGTGTGTGTGTGTGAAGATTTTTTTCATTTAAGGCCTAATGAGTAAGGCTTATTTGAACAAATGGAAGTGTGGAGGTTTAAAGTCTTGAAACACACTTATACTGGAATTATGGAAAAGCACCAATGTGAAAGGAATCGGAAGTTCCCACACAACTTGCTTTGTAAATTTCCTGGTAAATTCCCTGCAGTAGAAGGCCATTGAATTTTTTAAATTAGTATACATTTATTAATTGTTAATAATTCCATCCCATGAGATGACTAACCCTGGCTTTTTCTGTCATTTTACGTACTCTGCCTGATCTGGATGTACCAAGATTCAGAGGATCTTCAGTGGACACGAAATTATCGTTGTCAGAATCATCATTATATAAAACAGTCCTCCTGCCTTGGTTCCTTGTTTTAATTCGAGGCAGTCTACTGAAACGTCCTGAAAATAAGGTATCAAATTCATCGTCTGCAGTACGTACACGTTTGGCTCTGGTGGCTCCTCTAGAAGAACCTCTTCCTCCTCTTCCTCTCCCTCTTCCCCTAGTGCCACCACCACCTCTTCCTCGACCCCCTCGTCCTCTGCCTCCTCTTCCTCTGCCTCCTCTACTCCATCTACCCCATCTGCCCCATCTTCCCCTTCCTCCCATGCCTCTCCTCTTCCAGTTTCTTTTTCCATTGGTATATTGTTTTCTGCGTTTTCTTTTAGGTCTGGTTTGTATGAATTTACTATAGTCGTGGTCTCCATCTACATAATCTTGATCAGTTCTTGAAGTTGATTCAGAGTCAGAATCAGAACCACAGGTACTTTCAGAACTTAAACTAGATCCTAATTCACCACTTTCTGAGGAGGATAAATGTGATTTCTCTTTTGTTTCTTTCTTCTCTTTCTCTTCTTGTCCTATGCTTTCATCTTCTTCAGAAGCAAGAAGCAGTTTTCTTTTTACTCCTGTCCGGGGCTCTCTGCCATCACCATTTGTAAGGGACTGATCCAATCCATCAAGAGAGTGATCTAAATCAAGATGAATGATTTTTAAGAGTTAAATCTTGACACTGGAAAAATAGTAATTTACGTTTAAGGGAAATAAACAGCCACCTCTCCCCCCAAAAAAATAATGTCCAAAGCAGATGGGCAAAATCATGGTGGGTATGTGAATATGAATCTTTTGGGAATGAAACTATAATTTTTGTCTGACTGGGGTGGGGAGCATGGAGACAAGCAGTGATGAGACTATGGATGGCGAAGTAGCGGGGCAGAAATTTTCAGTGCTGAACTCCAAGAAGAATTATCTGAGAATATGTACCAGAATTATTTCATTAATTCATTGAAAAGGGCCAGCCACTGTTCATGGATTGAAATATGATAAATAAACAATACAAAAGCCTCAGTATTTAACTTTATTTTAGTAGGGAAATATTGAGAGACAAATAAATTAAATTCCAGATATTATTCATGTTATAAAGAAATATAAGGGAAAACCACAAATCTATCTATCTATCTATCTATCTATCTATCTATCTATCTAATATTAGAAAGAACTCTTTGTTGAGGTGGCATTTGAGAAAATGAAGTAGCATCTGGGGAAATAAGATTGCATTAGAGGAAACAGAAACCCAGAGTAACTTGGAGTAAAAGAGAAAAATAAAAAATAAATGGCAGCCAATTATAGGGTTTTAGAGTTGGAGAATGACAGAATCTATTTTAAAATTTTAAAAGCTTTCTATGGTTGCTGTAGAGAGAACATATTACAGAAAAGGCAAGATTGGAAGTAGAGGGCATTTGTGAGTTCACAGCAATAGTTTAAGTAAGACATGATGACGGATGCACCAAGGATGATAAGTGATTAGATTCAGTTCATTTTCTTCTAGAGAGGTCACCAGAGTTAGCATTTGTTTTCCAAGTTTGAACTTCTAAGAATTCTTGACAGACTGAGTTTAAAATATTAAGCACAGAGTAAAAGTCATAGGTTTTATTGCCTGAGCAACTCAGTGGATGGTGAAGAGAGTGTTCTAAGTTGGACAACACTGAAGGAAGAATAGGTTTGGGCAGAGTGGCTTACAAAACCAAGATATCAGAGTTTCAAATATTAACAATCCAAGAAAAGGTATTTCATAAAAAAATGAGAGATTTAGATAGAGTTGAAGACATAATCTTCAAAATGATCAGTAGAGATATAACATTTAAAGCAATAAGAACTGAAATTGCTCACTGAAAACTTAAGTAAAAAGAGAGAAGGTGACAAAGGACTGAGATCTGGAACATTTGAATATTTAAAAATAATGAATACCCAGGAAAGATAATTGGGAATAAATAATTCGAGTGTTAAGAAGAAAACAGCAAGTAGATAGGTAAAATTATACACAGCAAAGTTCCGTATTGTATGGTGACCAGAATCACAAGATTAGCCTAATAATCTATATATTATGAATAAAATTATGTACATCCTCACTACGTATGATGAAGGGCTAATACCTAATGTGACTCTATTTAGAAATAGGTCCTTCAAGACAGCAAAGTAAAATGAAATCATAAGCATGTATTACTCTGAGTAGTGTCCTTATAAGAAAAGGAAGAGACACCAGAGACTTCTTTCCCTTTGGGAATACTTAGAAAAAGCCACTTGAGTCCAGAGCAAAAAGGTGGCCGCTACCACAAGCCGGGAAGCAACTTCTCTTGAAACATCAGATGGCACCTGATGTTAAACTTTGAGTCTCCCTAACTGTGAGAAAAATATGCCTGTTTTAGGCAGAAGAAAAAGTACTCAGTATTTCTAACCATCAGGGAAATACAAATCAAAATCATAACCGGCTGTCACAGTTGTGATGATTGCTATAGTCCCATGTTAATGCCATCATTATTCACAATGACCAACATAGAGAAAATATATAAATGTTTATCTATAGGTGAACGATATGGAAGATGTGTCTAAGCAGGTTGTGTGTGCGTGTATGTGTGCACCTATCTATCAAGTACACACATATTTTCCAGTCTCACAAAAGGATACCTTGTCACTTGCAACAACATGGAGTTGGAAGAATTATAGTAAACAAGATAACTAAGATGCAGAAAAAGAAATACTGTGTAATATAAATTACATGCAGGACCTCAAATAATCATACTCATAAAAGCAGATAGCAGCATTATGGTTTCCAGGGGCTAGAGAAAGGGAAGATAGAGAATGTCTATAAAGGCATAAAGATTCAATTATACAGAATGAGTAAGTTCCAGATATCAGCATAACTATAGTTAATGGTAACTATAGTTAGCAATACTATATTGTGTACTTGAAGTCCATAAAGAGGACAAATCGTAAACAAAATCTAATCATGCATATACACAGTAACTACGTGGAGGGGACAGATGCATCTATTAGTTTGGTAATTACTATGGTAATACTTTCACAGGGTAAACATATGTTGAAACATCAAGTTGTATAGTTTAAACATATAAAATTTTTATGTGCCAATGATCCCTTATTATAAAGCTGCTAAAATAGATTTTTTTTAAAGTCAGTATAATCCTACTGTGAGAGCCTGAGTTGATTATACTCTGGGCTAGAAACCAGCAATAGACATTGTAAACAGGAAATTTAAGTGGTATTGAAGAATTGTTACTTCATAAAACCTAGTTACTTTAAGGATCACGGTCACGGTCCTCCTGTTGTTCATCGATTTGCTCGAGCATGCTCAGTAACATCTCCATCATGAGACTTGTTATTACTGTGTTTGGCATATTGAATACATCACGGGGTAGCTTGCCAGGCTTTGCCGTGTGGGCGAGATACTCTCAGTAGCTTGCGGGGCTCTCTGAGAGGGGCGGAGGAATCAAACTTTGGATCGGCCACGTTGGCCACTTGCAACGCAAACGCCCTACCCGCTGTGCATTTGCTCCAGCCCACTTTAAGGATATAAAGAGAAAAAGAAAGTCAGCTAGAATACTCCAAGGTTTTAAATGGGGCAACTAGGAAGACAGTGGTTTCATAAAAACAAAACAAAAACAAAAACAACACATGCTAGTTTGAAATCATCTGGAAATCACCTTTCACTTCTTTATTTTACCTCAAGTTTCATCCATGTCACAATTTTAACTTTTTAATGGTAGCATATTATTCCAATGAATACTTACATGTACATTTGTTTGTCTAATGCCTCTAATGACAGGCAAAAACAGTCAGATCAAAGTGGATGAAAAGACTTCAATATCATACCTGAATCCATAAAGTTCACGGAGGAAAATGTAGGTAGGTCCCTCCATGACACCAAAGCAAAAGGAATCTTTAAAGATGAAACACCACTGACCAAGCAAGTGGAAATAAACATAAACAAATGGGACTACATTATGGAGCTGGAGCGATAGTACAGCAGGTAGGGCGTTTAGCTTGCACACAGCCTACCTGGGTTCTATTCCCAGCATCCCATATGATCCCCTGAGCACCGCCAGGAGTAATTCCAGAGTGCAAATCCAGGAGTAACCCCTGTGCATCGCTGGGTGTGACCCCCAAAAGCAAAAAACAAAAACTGCCACTCTCACTGTCCTCCCGTTGTTCATCAATTTGCTGGAGCAGGCCCAGTAACATTGTGAGACCTGTTACTGTGTTTGGCATATCGAATATGACACAGGGAGCTTGCCAGGCTTTGCCATGTGGGCGAGATACTCTTGGTAGCTTGCCAGGCTCTCAGAGAGGGGCAGACGAATTGAGCTCGGGTTGGCCATGTTGGCTGCATACAAGGCAACGTCCTACCTGCTGTGCTATCACTCCAGCACAGATAAAAACAAAAACAAACGGGACTATATTAAACTAAGAAGCTTCTATACTTCAAAAGAAACAGTGATCAAAATACAGACGGAGCCCAAAGAATGGAAAAAAATATTTACCCAATATTCATCAGATAAGGGGTTAATATCCAAGGTATGTAAGACATAAATACAATTATACAAGAAAAAATCCTCTAATGGGGAGAAGAAATAAATAGAAGGTTCCACAAAAAAAGAAATACAAATGGCCAAAAGGCACATGAGAAAAATGTAGAGCAGGGAGAAAACTAATCACCAGGGAGATGCAAATCAAAACAACAATGAGGTATCATCTCACACCACAGAGACTAGAACACATCAAAAAGAACAAGACAGATCAGAACTGGCACGGTATGGAGAGAAATGGACTACCTTTCATTGTTGGTGAGAATGCCGAACAGTCCAGCTTTTTTGGAAAACAATATGGGCATTTCTTAAAAAATTAGAATTTGAGCTTCCATATGACCCCGTAATGCCACATCTGGGAATATATCCCGAGGGTGCAAAAAAGCAAAGTAGAAATGACATCTGCACTTGTATGTTCATTGCAGCACTGTTCACAATAGCCAAAATATAGAAACAACCTGAATGGCTGAGAAGAGATGACTGGTTAAAGAAACTTTGGCACATCTACACAATGGAATACTATACAGCTGTTAGGAAAGATGAAGTTATGAAATTTGCTTATAAATGGGTGGACATGGAGAGTATCATGCTAAGTGAAATGAGTCAGAAATTGAAGGACTGACATAGAATGACTGCATTCATTTGTGGAATATAAAGTAACATAATATGAGACCGATACCCAAAGACAGTAGATACAAGCGCCAGGAATATTGCTCCATGGTTGGAAGCCTGCCTTATGAGCTGGGGAAGAAGGCAGCTGGAATAGAAAAGGAATCACTAATCAATGATGGTTGGAGGGATTGATGGGGATAGGAGATGTGTGCTAAAAGTAGATAAAGGACCAAATGTGATAGCCTCTCAGTATCTGCATTGCAAACCATACTGCCCAAAAGTAGAGTGAGAGTATGGGGTAAATTGTCTGCCATACAGGCAGGGTGAGGGTGGAATGGGGGAGATACTGGGGACACTGGTGGTGGAACATGTGCACTGGTGGAGGGATGGGTGTTAGATCACTGTATGACTGAAACTCAAACATGAAAGCTTTGGAAGTATTGCTCACGGTGCTTCAATAAAAAAAGGAAAGGGATTTTCATTGTTTGTGGGAATGCCGAGTGGTCCAGTCTTTTTCCTTATAAAACTAGAAATTGAGTTTCCATATGAATATATATATATATATGGAATATATCCCAAGGGTACAAAAAAGCACAGTAGAAATGACATCTTCACCTGTATGTTCAATGCAGCACTGTTTATAATAGCCAGAATCTGGAAACAACCCAAGTGGCTGAGAACATATGACTGGTTAAAGATACTTTGGTAGATCTACACAATGGAATTCTATGCAGCTGTTAGGAACAATGAAGTTATGAAACTTGCTTGTAAGTGGACGGACATGGAGAGTATCATGCTAAGTGAAATGAATCAGAAAGAGAGAGACAGACATAGAATGACTGCACTCATTTGTAGAATATAAACTATCGTAATAGGAGACCAACACCAGAGGATAGTAGAGACAAGGGCTAAGAAGATTGCTCCACTATTGCTCCAGCGCCTCAAAAATATGGAATGCTTCACAAATTTGCGTGTCATCCTTGTGCAGGGGCCATGCTAATTTTTTCCCCAAATTTTCTTTTACTGATGTATTTTGTGATAGCACAGTGGGTAGGGAATTTGCCTTGCACGCAGCCAACCTGAATTCAATTCCTCCATCCCTCTTGGAGAGCCCGGCAAGCTACTGAAAGTATCCCAACTGCTTGACAGAGCCTGGCAAGCTCCCCGTGGCGTATTCAATATGCCAAAAACAATAACAACAAGTCTCACAATGGAGACATTACTGGTGCCCACACGAGCAAATCAATAAACAAAGGGAGGACGATGCTATCCTGAAAGAATTTGTACTTAGAAAGAGGGAAATTATCTGCCATAGAGGCAGAGGGAGGGATGGGACTGGTGAGATAGAGATACTGGGGACATTAGTGATGGAAAACATACACTGGTGGAGATATTGGTGTTTGATTATTGTATGTCTGAAACTAAAACATGAATTTTTTGTAACTGTAGCTCATAGTTATTTAACAAAAAATAATAAAATTAAAAATACACTGATGAAAAAATAAATAAAACCACAAACTGCCTCCTCAAAAATAAATAAGTAAATACAAACACAGAAAAAAGAAGCATGAGACAGAAAAAAATAATAAACATTGAAAGGAAAAACTTTTTAGGAAGCACTTGGAAATGAGATTGTAGATTAAAAGAGGTGTTAGGATACATATATGAATTTAGGGAGTTACCAAAATAAAGATGATGGATATAGGCATTAGATTCCTTTATTTGTGAAAGACAAGAGGACAAAAATAGAATGAAATTGCAAATAGGAAGAAAACTGGTGCAAAGAACAGATACCAAAAAATCAACCAGAGAGATAATAGAGATTAAGTTCCCTGCCTTGAATTGGCTGAACCAGATTTGATTTTAGCACCACAAATAGCACGCTGAGCATGGAGTCAGGAGTAAGTCCTGAGCACAGTCCTGTTTTATTCAAAAATCAAAAATAAAATAAAGGTAAGGGAAACAAACGAAAGCAGAAGATTAATGAAAGGAAATAAAGGAGAAAGAGATATAGGAGTATCAGTAGTCAGGCAGTAGAATTTCTAGAGGAGGTACTTAAGAGTATGCAACCTGATAGAGCTATCAAGAAGACACACTAAAGAAAAGACATTGGTTGGTTAATGAAAAACAGCTGTTCAACAGTGTTACAAGTAAAAGTCAGATGAAAAGGAAATTTTTAAATGCAAAGAAAAATAAAGGTAGGTATGACAGTCAGTCCTTTCTTGTAAAAAAGATCATCAATAAATGAAAGGGCAAAAAGATAAGGAGATACAGTACACCAGGTAGGCTGTTTGCCATGCACAAGCCTAACCTGGGTTCTATCTCCAGCACTCATTATTTTTTTTCTGGAGTAAGCCCTGAGCATCACTGGTTGTGACCCCAAAATCAGAAAACAAATAAGGGAATGCAAGTAGTATTCAAAACACACCAGTATTAAAGAAGGGATTAAAAATACAAATTGGAGAAAAATAATGGCATTGATTATTTTAAAGCAATCAGCTCTTTAGTATTTCTTATAAAATCAAAATAAAATACAGCTGTAGGAAGTCTATTTTTAAGTTATTTGAAGCCTTATGGAAGGAATAAGCTGCTCAATCTTTCATTTTATTTATATAAAATAAAAATGTATTTTCTACTAAAGATTTTTAAAGTACATTAACTATTATGCACAGACTTCAGAGATTAATAAATGAAAACTTTTCTAAACATATTCAGAGTTTATAATGTCAGACTATGAGCAAGAAAAAAACTTATATGACAACAACAATTTCCAAATATTTATAACTAATACCTGCTGAAAAGGTAAGATATGAATACAGGATAGTAAACTGTTAGGGCAATGTTTATTTTAAAGCACTGAAAAATTTTTCCTTAAACAGAAATTATATGGAAGCTCACTGTATTAAATTGAAAAAAAAAAACAACCAAAAAGATAAACTTGTAAATGGAGAAGACTCTTTTGAGGTTTCCCGACATACCTGTGAAGATTACCCAGAAACAGGCAGAGCACACTAAAAAACATTAAGGTAGTAGGACAGTAGCACCAAAATATAGGAGTTACATTAACAAGAATAGTAAAGAGTTGTGTGTATATATATATATATATATATATATATATATATATTGAAAAAAGGTTCACTTCTTAATTCAACCCCTTAAAAAAGGTGGGTTAGCCATTAAAAATTAAAGCCATAGTTAGAATAATTTCCTTATTAATATATTTCAACATACAAAAACTCCTGAATGTGACAGTTTTTCAAAAACTTTATCTTATTAAAGTACCAAGATTTACAAAGTTATTTATAGTTGAGTTTTAGATATACAATGTTCCAGCACCGATCTCACCATTTAGTTTTCACATGCTTGGTGAAAGAGCTATATATTTGGTTTTTCCTTCCTATTCATTTTACATTTTCACAAGATTAAAACATATTGGATATAGTCTTGGAAATCTACTACAGACCTGTTCATAGTTTTACTACCTAAATAAATACATCTATTTTTAAATGACCTGTTTAAAAAATGATGGAACTAAAATTCCCTGTACACACACATATAAACATAAATATGTGTGTATATATATGTATATATATATATACATATATATATATATCCTACCTTGTTTAATTGGTGAAGTTCTATTACGAAATGATTTGGCTTTCCCTGGATCTTGGCTATTTCCATTTCGGCTATATCCACTGAAACTCGATGAAGAAAACGGGCCATCTAAATCATCATCAAGTAGATACAGTGAAAGCCCCTCAGCAGCATCTGAAAAATATATTTGAAGTTTCCAATGCAAATAAGTTTATAATGAGTTTAGAAAAGTTAAACAGATTGTTTTAAAACTAGATCTCAGTTACTTTACTCTAACATAAAAATTATCAGTTGTTTGAAGAAAAAAAAGATTATACTGAGCACAAATAGCTTATCATATCATTAAGCTTTTAAAATTAGAATGTCACAAACACTTGTGTAAGGAAACCACGTACATGCATAATTGATCCTCAGTTTTTATGCAGAAAAAAATACAAGGAGTGCAACAAGATATTGGCCCTCCCGTTGATCGTCGATTTGCTCGAGCGGGCCCAGTAACGTCTCCATTGGAGACTTTGTTGTTACTGTGTTTGGCATATCGAATACTCTCAGTAGCTTGCCGGGCTCTCCGAGAGGGGCGGAGGAATCGAACTCGGGTCGGCCATGTTGGCCGCTTGTAAGGCGAACGCCCTACCCGCTGTGTGCTATAAATCATAAAGTCAAAGAATTTTAGAACTAGGAGATTTAAAAATTTATCTAGGCTAACAACTTCATTTTCAAATTGAAGAGGAAACTGAATACTAGTCTAATGTCTTATCTAGGGCTACTGCACTGCACTGTAGCACTGTCCTCCTGTTGTTCATCGATTTGCTTGAGCTGGCACCAGCAATGTCTCCATTGTGAGACTTGTTACTGTTTTTGGCATATTGGATACGTCACAGGTAGCTTGCCAGGCTTTGCGGTGCGGGCAGAATACTCTCGGTAGCTTGCTGGGCTCTCTGAGAGGGGCGGAGGAACCAAACCCAGGTCAGCTGCGTGCAAAGCAAACACCCTACCCGCTATGCTATCACTCCGGCCTGTCTAGGGCCACATAGCTAGAAAACAAAACTAAGACAACCTTTTTAACATCTATATCCATTGTTCTTTGCACTGCAAACAATACAAGTATTTTCTAACCTTTAATAGCACTATTAGAATGAGATACAGAACATAAAAAGCAAAATGAGTATTTACCAGGAGATGAGAAAGGAGAGCTAGTCCTGGCACAAGATACTGAGGTATTCTGGTCATTTTTAGGTTGCAACTTCATTTGCTTCTGTTTCCCTTTTGGACTATAAGTAAAAATATTCCAAAAATCAGTATTTTTTTGTATTAGCAACATATTATGACAGATAGTAAGATACAAATTGCTTATGCTCACTACAGAAGAACTGGCCTTTTACTTTTAGTAAAATAATTCAAATTGGTAATATGTTGAAATTCAACCATTATAAAATTGTTTTTTTTGTTGTTGTTGTTTTGTTTTGTTTTCTGTGCTACACCTAGAAGTGCTCAGAAATCATGCCTGTCGGGGCCTGGGGACCATCTGTGGTGCTGGGGACTGAATGCAGGTAGTCTGTGTACATGGAAAGCACTCTATCCACTGGACTGTTGTTCCAAACCCACCATAATTAGAATTAAAATGGTTTTGGTAAAATAAAATGCACATAAAGTTCTGAGCTGCCAATTCCAATTTTAAAGAGATGAAATAATTCTGAGAAAACAAATTGGGGAGTCTTGGGATTTTCACAAAATATTGATTAACTTAAAAGATGAAGTAACGCACTCTTGGTGGTGGTGGGGATAACTTTCTACATTAGCACCACAGATATTAACATTTATTGTAACCATGTTATCAAAAAAACAATAAAACTTATATTTATTAAGAAAGATAGGGTAATACATACAAAATGCTTTGAAAACATGAAATGCTGCATCAATATAGTATACCTAGGAGCTCGGCTACTAGATGGAGAACTGCTACTGCTTCTTAGTCGTTTTCTATATCGTGGTTTTCTCCTCTTCTGACTCTGGAATGCTGACTTATATTCAGAGATGATATTTTTAATATGACTTTCAAATAAGGCAGACAATCGCAGTGTCATACTATAGATCTGAATAGGAAAAATTATAGTCTTAATAAGAATTATATAAAAAATAAAAACTAGAAACATGTCTGGATTGATACCAGTATAATCATTTCAGATAAAATATATGAGTTACACCATATACTTAAAGTATTATTACTGAAGAATTTATACAAGAAACCATTTTTCACCTAAAAGTTAATACTTCTAAAGGCAATGTTCAATGTTTGGATGTATAGGAATAAAACCCTGTACATTTCCAGTGGATATTTTGAAAAATATTTAACATATGTATATATACCCCTAAAAATTATTTCCAAACAGCGATGATGTAGGACAATACTTATGTTTTTAAAAGATTTCAAAATGTAATGTCTTAATGTTAAACAAAGATATATTTAAAGACAATGAATAAATAATAAATATGCTACAGTGCTTACATAAATTAATAAAAATAATTCAGTAGCATTGTCCTCCTGTTGTTCACTGATTTTGCTTGAGTGGGCACCAGTAACATCTCCATTGTGAGACATGTTACTGTTTCTGGCATACTGAATATGCCATGGGGGGTTTGCCAGGCTCTGCCATGCGGGCAGGATACTCTCGGTAGCTTGCCGGGTTCTCCGAGAAGGACAGAGGAGTCGAACCTGGGTTAGCCACGTGCAAGGCAAACACTCTACATGCTGTGCTATCACTCCAGCCCCAAAATAATTTAGTATGAGGTAGAAACAGGCAAATAAGTACCTATTATGTAATGGGCTTAAAAGTCAATCAGATATTAGTGATTAAAAAACTCAAAAATGATTACTATTTTTACTTAATATATTTAAAAGCTCTGACAAAATAGGAAAAGTTATCAAAAGTGTGTACAAATGAACAGTACATGGTTCACCATCTGTTACAGTAAAGAGCATAAATATTCAGAGCTAATCTAAGTATTTCATATAAATTAATGCTTCCAATCATTTATCAGATTATTTATTGGACATATGAGAATGTATTTTAATTATTACCTCTCCTTTCTTGAGCTGAATCTCTGACAAAAGTATTATGAGAGAGGAAAGAAGAAGCATGAGAAAGAAAGAGGTGTTTAACTTCAGAATAGCCAAGGCTAAGCATATTTATGCATGGCTAGTAAAATGTTTCAGAGGACAGAGTGACAATCAAATTTTAGTAACCGAAATAGAATTATAACATATTTAACAATTTTAAAACTGATGAAAGAAAAAACCTAAGATATATCATATACAGATATAACAAAATGCTTAGATAATTAGTCCACCTAATTTTTTTCATACCCTTGACTTTTTATTAGAGGTATAAGCTTTGGAGTTGCTGAATATTTGGCGAACATCCTTATAAAATTCCAGAGGACTACTGTAGTTTCCTGCTTCCAAAATTTCTTTCACAGTGCTGAAGTCCATAGGAGTGTCTATAGCATCTTGATAATCCTTTAAAGAAGAATGTGTTATTCAAAGTACACACTCAAGTTGGGTAACAATACATAACGCAATGGGACTGAGTTTTATCTCTATGTGAAAGAAACAGACTGATTTACAGCCTCCCAACTATCTCCTCCAACCAACCATTTACTGATAGGTGCATTCCTACTGGTGCTCTGGGCTGGTGTTGCAGGTCTGAAGATTTGGTGCTGTACAGCTGCTCAGATTGGTGTTCAGGGGTTCATGCGGTGCCAGGCATTGTGGTGACAGGCATGAGACTTGTGAACTTGAGCACACAAAGCATGTGTTCTACATCTTTTTTTTCTTAATTTTATTGAGTCACGTGAGACAGAGTTACAAAGCTGATTATGGTCAAGTTTCAGTCATACAGTTTTTCAACACCCATCCTTCCACATATGTACACTTCCCATCATCAATGTCCCCAGTTTCCCTCCCATCAACCTTCCCCCAGCCTGTCTCTATGGCAGGCACTTTCCTTATTTCTCTCTGTCTGGGTGTCTCTCTACCTCTTTGAACTATTTTCCCAGTCCTTGCAAATCATCCATTTACCAGAGCTTTTGGGGTGGATAAGGAAAAAAGCAGAGGGTGTTTTAGCTCTTACAATGCAACTGATAAAAAAATCTTTTCTTTCTGACTGCACTCATTTGTGGAGTATTACTGTCACTGTCACTGCCTCCCGTTGTTCATCGATTTGCTCAAGCAGGCCCAGTAACGTCTCCATTGGAGACTTTGTTGTTACTGTGTTTGGCATATCGAATACATCACAGGTAGCTTGCCAGGCTCTGCCGTGCAGGCGAGATACTCTCAGTAGCTTGCCAGGCTCTCTGAGAGGGGCCAAGGAATCAAACTTGGGTCGGCCATGTTGGCTGCATGCAAGGCAAACGCCCTACTGCTGTGCTATCGCTCCAGCCCTTGTGGAGTATAGAACAACATAACATGAGGCTGACAACCAAGGACAGTAGATATAAGGGCTAGGAGGATTGCCCCAGAGCTGGAAGCCTGCCTCATGAGCAGAGGGGAGAAGGCAGATGGAATAGAGAAGAGATCACTAAGAAAATGATGGCTGGAGAAATCAGTCGGGATGGGAGATGTGTGCCAAAAGTAGATAATGGACCAAATTTGATAACCTCTCAGTGTATGTATTGCAAACCATAATGCCCAAAAGTAGAGAGAGAGTATGGGGAATATTGTCTGCCATGGAGGCAGAGGGAGGGTGGGGAAGGGGGGGTATACTGGGGAGATTGGTGGTGGGGAATGTGCACTGGTAGAGGGATGGGTATTTGATCATTGTGTGATTGTAATCCAAAATGAAAGCTCGTAACTTTCTTACAGTGATTCAATAAAACTAAAAAAAAAAAACCTTTTCTTCCTGTTGTGCTTTTCGCTACACATGGCAGTGCTCAGGCCTTACACCTGGATAACTCCTAGCAGAACCCAAAATATCGCGTACTGTGCTGAGGATAATAACTGGGTTGTCCATTTGTAAGGAAAGACCTAATTCATTGTACTATATCCAGTCAAATAAATATAATCTTAAAGGGCAGAATAGAAAGTGCACAATCACTGGCTTCATCATTATAGATTTCATAATGTGGAATTGCACTTCTTGCTTAATCATTCAAATATACTTTTAATAGTTCCATGTAACAATTTAGCTATATTTTCCCAAGAAATTCTCAGCTAGGAAGACATTCTACTTAAGACGTTGGTAGCCAGAGACCAAAGTCAAATCTGTTATATCTGATCCTCTTGGAACTTTTTTCAGCAGGAACATTTTGCTTCAAAGAATTCTGTCCCATATTTCAGAATTAGTTTGATTTTGATGAAAGGAGAGAGATGATTTTATTTCAATATAAATCTTTCAAGCATAAGTAAAAGATTTTAAGTGCTATCATATGGAACTACATTTGCATTTATACCCATATACATCACAACTCCCAATAAACACAGTTAAAAACATTGCCAATATTATATACTTCATCATATCCTTAAGAATCATTAAGAAGTAAAATCTCCCATTTCTCTCAAAGGACATGCCATAAGAACAGAGGAAATATACTTTAAAAGAGAAAAAGCATATTATTCAAAGTAACTATCATCATTGGAATGGATACACACAGATATATATTTGCCTAAATAATAATAATCAAAAGTACGTTCCATATAGCATGGCTTACGAACACACACACACACACACACACAGTTTTTTGGGTCACACACGGTGATGTACAGGGGTTACTCCTGGCTCATGCACTCAGAAATTACTGCTGGCGGTGCTCAGGGGACCATGTGGGATGCTGGGAATCGGCCACGTGCAAGGTAAACACCCTACCCACTGTGCTATCGCTCCAGCCACAGAAACATATTTTTATAAAGGTAAATAATATTATATCTATGTGTAATGTAATGACCAAAACTCAAAAGGACCAGGTAACCTGTTGCATAAAGTTTACAATAAAAATAATCA
Organism: Sorex fumeus; assembly: GCF_029834395.1. Lineage (NCBI taxonomy): Eukaryota > Metazoa > Chordata > Mammalia > Eulipotyphla > Soricidae > Sorex > Sorex fumeus. The sequence continues at coordinate 17,303,100 of NW_026606107.1, read as the reverse complement.
GCAACAATACAGATATAATATATTGTATACTGAATCTTTTCTACTTGCTATAGTCTCCTTAAAATGTATAATTAAACAACTATACAGATGCTTAGAGAATCTTGAGATTCCAGAGAATGCACAAACAAAATATCAAATAAACAAAAAAAATCAAGAAGGAAAGTGAACAGAGTTGAAAAATAGATTTATGAACAAAATATTCACTTAAATATGGAAGTTTTAATAAGTAACACAATACATAAGATACCAGTATGTCATTTAAAAAGGACTGTTAGATCTACCTCAGAGAGAGATGAATTTTGCTGTCTTTCTGCAATAAGTGACTCTGAGGTTTCTCCATCTTGCCCTTGATGACCCTATTAGGGTAAGAAGATATATATGTTTATAGTCCACCACAGCAAAATATCAAGAATGAAATCAGGATTTCAGGCTCAAATATGCCTCAATATGTAGGATGTCTTAGTTGGCTGTTTATAACCGAAAGGATTCTTTTATATTCATTATTCACCTCTTCATGAAAATTAGGATACTTATTTTACTCAAGCTCTCTATAACCAAACAAAACAAGTTTTATTGACATAATTCAATGATAAAATAGGGATTTTTATAACTCCTTTTCAACTTAAACCTGTGTATGTTAAGAATATCGATATTCACTAATTTCAGAGTATAGTCTAATATATTTCTGATATTAAGCTGTATCTTTTCTTAGAAAAAGATAAATGTTTGCTACCTATACTAGAATATCACTCAACATATAAAGAGATAATTCCTAGAAAGGAATACTGTAAATTTTCAAGATTTCATCTTTTATAAAAATATTATATTGGTATATTAATTAGGTGAAGTACTCAGACTTAATGACATCTAAAAATATTAATAGCATATCTTATTATGGGTCTATAGTATCTTACATGTATTAGAGGTTAGTAAAATATATTGAATAATCCATAATGAAAACAGGAAGCAATCACAAAAAGTACATTCAAATTTGGTTTCTAAAGTATAAATTGCATATGAATCTATTGACAAATATTTTTAAGTGTCCTGTTTAACATACTACCCACTTTCAAAATTCAAAGATATACAAATAGGAAACAAAGAGGAAAGAAATAAGGTAGAGGCAAGGAAGCAGGTAGAAAGGAAAAAAAGGAAAAGTGGCTTGCACTAAGTTTCAGCATGGAACTTTATGAGGAATTAAACTTTCATAGTTATTTAAATAACTGGATGCTTACTAGAAGAGAAAGAGGATCAACTGGCTGTCGAAATGGCTCTGAGTCTTCACGTTCATATATGAGGCTTAATAGCTCTTTGCACTGTTTTCTCCAAGTATCGGGATTACACTTCAAAGTCTGTTTTCCGCCTCGGCATTTTGCCTGTTGATTTTAACAGAATAAAATCTAAAATCCCTTTAACTTTTCATTCATTTTCTCTTGTTAGACTGATCTTAATGTATGTATATAAGACATAGTAACTGATACTTAAACTGCTTAGCTTAGCTGTGAAATCATCCTCCCTGGGAAAAATAAATCAGTAAATACAAACTAGATATATTCATGGATATAGCAAGAATAAATTTTCACTTTAAGAAAATGGTCATCTCCATAAAGTAACAAAATAGGAAACTAACACCCAAGAATGGCCGAGATTAGTACCAGGAATTCTACTCCATGACTTGGAGGCCAACCACATATACTAGGGAAAAGGGAGCTCAGATAAAGAGGGGAACACCAAATAAAGGTGTTGGGAGGACCCTCCCAGGACGGGAGAAGCATGCTGAAAGTAGACTATAGACCAAACATGATTGCCACTCAATGTTTCTTTTGCAAACCACAACACCCAAAAGGAGAGAGAGAACAGAGGGGAATGCCCTGCCACAGAGCCAGGGTGGGATGGGGGGGATGGGGGGTGGGAGGGATACTGGGATGCATGGTGGTGGGAAGTGGGCACTGGTGGAGGGATGGTATTTGATCATTATATAATTGAAACCCAAGCACAAAAATGTGTAAGTCTGCAACTGTACCTCATGATGTCTCACTATTAAAAAATTTTTTTAATAAAAAAAAGAAAATGTTCATCTCAATTAGGGTACAAGGGAATGTTTTTCTAACATAAGGTTAATGATAAAAATATTGTTATATTTGCTGATGAGTAAGTTTGATGGCACCATAATTTTTCAAAACAATACTTGAATAATAAACTGTAGCACTGTAGCTCTGTAGCACTGTCCTAGCATTGTTCATCAATTTGCTCGAGTGGGCCCAGTAACGTCTCCTTTGTGAGACTTGTTGTTATTGTGTTTGGCATATCGAAAACGTCACAGGTAGCTTGCCAGGCTTTGCCATGCAGGGGAGATACTCTTGGTGGCTTGCCCGGCTCTCTGGAGGGGCGGAAGAATCTAACCCGGCTCGGCCAGACCGGCCACGTTCAAGGCAAATTCCCTACCTCTGTGCTATCACTCCAGCCCTTGAATAATAAACACATATATAGATATATCTACCTCTAAATCTGTATCAATACTTTTTTAACTAAAGTCTGTTGTCATGATAATGTCTAACCTTCAACATTTGATTGTTTTTAATGATCTCTTTCAGTATTTCAAAGGAAATGTTTTCCTCATAGAAAAATATATGGTTAATCATCATAGAGGTAGGTGAATTGTGCATAACAGAATTAACATAATGGACCTGTGGCAATCTTTAGGACGAATTATTTTCAAGCTTAGCCTTTGAGCTTATGTCTGGAAAATTGGCATTTAAACTGTTTCCCGAATAATACAGATGGTTCACTGTGAACTCACTGTGTACAAACAATGTGATTTCTGTTGAACATTTATTTTCCTATGCTTTCCAGCCTTATGGGAGTCTGGACACTAGGTATATGTTAGTTATGTTACCTACATAACCAACTGCCAATAAAATACTTGGAAACTAAGTCTCAAATGAAACACATATTAATATATTTTTATTGCTTGGTTAAGAGCATGTTCTGTGCATAGAAAGATTGCATTCATCTGGGGAACATAAAGTAACAAAATAGGAGACTAACACTCAAGAATGGCCGAGATTAATACCAGGAATTTTATTTACTCCATGGCTTGGAGGCCAGCCACACATGCTAGGGGAAAAGGGAGCTCAGGGAGAGAAGGGAGCACCAAATAAAGGGTGTTGGGAGGATCCTCCTAGGATGGGAGAAGCATGCTGAAAGTAGACTATAGACCAAACATGATTGCCACCCATTGCCTCTTTTGCAAACCACAACATCCACTAGGAGAGAGAGAACAAAAGGGAATGCCCTGCCACAGAGGCTGGTGTGATGGGGGAGATGGGGGGTGGGAGGGATACTAGGATCCGTGGTGGTGGGAAATGGGCACTGATGGAGGGGGGGATCATTGTATAATTGAAACCCAAGCACAAAAATCTGTAAGTCTACAACTGTACCTCATGGTGTCTCACTAATAAAGATTTTTTTTAAAAAAGAGCATGTTCTGTGTGGGGCTCCTCAGAGGATAGAAAGAGATAAGACTACATTTGGAGTTTTCAGACTCTGCCTGTGACTCTTCCCTGTGACCCAGTGTGTATCTTTACTATGTCATTGTAATAACCTTAGCAATGAAAATACTGGGCACTGTGTGTCATTTTAGTAACTTCAAATAGAGAGTGGGTATTAGGAACCCCAACACAGAAAGCCTGAATATTTTCTTTGCAGAATTTCATTATTCACTCACTCTTCTTCCAGATGAAGTACCCGGGCCATCTGAATCTAAATCAAGTATTTCTGCATCCTAAAATTAAAATAGGAATATGAGAAATGTTAAGCTATATTCAAAGTCTTATAAATTATAAAGTCTTATAAATTTTATTCATAATTTATAAAGAAATGGTAAATGCAATAACAATTAACTCCTTCATTGGAGAACGCATCAGAAAAAAGATCTGAGGGAGATTTATTTTACCCATATGCTGTGTTTGAGATAAAAATATATATGACTGGGATATGTCATAGCCATGTCTCCAGACTCCACGTAAGGCTTTCATTCAGGGCACTCTGGAAGGGGACAGGTGAGTCCCCTCCCTGCCCCAAGGAAGTCAGCCCCTGCAGCCAAAACTGTCGCAAACTCAACAGCTGCAATGCTCACTGCCACTCTCCACATGCTCAGACGAGCCTCAGCCAATGAGCGGATGTATTCCTGGATCTTGCGACATCTCCTACTTTACACCACTGATATTCCAAGAGTAGCACAATACATTTGATGGGATTTAAAGTAGAAGGCAACCAATCTTAGGGGGAAATGTGTATATCTATATATATATAGATAGATAGATATCTACACACACACACACACACACACACACACACACACACAAAGGCTCAACCTTTAACAAATGTTAGTAATCTCTTATAGAAAGGCTTAATGGCTCCTGAGTGAAATACAGCAATCTTCACACACTTTCCTCTAAGAAATTTTGGTATCATTTTTAGCAGATTATTCATAACTGTCAAACAAAATTGTCCTCCCACACTGTTCATCAATTTGCTTGAGCGGGCCCAGTAACGTCTCCATTTTGAGACTTGTTGTTACTGTGTTTGGCATATTTGTTGTTACTGTGTTTGGCATATTGAACACGTCACAGGTAGCTTGCCAGGCTCTGCCGTGTGGACGAGATACTCTCAGTAGCTTGCCGGTCTCTCCGAGAGGGGCGGAGGAATTGAACCCGGCTCGGCAGGGCTGGCTGTGCTCAAGAAAAACGCCCTACCACTGTGCTCTCGCTCCAGCAAATAATACAAAAGATTTTTTTGGTTCTGCTTTGGGGACACGGGTTGGGGTTCAGGATGGAAACATCCAAAATATGGTAGTGGGAAGGTATGGTGATATGGTGATGGGATTGGTGTTCAAATATTAACTGTAATCAAATATTGTGAACTACTTTATAAAAATAAAATAATAAAAACTACATTACACCGGCCAGAGAAATAGTCCAGGAGGTAAGACACTTTCCTTGCATATATTCACTTCAACCCAACCCAAGTTTAATCTCCAGCACCACATACGGTTCCCTGGGGACTACCAGGGATCACTCCTAAGCACAGATCCAAGAACAGCTTCTGAGCACCACTAGGTGTGGTACAAAACCCTACCTCCAAATAAAAATATTCTTTTGGTTAAAAACAATTTATATATATAAACACACACACATGAATGATGTATATTGTGCATACTGAGTCGCATCTATAACTATAGGTATTTTTAAAGATTTTAAAAACTATTAGATATGATAAGACATCTTAATGTACTGTAATAATTATCTGTTCTGACTCCTTTGCTATTTTATGAAATGAGCCCTTTTAAATAGGGGAAAAGCATGCATTAAAATGGTATTTAGAGTTAAGTATCCCCCTGTGCGACAGCTTTCTAATATATAAAGAAAAAACCTAAGCAACACTACTTACATAATGATTAAGAATTACCTTTTAGTTTCTTTTTCTAGCCTGTCCTGTTATACTATCTATCAAACTCAATTCTATCAATTCTATTCCACTCTGAGGAGAGCAATTTCCACTGAAAACTAAAAAAAGACACTCTGAACAAACTGTGTATAGAGGGAATGTACCTCTACATAATGAACGCCTTATATAACAAATCAACTGCTCAACAGCAAAAGGCTGAAAGCTTTTCCTGCATTGTAGGAACAAGAATGCCCATGCCCACCTATTTTATTTAACAAGGAAAAAAATAAAACGAAGCAATTCCATTTGCAAGTGCATCAAAAAGAATTAAATATACAGGGATGAATTTACAAGATTAGGTCCAAGATCTGTACATTGAAAACTACACTGATGGAAGAAATTAAAGTCACAAATATGTAGAAATATATTACAGGCCACAAATTGGAAAAATATCATAATATTCCAAATTACTCAACACAGTCAACAGATTCAATATAGACCCTATAAAATCTCAATGGTATTTTTTTGACAGAAATAGAGAAACAATCCTAAAAGTTGCATTGAACCACAAACACTCTTAACAGCCAAAAAATCTAGAGAACAAGGCTGGATGAAGCAGTCAATTACTTCAAACTATATTATAAAAATCGAAACAGTAGTAATTACCAAGATATGGACACATATCAAACAAACACACATCTGGAGTGATAGCATAGCGGTAGGGCATTTGCCTTGCGCACAGCCAGCCTGGCCGAGCCAGGTTCGATTCCTCCACCCCTCTTGGAGAGCCTGGCAAGCTACCGAGAGTATTCAATATGCCAAACACAGTAAAAAGAAGTCTCACAATGGAGACGTTACTGGGCCCGCTCGAGCAAATCGATGAACAACGGGAGGACAGGACAGGACAGGACAGGATGGCCAATTAACTGAAGACCAAAAGTGCCAAAAATGTACAATGAAGTAAAGGAAGTTTCATTAAAACTCAACTCAATATGTATTAAAGACCTAGACAAAATATCTGAAATCTAAAACCTCCTAGGAAAAAAAAACAGGCAAAGGTTTCTTGACATTTGACTCTTGGCAGTGACTTTTTAAAATTTTACACAGTTCAAAGTATCAGAGACAAAATAAGCATCCAAAGCAAAAATATAGATGGGCGAGAGAGATTGCAGAGCAAGCAGGGATTTTTCTTGTATGTTGCATAATCCAGGGTTCAATCCCCAGCACCACAAATGGCATCCAATGCAATGTCAGGAGTGATTCATGAAAATATAGCAGTAATAAGCCCTGAGCACTCAGGTGTGGCCTCACTTGATTACTTGACATCCCTTTACTCATCGATTTGCTTGAGCGGGTGCCAGTAACATCTTCAGTCATCCCCGTCGCATGCTAGTGTAGCCCACTGGTGTTTGCTAGTTCTAGGAACATGAAGAGCCTCAAACCAATCGCTCAGGGTCTTGACGAAGAAGTCTGACCATCTCGCAGGTGGACTGCAAACTGTTCTTTTTTTTTTAATTAATTAATTTATTTTTTTACAGTTGTAGATTTTTTTTCCCTTTATTTTATTTTATTTTTTTAAAGTTGTAGATTTACAATTTTTTGTGCTTTGGTTTCAATTGTACAATGATCAGATACCCATCCCTCCACCAGTGCCCATTTTCCACCACCATGGATAATATCCCTCCCACCCCCATCCCCCCATCCCCCCTGCCTCTGTGGCAGGGCAATCCCCTGTGTTCTCTCTCTCCGTTTGGGTGTTGTGGTCTGCAAAAGAGGCATTGAGTGGCAAACATGTTCAGTCCATAGTCTACTTTCGACATGCATCTCCCCTCCTGGGAGGATCCTCCAAACATCCTTTATTTGGTGCTCCTTTCTCTATCTGAACTGCCCTTTCCTCTAGGATACCCGGCTGGCCTCTAAGTTATGGAGTAGTCCTCCTGGTGCTGATCTCAGCTATTCTTGGGTATTAATCTCATACTTTGTTACTTTATATCCCCCAGATGAATGCAATCTTTCTATGTCTATCCCTCTCTTTCTGACTCATTTCGCTTAGCATGATACTTTCCATATTGTACCACTTGTATGTAAATTTCATGACTTCATCTTTTCTAACAGCTACATAGTACTCCATTGTGTAGATGTACCAAAGTTTCTTTAACCAGTCATCTGTTCTTGGGCATTCAGGTTTCTTCCAGTTTCTGGCTATTGTAAAGAGTGCTGCAATGAACAAACAAGTGCAGATGTCACTTCGACTATACATTTTTGCCTCTCTGGGATATATTCCCAGGAGTGGTATTGCTGGGTCAAACGGGAGCTCAATTTCTAATTTTTTGAGAATCGTCCATACTGTTGTCCAGAAGGGCTGAACCAGTGGACATTCCCACCAACAGTGAAGGAGTGTCCCTTTCTCGCCACATCCACGCCAGCATTGGTTGCTTTTGTTCTTTTGAATGTGGGCCAGTCTCTGAGGTGTGAGATGGTATCTCATTGTGGTTTTGATCTGCATCTCTCTGATGATTAATGATGTAGAGCATTTTCTCATGTGCTTTTTTGCCATTCGGATTTCTTCTTTGAGAAAGTTTCTGTTCATTTCATTGCCCCATTTTTTGGATGGGGTTGGATGTTTTCTTCTTGTGGAGTTTAACCAGTATTTTGTATATCCTGGATATCAACCCCTTGTCAGATGTGTATTCGGCGAATATCCTTTCCCATTCTGTAGACTGTCTTTGTATTTTGGTCACTGTTTCTTTGGAGGTGCAGAAGCTTCTTAGTTTAAGATAGTCCCATTTATCTATCTCTGTTTTCACTTGCTTGGCCAGTGGCGTGGCATCTTTGAAGATACCATTAGCTTCAATATCATGGAGGGTTTTGCCAACTTTATCTTCAATGTACCTTATGGTTTCTGGTCTGATGTTGAGGTCTTTAATCCATTTTGATCTTACTTTTGTACATGGTGTTAGGCAGAGTTCTGAGCCTATTTTTTTGCATGTAGCCGTCCAATGATGCCAACATAATTTATTAAAGAGGCTTTCCTTACTCCACTTCACATTACTTGCACCTTTATCAAAGATTAGATGATCATATGATTGAGGGGAGATGTCAGTGTATTCAACCCTGTTTCATTGGTCTGCAGTTCTGCCTTTGTTCCAGTACCATGCTGTTTTAATTATTACTGCTTTGTAGTACAGTTTGAAGTTAGTGAGGTTGATTCCTCCCATTTTCTTTTTCCCAAGAATTGCTTTAGCTATTCGTGGGGGCTTATTGTTCCATATAAATTTCAGGAGTGTTTGCTCCATTTCTTTGAAGAATGTCATGGGTATCCTTATAGGGATTGCATTGAATTTATACAATGCTTTCGGTAGTATTGCCATTTTGACAATGTTAAGTCTCCCGACCCATGAGCAGGGGATATCTTTCCATTTCCTCATATCCTCTTTTATTTCCGCAAACTGTTCTTTTGATGTCCCATGGGATCCAGTTGGTAATGGCTCTAGTCCAGCAGTGCTCTCCAAATCTCTTTACTTGTCCAGCCCATCTGATTTTTGATACCTTGGCAAACGAGTCAGCGTCTCTGATTCTTGACTGTCAACTGAGGTCGGAACTCTGGATTCTTTCTCTCATTTGAGTGAAGTGTTATACTCCAATCATAGCTCTTTCAATTCCTCTTTGGGAGTCCCGAATAGCATTCTAATCCTGTTTTCATAGGGCCCAGTCTCTGATGCATATGTTAATGCAGGAAGAATAGTGGAAACGAAGAGCTGTGCCAGGAGTTGGAACTTCTTTGTCCTGTTAGCTAGTTCTTCGATGCTCCTGAAGGCATTCCAAGCTGGTTCTCTTCCTCCTGCGCAACAAAGGTGCCAGGTCATTTGTCATGTTGATTTCTCGACCTTGGTACACATAACTGTTGCATTTGGAGATGTTCATTCCGTTGAGAACGAATGGAACGTCAGGAACGAGACCGTTTCTCATAAACATTGTCTTCATGATTCAGCTGTAGTCTGACCTTTCCAGACTCATGGTCGAAGTTGGTCAGCATTTGTGCTGGCTTGGCTAATATTTGGTATTATTAGAACAATGTCATCAGTGAAGCGGAGGTGATGTAGTTGCCGACCGTCTATCTTCACTTCAATTCCTTCCCATTCCAGTTGTTGCATGGCATTCTCGAGGGTGGCAATGATGAGTTTCTGTGAAATGGTATCCCCCTGCCAAACCCCTCTCTTGACATGGATGATCACTTCCTTGTAGAATGGTGAGATCCTGGTGGTGAATCCCTAATATAGCTCACGGAAGATCCTGATGTACTGAGTTTGAATTCCCTGTTTGGCTGGGGCTTCAATGCTGTTCACTTCTTTACCGATAAAATGGCTTCAGATTTTGGAAGGGAGAACGTAGGGATCAACATGTCCATCCTGTGAATTTGGTATGTGGGCAGGTGGACGTGGCTATCAAATAGATCCAAGTAGAAATCATATATAATCTTCTCCATTATCCTCCTGGAAGATGTGATAGATCCATCAGGACATCGGAGGGCAGTCATCTTGGTCTTGTACTTGGCAAAGGAAAGGTGGGCGTTGCGAATGTTTTTCCCAGCTTCTGCTGCATCTGCCAGCACTGCTGCTCTTCTCTCTTTGAGGTCTTCCTTTTTCGCTTCAATCACTGCTTTGCAAGCTCAGACATTCACTTTTGGTTGCCTGAGGCTTGCACCAAGACACATTGACAAATAAGCTGAAGTTTTAAAAACAGACTTTTTTTGCTATCTTTCTCTTGGTGTTCCTCGCACAAACATGGAGGTGCTGCACCAGTCCATCATATTCTTCGTCAATTTTGTCAACAACAGCATCTTCACATGTTGCAGTGATAGTGCCAAAGAGATCCCAGTTGGTGGTCATTCTGGGAGTTCTCTTCTTAAACTTGGCAGCCCTTTCTCCCCGCTCCATGAAGTAGAATTTTGCATGAAGGAGACAGTGGTCCGATCCCATTTGGAATTTTGGGACAACAGTGACATTGGTCAGGCAAAACCGTCGATTGAATATGATATAGTCAATTTCATTGTGGTACCGTTCACCAGGAGACTCCCATGTCCAACGTTTAGATTCGGCCATCTGGAACTGTGAGTTACCAGGGATGGTCTTGGTCGACATGGTAAACTCAGTCTCTCACCCTGTGCGTTTCATCCTAGGCCATGGGTCCCGGCGTGGAGTTCTTCGGCTGATCTCCTTGGCCCTATCCTGGTATTAAAATAACTGACAATGATCTTGTAGAAGGTGTGGTTTTCTTTATAGAACTTCTCCAGCTCCATGTGGAACTTCTCAATTTCTTCTTCATCATAACTGGATGTTGGTGCGTAGACAACGAAGACAGAAACTGCTGGCAGTGAGCCACATCTATTTAAGTGTAATCATCCAGTTCGAGTTGTTAGGCATTCAAATGAATCAATGTTCATGGCCAAGTTCGCGTTGACAAGGACACCATCACCACCAACATCTCTTTTATTGTATGTTCCGAGGAACAGTTCTCCAGTGTGAAAATGGCGTGATGTGATTGATGCCTTCTTGTCTCGGTCAGACCAATGATGACACACTTGATCTTTTGCGCTTGTACCATTAGGTACTGATGGATGTATCCAATGCTAGTGTACGTGCACTGAAAGTACAGACAGTCATTTTTGTCTTTCTTCGTTCAGAAGCCTAGTTTGGCCTTGAGATTTTATCAGCTTTTCCTTCCTCATCCTTCTTAATGCTGCCGTATTGGTGGCTCTTTGAGGGTCAGGGGAATGAGACCCATTGTAGTTACTAGTTTTGGCATATAGAATACACAAAGGATAGCTTGCCAGGCTCTGCCGTGCGGGCGGGATATTCTTGATTGCTTTCCAGGCTCTCCGAGAGGGATTGAGGCTTTTAGGGCAGCCTCTAATCACTCTTGCCAGGTGTTGCCTCAAAATCCAAAAATAAAAAGGAATATGTAGGGATATATAAAACTAAAAAGCTATGAGAAACATCAGCAAAAATGAAAAGTCACCTACAGAAGAGGAGAAAATAGTTTCAAATAACATACCTGATAAGATTTTGATATCCAGAAATATCTGAAAAACTCATACAACTCAATAGCAAAACAATCACACAATTTGATTTTAAAAAGCACATGAAACAATCATCAGTGTTATAAACCACAGTACCTCAATCAATAAAAAAAAAACAAGAAGCCTCTTAATATGGAAAATCACAAAAGTGAAAAATAGATATGGGTAAAAAGAAATTAAGCTGATCATTCCTAAATAAGACATACAAAGGGCGTACAGGTGCATGAAAATGTGCTCAATGTCACTAATTGACAGGGAATTAGAATAAAAACGAGTAATTATTACCACACACCCGGTAGAAGTATTAGCAAAGACAAGAGTTAAGTGTTAGTAAATATGTGGGGAAAAAGTCACCTTTACATACTTTTAGTGGGGACGTAAACTGGTATAACATGTCATGGAAAAATTAAAGATATTCCTCAAAACCCTGAAAGAACCACATTTTCTGAAAGCCCCACTTTCAAAGAAGATGGTGACAGAATATAAGAGAAAGCTGCACTTACATATTCACTGTAACACTATTCACAATAGTCAAGTTATAGAGAAAACCTAAGTCTAGTCAAGGAATGAATGCATAACACTATGTAATATTTACCTATACAATGGAACATTATTAAAACTTGAGAATAGAAGTAATCTCCTTTTCACATTATGGATAGACTTCTAGAGCACTATTTAGATATCACTGTCACTGTTCTCCCGTTGTTCATCGATTTTCTCGAGCGGGCCCAGTAACATCTCCACCGTGAGACTTTGCTGTTACTGTGTTTGGCATATCGAATACGTCAATTTAGATATATTAAATATGTTTGGTATCACTTTTACGTGGAATCTTTTTATAAAAATACTGAACGTGCAGAAGCAGAAGCAGTGCAAAAGTAAGTGCCAGAGTCCGGTTGATGGAGAAAAAGGTAGAGGTTGGTAAAATAGACAAACTTTGTTATGAGATGAATAAGGACTCAGAATCTATGGATCAAACATACAACACATTAACTATAATTGATAGTATTGTATCATACAACTGAAATTAGATGAGAGTACAACATAAATATTCTCATCCCCCCAAAACAGAGAAAATAAAATTTACAATAGTCACAGCAGTAACTGTCACTGTCCTCCCATTGTTCATCGATTTGCTCGAGTGGGCCCCGTAATGTCTCCATTGTGAGACTTTTTGTTACAGTGTTTGGCATATCGAATACGCTGCGGGTAGCTTGCCAGGCTTTGTCATGCAGGCAAGATACTCTCAGTAGCTTGCCTGGCTCTCTGAGAAGGGCGGAGGAATTGAACCTGGGTCGGTCAGGTAGGCTGTGTGCAAGGCAAACCCCTACCGCTGTGCTATCGCTCCAGCCCCCCAAATTGCATGACTTTATCCTTTTCTTAAGGCTGCAAAGTATTCCATTGAGTATGTACTATAGTTTGTTTATCTGGTTGTCTGTTCATGGGTGTTTGGGCTATTTCCATATTTTGGCTGGGCTGGAGCGATAGTACAGCAGAGAGGGCATTTGCCTTGCAAGTGGTCAACATGGCTGACCCCCGTTTGATTCCTCCACCCCTCTAGGAGAGCCTGGCAAGCTACCGGGAATATCTCACCCGCACAGCAAAGCCATGACGTACTCTATATGCCAAACACAGTAACAATTGTCACAATGGAGACGTTACTGGGCCCGCTCGAGCAAATCAATGAACAACAGGAGGACAGGGACAGTGAGCAGTAAAAACCAGCATGAGTCACTCATCCCTAAGATTAACTTTTTCTAATTAAAAATATCTGAATTATCACTTTCCACGTTCGTTTTAGTCTCCCTCTTTTCTTTCTCATGGTTGAATATCAAAGGCCACAGTCAAAAATAGCTTTATACAAATTAGGGAAAGAGGTATTTAAGCAAATCACATCAACCATAAAAAGTAAGCTCCAATTCATTAAGAACAAAATGTTTCTGTGGTATATGGAATACTGGATGAGGAAGTGTCTTGTAGGAATATGGAAAGTGCTAGGTCACCCTGACCCCAGTGTTTCGAGAGGACAGAGAAGGAAAGAAATCAAGGGGAAAAAGAAGAGAAGGAAAAGTAATGGGTGAACAGGAATCAGGGTTTCAATTATACCAGCAATATGGGTTAGTGCCATCCTCCAGAGGCCACTGGACAGTCAACTTTGAGCCCACAGTGACGAGACACGCAGGGCCTCACGGGATGGGGGTGGAGCCGACCCTTTCCTCCCCACCCCAATGAAACCCTGAGTCACAGAACACGAACGGCCTCTCTGGCTCCTGAACTAGCTGCTTAATGGCCATCATCCCAGAGATTCAGAAACAAATCTTGGAACCCAGAGGCTTTTGGCAGAAATGCGTCCAGACCCCGCAGTAGGTTACTGTTTCCGGGCCACCCCAGGGGGGAAAGGGTACTGTCCCTCCGCCTGCTCCCTCTAAACGGCTCAGTGGCCACCATTCTCCAGAGGCCACTAGAGAGTCAGGTTTGGGCCCTCAGTGACGAGACACGTGGGGCATCATAGGATAGGGGTGGAGCCGGCCCTTTCCTCCCTGTCCCAAAGAGATGCCAAGTTGCCGCCCATGAATGGCCTTTCTAGCTCCTGATCAAGCTGCTTAACGGCCATGATCCCAGAGATTCTAGAACAAATCTCGGAACCCAGCAGGTTTTGGCTTAAATGCCTCCAGATTAAAGTGTTAAAATTTCGGAATTTCAAAATCATGCAGCCACTACTGCAGTCACGCGACATCATATGTTATTTTTAACCAGCAATAGAAAACAAATTGTCTACTGTTGCCTCTTCAGCAGATCTGAGTGTTGGGGTAAAATCCCCAATAATAATGATGGGTCTGGTGTGAAAATATTGAATGTGATCAAAGTAGAGAGAAAGTAATGTGGAAATCATCTGCCCCACAGGTAGGTGGAGGGCGTTGGATGGGGTATACTGGGGTTTTTGGTGGTGCAGAATGGGCAATGGTGAAAGTATGGGCGTTTCATTGTATGGCTGAGACTTAAACCCGAAAGCTTTGTAACTGCGCTCACGGTGATTGAATAAATAAAATTATAAAAAATGAAAAAAAAAAGTAAGGTGGAGTTCAGGCCCAATTCAATCAGCTAATCAGTGGCTGAATAAATAGCAGTACTCCTACATTAAGAAAATATTTAGTACTTTGTCCTGTTTTTAAGGTCTGGAAATAGAAGTGAAGATTTCCCATCGCTAAACCCACTAATTAAAATATGGTAACTGGCTCTCTTTCTCTGACAAAATACTATGTATAGCACAAAATACTATATATGTCATTTTGGTATTTTCAATCAAAATGCAGTTTAAATAGTTTAACATAAAATAATGTTTTATGACAAATTTTAAAAATCAGCTTTATTACACACAGCCATTTGATGTTACTTACACCTAACATTCAAAAAATGTTAATGAAAATGTTACACCTAACATTTTTTCAGAAAACAAAAAAGAAATTCAGACATATAAATAATGTAATATTCTTACCTCTTCTGCATCAGTACTGTTTAGTTCTTCTACTTTAATTTTATTATAAGTATCCAATATATCAGTACAGCTCTGATCCCTAAGAAATACAATACGTTAAACACATTTCAATAATTAAAAGAAATCACTTTATTAATTTATTCTATAGAAGATGGAACTTCCCAAAACTTCTTACCCAATAAACCGAAGTAAGACATCAGTTACAATTTTGGCTGCTTTAACTATGGGACTATCTGGCTCATTGAAAGTCCTGGCATTATGCTCAATGTAGCGCACCTCCCACATTAATGCTGATATTCTCCTATCAAAAAAATTGTTAGTTTAGGTTAATACATTTGGATTTTATTATATAGGAATAAACAGCATAGAAAACAAGGCACCTAATCATATGTCAAAAGAATTCCTATATGTGTGTATACATACATACACATATACGACTCGGCTGTATGACTATATGTACTAATAAATGTGTATAGTTACAGCATTTGAAGCATATAATATTGAGAACCACTAGATTGCAGACTAGAACTGACTCAAAGCATAATATATAGGTAAATAGTGATCTGACCAAATACAGTATTTTTATAAAATCAAAAGAATATTTCAGTTTTTAGGGGAAGAGAGAAGAGCAAGAAAAAAAAAGAAACTGCACTATTGAAAAGAACAAATTCTTTTTCAAGTTATCTATACCTATCTAGACATATAATTTATACTATTGAGGTAGCATGGTTTATAATAGTGCTAACATTTATGCATTAACTGTACAAAGTTGCTATGTCATGCTTACAACCATGGTGCCTGTTCACTTTCCACACTGTCTCTAGGAAAGAGATTGATTTTTATCTAGTTACTTTTATGGTATATAAAATAAGTGAACTTATTGGTCCTATTTTTAAATATATCCAACTCGCTGTACTAATAACCAGTTCATGGATTATCTGTGATTATGATATAATAAACTCAAAGAGAGGTACCAAAAGGGGTCTAAGTACAGTAGGTAAGAGCTTGCCTTGTTAGTGCCTGACCAAATTCGATCTCAGGCACTCTATATGGTCTCCACCAGGAGTGATACTTGAGCGCAGAGAGCCAGGAGTGAGCCCTGAGCACCACTGCGTATGACTCCAAAAACAAAAACAAAACACCAACAACAAAAAAGGGCAACAAATACGGTCCTCCATATATCTATAATCAGTGTATTTCCAAACAAAACAGGAAAAAACTGACCTGTTTCATTGTCTACACATATTTAGGGAGTGGTAATTAAATCTGTCGCTGTCACTGTCTTCCCGTTGTTCATCGATTTGCTCGAGCGGGCCCAGTAACATTGTGAGACTTGTTACTGTGTTTAGCATATTGAATACGTCCCGGGTAGCTTGCCAGGCTTTGCCGTGCAGGTAAGATACTCTCATAGCTTGCTGGCCTCTCCGAGAGGGGCGGAGGAATCGAACTCAGGTCGGCCATGTTGGCTGCGTGTAAGTCAAACGCCCTACCTGCTGTGCTATTGCTCCAGCCCAATTAAATCCAATTGATTGCTACTTAATTCGCCAATAGTAAATTAAAACATGCTCCAATTCTCTATAGATCCTAATCAAGATAAGCCAATAAACAATTCACACTTAATAAATTAAAGGCTACTAGTTTCATTTTATATCTGATTTACCATGCTAATAATTTTCTTCCTTTCTTCTCCCTCACTACCCTGGAAGAATGAAAACCTAGTAAATAAAAGAAAAGTAGAATTCCAATCTCTTAAAGAAATCTTGGATTAGTAGTTTGAAAGATTATTTACACTAGGAAATCAGAGATCTCAGTGTATCATTATGCAAAAAAAGAAAAGTAAAAGATCTAAAGCTACAAACTTTATAATAATGATAAACTCAAACCTGTAGAAGCGATTTTCAAGTCTGCGCCTGATGGTGTTGAGGTCAGTTGGATAAGCAACTACAGTGCAATATAAGGGATAGGCACTAAGATCCACTGGAACAGCAAATGGGCTGGCAAAATCTACAATATTACCAAGATCAAGAGGAAATTATAAAGATTAACATTTAATGCTTGCTAACAAATAAAAACTCATAATAATATGAAGTGAGGGCAATATTTCCCATTTCTAAAATGATTACATAATCATACAAATATTAGATGGGATCATTGCTTTTATGTTATTTTTTAATTTAGACACAATATCTATGAAGCATGCATGAAACACTGGTACAAATTAGGTAGCAACAGACTAAACTAAAGGAGAGCTTTGTTAAATTTCATTTCTAGATAAATGCCAAGGTTCTTAAATTATATTTTAAAAATGTAACTAGCTAGATATTTTTAAAAATGTAACTAACTATGTGAATAAAATATGTTACTCACCCCATTGTCTTTACCAAGGAACCCAAAGTCAGGCTCACACAATAGCTAGAGAGCCAAAATGTCTCAAGAAAGAAAAACACATCTATATGCCAGCCTTTATTAAAGAATCCCAAAAGTTAAAAAATTGATCAGTCATTACTTTGGCCAAGCATATATAATGGTTAATATTAAAATTAGAATCACTGTATATCTCAACTTAAAAGTACACAGTAAGAAAATGCACCTCTTTTTATAGAACTTAATATTATGATTTTCTTAGCCCACACCCCCACCTTATCAGCATTTTATTCTATTACCATACCCAAAGAAATAAGGTGGTTAATGCCCTGAATGACCCGTTCACATTCCTCATCTCTGGAATGAACCCCCCACTCTCCTTCTTGGGGTTTGTATAGCAAAGCTGTCAGTTCATCCTGGGATACAGGAACTCCAGCACCAACTTCTTCTGGAAAGGCAGCTATGTATAAGATGAAAATATTTTTAAAAATGATTAGTTTCTAATATCATACTAAAGCCATTTACTTCTAGGAAACTTTCAATTCATTTAAAAATGCATATTTACTTCCGTCTGGAATTGGCTCCATATCCCACGGACTCATCTTTTCTCTCTCATTATTGTCCCAGCTATTAAAAAATTAAAAAAATAGAAAATTAATCTTATATGACAAATACTAATATAACTTGTATGACTTCTAGGGGAGTACAATTCTGAAAAGGCAATATAGTTTTCCTTAAAGCATAAATTTTCTTACATAAGGATAATGTCTAACAGAGGATAGCATGAGTCATTTAAGAAAATTAGAGGGTGGTAGGTTTACTCATATTTTTAATTGTTATTTTAAAAACATTCTAATGTTTTTAATGCTGCACAATGGGCATAGTGTTTGTATTATATGTGGCTGACCTGTATTATATATTACGTATCTTGCACTCCATGTGGTTCCCTGAGCCCCACCAAGAATGATCTTGGAGTACAGAGTCAGGGCTCATAAGACCTGAGCACTGCTTGGTGTACTCTAACCTCTCTTAATAAAAATATAAAAATTATAATCAACGACATATGAAGAATAAAAAAGGTATCTGGGGGAAACTTCAATCAGATTTTTATAAGCTACTTTAATAGAACTTCTTTTTGTGAGATAAAATACTTTATCTTAACAGATTAACTATTATGGCACCTCTAACGTTTTGTTATTCCTTTTTATCTGTAATATGGGATTAAAATGTTCACACAGTCTTCACAAAATGATAATTTACTCTATCATTTTCAGAAGCTGCATTCAGGAATCTTAGGGAACTTAAAGATCTAGGACATTGAGAAAAAGCAAGTGCAGGCCAATAGTAAATATAAACATATTTTAGTCATATCTACCTAGGATTTATGATATTAAATAGAAGACAGGTATTAATATTCATTGATATAGTCTATCTGTAACAATTACTTCACGGTCACGGTCACGGTCCTCCTGTTCATCGATTTGCTTGAGCAGGCCCAGTAACATCTCCATTGTCAGACTTGTTACTGTATTTGGCATATTGAATATGTCACGGGTAGCTTTCCAGGCTTTGCCGTGCGGGCGAGATACTCTCGGTAGCTTGCCGGGCTCTCCAAGAGGGGTGGAGGAATCGAACTCGGGTCAGCCATGTTGGCTGCGTGCAAGGCAAACCCCCATCTGCTGTGCTATCGCTCCAGCCCAATAATTACTTAAATAATAAATTATTTTCACTATTCTCCATGAAATTAGGATACACTCAGCTTTATAGTGTCTCTGCCATGTACACAAGAGGTGCATGTTATTATGTTTATAGCATTATCATTGTCATTATTATGTTTATAATAGGCACCTCTTAAAACACAATAAAGCCAGAATACTGTTTAAAATAAGTTTTACTGTTTAAAATAAACATTTACAATATTGTGTTTTATCGCATTTGAAATGCAAAAAAAACCACAATAAATCTTAACAGGTTTGAGTACATGCTGTGCATACTGGAGCCCCAGGTATAAATCCCAGCACTGCATGTTTCTTCAAGCACTCTAAGGAATGACCTCCTGTATTTAGAGCCAGGAGTAATTCCTGAACATCAGTGCATGTAAGCAAAAAAAAGAGAGAGAAAGAAGCCACAATAAAAATGAATTTGAAATATTTGAGAAAATAAATAGAAGCAAAAGGAAGACTAAAAATGTCTTTAGGTCTTGCATTCTTTTAGAATAATGGACTAAGAGATTTATGGCCAAATTACTTCCCTACAGCTACTTTACTCCTTTACAAGTACAGCTATTACAAGAGTAGACAAATCAGATAAAAAGGCATTAGTCCTAATCATATTTGTAGAAACTTCATATGGTATTATAATATTTTATCAGACATAAGACCACAAAAATACTCACTGAACACTATAACACTGGAAAGAGCTATCAGGATACTCTGGCTGAAAAGGCTGCTGACTCTCCACAGTTCCAAACCACCAGGCATCATCTATTATACTTCGGAATCTGTCACCTATAATATTTTTAAGAGATTCTTAAAAGGGGCTCTTGAGAACAATAATTATTGCCATTCTAACTTGCTACTTATTGTTGCATATAGAAGCATCATAATATCTAGCATTATCAGAGGCTTCAATCTGAATTTGACAAAATTATATTTCACTCTCTTCAAGGATTTTGACTTAGAAGTACTAGAATCTTTCTAAAATAAATTATATATGTCATGCCTTCTTAAATAAATGCTAGCACATACAATTTAACTTGAATCATTTACTTGGGATTATAATTGGCTACCCTACTTCTGTACTTTGCAGTTAATTTTGCTTTCAGCTTTTCAAGTACAAAAAAATATTACATAGAATTTCTGACTCTAAATACTAATAATTATAAAACCAAAGCATTGTGAACAAAAATGTTTCCTCCACAGGATTGACAGTTGCAAACATTCACAAATTATTTACTGTGAGCTAGGTAATATTTTTATTGCTTCCTATATATTAATTTAATTATTGTGTATTGATATTATGATAGATTAATGATAGTATTAATGTGAACTAGTTTAACTTCCATTTTCAATATGAAAGTAAGGCACACAGAAGCTAAAAAGTTGCTCAAGACCAAAAACCTATTGGGAGCAAAGGGGGAGAGGGATGAAAGGGAGGAGAGAGTGGAAGAAGAAAGGAATAGAAAGAAGAGAAAGGAAAAGTTGGAAGAAAGGGAGGAAAAGAAAGGGAAGGAGAGAGAAAAGAAGGAAGTACTGCAATCAATAATGATCTAAGAGTCTATGTGCAACACTCTGTTTTAGGAAAATAACTGGAGATGACTTTCTTTTTTAACAAAATTTACATTTTAATACATTAAGTATCTGCAGAAGCTTTAACTGTTAAGTGCCACAATATAGATAAAAATTACCTAAACATAACCAAAAGGAAAATTCAGTTAATTTTCATTATTTGAAAGTTGCATATAGAAATATGATAGACTAGCTTTTTCCTTTTTCAAATTGGAATTCAAAATTTACTTTATTTCAAATTTAATAATAAATGAGAAAACTTTACTTACCAATCTGCCAATTCCTTTCTTTGGCTTCATTATAAAACTGATGTAGTACAAGAAAGTCAATGACATCTGGCATGTCATGATATCTATGCATAAATAACCATATGCAGATAAATAAATGAATATAATAACATGTTAATTATCAAATATCCACAGATATATGCTTATTGTGGAGCGATTACACTAAGTGCAGTAAAACTCTCACAGTTTTCTACAAATTTAGTTTTTTGGGGGGGCGTTTCACACTTGGTGATTCACAGGGGTTATTCCTGGCTCTGCACTCAGGAATTACTCCTGGAGGTGCTCAGGGGTCCACATGGGATGCTGGGAATCAAACCCAGGTCAGCCACGCACAAGGCAAACACCCTACCCGCTGTGCTATCGCTCCAGCCGCATGTTTCCTACAAATTTCTTTGCTTAAATTAAATGCCAAAAAAAAAATTAAATGCCATTTGCTGTGATCTACACAGAAGTAGTCTGTCTATCGTCATATCTTTCCAATAACATAAAGATGTCAGTAGCACTGTAGCACTGTAGCACTGTTGTACCATTGTTCATCGATTTGCTCGAGGGGGCCCAGTAACGTCTCCATAATGAGACTTGTTGTTACTGTGTTTGGCATATCCAATACGTCACAGGTAGCTTGCCAGGCTTTGCCGTGCGGGCGAGATACTCTCGATAGCTTGTCGGGCTCTCCAAAAGGGGCAGAGGAATCAAACCTGGCTCAGCCAGGCTGGCTGCATGCAAGGCAAAAACCCTACTGCTGTGCTATCGCTCCAGCCCAAAGATGGCAGTAAATGTCCTTAATTCTAAACATATTTCTATTAAGAACTTTTTAACAAATTATGAATTAATGGTCATTTCTCTCCTTAGATTTTAAATTTATCTTCAAAATGTGTGGCATTACCTTATCATTAACAAAATAAAAACAAGTGGCATGTTTCAAGCCTATTAACCAGTGAAAATTATTATCTTTTACTTTTTACAAGAATCTTGAAGATATTGAAATTTCAATTTTACAGATGAAAGCATAAATTAAGAGAGACAAGTAATATGTCAATGAGAGGGCACACGCACACAGAGTTTCTCTACAATCAATGTCTTTTGCTTTTGTTTTTGTTTCTGGACCACACTGGGTGTGCTAAGTGCTGACTCCTGACTCCGTACTCATGCATCACTCCTGGCAGTGTTCAGTGGATTATATGCCATGCCAGGGTTCAAACCCAGGTTGGCTGTATGCTAGGTAAACACACAACCCAGTAGACTATGGTTCCAGCACAAGGTGTTACAATCTGTTCATGAAAATTTCAAAACATGGATTTAAACAGACACAGACACACAAATATCTACTCACTTTATAGAAAATGATTCTCCAGTCATTTTTCCTGAAATGGGGTCCAGAAATGCAAGCTTCAAGCAGCATAGTGTAGGTGGCCCAACCTCATATTTGATTCCTACAATCTTAACAAACTCTTGTTCCTATTCAGAAGAATAGCAAGGAATTATTTATTTCAATATAAATAATTATTTAACATGCATATCACCTAGTTGTACTTTGAACAATTCAAATATTACCTGAATACCCACCAAAACGTTGTCTACTCTATTCATTGTTAAAGGAAGCATGACATGACTATTGACCCTTAATAGAATGTTGTAGCTCAGTACAGGGCTTATAAACAAGCAAAAGTAGCAGAATTCCCTTAGGAGTCTTAAAAATCATTTTCTGAAACTCTGTCCTAATGGCATCAAATTTAGTAAGTCTGTGATACAATCAGTCATATGTATTTTTAAAACTCTAAAAGGGGAAGAGATTATTCTGTACCTATCCTTTTCCTTCTGACTGACCACTAAACATGACAACCTTTAGTTTCATCCATGTTACTGAAAGTTGCATGATTTTGTTCTTAGAGCTGCATAGTATTCCACTGTGTATATATGCCACAAATTCTTCATCTATTTGTCTGTAGTTGGGCATTTAGGTTGCTTACATATATTGCCTACAGTACTAATAGTAGAGATGAACATAGGTGTGTATATATGAATTTCTGTGTTTATTTTGTGTATATATGCCAAGAATTGTATAAATGGGCAGTTTTATTATTATTTTTTAATATATCTCCATATTACTTTCCATAAAGACTGAACTAGATGATACTCCCACCAAAAAAGGAGGAGGGTTCTTTTCTGACCACAACCCCATTCCAGACTTTTAAGGTAGTAACAAAAATTCAAAGGCAAAATACTGGGAGAATTGATTCACACAACTGAATGTGGGATGCAAGACATGAAAGGGAGAGGTCTTGAGGTCCTCAGGAAAAGGAGCGGGTACATCGGTGATACATGTGGTGTTAGAAATATGTGCATGAAAAACTATACACAGCATTCAAACCACAGAATCTCAATTAGAAATCCATTAACCCCCCCAAGGTGATTACACAGAATATTATTATATAATTTTGAGTTTCCCTCCCCACCTTATTATCTAGGTCTTACTTTGCAGAACCTGGCAGGCTACCAAATGTATCCTGCCCACACGGCAGAGTCTGGCAAACTCCCCATGGCGTACTCAATATGCCAAAAACCAGTAACAATGATGGGTCTCATTCTCCTGACCCTGAAAGAGCCACGAATGTGGCACTTTTTTAAAATGTCAGGGCTAGGACAAAGGAGACGTTGCCAGGGCCTGCTTGAGGCAATCGATGACCAACAGGATGACAGTGATAGAGTGATACAGTGATAGTTAATAGATAACAAAATTGAGCCTCATTGGGTACAGTAATTTGTTTTGAGTTATATGTTATCTGGGTTCAGGATTGAAAATTCAGATCTTGTTCCAAATCTTGGATTGTCATACCACACATATAAGTTGTCTGCCACATTTTCTCAGAACCACATACATTGTTTAAAATGGGAAATTAAATATTTACCATAAAATTCACTGTCCATATGTGTGAGAATTTAATTCTGAACTTTCAATTCTATTTCATTGATCTGAATTATCTATTTGACTTCAATACTATAATATTTTGACTACTACTAATTACTTCATAGCATAGTTTGAACTCAGGTCTTGTGATGCCTTCAATATTTTTTCTGGGTTTGGGAGCACATCTGGTAGTGCTTAAGGATCACTCCTGACAGGGATCAGGGGACCATATGATTCCAGGGATTAAACCCCATGGTGCCAGGGATTAAACCTCGGTAAGTTGCATTGAAGGTAAATGCCTTATCCACTGTACTATTACTCCAGTCCCCACTTTTCTTCCAGAATTCTTGTAGTTTTGGGGGTATAGGGTACTTCCATATTCTCATGTGAACTTCAGTTATGTATTTTCTATTGTCCTGATGTTGTCAGGATTTGGGGGGGGGGGTTGTTTTGAGTCTACATAATGTTTGTACAGATTGATAACTTTTACAGTATTATTCCTTCCAGTCATTGAATATCTTTCCATTTTCTTTTGTCTACTACCATTTCTATTAACACTGAGTGATTCCTGAGCACAGAGCCAGTAATAAACCTTGAGCATCAGCAGATGTGGCCCACCTCCCCCAACAAAGAAAACCAAATGAAGCAATTGAGAGATTGACTTCAATGTAAATTTCAATATATAACACTTTCAACTCTTTTGTTAAGTTTATCCCTAAGTAGTTAATTCTTTTAGATCAAACTACAAATGATATTTTAAAAACACTTTTCTTTCATTGCCTGAAAGGAATTATATAAGGAATACATTTTAATATTGATTTTACAGCGATAGCACAGCGGTAGGGCGTTCGCCTTACAAGCGGCCACCATGGCCGACCCGAGTTCGATTCCTCCGCCCCTCTCGGAGAGCCCGGCAAGCTACCGAGAGTATTCGATATGCCAGACACAGTAACAACAAAGTCTCCAATGGAGACGTTACTGGGCCCGCTCGAGCAAATCGACGATCAACGGGAGGGCCTTTACCTTTACTGATTTCAATAGCTATTTTTTTTCTTTTTGGGTCACACTCAGCGATGCTCAGGGGTTACACATGGCTCTGCACTCAGGAATTACTCCTGGTGCTGCTTGGGGGATGATAATGGGATATTGGGAATCGAATACAGGTCAGCTGCATGCAAGGCAAATGCCCTATCAGCTGTGCTATCGCTCCAGCCCCTCAGTAGCTATTTTTTGGTGAAGTATTATATGTACAATATTTTTATGTAGAATATGTCCTCTGAAAATAGTTTTACTTCACTTCCAATATGGATCCCTCTTACTCTTTTTTACTTTGCCTAATTTAAGTGGCTAAGATTTATGATATTATGTTTAATTATAGTGCTGACATCAGTGAACAGCATAATCTTATGTATAATTTTAGAGGAAAGGTATTTAAATTTTTTTACCATTGAGTATAACATAGCAATGTGTCTGTTGCATATAGTCTAAACAATGTTGAGATAATTTATGATAAAGTGCAAAGAACATAAAATTAAAAAGAAAAGCCTCTTCAACTGGATCACTCTCTCACATTATAAACAAAGGTAACTGAAAACGGATTAAAGAATTGTATGTTAGGATCCAGAGATAGTTCAGGGATAAAGGAAATGTCTTATATGTGCTGACCCCAATTCAATTCCCAGCACAATATGGTCCCCTCAGAACTGACAAGATGGTTTGGGTAATCTCCAATACTATTCAACAGGGTCCAGCAGCACCACATCCTCAGACACGTAAGGTGTGGCCCAGCTGGCTGAGAATCACTGGGAAGGGAGTCTGGGCCTCCAGAACACTGCTTTGAAGATTCTCCAAATTAAAAAATAACATGTATGTTTGACACAAAACCATACAATACACTGAAGAAGACACAGCCCAAACACTACATGATATTGTCTTCCATGATGTATGTATTAGAGGAGTAAAATCCAACAAAAGAATAAAAGTTACAAAAAATAAGGTTACATCAAAAAAAGATAGTGTTATATCAAGCAAAAAATCTTCTGGCACAATGAAATAAAATGTCAAAATCAAAAAAAAATCCTATTGAGTAAGGAAATATTCACATGCCAGACATGTGACAGAACACATAAAACATACAACCCTGTAAAAAATAGAAAGACTTCATCTTTTCTAACAGCTGCATAGTACTCCATTGTGTAGATGTATGCTGAGAGTAGACTATAGAACAAACATGACTGCCACTCAATGCCTCTTTTAAAAACCACAGCACCCAAAAGGAGAGAGAGTACAAAAGGGAATGCCCTGCCACAGGGGTGGGGTGGGATGGGGGAGTGATACTAGGATTATTGCTGGTGGAGAATGGGCACTGGTGGAGGGTTGGGTACACGATCATTGTATAATTGAAACCCAATCACAAAAATTTGTAAGTCTACAACTGTACCTCATGGTGTTTCACTAATAAATTTTTTTTTAAAATGGGAAGATCAAACAGCCATCCCTCCACCAGTGCCCATTTTCCACCACCATGGGTCCCAGTATCCCTCCCTCCCCCCATCCCCTCGTCCCACCCTGCCTCTGTGGCAGGGTATTCCCTTTTGTTCTATCTCTCCTTTTGGGTGTTGTGGTTTGCAAAAGAGGCATCTACAACTGTACCTCATGGTACTAACAAAATTTTTTAAAAAAATGTAAATGATGGAGAATGGGCACTGGTGGAGGGATGGGTAATGGATCATTGTATAACTGAAACCCAAGCACAAAAATTTGTAAGTCTACAACTGTACCTCATGGTGTTTCACTAATAAAAATTTTAAAATATTTGACAACAGAAAAAAAATGGGAAGAGTTGTACTAATAGTTAACCAAAATAAAGGAGCACATAAATGTCTATTAACTCATTAATAAAATATAACTATAAAGAACAGTATAATCTTACACTTAGGAAAAGTGACAACATCAAAAAGATCATAAAGAATAAGAATTGGTTAGAGATATGGAGGGAAAAGCAAATATGGAGGAAAAAGGAACCCTCATATACTGCTGGCAGGAATGTAAGCTGGTTCAGTCTTATGAACTATATAAAGATTCCTTGAAACATTAAAAGTACTCGGCTGGAGAGATAGTACAGCTGATAGGGTGTTGTAAGTTGCCATGTAAGTAGCCAACCTGGGTTCAATCCCTAGGATCCCATATGTTCCCCTGAGCATCGCCAGGAGTAATTTCTGAGTGTAGAGCCAGGAGTAACCACTGAGCATCACCAGGTGTGACCCAAAAAGTAAAAAAAAATGAACATTAAAAAGGATCCAGTGTATGATCCAGCTATTTCACTCTTAGGTATCTATACAAAGAACAAAAAATCACTCATTTGAAAAGATATAATGCATACCTATTTTCATTGCAGTTCTGTTAACAACAGCTAAGATACAGAAATAAACTCAGTATTCCAAAGTAAAGATGAATGAAAGAAATTTGATATACATACTTGATGGGATGTTAGTTATGTAAAAACTGAAATGTTAACTTTTGCTATAATATGAATAAGAATTGAGGAATCCACGTTAAGCAAAATAAGCCAGAAGGTGGTAGACAAATATTGAGTACTTTCAGCCATATGTGGGAAATAGTGAAACAAAGCAACAAACAACAAAATCAAAGGAAAACCAACCCAAGGGTATAAACAGCTTAACTGTGGTTAGCAGAAGAATGGATTGAAAGGTGGTGAGAATGGATTGAAGGTAAGAAAGGTAAACTGGTGGAAGGAGATTAATGATTGGTCTTTGTAGTGGTGTTATATACTTTGAGATGATATACTTTTAGTGGCATGATATACTTTGAAGAGGCGTGAAACTATATCCCTAAAACACATACAGTTGTATAAGCAAATGTTAACTTAATCTTTAAAAGAAGGGAAATAAATGTTTTATTCATTTCCTTGATGTCAGTAAAGAAATCAACTTTCACTTGATATCTCAGAGGATATGATTACATAAAGCTCCCCTCATAGAGTACTTTGACCTCTTATAATCTATACATTTCCTTCTACTGCCTAATCATTGTATTAATAAACACTCATTGTCCCTTATATTCTTCTTGCAAACACCATGTAACAACCATTCATTTACAAAAGATTGCCCTTTAGTCTCTTGTTATGTAAAAAAAAAGGACAAAACATACTGAAACCTAGTTAGAAATGATGGTATATATTTCAAATATACAGCTTATGAATCTGGCAAACTTACCCTGAGATCCATTTTGTTCCACGGCTGTTTTTGTAAATTAACACTGTATATTTTTGACTTCCTTACAGCTCTCACATAAGCCTCATGTCCTTGCCTAAAATAGATAAGCTAAAACAAAGAAAACGAGACATTAAATATCAACAGCCTATTTAAATTTTTTTCTGTATCTTTATGTATACTACTACAAACTCTTTGTTTATAACAAATTACAATTTTGAAAAAAATGTACAACAAATGTACTTTTCATCATCAAATGTTGATTCAGTCCTTTATTTATGTAAGCCTATGCTAAATACGAGCAAAATATAAACATGGCATACAATCCTTTTCTCCATAGTAGCTACTTCAGACTGCAGAAGAAACAGAGACTAATAACAAATGTATCAAAACCAGTCATTTTTACTGTACTTTATTTCAAATTGTAGTTGGCATTCTACATATTAACATTTTAATAATCACCTTACACAGTTCCTATGTATTTATCTATTTAAATGTATACATGCATACATGTATATATAGCTTCAACTATATATAGAGAGATGCATATATATGTATATTTCTAATGACAGGCTAGTAAGTAATTTTCAGATAAATGAAAAGTTTTGCAAGAAATAATCAGAAATTCTAACATATTAGAAGAAATATGAATTCAAGCTTGGTAAGCCCCAACAGTGTCGTGAGACAGCATGAACTACTATACTGCTTTATTTAAAAATGGTTCTTTGCCACAGTCATTTTAAAGTGGAGGGCCTGGAAAAGAGTTCAAATGAATTCCGAATTTGATCTCTGGTACCACATGGAACTTGACGCATCACTAGGGGTGGCCACGTGGTTATGGGTTATGATCATTATGATCCATCACTGGGTGAATCACCAACGGAATAGCTCTGATGAGCCCAGCACTGTTGGGCCCAAGGAACACCACATAGGCTGGCCCTAAACTTGAATTTTAACGCCCAAACATGGTGGACAGAACAATGACATAAATAGTCCCAGTGTTTTAAGCTGTAGGGAGGTCCCCGGGAAAAATGGAATAATTATAATTTTTAAAGTAGTGATCGAGATAAAGAGGAAAAATTATCACAAAAATATGATGTGAGATTTTAGAAATACACTGAGATATTCTACTAGTTGACATTTGTCTAAGTAAGAATTTCTTATAGCTAAAATGACCAGAACAAAAATTAAAATATTTAAATGTTAGTATAAAACATAATGTTGGGGGAAAATTCAATACTTCATTTAATCGATATTGACTACACATATAGGCCCAAAATATTAGGTGCTGTCCTAACATCAAAGAAGTATTTTCCCTCAGGATATGAAGAGACACCCTTCATATTTAGAGTGTTTTGCATATAATACAAGAAAAATAATTTAGATGGAAAAAACAGGTGGGAGACAAATGGAAAGTAGAGATGACATTCTTGGAGTAATTGGCATTTGAGTTAAACCTTGCAGAATAACATTTTGAGAGAAAATTATGTATAGGTAGACATAGAAGGAAAAAACAGACTTTCATACTTAAAACTGTCAGTTATGAATTTTGAATTATAATAAAAATGTACATTTGGAGGACCAGAGAGATTGTGCAGTGGGTAAGCCACTTCCCTTGCACACAGCCAACCTAGGAATATTCCCTAACTCACTATATGGTCCCCCAAGCCACCAGGACTGAACTCTGGAGTGGAGAGCTAGGAGGAATCTCTGAGCACAGGAAAGTGTGATCCAAAAAGAATAACCAAAAAGTATATATCTCCCTTTATGTGTTCTTGAAAACGTTCTTTTAATTAATTTAGTCCACTGCCGGACTCATTTTTATACCTTCTCCAGTAATTGCTTTATATTCATCTTGGCACATATAAATATATGCTAAATATAGCAAAATAGATGGGAAGTAATTCCATCAGCATAAAAATATCAAGGTATTTAAAAGCAGAAGATTCTCACCAGATCATAGAGTAAACAGATCAATTCAATTTTTTTTCTGTAAATACTTCTAAGGTTAATTCAGCACTACTTCTTTTAAACCTCCATAAGAGAGAAAATATAGGGAATCATGGTTTTGTACAGAGCTTCAAACCAAAAATCCTTTATGTTTTTTGTTACACAATATTCAGTAGAACATGTTCTACTAATGGCATCATACAAATAAACATTGCTGAAAACTTCAATGCCTAGAATAACAAACTTATAAAATATTTTGTTACTATCAAATGACAATCAGGAAGTAATATCTTAGTCATAGGGTTATCCAGTAGCTATTTCTGGTGTGAATTGTAACAGGCAGAGCTCTGGGGCAAAAATATATACTAAGCAATTATAGAAATCTTTGGGGAATTTTTTTTATTTGTCCTAATACTTTTAGAGTCACTGCAAGATTATACTCCCTTCTTTTACTGTAATGACAATATTACCATAGTTTTAAATAAAAAACTACACGCACACATTTAATAACTCAAAAATGAATGTTTAATCAATATATGTGACTATAGAAACCAACTACTAAAATATTTTAATTTATTGGAACAATAAGGAAACAAACATTACGCTTTTTTACCAGATAGAATTATAATCAATTTTTGAATGATAAATCATAAATATAACTATGCTATTCAATTACAGGGTCAGTAGCAGTAAATTATTATTTGTATTATTATCATTATTATTTATCCTAATATTGAAAAGGAATAATTATTACATATTACATTTTCTATTATGCAGAACACAAGCTTTTGTTTGAAAAATATTATCAGACTAATGTGAAGATTCAAAATATAGCTCAATTATTCATTTTATTTTTTGTCGGTAGGATACCATGAAACATAAGTCAACCACTAAACCTCTATGTTAACTGAGTATTAACTGTACCATGACATACAAAGGATACAAAATTAAAAATATTCAATTACTGTCCACAAGAAATATAAAATTTAGCAGAGCAGTTAAGAGTAAAGATAGTTTACTTATAACTATAATATAATAGAGAATAAAACTGTCTTAAAACTTAATAAAGAGAATGCTGCTCAGATTCTAAAATTAAACATCTGTGACGGGTAAAATGTACCTCATCTCCCATTTGTGGGACAAATGGGGAACGGCGTGGTATGGTATCCAAGATCCACTGAGGGGCAAACCATTCTTCATTGGCCTCACCTGCTATAGAAACCAGTCCTCCTCTCTAAAATACAGTTCAAAAATACATAAACCATAAATACATGTGCAATAGCATGACAGATAACAGGTGGAGAATATTAAAAGATATAATAAAATCTGAAATATGCACATTTAAAATAATTTACTTTATCAATAATTATATATCAATTTTTGTACTAATGAAATATCAATTAAGTAACATGCTGCTTAATTTTACTGATAAATAATAATGGCATATACTATGTAAATAATAAATAATAATACATTTTATTTTTTGTCGGTAGGATACCATGTAAATTCAAATACAAAAAAATCAATATATCTCTTGCTAATAAAAAAGTAATGATCTAAAGGATAAAATAAAATTCAGTAGAAACCAATGACAGAGAAAATTAAGTCAACAATGAAAAGTATCAGGAGTTGGTTTTTGAAAGAGAAAATAAGATAGACAAACCCTTAAATAGACTAAGAAATGATGAGAAAAACACAAATAAATAGATGACAGTGGAGCAATCACAACAGATCTGTCAGAATTTTTTTTTAAATTCTGAGAGGTTACTAAGAACAACTTTAAGCC
The DNA here is from genome assembly GCF_029834395.1 of Sorex fumeus. Taxonomy (NCBI): domain Eukaryota; kingdom Metazoa; phylum Chordata; class Mammalia; order Eulipotyphla; family Soricidae; genus Sorex; species Sorex fumeus. Next base: position 17,271,263 of record NW_026606107.1, on the reverse strand, counting down.
AGCAAGTTCAACAAGCTAAAATAAATGAATTCTTAGGATCATACAATATCCAAAGGTTCAATGAAGAGTAAACAGAAAACCTGATTAGATCAACCCTCTGTGAAGAAATGAAAAGACTAATTAAAAATATCCCCAAGAACAGGGCCTGCAGTGACGAAACTTGTTGGGCCTCACAGGATGGGGGTGGAACCGGTCCTGGTCTCCCCGTCCCAACGAGGCCCCAAGTCATTGCCCACGAACGGCTTCTCTGGCTCCTGATCAAGCTGCTCAACAGCCATGATCCCAGAGACTCAGGAGCAAATCTCGAAACCCAGTGGCTTTTGGCAGAAATCCCTCCAGACTTAAGTGTTAAAATTTTGGAATTTCAAAATCACATGGCCCTACTGCAGCCACGTGACATATGTTATTCATAACCAGAAATAGAACACAAATTGTCTACTGTTGCCTTTTCAGCAGATCTGAGTGTTGGGGTAAAATCTCAAATAATAATGGTGGGTCTGGTGTCAAAATATTGAATGTGATCAAAGTAGAGTAAGGTAAAGGTAAAGGCCCTCCCGTTGATCGTCGATTTGCTCGAGCGGGCCCAGTAACGTCTCCATTGGAGACTTTGTTGTTACTGTGTCTGGCATATTGAATACTCTCGGTAGCTTGCCGGGCTCTCCGAGAGGGGCGGAGGAATCGAACTCGGGTCGGCCATGTTGGCCGCGTGTAAGGCGAACGCCCTACCCGCTGTGCTATCGCTCCAGCCCCAAAGTTGGAGAATGGGCACTAGTGAAGGTATGGGTGTTTCATTGTATGACCGAGACTTAAATCCAAAAGCTTTGTAACTGCTCTCATGGTGATTGAATAAATAAAATTATAAAAAATGAAAAAAAAAGTAAGGTGGAGTTCATGCCCAATTCAATCAGCTAATCAGTGGCTGAATAAATAGCAGTACTCCTACAGAAAAAAAATCCCCAATAACAAAAGGCCAGAGACAGATGGACTCACTGGTGAGTTCTACCCAAACTTCAGAGAAATTTTATTTATTTATTTATTTTATTAGTGAAACACCATGAGGTACAGTTGTAGACTTACAGATTTTTGTGCTTGGGTTTCAGTTATACAATTGTTGAGTACCTACACCTCTACTGCTCCAGGAATCCGTCCCACCCCCATATCCCACCCCACCCCTGTGGCAGGGCATTCCCATTTGTTCTCTCTCTCCTTTTGGGTGCTGTGGTTTGCAAAAGAGGCATTGAGTGGCAATCATGTTTGGTCTATAGTCTATTTTCAGCATGCATCTCACTTCAGAGAAATTTTAGTGCCATATTCTTCAAGTTCCTCTAAAATATTGAGGAAACAGGAATCCTAGTTAAGAGATTCTATGAAGCCAATATCACACTGATAATCAAAATATAAAGACTCCCAAATTCCTATAAATGACAAATGAATTGCAGGTTAGTTCTGCAACCAACAAATTGGTTGCAGGGTACAAAATAAACACACATACAAACACAAATCTGTGGTTTTCTGTACTCAAATAGTCACATAGAAGATATGAAAAAGACGATCCCCTCCAAAATAGTGCCCCAACCATAAAAAAGCTAGAAATCAACCAACCAGGAAAGTAAAAGATTTATACAGTGAAAAGTATAAATCACTGCCGAGAGAAATAGAAGAGGATATCAGTAAATGAAAAAATATCCCCTTTTCACCTGTTCATAAATTGGAAGAATCAACATTGTTAAAGTGACCGATCTACCAAAAATACTATACAGACTCAATGCAAAATCTATTAATATTCCAATTTTTTAAAATACATGGACGGAGTCATAAAATATCCCAAATAGCCAAAGAAATCCTTAAAGACATAAATATGGGAGGCACTGAATTTTGCAACTTGGAACTATACTGCAAAGCTATATAAATCAAAACTGCATGGTTCTGGAATGAAGATGGACCTACAGAACAGAATTGAGAGCTCTGAGCTAATGCTCCAGATTTAAGTCCAGCCATTCTATGAAGCAGGAGCTAAATACATGAATTGGAGAAAAATAAAATATCTTCAACTTATGGTGCTGTGAAAACTTGATGCCCCATGTGAAAAAATGAAGTTAGAACAATACTTCACACCACTTATAGAAGTAAACTTAAAGTATATTAAAGATATAAAGATTATAACAGAGTCCATAAAATACATTAAAGAAAACATCGGAAGTATTGACAATGGGATAATCCTGGAGAATGACTGCAGATGAATCTTCAATGAGATGATCTTATTAATAAAGACAACAAAAACAAAATAAATAAATAAATAAATGGGGTTATATTAAATTAAAAAGATTTTGCATGGGGTCGAAGTGACAGTCCAGTGGGTAGGTTATTTGCTTTGCATGACGCTGACCCAGGTTCAATCACCAGCATCCCAATTGGTCTCCTGATCACCTCCCGGAGTAATTCCTAAGTGCAGAGCCAAGAATAAGTTCTGAGCATCGCTAGATATGGTCCACAAACAAACAAACAAACAAACAAAAGAGAAACTCAAAGGCACCCTATTGATTGGGAGAAAACATTTGAACAGAATACATCAGATAAAAAGTTGATATCTAAGATCTATAAAGCACTCATAAAAATCAACAAGAAGAAATACAATACTCCTACTTTTAAAAAAATAAGAAGAAATCCAATGACTTCCTCCACAAGAGTTAGGAGATGATGAGCAGACACTTTCCCAAAGAAGACATACAGATAGCCAACAGTCATATAAAAAACTGCTCATCATCATTCAAAATAACAATGGGATATCATCCCATTGCCTGTGAGAACGGCACATATAAAATATTCTGGACAATTAGTTTTGGCAAGGTTGGGGTGAGAAAGGAACCCTCATCCATTGTTGGTGTGACTGTATTCTTGTTCAGACTCTATGAAAAAAAATGGAGATCTAAAAATTGGAATAGAACTACCATACAACTCAGCAATACCATTTCTTTGAATCTACCCTAAAACAAAAAACCATTCATTTATAAGGATGTATGCACACTAATGGTCATCATTGCACTTAGTAAAAAAGCCAAGATAGGAAACAACCTAAATGTCAAACAATCAAGAAATGGGGCATATATGCACAATGGAACACTAAGAACAAAATCATGTCACTTACAGCATCATGGCTGGAACTAAAGGATATCATGCTGAGTGAAGTCAATCAGAAAAAAAGGACAGCTACAGAATGATCCTTTGCAAATATGGGACTTAGATACACAACAAGGTAGCAACAAAATCTAAAGGCAATGAATGGGAGAAATAATCCATACAATTGAATTTTTGGGGGAGTGAGAGGAAGGGGCATTGGAATCCTCAGGGGACGGTGATGGGTACACTGATGATGGGTATGGTATTGGAATTATGTGAAATAAAAACCATTCTTAACAATATTATAATATTGTTATAACCACAGACTCTCAAGTTTTTACAAAGATAATTCTATAAAATCAACATGCTACTTATGTAAGTATCACAACCATTTTACATTTTTAATGAATACTTAAAGAACTATATGAAAAAATTATATTATCCATGTTAAATTAATGTGAGAAAAAGAAACCATCACTGGGAAGACACAAAACCTATGAGGAAATGGAAGAAGCCCTCTATATAATTTATCACACATTCCCATGTTACAAGTAAAAATCGTATACAAATTAATGACTGAGGTGACAAGCATAACACTTTTATAGTATAGCTTATCTTTAAAAAGGCTACTTTTAACAACTGCCAATATATCTTAATACAATAAACCTGAGTCGGCTGCGTGCAAGGCAAATGCCTTAGCCACTGTGCTATTGCTACATTCTAAGGGTAAATTGGAAAAAAAAACAAGATTGATTTTATCAGTGCCAGCATACCCCCACAGAAATCCTGGCAACTAAAAGGGAGGAAATTGAAACAGTTCAAATAACAGAGAAATAAACTGTACTCTTTTAGTGTGCATCAGGTCAGTACTTAGATAATCAGGAATGTAAAGTTCCACTGTTGCACAGACAAACCATAAGCACAATGGGAAATCCAAAGATTTCAGATGTACTGGTAAAAAGAGACAGAAGGCCATGTAAATTTTCGAGCTCTGCATTACTCTTAAATCTGAATGAGGAATATTTCGAATCAAAACTCCATGTGATGACAATGGAAACTAAGCAAACCCTACTATTTGTAGGATGAGTGGTGGGCAAATCATTTCTCCCAGACTGTGGGCTGTCTTTGTATTCCTGTCCTCATTTCCTTTGTACTGTAGAAGCTTCTTCTTTTTTTTTCTTTTTGGTAACCCCATCTATGGCCAAGATTCAGAGACTATAAAACAAAGTTCCCAAAGGACAATAACGCAGAGTCTCCTGCCCCCACGGCTGGCTGTCCTCATCATGGACCCTTGGAGAGGGGTGGGTTGAGTTTCCCTCTCCGCCTTGTGCAGAGCCCCGGCAGCTGAAGACCTCTAGGATCCAGCCACAGCCATGTTGAGACCACTCTCCACATGCTAGGAAGATCCTCAAGCATGAAGGAACCGGCAGAGGAACCCAGGTTTGCGAGACCCGGGGCTGAGATCTCCAAGTCTGCTTGGATTGGGACTGGGCCTCCTCCACTCAGATCCCCCATCTTCCAGTAGCTGGATAGTTACACCCACCAACTGCTGTGTAAACCCATCAACGGCCAAGATCCAGAGACTATAAAACAAAGCTCCTAGAAGCGTGTGGCCACATTTGCGGCCATGGGACCTCTTATTGTCAAGTTATCACTCGCAGAGAACCCAGCAGGATACCCAGAGTATCTTGCCTGCATATATTCCCAACTGGAAACACCTGTAAAGGTGATTAGAGGCTGCCCCAAAAGCCTCCATCCCTCTTGGAGAGCCCGGCAAGCTACTGAGAGTATCCTGCAGGCAAGCTACCTATGGCATACTCGATATGCTAAAAACAGTAACAATGATGGTCCTCATTCCCCTGACCCTGAAAGAGTCCCCAATATGCCATTGGGGTACACTAGCATGTGACAGGGACAAATGGAGCCCAATCGAGCAAACTGATAAACAACGGGGTGATAGTGATTGCTTTTTGGGTCACAACAAGCATTGCGCAGGGGTTACTCCTGGCTCATGTACTCAGGAATTACTCCTGGTGGTGCTCGGGGGACCATATAGGATGCTGGGAATAGAACCCGGGTCGGCTGTGTGCAAGGCAAATGCCATACCCACTGTGCTATCACTCTTGGTTGCCCATTCTTGGCACTTCTACTCAATGTAGAGCAGGAACTACTTACTATAGCAATTAGGCAAGAAACAGATATTAAAGGGCTTCCAGATAGGAAAGAAAGATTTTAAGCTTTCATTGTTTGAAAATGACATGATATTATCCTTGGAAAACCTAAAGACTCTACACAAAAGCTACACTAAAGCTCCTAGAAAAAATAGCTTTAGTATACTAAAGTAGCAGGCTACAAAGTTAACATACAAACGTTCATGGATTTCTTATATGCAAATAATGAAATATAGAGATATTAAAAAACAATCCCATTCACGATTGTGCCTTAGAAAATCAAGTACTTAGGAATCCGTTTAATTAAAAAGGTAAAAGACCTATACAAAGAAAACACACCTAAATTTACAGAATAAGCACAGACTCAGAATGCCTGTCAAGGAGGCAGACTCAGGGGTGGGAGGAAATCTGGTGGTTACATTTGGTGATGGAAGTTGATACTAGATGTGGGATTGGTGTTGCAGCACTGTAAATCAGAAAACTGGCTGAGAGTAACTATGTAAATCGTGTTGCCTTAATATCTAATAAATAATCTAAATATTCATTTTAAACAATTTTACTTTATTTTAGATAGTTATTTCAAGAGAAAAATTAAATATTTCTATTAAAGCATCAAAATTAACAACAAAACTCAAAAAACAATTTTTAAAAAAACCTGTAAACTTACATACCTTCTTTTTAGTCGGTTTAGATTTCCTTTGCCGTTCCTCTAGTGACTTCAAATTCTCATCTTCAGAGGTGCTGCATTTCCGTGTTGTCTGTCTGGTTTGCCGTTTTGGCGGTTGCAAATTTATTCCAGCATCTGCTGTCCAATCGGAATACTCACTTGAGGAATCACTGAAAATAAATAAAACATGAATATACAAGTTTAGGAAAGCAATAATTTTGGCACCTAACTGAAAGAAAGTAATTTATTTGGGGTGGGAGAGACAGCACAGTGGGCAAAGCCCTTGCCTTGCATGAAGCTGACTCAAGTTTGATCCTCCACAACCCATATGGTCCCCTGAGCCTGCCAGGAGTGATACCTGAGAGTAAAGCTAGAAGAAACCCTGAAAACAACCAGGTGTAGCACTAAATTTTGATCACTTGATGACTTGACTTCCCGTTAATCGGCGATTTGCTCGAGCGGGCGCCAGTAACGTCTCCATTTGTCCCTGTTGCATGCTAGTGTAGCCCAATGGCGTCTGTTCGCTCTAGGAACACAAAGAGCCTCAAACCGATCGTTCATGATCTTGATGAAGAAGTCTGACCATCTGGTAGACGGGCGGCCACGCGGTCTTTTGACATCCCGTGGAGTCCAGTCGGTAACAGCTCTAGTCCAGCAGTCATCTTTAAATCTCATTACGTGACCAGCCCATCTGATTTTTGACACCTTGGAAAATGAGACAGTGTCCCTGATTCTTGATCGTCAAAAGAGGTCAGAACTCCGGATTCTCTCTCTCATTTGAGTGAAACGTGATATTCCAAGCTGGGCTCTTTCAATTTCTCTTTGGGAGACCCGAATAGCATTCTCATCCTGTTTGCATAGGGCCCAGGTCTCTGAGGCGTATGTTAATGCAGGAAGAACAGTAGAATCAAAGAGATGTGCCTGGAGCCGGAGGTTTTTCATCCTCTTAGCTATTTCTTAGACGCTCTTGAAGGCGTTCCAAGCCGCTCTCTTCCTCCTGCACAGCTCGGGTGCCAGGTCATTTGTCATGTTGACTTCTCGACCTAGGTACACATAGCTGTTGCATTCAGAGATGGTCGTTTCATTGAGAGCGAATGGGGCGTCAGGAACGAGGCTGTTTTTCATAAACATTGTCTTTTTAAGATTCAGCTGTACTAAATTTTTAAATGTAATTAAACATTCTAAGTGATATTTTAAATTTTCTTCCAGTCTAAGAAAAAATTCAGCATAGAATTTTGATCATATTTATTTAGTAAAATGATTCTGGATGGACTGGAGCAATAGCACAGCAGGTAGGGCGTTTGCCTTGCAAGCGTCCAACATGGCCAACCCGAGTTTGATTCCTCCGCCCCTCTCAGAGAGCCCGGCAACCTACCGAGAGTATCTCGCCCGCACGGCAAAGCCTGGCAAGCTAGCCGTGATGTACCTGATATGCCAAATACAGTAACAATTGTCACAATGGAGATGTTACTGGGACTGCTCAAGCAAATGGATGAACAACTGGAGGGCAGTGACAGTGATTCTGGATAAAAAAAATATACTGCTTTGTCCTCTTTATCAGGTCTTAAAATGCACAATTCATATCCAAATCATTGTTTCTTAGCTGTAGACATGGTTAAATGTGCTGTTTTAGATGTGAAAATAAATTTAGCCTACTAAAATGTAGAATCTTGAGTTTACAAAGGCACTTATTTTACAGATGAGGAACTGAAGTTCACAATGACATGCGAAAAATGTATTATTGGCAGAATCACGATGAAACAAATGGTTTCTTGGCTTCCCATTTTGTACTCTATTATAAAATATATTTTCAATTCTGGTTTTATCAAATTTCTATAAGAACGCAATTTCATATTAAAATTCAAATTATTCTGACCAAATCAAAACCTTTAGGGGCTGCAGTGATATTGCATAGCAGGTAGGGAATTTGCCTTGCACATGGCCAACCTGGGTTCGATTCCTGGCATCCCATATGGTCCCCAGAGCACCGACAGGAATAATTCCTGAGTGCAGAGCCAGGACTTAAACCCTGAGTATCGCCAGGTGTGACTCAAAAAGCAAAACAAAAAGATTGAAAAAAAACCAAAACCATTAAAATCACTTGGAGGTGGACCTGAGCGGTACAGTGAGCAGGGCACTGGCCTTGAATGAGGCAGAACTGGGTTTAATCACTGGCATCCCTTTGATGCCCTAAGCCCTGCTACAAGAGATCCATGAGCACAGAGCCAGAAACAAGTCCTGAGCACCACCAGGTATGGGACAAAAACAAATAAAATCACCTAGAAGAACTTTCGCTTTGCCATTCAATAACAGGATCCTCTACAGAAGCATCACTTGTGCCCATTGTTTCATCCTCCTGCAACAAAAGCCAACAATTAAAATAGTTATTATGAATGAATGTATTGTTAATTAGCATAAACTATCATCTTCTTATATTATTCTGTATCTTCAAAACATCTACGTAAATTGGCTATAGTCATTTTACTTAAATATATGTAACTCACAAATGAGTCCAATAAGTATTTAAAAATTCTAGTTCCTTATTAATAAAATAACTTTTATTATTTCAGAAACTAAAACAAGACTTTCAAAAATACCAAATATGCAAGCTACTGAGCGTATTTCACCCACACGGCAGAGCCTGGCAAGCTACCCATGACATATTCGATATGCCAAACACAGTAACAACAAGTCTCACAATGGAGACATTACTGGGCCCGCTCGAGCAAATCGTTGAACAACAGGAGGACAGTACCTCTTAAATATAAAAAGGATTGCAAGAAGATACCTAAATGAATTCAATCTAGTGTTCAAATCTGCCTATACACCTTAATAAATGAATAAATAATATGATAAAATATTAAAATAATTTTATTTATAAAGTGAAGTTTAAAAGAAAATGTAAATTGATGATACAAACTGAAAATAAATATTAGCAAATATCTTACTTCTGAGGAGCTGTCTAAATCATCCTGTACACCTGAATTTTGACTTGATGTTTGTGAATTATGCTCTATATTGGAGCGTGTTTGATAAGTATGCTGGCGTTTACGCTGTGTCCTTCGTAAAGACCGCCCATAGCTAGGCTGGAGATCATTCTATGAAAGAGAAGGAAAATAGATTTTAGAAAGACAAAGATTCAGTGAACACACAAAGGAATACACCTATACATAAAATCAATTGAACTGGACTGGAATGGGATGGAATAAGTAATGGATAGGAAAAAAAAATCACAAAAACCCCTAATATTTAAATAATGTTTAACCCACCTTCAAATAATATTGATTACTTTCCTATTTTGAAAACTGTGTGATCAAATTATAAACAGAGTTTAAAGTCTGGGATGTAAAAATTGGTTTAGTCATAATAGAATATTATTCACAACAGATATACCAGGATTAACCAAGATATCTACATGATACTCATATATAATTTTCAACATAATCTGTACTTCTTTGATTCTCTAAAATAATGTATTTAATAAACTGGTCAAAACAAAGTGATTCTGTGGGGGAAGCTCTCCTCAGTACTACTCAGAGGAACCAAAGGCAACAGTTAAGCACCTAGAAACAGTTCAACACTGGGGCAATATATATTGTGCTACTTGGGCTTTACAGTACAATGGATCATCAGTACCAACTCAGCAGTGCTTGAAGAATTCCAAGGGCATTGTCCCCTGTGGCAACTACGGGGCTCATGCATGAAGTTCTGCAGTTCAAATATAGGTCATGTATGCTAAACGCTGTGTATCTCCTGGGCACTAAAGATTTAAATTTTAACAACAAGAATTTAAAATGAAAAAAATTTTTCTAAGTTTCATCGTTATACACTATTACTACTCTTCTATGCCAAAACTATAACAACATTAGTATGTTATCATCATTAAATAAATTTCAAATTCTTTTTTTCATTTTTTATAATTTTATTTATTCAATCACCGTGAGAGCAGTTACAAAGCTTTCAGGTCTAAGTCTCGGTCATACAATGAAACACCCGTACCTTTCACCAATTCCCATTCTCCAACCACAACAACCCCTGTATACCCCCATCCCACACCCTCCCCCTCCTACCTGTGGGGCAGATGATTTCCACATTACTCTCTCTCTATTTTGATCACATTCAATATTTTGACACCAGACCCACCATTATTATTTGAGATTTTACCCCAACACTCAGATCTGCTGAAAAGGCAACAGTAGACAATTTGTGTTCTATTTCTGGTTATGAATAACATATGATGTCACGTGGCTGCAGTAGTGGCCATGCGATTTTGAAATTCCAAAATTTTAACACTTAAACCTGGAGAGATTTCTGCCAAAACCTGCTAGGTTCTGAGACTTGCTCCTGAGTCTCTGGGATCATGGCCGTTAAGCAGCTTGATCAGGACCCAGAGAGGCCATTTGTGGTCGATGACTTGGGGTCTCGTGGGATGGGGAGGACAGGACAGGTTCCACCCCCATCCTGTGAGGCACAAAATGTCTCGGCACTGAGAGCCCAAACCTGACTGTCCAATGGCCTCTGAAGGATGACGGCCACCGAGCCGCCCAGGGGGAGCAGGTCGCGGGACAACACCCTTTCTTCCTGAGATGGCCCGGCGACAGTAACCTACTGCGTGGTCCAGATGCATTTCTGCCAAAAGCCGCTGGGTTTTGAGATTTGTTTCTGAGTCTCTGGGATCATCACTGTTAAGTAGTTTGATAAGGAGCCAGAGAAGACGTTCGTCGGCAATGACTTGGGGTCTCGTTGGGACGGTGAGGACAGGACCAGCTCTACCCCCATCCCGTGAGGCCCAACAAGTTTTGTCACTTCGGGCCCAAGCCTGACTGTTCAATGGCCTCTGGAGGATGACGGCCACCGAGCCGCTAAGGGGGAGCAGGCAGAGTGACAATACCCTTTCCCCCCTGGGGTGGCCCGGCAACAGTAACCTACTATGGATTCTGGACGCATTTCTGCCAAAAGCCACTGGGTTTCAAAATTTGTTTCTAAGTCTTCGGGATCATGGCCATTAAGTAGCTTGATCAGGAACCAGAGAGGCCATTCGTGGGCGATGACTTGGGGTCTCGTTCGGGTGGGGAGGACAGGTCTGGCTCCACCCCCATCCCGTGAGGCCCTGCATGTCTCATCACTGCGGGCCCAAACCTGACTGTCCAGTGGCTTCTAGAGGATGGCAGCCATCGGCCACCTGGGGGAACAGGCCAAGGCATGAAACCTATTCCCACCTGGGTTGGTCCAGCAACGGTAACCTCCAGTGGCTTCTAGAGGATGGCAGCCATCGGCCACCTGGGGGAACAGGCCAAGGCATGAAACCTATTCCCACCTGGGTTGGTCCAGCAACGGTAACCTACTGCAGTGACCGGACGCATTTCTGCCTAAAGCTGCTGGGTTTTGAGATTTGTTTCCAAGTCTTTGGGATCATGGTCATTAAGCAGTTCAATCAGGAACCAGAGATGCCATGCCTCCAATTATATAGCTGAGCCGGAGGTGGTTTGTGGGTGTGTTTCCCACATACCTAATTTTTGGCCGTTTACTTTCTTGGTAAACTTTGCCCCAAGTTTTTGGGGTCTGGCCAAAGACACAGCAGCAATTTTGGGGTATCTGGAAGTCTGAAGGCGCCATCAGGCTGCTGATACACTCGCCTCACAGGTACAGATTGACCTGCTGGTGGCACCATACCTCCTAAATTTCAAATTCTTATATATTAGTATAAAGGATCAGTTCTTACCTTATGTAAATATTTCTCCTCATCAGTATAAATTAGAATGTTTATAGACCCAACTTCCTTGTTGTCTCAGTGTAATATTTGAAATTCAGGTTAATAGTAATAAATTATAAATCATGAACATAAATCATTCAATATCTCTAAGAAAAATATCTTAGACAATATCAAATAACCTACCAAGACCTAAATTGAAATTAAAAAGTCATGCATCAGAGTGGTCTAGAGATATTTGGAGATATTGAAAAGTATTTAAAATCCATGGTACATTACTTAGATTTGTTATAAATAAAAAAAATCACTCTAGACTTTACAAGTCACATTATCCTTCAGAAGTTATTGTGAAATCTAAGAACAAAATTATTGTTTCAAACTATTCACTTGACATATTCAACTCATTAATTTTTTAAACTGCAAAGTTGTTAAGTACCAGTAAAGACCTTACCATGAACCTAATGGAGATAGTATTTTATTTTCTGGTCAGGAATTTCTACCAAAAATATGAATCCTCCCAATATGTAGTTCATAGCTGGTTTTAATGACTAGGTAGACCAGGACTGGGGCTACGGAAGATGGTCTTTTCTTTTTCTATAGAGGGTTACAGTATGTAGTTCAATATATAAATTTATAATTATGGCGGTGTTTCAAAGAAACTATTAATATGACCAGGTATCAGAGTAAATTTAGAACATGAGCAGTAGTAGTTTGTCAACCTCTGGTCTAGGTTACCCAAACCCTTATTTTATGTTGTGATTAGTGATCAAGAAAAAAATTTCCACAAGAAAAAGGTGAATTCAATGTTCCATACCTATAATTATCACAATTCCTTCATTTGGGTGATCAGCCCTAACTATTTCTGATTTTGACAGTAATAATAACCCTACATGTCAATTTTTGGTTAAAAAACCTAAGTTCCTTGGATGTATATACTATTATCTTTCTCTTAATATGTAACTACCATTATTCCCAAATCTAGTATTTACAAAAAGTATATTGCAAGAGTATTAAGTTTACTGTAAAATTAAACTTACCCTCAGGATAGCATAAGATGGCTTTTTTTTCTTTTCAACTGTATAAAGACTGATTTCTATGTCACCTTTTGAAGTTCGGCATTCTTCCTGAACTCTAAGGAACAAAGGCGAAAGTAACAAAAGAATCAAGAAAGCAAACTAAAAGGTCAGATAACAAAATATTTTTAACGTGAAATTTGACCATTTAACCATTTTGATGTATGATTCAGTGATATTAATTATAATGTTATGCAACTATAACTAATATTTCAAAAATTCTTTTATCATTATTAAACAAATAAAACTAATATGAAATAATACCTTACTTCTCCTTCCTCCAGTTCCTTATAACCTTTAAGGTATTATTTTTCTCTGAATTTGCCTACATTTAGTAGCTAATGTAAGTATAATCATATAGTATGCATCCTTTTGTATTTGACTTATTTTATTGAATATACTTTCAACATTTATTGAGGCATCAAACTTCACTCCTTTTTTGGCTGTATTATATCCTAATATATGTACAGACTACATTTTGTTCATTCATCTCTTCCCAGATATGAGCAAACTGTGCTAATTAACAATTGTAAATATTGCTGCCATGAACATTTCCTACAGCATCTACTTGAGTCTCTGCTTTCAATTCTACCTTTAAGATAGGATACATGTGATGCCCTTTCAGTAACAGTATTGCAAACCACACTTCCTAAAAAGTTTTTACCTTTTAGGAAAAGGAAGAAAAGTGTCTGCCATAAAGGCAGGCCGGGGGCTGGAGGGAAACCTGGAACTCTGGTGGAGGGAAGTGGATAATGGTGAAGGTATGGGTGCTTGAAAATTGTAAAACTGAAATTCAATCACAAACAGATACATAATTGTGACACCCCCCCTCTGTCACAGAGCTGTGTAAAATCCTTAGCTCGGGGATTACCATTAAAGGATGGATGTCCGCCGGGTCTCTGGGCGGCTCTCTCTCTTGCAGCCCGCGTTTGGTGCTCTCGAACTGCTTCCCCACCCAGGAGGACTGTTGCCTTGGATGGACGAAGGAAGAACTAGGGCCAAGCTGGTTGCTAATTAGTTGCCATTTATTCAATCTCTCATCTCTCCCAGCTCTCTCCAACCTTCTCTCTAACTCACTCTACAACACCCTCCCGTGACTCCTTTCGGATCTCCCCCGACACTCTTACTCTCTCCTCTCAGCCTTCTGTCTAACTCACAAACATTCCTCTAACTCTGTCTCCTCTTCGTTTCTTTCTCTGTCTCTCCCTCAATCTTCCTTTTCCTCCCCACAGCTGCTCTTCTTTCCCTCTCTTTTGGGCTCCCCAACCCAAGGCGTGGAGACTCTCCACGCCTCCCCAACCACGCCTCCCCACGGGAAGTGCAATCAAAATGTTTTTCTAGTCTTTCGGACCACCTGCAGCCCAGGAGGGCAAAACAGCCCTCAAGCTGTGTTTCTGCTCTCCTTAAACCAGCAACTTAACTAACATCTTTAATTCTACTTGCTAATATCTATCATTCTGTATGGACACAGTGATAGACACTTTTAGGCTTATAGGGTAACTCTACTGGGGACATCTCACCAGACTCAGACTACAGTGCTCAGGCCAGATAAATCATTCCTAACCCCAGAAGGGTCCAAATATAGTTATTACTTTTTGTATCATGACGAATTTGTCCATGACCAAGCTCTTAACTTTATAGATAAGCATTATGGCACTTTGGCCAGGCCCATTTTGATGCCAGGGTAGCTAGCTCACCGCTTGCCCTGGGTCCATCCAGTCCCTCTTTGGGATCCCGCTCTAGGAAGTAAGGGCAACTGAGGCTTAAGTCAAGAGAGCAGATGTCCAGGAGGTAATACTATCTGGAGTCAATCAACTCCCAAGTCACAGGCTTGTCATTTTAACTGTTTTCCTGTATCCATACAAAAAGCAATTGCTCTGGAATAACTAACCATGCAAAGGACAGTAAAGAGAGGAGAAAGACAATATTTACAAGTCAGAGTCTGATCAGGAGACAAAAGTAATAGGCAGGTTGAGGGAGCAATTAACAAACACAAGCTCCAGTGGCCAGGGAGGAAGGCCAAATCAATGTTATCCTACATGTAACCTTGTACCTTGTGGTGACTCAATAAATTTTATGAACGACAAAGAAAGAAAAAAAAACAGAAAAATGAGTTATGGGATAAAATGTACTCAGTAGTAAAATGAATGCACAGAACTGTTTGGAGTATTCTTTGATGATATTTTTGGGTCTGTGAGATCTATAACAATATGTTTTTCTCTCATTTAAAAAACATATGAAAAAAAGAATTATTCCAAACTGTTTAACATTCAGGCATTAGCACTTAGTTCATTAGTTATAATGTATCAATTATCTATTCTTTTGTCTTTTTGCTGTGAAAGAAAAAAATTAAACCAAAGTAATTTTGTTCTCCTTGCATTTTTCTGTGGTTCTAAGGAACAAACCCGGGGTTTGTTTCACACAGGCAAGACAAATGTTCTGCTGATGAGCAGCAGTTCTGCCCCAGAACCAAATAATTTTGTTGCATGTAGAATAATTTTACTAGCGATAGGTTAGAAAAATTACATAAAATAGATTTCATAGTTCTATGTCAATGTACTTTTCTTTTTGCTAAATCTTTCTGTAGTTAAAATTATAGCAAATGTGGGGCTGGAGCAATAATACAGCAGGCAGGGCATTTGCCTTGCTTGAGATCAACCCAGCATCCCATATGGTCCCCCGAACACCACCAGGAGTAATTCCTGAGTGCAGAGCCAGGAGTAACCTCTGTGCATCACCGGGTATGACCCAAAGAGCAAAAAATTATAGCAAATGTTCAGATTTACAAATAAAGATAGGGTCTAAAATTTATCTTAGTGTAATACTTTCAACCAATAAACTTTATATAAAAGATATTCCAAATATACTCTCCCCATGCACTGTGGTCCATAAAAATATCTACTCTGCTCCTCCAAACAGTTCCAATGCCAAATAGATAATAAACATCTCAGATACACTGTTGAAATTAACCTCAACACTGAGATTGCAAACTATATATGGCCTCAAGTTTTACTTAGTACTATTTACATTCATATATCCTGGAAGATAGAATATATTTTTCATTTTTCAGTATTCTCTAAACCAAAGGTTCCAAAAGTTATAAAATCACTCAGTGCCCCCTTGAAATCTACTTTTAGGTAACAAAAAAAAAGCTGTCCCATTACACTAGAAACTAAAACCATATCCCTGGATCAGTCTAGCCCTTCTGAGTCCCACTCTCTTCAGTGGACCAATTGTGTATAAGACTGTTCTAATAATTTAGCGCAAAGCTAAGTAAATTCAAAACACCCCAAAATATTTCCTACAAAATAAGCAGAAAAATATAGAAAAATCAATGGATACTTCAATAAGATTAAAAAAAAAACCTGTGTTCATAGTAATATGTGTACTTTGATTCACTTACTGAAAAGTGAATTTTAATTTTCTTATGTTACCTATGAACTCACCTACTAACACCATTATTTAGTTCGTTGACCACTACTCTTCTACTCCATGCCATGAGATCTCGTTCGGTGGCCATCTGGCTCCGAGGAGCATTGTTATGCATTTGTCGGACACCCTCAATTTGACCACTACGTCGGAGCCCAATATTTGGGGAAGATATGTCAAGATTTGGATTTCTCTGAGCTATAATAAAAACAAATAAATGCATCACATTCTCAGCAAAAACACAAAACGTTTTCAGATAATATTTATAAAAAAACTGGAGATTCAAAGATAATTCTGGTAAACTATGTCATTGAAACTTTTTTCTATGGTTTATTTATTCCCTATGCTGATTAAAGTCTTATAAAAATGAAGCAAACCCTAAACTGTTTAGTTTCTATAGTTCTTTGAAAAGTATTTTACTGGATCTGGTGGATTCAAATGTTTATTACTACTACTTAGAAAAGCTTTTCAATCTAAGTTAAATATTTAGTTGATTAAAAAGAATTCTAAATAAAATCTCAAAATTCAAAACTAGCAAAAGTAAAATTTGGATAACTATAAAAATTATGCTTTAAAGAATAAGCAATCAAAAGGGAGAAAATAATATTAAAGCTTTTATTTTTAATTCTCTAGAAAGATCAATTTATTTTATTGTAACTATGAATACAATCAAGCGGGCCCAGTAACGTCTCCATTGGAGACTTTGTTGTTACTGTGTCTGGCATATCGAGTACTCTTGGTAGCTTGCCGGGCTCTCCGAGAGGGGCGGAGGAATCGAACTCGGGTTGGCCAAGTTGGCAGCTTGTAAGGCGAACGCTCTACCGCTGTGCTATCGCTCCACAGCGGGTAGGGCATTTGCCTTGCAGGCGGGCAACATGGCCGACCCGAGTTCGATTCCTCCGCCCCTCTCGGAGAGCCCGGCAAGCTACCGAGAGTATTCGATATGCTAGACACAGTAACAACAAAAGTCTCCAATGGAGATGTTACTGGGCCCGCTCGAGCAAATCGACGATCAATGGGAGGGCCTTTTTTTTTTATGAATACAATAAAAATAAAAGCTTAAGTATTCAACATTCAACTACTTTAATGAGCAATATTATATTACATATTATAATAAGTATTTGAAAAAGCTCAAAACAAATGCATATTGCAAACAAAATAGTGGAATCTGACTGATATTTCAATCTATCCACAAAAAATCTAGTAGTTAAGACAGAAGTGAATACTGATTTCATTAAGCGATCACTAAATAAGAGTTGCAAGGACATCTTTTCTTGGGAACAAAGGGAGTACTGTGTAAGATTATAAGCCCATTTCTTATCTTGTTTCAGTAAAGGAAAACTTACATGTACTAGGTGCTCAAAATAATAAGAAGAAAGAACTGCTTTTCGTTAAACCTTACGAAATACTGAAAAAAAGTTAGGAAATAAGTATTCTATGAATTTATTAGAAAATTTTTTCTTTAAACCTTATGAAATACTGAAAAAAGTTAGGAAATAAGTATTCTATGAATTTATTAGAAAATTTAAATGACCTTATTCAGAAACTTAGATCCAGAGTTCTATGTTACCCCCATGACCCAAATTATATAAATGTGCAAATAAGCTCATGACAAGATCCCATAAGAGAATTACACTGGTAGAACTAATAACACTAGTTAAAACTAAACTAATAAAATATAAGATTTATATAAAACTCAGATGCACAGGCACATTTCATGAAAGGAAGGCATATTGTTAATCAAATACTGATATATAAGATCAAATGTTTTAAAAGTTAATTTTGATGAATGTTCTTTTGTAAGAGAGCTTTTTGTCTCAATATATTTTTGTAAATTTAAGAAAGGAAGGTGATATGCTACTTCCTTTCAATAAAGAAGGGATATTTTTGTAGCAATTTTTAAACTCATGGTGGCTATTACTTTTCATTTTAGGTCAGATACCCAATGAACAGGCAAGATCTCAGAAATGAGAAACTGAAGTTTCTCATTTGCTTAAACCAAAGTCAAGTTTGTAAGTACATTACTGACTTCAAAGAAAATAGTATCACACATCACAATATGAGATAAATGCCCAAGGTGAGTGGAAACAGGGGTCAGGAGGATTTCTCCACGGTTGGGATCTTGCTACAAGTACTTGTAGGGCAAAGAGTAGGTAAGATAGGGAAGGGATCAGTATGATAATAATAGCTGGAAATGATCACTTTGGACAAGAACTGAGTGTTGAGAGTAGGTAAAGGGACATACATGATAACCTCTCAGTATCTGTATTGCAAACCATAATGCCCAAAAGGGGGAGAGAGACAGCAAGAGAGAGAGAGATGTACCTGCCATAAAGGCAGGCTGCAGTGGGAGGGAAATTGGAGACATTGGCTGTGGGAAATGTACAATGGCAAAGGGATGGGTGTTGGAACATTGTACAACTGAAATCAAATCATGAACAACTTTGTAATCTGTATATCTCACAGTGATTCAATAAAAATATATATTAAGAGAAACACACTACCCATTTTGTTAGTAGTTGCTAAGTAATTTTCTCTACAAATTATGGGTATATGGCACCTTACTATTCCAGTTATCATAACTGTAAGTTAATAGTCATTTTTCTATTTAAAATCTAAAAGGCATCTGACATGCAATTACTGTAAGTGAAATAATTTCCATATATCTATAACACCTTTTTATATAGATACTTACCACCATTAGATGAATATGATCTATTAATTGGAAAGTGAAGAACTTCTCCTTCATTAATTAGTCTCAGGTCTTGTTCTCTTTGTAATTCCCTGATTATTCCATCAAGAATGCTCTCATCTTGATCATTAGTTTGTTGCCCAATTACCTGTTCTACCACTTCACCATCACCTTAATGAGATTAAAAGATAAAGTAAAAAATTGCTTACATTTTAGTATATCCTAAATACAGTAAAAACAAGATGTTTAAGTAGACAAAATACAAAATTAAAATTAATCATATAACAAACAAAATATTTTAAAGAAGTTTGTTTTTGCTATGTAGACTTGTGCATTTGATTAAACCAATAACCCCAAAGTTGTCATTATTATAAAGGTATCATAAATAATGTTAAAGGATAATTATTTTAATTTGAAATAAACTTCATCTATGGAATATTTCATGCTGAATGTAGGGAATAGAGGTAGAATAAACTTGAAACAAATTTAACCACTGATACCTAAATATTTTGCATCTTTCTTTCATGACAACTTACTTTCCTAAAGAAATAAAAATTACATTTCTTAAATATTGCCTTTTACAAAGAGTGATCACATCATACCCAATGAGTATCGACGATATCAAAAAACATAGAAACAACCAGTGCTGGTGGTAATATGGTGAAAATGGAAGCCTCATTCCCTGCTGGTGAAACTGTCTTCTGGTTAAGCCTCTATGACAGTATGGAGAATTTTCAAAAACTTAAGAACTGAACAACTATTTGACTCAGCAGTTTTACACTTTGATAACTATTATTATAACACAAATGTATAAATTTGAAAAAATATATGCATAACTATGTTCACTGCAGAGTTGATTATGATAGCTAAGATATGTACATAACCCAAATGTTCAATAAAAGATCAGTGGATAAAAACTGGCATATATACACAGCAGAATGGTAGTCAGCTCTAGCAAAAAATGTAATCATCTCATTTGCTATAACTTAGATAGAACTAAAGAATACCATGTAAAGTGAAATAAGTCAGAGGGAAAAAGAAAAATACCAGATGATTCCACACAAATGTAGGATATAAAGAATGAAGAAAGGAATGAATGAATAATAGTAAATGAAAACAAACACCTAGACTCTACTAGCAGAGCTGAGGTTGACAGGAAGGTTATCAGGAGTCACAGAAGAACAGTGATGCAGAGGCTAGAGCGATAGTGCAGTGGGTAAGGCGCTTGCCTTGCACGTGGCCTACCACAGTGCAATTTTTGGCATCCCCAGTAGTCCCCAGAGCACCACCAGGAGCAATACCTGAGTGCAGAACTAGGAGTAAACCAGAGGTGGCCCCATAAAACAAACAAATAGTAATAAGGGTGCAGGTTTTTGGGCTCTATATTAAGACCATTAATAAACCATGTTACCTTAACAATAAAAACCAGAATGTCTTTTAATAGCATATCAAATAATGGTGATTAGAAAAAAATAATTATTCATGATATACTGAAATTCAATGCTTATTTCTAAATGAAATCTATTTCTGCTTTTAACAATTTTTTCATCATTATATCTAGTCAGATAAAATAAAATCTGATAGAATAACCAAGAAATCAGGTTTCACTCTTATAAGAAATAAATGTAATATTTTCATATTAAGTTTTTATTTTATTTTATTTTATTTTATTACTTTTTGGGTAACACTTGGCGATGCACAGGAATTATTCCTGGCTCTGCATGCAGGAATTACTCCTGACGGTGCTGGGGGACCACTTGGAATGCTGGAAATCGAACCCAGGTTGGCCGTGTGCAAGGCAAACACCCTACCTGCTGTGCTTTTGCTTCAGCCCCCTCAGTTTTTATTTTTAATCTCCTATTTAGAACTTACTCCTAGTGCAACAAATATCATCTTATAACTATTTCCACCTATCACATCATCTAACTGCTCTACAAATCTTTGAGAATACAGAAAAAACACTGTGTATATAAGTGTGCAATACGTCACTTTATAAAGTTCAATTAAAATAATTCAATTAATTTAGTCAATAAATAAAATTCCATTTGAAAATCAGTAACTTACTGACTCATAGTTGGAAGAGAACCTATCAGTAACAAAATCAGACATGAGGGCATTCTAGTTGTGGGAAAGACAAAGGGTGAAAGAGACAGTGCATATAAGGGAAATATGCCACTAATAAGAGTTGGTTTGCTAGAAAATAACTTACTCCAGTGTCTTATTCTACTATTAATTACCATACTCATTAGTATTTCCTCAATATACTCCAGGGTTTTATATTATCTATATACCCCCACCACTCAATAGTCCTTGCATTTCAAACATGAGAACAGCCATTTCCCAATTTGTGTTTTCTAAATTTCCTCTTAGTTTCATTTACTGAGCTGGAGTGATAGCACAGTGGATAGGGTGTTTGCACTGCAATGAGCCAACATGGCCGACCAGAGTTTGATTCCTTCGCCCCTCTACAGAACCAGGCAAGCTACCAAGAGGATCTTGCCCGCACGGCAAAGCCTGACAAGCTACCTGTGATGTATTCGATATGCCAAACACAGTAACAATTGTCACAATGGAGACGTTACTGGGCCAACTCGAGCAAATCAATAAACAACGGAAGGACAGTGACAGTGACAGGTTCATTTACTATTGTTTTTCAAATAAAAACACCAATAGCAGGCTGGAAAGATAGCTCAAAAGTTTGGAGTTTATGGTTTATATTCAGTAGTCCTAGTTTTTTTAAAATTTTTATTAGTGGAACACCATGAGGTACAGTTGTAGACTTACAGATTTTTGTGCTTGGGTTTCAATTATACAATGATCGAGTACCCATCCCTCCACCAGTGCCCATTTTTCACCACCATGGATCCCAGTATCCTTCCCACCCCCCACCCCCCCATTCCACCCTGCCTCTGTGGTAGGACATTCTCTTTTGTTCTCTCTCTCTTTTTAGATGCTGTGGTTTGCAAAAGAGGCATTGAGTGGCAATCATATTCAGTCTATAGTCTACTTTTAGCATGCATATCCCATCCTGGGGGGACCCTTCTAACACACTTTATTTGGTGCTCCCTTCTCTATCTGAGTTGCCTTTTCCCCTGGCATGTGTGGCTGGCCTCCAAACCACGGAGTGAACCTCCTGGTACTTATCTCAGCTATTCTTGGGTATTAGTCTCCTATTTTGTTATTTTATGTTCCCCAGATGAATGCAATCTTTCTGTCTGTCCCTTCAGTAGTCCTGGTTTGATCCCTGCTACCACATGATTACTGGTGCAACACTGGTGTGGGTGTGGTAAAAAATGTTATTAATACCACAAATTAAAAGAACTGAAAGAATTATAATAGTCTGACACATTACACTTGGCACATTTAACCATGGTGGTGTTAAAAGTGCAGTAACTTTGTAACATTAAAACCATAAATGATACCACTATTACAATAAAATTTCTTCGAATTGCGCACAGGAGATCCACCCTAACCAGATAAATACCCCACTGGCAGACTTCCACTATCGACAACTACTCCCACTACCCAGCCGTTGCCACACTCCAGGACGCTTTCCGGACCCGCGTGGCAGATCCGGCCGAGATCCACGCACGACTGAAGACCCACAGAACAAGATAAGCGGAACTCTCTGAGACCTTGGACTCCAGGCTTGGCGGACTCAGGGACAGAGCTTCTCTGCTTGCTCCCACCAACCACAGGTGACAAAGGGATTCTAATCAGGAGCCCCACCCCACCCTGCCCTGTCTGCTTCCATCAACCACCCAGGGATCTAATTGCACACAGGAGACCCACCCTACCCAGATAAATACCCCACTGGCAGACTTCCACTATCAACACTACTCCCACTACCCAGCCGTCGCCACATTCCAGGAAGCTTTCTGGACCGGCGCGGCCGCAAAGCGGCCGCACAACACGTCATAACATATTAAATACCCATCTTCCGGAATTGTCGTACCGTATTTGATAGGGTTAAAATATGGTAACACCTACAAGGGTGATGAGAGGTCGCCCCAAAAGCCTCTATCCCTCTCGGAAAAACTGGCAAGCTACCGAGAGTATTCCGCCCGCACGGAAGAGCCTGGCAAGCTATCCGTTGTGTATTCGATATGCCAAAACCAGTAACTACAACTGGTCTCATTCACCTGACCCTGAAGGCTTCACCGACATGGCAGCACTGAGAAGGATGAGAAAGGAGAGGCCGACAAAATCTCAAGGCCGACCTATGCTGCCACAACAAAGGAAGACAAAAATGATCAACTGTACTTTCAATGCACGTATGCTAGCATCAGATGCATCCATCGAGGATCTGATGGTACAAGCGCGAATGATCAAGTACGACATCATTGGTCTGACCAAGACAAGAAGGCACGAATCTCACCATGCCGTTTTCGACACTGGAGAAGAATTGTTCCTCGGAATGCGATAAAAGAGGTGCTGGAGGTGTCTGTGTTCTTGTCAACACAAACTTGGCCAAGAGCATTGATTAATTCGAATGCCTAACAACCCAAATCAGACGTTTACATTTCAATAGATGTGGCTCACTGCCTGCAGTTTCTATCTTCATTGTCTACGCACCAACATCTCATTATGATGAAAGAGAAATCGAGAAGTTCTACATGGAGCTAGAAAAGGTCTATAAAGAAGACCACACCTTCTACAAGATCATTGTGGGTGATTTTAATGCCAAGATAGGACCGAGAAGATCAGCTGAAGAACTTCACATCGGGACCCATGGCCTAGAATGGAATGAACAGGGTGAGAGACTGTCTGAGTTCATCATGTCGACCAAGACCATTCATGGTAACTCACAGTTCCAGAAGGCAGAATCTAAACGATGGACATTGGAGTCTCCGGGTGGACGATTGCACAATGAAACAGACCACATCATATTCAATTGACGGTTTTGCCTGACTGATGTCGCTGTTGTCCCAAAATTTTGAACGGGATTGGACCACTGTCTCCTTCGTGCAAAATTCTACTTCACAGAGCAGGGAGAAAGGGCTGCAAAGTTCAAAAAGAGAACTCCCAGAATGACCACCACCACCAACTGGGAACTCTTTGGTACTATTGCGGCAACCTGGGAAGATGCCATTGTTGACAACATTGACGAGGAATACGATCGACTGGTTCAGCACCTCCATGAATGTGCGAGGAACGCCAAGAGAGAGATAGCCACAAAAAAAATCGCCTATCTTCGAAAACTCTTGAGCTAATTCGCCAGCGTGGTTTGGCGCATGCCTCAGGCAACCGCAAGCTAAAGTCCGAGCTCCCAAAGCAGTGCAGAGATGCGATCAAGGAAGACCTCAAAGAGAGAAGAGCAGAAGTACTGGTAGATGCGGCAGAAGCCGGGAAAAGTATTCGTAACGCCCGCCGTCCTTCGCAAACTACAAGACCAAGATGACTGCCCTCCGACGTCCTGATGGATCCATCACATCCTCCAGAACGGCAATGGAGAAGATTATCCATGACTTCTACTCAAATCTCTTCGATAGCCATGTCCACTTGCCGACATACCAAATTCCACAGGATGGATATGTCGTTCCCAACGTTCTCCCTTCCAAAATCCGACACACCATTTCGTCGGTAAAGAAACAAACAGCACCCGGCTCAGACAAGGTCAGACCTGAACACCTGAAGAACCTGCCATCAGTACTCATCAATACACTGGCTCGGCTCTTCACTTGCTACCTGTCTGAATGCAAGGTTCCATCCCAATGGAAAACCAGCATGACCGTACTACTGTTCAAGAAGGGAGACATCCATGACATTGGCAACTATCGCCTGATCTGCCTATTGTCTGTTATCTACAAGTTGTTCACTAGAGTCATCCTAAATAGGATTGGCAGAACACTAGATGAAGGACAACCATACGAGCAAGCCGGGTTCCGCAAAGGATTCAGCACCACTGACCATATCCACACGATAACCAAGCTCATTAAGGTTTCTCGGGAGTTCAAGATGCCAATCTGTTTAACGTTCATCGATTTAAAGAAGGCCTTTGATTCTGTTGAGACGGATGCGGTCATTGAAGCCCTAGCCAATCAGGGCATTCAAGCTGTATCGTGGATTCACTACCAGGATCTCACCATTCTACAAAGAAGTGACCGTTGATGTCAAGAGAGGGGTGCGGCAGGGTGATACCATTTCACCGAAACTCTTCAGTGCCACCCTCGAGAACATCATGCGACGACTGGAATGGGAAGGAATGGGAGTGAAGATAGATGGTCGGCAACTACACCATCTGCGCTTTGATGATGACATTGTTTTAATAACACCAAACATCAGCCAAGTGGAACAAATGCTGGCCGACTTTGACCGTGAGTGTGGAAAGGTAGGACTACAGCTGAATCTTACGAAGACAATGTTTATGAGAAACAGCCTCATTCCTGATGCCCCATTCGCTCTCAACGGAACGACCATCTATGAATGCAACAGCTATGTGTACCTAGGTCGAGAGGTCAACATGACAAATGACCTGGCACCCGAGCTGCGCAGGAAGAAGAGAGTGGCTTGGAACGCCTTCAAGAACGTCGAAGAAATAGCTAAGAGGACGAAGAACCTCCGTCTCCAGGCACATCTCTTTGATTCCACTGTTCTTCCTGCATTAACATATGCCTCAGAGACCTGGGCCCTACACAAACAAGATGAGAACGCTATTCAGGTCTCCCAAAGAAGAATAGAAAGAGCTATGCTTGGAATATCACGTTTCACTCAAATGAGAGAAAGAATCCGGAGTTCTGACATCTGTCGACGATCAAGAATCAGGGACGCTGTCTCATTTGCCAAGGTGTCGAAAATCAGATGGGCTGGTCACGTAATGAGATTTAAAGATGACCGCTGGACTAGAGCTGTTACCGACTGGATTCCACAGGATGTCAAAAGACCGCGTGGCCGCCCACCTACCAGATGGTCAGACTTCTTCGTCAAGATCATGAAAGATCGGTTTGAGGCCCTTCATGTTCCCGTAGCGAACAGATGCCATTGGGCTACACTAGCATGCGACAGGGACAAATGTAGACGTTACTGGTGCCCGCTCGAGCAAATCGACGACTAACAGGAAGTTAAGTGATTAAGTGATTAAGTGATAAGAAGTCAAAATTATAAAGAGCAGGATCATTAAATTTTGAATGGTTCTAAGGGAGCTCAACAATTCTTTGCTTGCACAATAGCTTATATCTATCTAGGTGTAATAAACAATGTGACTTATTCCAGTAATTTAGTGAAAAAGTTACTAATCACTGAAAACTACTAGAAAATTTTATGTAAAATATGAACTAGTAACAGCAACCATTCCCACACCCTAAAACAGTCACAATGCCACCTACTGAACTGCCCAGCTAAATAATCTGGATTTTCTGGTGTGACACCTCCAAACTGTACAACACTGACATCCAGTAGCAGTACTGGACTGGATGTAATATAGAAGCCAAGTAAATCTCAACTGACAAAAACATTAACACCGAAGGCCTAAATTGCAACAACACCTTAGTAAACCCTAAGAAAAGGATTTAATGTCCCCATGGTGAGATGCAACAGTTTTCACAAATTTTCTTTACAAAAAGTATTTGATCGTTCTGTTAGCCATGCAGTGGTAACAACTGTCATTGTCACTTTCCTCCCATTGTCCATTGATTTGCTCGAGCAGGCCCAGTAACATCTCCATTGGAGACTTTTGTTGTTACTGTGTTTGGCATATCGAATACTCCACAGGGAGCTTGCCAGGCTCTGCCGTGCGGGCAAGATACTCTTGGTAGCTTGCCAGGTTCTCCGCGAGGGGCGGAGGAATCGAGCTCACCTCGGCCATGTTGGCTGCATGCAAGGCAAACGCCCTACCGCTGTGCTATCACTCCAGCCCAACAATCAATATAAAATAAATTATTTTGGGCCTGCTATAGGTTCAAGCATATGGGGTGGCTGGGAAAACAGAGACAATGGTGGAGAAAGTGTAACAACTGTGGTGGGATTGGTGTTGGAATATCGAATGCGTGTAACAAATCATCATGAAAAACTTTGTAAACAATGGTGTTTCTATAAAGTGGAAAATTTCAAAAGTAGTTTAGCAAGAGAACATATACCATAGTAGGTATTACATTTTGCAGAATTTTCTAAATTTAATTTTTGAGATAACATACCATTAGCTACATATCCCAGCTGTGGTACAAGTTGTTCATCTTTACAATTTTCCCGTCCTGGTACTAGTCTTTGGAATTTTGTGGGATGAGGATTTCCATCAACATCCACTAAGAACGGGGGAGGCATAAGGTGAGGAGCTTGTTGGGTTTGTTCATCCAATACATAGTTGTTGGCATCACGAATAAGAGGTCGATAATCCGTGTGGAAGAACATCTGATCTGGAATCTTTATGACAGATTTTAGTACTTAACATAATAGATAAATGAGCTCTTAATTTAATTTATAGAATACACATGTTTTTCAAATAAACAATGTTTACACTTTTAAAAACCTTTATTGAGGTACTATGATTTGCAATACCACTAATGATGATCCCACTCATAGATCATTCCAATACGCCATCCATCATCAGAGTACTTGCTTCCCTCTACCAAGATCTCATAGGACTCTCTCCTTCAAACCCTTCTCTGCAAAATTTTGACAATTTTATGTGTGGATTTTAGGCCACATTTGGTGGTGCTAAGAGACTATTTCTGGCACTGTGTTTAGGGAGATGAGGGGTCAGTCCCAGCATTGGTCAGGAGACCAAGCAGTGCCTGGAATCTTGTATGCAAAACACCCATTCTCAGACCACCAAACTCTCTCCAGTCCCAAACCTTTACACTTTTATAGTCCACTTGTGCCATATCTTCTCGCCAAGTAAAATTGAATTGCTTGGAT
Organism: Sorex fumeus; assembly: GCF_029834395.1. Lineage (NCBI taxonomy): Eukaryota > Metazoa > Chordata > Mammalia > Eulipotyphla > Soricidae > Sorex > Sorex fumeus. The sequence continues at coordinate 17,243,551 of NW_026606107.1, read as the reverse complement.
AATAATACCATCCTTTTTCTACAATATTTCACATTTAAAATACTATTTGAATCTGTTATCTTTCTCCAACGAGGATAAGAAGGAGTAAAGTAAAATTCACAAGAGAAAAAGTTAGATATCCTTATTTAAGATGCAAGCTCATAAAACCTTTAAGACGTTTTTTAATTATCTGAAAAGAGTGTAATACAAACAGCAATACAAACAGTAAGGCATATAAATAACAAGTGCATCAATGGTACTAAAAGGTAATACAAGACATAAGCTGAACTCAACTATTTTGAATTCACTTCCATATCACAATTCTATAATCTATTCCAAATATATATAGGCAATAAAACATAAGGAGCAATTATGCCAGCATTCAAAGACTTTTAACAAGAAATAATAGGTAAAATAATGAAGGAAAAAATAAGCATTTGGGCACGAGTTACCAATTCCAATTTATAATAATAAAAATGCTATTTGGTAATTACTTTCCTATTATACCTAAATGGCAGTATAAATATTTATGTTCCAAGTAAATGATTTTTCTAATGGATTTTTATGTCTATACTATCAATAGTTTTAATAATAATTTGAATCACAAAGCCTTAAATTTAGGAAGTGAAATTTACAAGGAAAGGTAATAAGTGCCTAAAATCTATTGACATGTAATAATTCTTACTAACTGAAAGAATTCAAAGTTTACGAATGATGCAACTCAAAATTACAATCTACAACAAAAATAAATATACAAACCTTTTCGTAGTATTTACTGCATCCAAAACCAAAAAGCAGCAAATGCCCATGAGAATCTGTGCAAGCAAAATGGTTTCCATCTGGAGAAAATTTACAGTCAAATACTGCACCATGTCCTTGCCCTTCGATCTGAAATTTAGAGGGATTACTTTAGGTAATATAGGTAATTTATCTTGTAGGTAATTTTTATATAATAAGTAGACAATTGTTTCTGTTTAATATTGTGAGTTTATTTATTAATATTGTGAGTTCTGTGATGTATCAAAATTCCAAAATTCTCTCTGGCTTCTACAGCCAGAAGCCTCTAAAACAGTAATGAGAATAAGAAGTATCAAAATGCAATAGATGATATAATACACTGTTAGAAATGTCATACCTCAAGAAATACTAAACAGTTGAAAATAAAATAGACCTAGACAATCAAATTAATATAAAGGCATTAGAAAAGTAATGATATCCTCAAATGCTAAATTGCAATGTGATTAAGCTATAAAATAATAATTTTCAATTAAAACACATAAATTAACTTTATTAACAAAAATCACAAGAAATCAATAATCTAGATCTATACAAAACCTATTAAAGGGAGCTCAAGGACCAATAATGTAGAACAGCTTAGTTAGCAATAGTCTTTGGATAAAGGCACTAAAGCTAGATGATATGAATATTCCAATCACTGTTGAAGTAAGTGATTCTACAAGTGGAGAAGATAGTTCACCAGATTTTCCAATATTTGTATGAAATTCATTTTAAGAGTATCCATATTTCCAATATCACAGTTGCTAAAAACTTCCTGATAAATAACTATGCCATATGAATTTTCCAGAATCAGATAAAATAAACTCACTGTAGTGACCATAGTGATTTATAAATTAGGATTATAGTTTAGGGGCCACACCTGAGGATGCTCAGGGGTTACTCCTGGCTCTGCACTTAGGAATTTCTCCTGGCGGTGTTCGGGGGACCATTTGGGATGCCTTGGATGGAACTAAGGCCAGCTGTGTACTATAAACAGGCCCGGGGATTACAGTTTAACGATTTTTTAAATTTTGGTTTCTGTTAACACCAAAAGCTTAAGGAATATCAGTTTCTATTCTATGGAGATGAGTACTAGAATTTGGAAGATGCTGACAAGATAACAAAATTAACTTAAAAGCATAATTCCCAACTGCCTCCACACTGAGGTATTTAGTTGTTCTCTAAGTTATTTTAGGAATTTAAAAACAGACAGTAAGAGAAAACAGACAGTAAGAGGTCCTTTGACACTAAATATACTTTGTCAAGTTATCATATAAGAGATATCAGCTTTACCATAAACTAAACACATATAAATCCTTACCATGTTAAAATAATTCCTAATCTTGGTCCCCTGGTCAAGGTCCCAAATGAAAATGTTCCCATCATGACCTGCTGAAAGTATGATCCTTTGATCAAAAGGATGTGCTTCCAAAACAAATACTTCATCATCATGACCCTGTGATAAAATCAATATTATAAATGAAAACCAACACCAAGCATCTAGTTTACTTGTACAAAAGAAATTAGACGTCTATCAATTTGGTTCAGATGAATTCATTTACAAAAAATTAAAAGAATTTAAATACATGTACACATCAAATTAGAGCTCACTATATGTTTAAGTACTGGTTTCTCAAAGCATTCAATAGAAGACATACAAATGTTTTTAAAGATACAAGAAACACATTATAGCCAGATGTCTGAAGTGGAATTCATATTTCTAGGACTCTGCTATAAAAGGCCATTGAAAAATATGACTAATATAAATTGTCATTCACATTCAGTTTGCCATGTATGTAACAGACAAATTACCAATGCTCTCCACCAATAATTCTATTTTTAGTTTTGCTGGTCACAACCAGAAGTGATCAGGGGCTATTCTTGGCACTGTACTCAGGAGTGAGTGATTCCTGAAGGTGTTCAAGGGACTATGTGTAGAACCAGTGAGTCTCATGCAAGACATGTCCCTTACCTCTGTTTCTATCTCTCCAAGCCATATTCATTCATAACTCTCATCATTAGTATTTAATTTATACTTTGGAAAATTCTGTAATATACTAAAAGAACAAAGCATAGTGACTGTTCTTTTATAAATTTTCTATTTGGAGGTTTCACTTAATACTTCTCTGAAAAATAGGTTTCCTGCTAAAAATAAATTTGAAAATCAATACTCTATGTTTATATTTCTGTAGCACTGTAGCACTGTCCTCCCGTTATTCATTGATTTGCTTGAGCGGGCCCAGTAACATCTCCATTGTAAGACTCATAGTTGCTGTGTTTGGCATATTGAATACTTCATGGGTAGCTTGCCAGGCTTTGCCGTGCGGGCGAGATACTCTCAGTAGCTTGCCGGGCTCTCCAAAAGGGGCAGAAGAATCGCAGAGGACTCGAACCCGGCTTGGCTGGGTTCAGTAAGGCAAACGCCCTACTGCTGTGCTATTGCTTCAGCGATATTTTTCACTTCCAATAAATAAATTTATTTATTCACTTCCAATAAATAAATTTATTCACTTCCAATAAATATATAAATTTATTTATTCACTTCCAATAAATTTATTTATTCACAATAAATAAATAAGTTTATTCACTTACAATAAATAAATAAATATTAGTATATAAAGACTATTGGGATCATGAGTCTGCAAACTAAGCTACAGTTCAAATTCTGCCTCCTAGACACTTTTTTTGGTGGGGGACACACATATGGTACTCGGGATACTCCTGGCTCTATGCTCATTAATCACTTCTGAAAGGGCTCAAGGGAACACATGTGGTGCCAGGAATAAAATTGGGGCTGGCTGCATAAAAAGCAAGTGCCTTAACCACTGTACTAGTTCTCTCATCACTAGTAGGTAATTTATACAAATAATATGTCAATTTAAAATGTATTGTCACATTTTAAAAATACTTTAGAAAACAAGTATATGACACAGGCCACTGCAAAACCTAAAATATTTATTATCTGTGTTCTTAAAGAAAAGAATTGATGACATCTTGTTAGATCACTGTTGATTTTCTTTAACTCCTGCTAGAGAATGCATGATTAACCATAGACTCCAAGTCTTGTATATCTTCAAGTTGTACTTCACTTAGGAAAACACCAACTTATTACATATTCAGGCCTTCTAAAATTGAACAGCTACTGTGAATCTAAAAAGAGCATTCAATTTTACGTCATGGTAGAGAATTATTATATTTGTCTACATGTAAGTATAAGGAGCGATAGCACAGCGGTAGTGCGTTCGCCTTACAAGCGGCCAACATGGCCGACCCGAGTTCAATTCCTCCGCCCCTCTCGGAGAGCCCGGCAAGCTACCGAGAGACTCATTCGATATGACAAACACAGTAACAACAAAGTCTCCAATGGAGACGTTACTGGACCCGCTCGAGCAATAATAAGAGTATTATATCATATTAGTGTTGCACACAATAATAATAGTTCATCAAAAAAAAACAACAGAGTGGCTGGAGTGATAGGGTGCTTGCTTTGCATGTGGCTAACCCAGGTTTGATCCCCAGCAGCAGGTGATCCCCTGAGTACAGCCAGGCATGATCCCTGAGTGCAGAGCCAGGAGTAAGTCTGCTTAACCAAATCAAAATCAAAACAAAACTACAGACTAAAGTGAAAAGAATTGAGTAGGTAAAATCCTATATTAAAACAATAAATACATAAAATAAGTACACTAAATTAAAAAAACATGTACTGTTCCAACTTAAAAGTTTAACAAAATTCTTTTCTCAGAAAATAAAAAAAATATTTGCATGATAATAATATGTGTTGCTGAATATTAATTTGAAATAATAAATACCTTTCCAGAATACTAACTAGTACACAGTAAAATTACTTTGATAAACTCAAATAATGATACAGCTAATTGATAATTTTATAATAGGGTATTTTACATTTTTGTCCCATGCTAAAAGGGTAATCATTGGATCACCTGGGGAATAAAACTTGACAAACTCATAAATGTCATAAGATGCATAACACTTCTATTTCCACTACTACAAAACAAATTGAAGTCACTGTCCTACTATAAACTCCTGAAGCCATTCTTCCCTCCATTCCAATCAATTATCTCTATTCTGTCACCTAAATTACAAGGTATGAGATAGTAATAATTATATATTGGTCTTTGCCCTAGCAACTGGCTCAGGACTCTTAAAACCCTTTAAAATCTCTGGCTGATAAAATTATAGTCTTTTCACTTCTGGAGAAGCCTTGTTCTCTCATAAACGGGTCTCTCTCTGCCATTTCTTTCTCTCTGTATCCTCACATTTCTCCAAGCAAATTTCTTTAAAATTAAATTATTTTACTTCTCTAAAACAACACCAAAAAGACATTAGCCGTTCATTTTGTTCTAATTTGTCTTTGACCATAATTCTTAATACAGGATTTCTGAAACTCCTGTAATTTCATGTAAGACAGATGTGTCTTTTGTTCTAATGGGTGAGCTCTTGAAAAAGGAATCACACCATGATTAGAAGAAGGGATTTATAGGAGCCCAACCCATATTTTCCTAATAAGGATAAAAGTAGAAAGCAGAGTTAATGACTAATCATAGATTACAAAAAAGCTCCTAGAAACAATAAATAGGTATAGTAGTGGCAAGCTAAAAAATTAATATGCAGACTCCTGACCTGAGGCGGCGCCCATCTCATCTTAATTCCAGGTCAGAACAGCTGCCGGCTCGCGACCCTGGGACCTCCATCTTTCCCTGCAGGACCCCAGGTGTCCCCCGTGATGCCTGAAGAGAAGCAGTTTTGAGCGTCTGCCCTGCCCTCTTCACTCCTGACCTGAGGCGGCGCCCATCTCATCTTAATTCCAGGTCAGAACAGCTGCCGGCTCGCGACCCTGGGACCTCCATCTTTCCCTGCAGGACCCCAGGTGTCCCCCGTGATGCCTGAAGAGAAGCAGTTTTGAGCGTCTGCCCTGCCCTCTTCACTCCTGACCTGACAGCAGTGCCCATCTCATCCCAAACCCAGGGTTCTGTAGAGGCGAGGCCTCCTCAAAGTGGGCGTGGCCTCAAAAGTGGGCGTGGCTTAATTTCCAGCGGGCCAACGCCCACGCGGCCACAGGTTGTTTTCCCACACTAAGGAACCTAGTACCCAAGGAATCTAGTAAACCAACCTACTCAGCAATATGAAGAAACAAAGAAAATCTCCAACACAAGGGGAGAACAACGAAAACAATCTAGACCATTCTGTCAATACAGCTCACCTAAGGGACCTCTCTGACATAGAATTCAGGTACGAAGTCATCAAGATGTTCAATCAACTCAATGAAACAGTCAGACAGACAGCCAGTAACACCACAGAAAAAATCGACAAATTACGAGAAGAAATGAGGGCAGAAATGTCACGATTAAAAGATTCCATAGATGAAATGAGAAATTCAGTTTCTTCTCTTAAAAATAGAATGACCGCAGCTGAAGAGAGAATCAGTGAGCTGGAAGATCAGCTGCAACAAGCCAACATGCAACAACAAACACTGGCAAGGGACCTCAAAATGGCTCTACAGAGAATCAGAGTCCTAGCAGATGACTCCAAGAGGAACAATATTAGAATCATGGGACTACCTGAACCTCAGGGAAACAATCCCAACGAAAAAAACACCGTCAAACAAATCATTGCTGAAAACTTCCCAGAGCTGCACAATGCAGCCATTCAGGTTCAAGGAGCCCGAAGGGTGCCAGCTAAAAGAGACCCCAACAAAAACACTCCAAGACATATCATACTTAGAATGATCGATACTGCCGATAGAGACACAATACTGCAAGCAGCAAGAGCAAAGAAGGAAATCACATACAAAGGAGCATCCCTTAGATTCACAGCAGACCTATCAGAGGAAACCCTACAAGCCCGAAGGCAGTGGCGAGATATAGTCAAAAAACTCATGGAAATGAATGCTTCCCCAAGAATACTCTACCCGGCTAAACTCTCCCTCAAAATCGAAGGAACAGTACATTATTTTATAGATAAACAGCAGCTCAGGAACTTCATAGACTCAAAACCAAACCTAAAGCAAGGCCTAAAGGGGCTACTATAAGAAAAGACAAACCCTACAACCACAACACACCCGCACAGAAACATGACACAAAACCCCATAACCATTCTCTCTCTCAATGTCAACGGTCTAAATTCACCAGTTAAGAGACACAGAGTGGCAAAATGGATACAGAGACAGAACCCAACATTCTGCTGCCTACAAGAAACTCACCTCAACAGCCAGAGCAAACACAGACTCAAAGTCAAAGGATGGAATACAATCCTGCAAGCAAACAACTCCCTCAAAAAAGCTGGGGTGGCCATACTAGTATCTGACAACATTAATTTCACCTTGAAAAAGATTAGAAGGGACAGTGAAGGCTATTTTCTCTTCATCAAGGGATACGTACAACAGGAAGAAATCACACTCTTAAATGTATACGCACCTAATGAGGGAACAGCTAAATTTTTAAAACAACTGCTAACAGATTTTAAGGAGGACATCACTACCAACACAATAGTACTTGGAGACTTCAACATCGCCTTATCACCTCTGGATAGATCAACACGAACAAAACCCAGCAAGGAATTATTGGCTTTGAAAGAAGTAATAGAAGAGAAAGGGCTTATGGACTTATACAGGGCTTTACACACCAAAAAGAAAGAATACACATTCTTCTCCAGTGCGCACGGAACATTTTCCAAAATAGACCATGTGCTAGGACACAAAACATACCTCAACAGAATCAAGAAGATAGAAATAGTATCAGCCATCTTTTCAGACCATGATGCACTGAGGATAGAAGTGAATCACACACAGACACGGAGAACCAAATCAAACACCTGGAAATTAAACAACTCGATGCTGAACAATGAGTGGGTCAGGAACGAAGTCAAGGATGAAATCAAAAGATACCTGGAAACAAATGAGAATGAAGACACAAACTACCAGAACTTATGGGATGCAGCGAAAGCTGTATTAAGGGGAAAATTTATAGCTCTGCAAGCCTATCTTAAGTCGATAGAAACGATGCACATAAACAATTTGACCTCACAGCTCAAGACCTTAGAAAAGGATCAACAGAAAGAGCCTAAATCAGGCAGAAGGAAAGAGATCATAAAACTTAGAGCAGAAATCAACGACATGGAAAACAAAGAAACAATCCGAAAGATCAATGAAACCAAGAGCTGGTTCTTCGAGAAAATAAATAAGATAGATAAACCACTAGCAACACTCACAAAGAAACAGAGAGAGAGAACCCTAATAAATCGAATCAGAAATAAGAATGGGGATATCACAACAGAAACTAAAGAAATTCAAGAGATCATCAGAGACTACTTTGAAAGTCTCTATGCCACAAAACACGAGAACCTAGAAGAAATGGATCAATTCCTGGATCTCTACCATCTCCCAAAGCTGAATCAAGAAGATATAGAGTACCTGAATAGACCCATTCACATCAAGGAAATTGAAACTTTAATCAAAACTCTTCCCAAAAACAAAAGCCCAGGCCCAGACGGATTTACTAGCGAATTTTTCCAAACATTTAAAGAGGACCTATTGCCAATTCTTCTCAAGCTTTTCCAGGAAATTGAAAAAACAGAAACTCTCCCAAACAGCTTCTATGAAGCCCATATCTCTCTAATACCAAAAGGAAACAAAGACACCACAAGAAAAGAAAACTACAGGCCAATATCCCTGATGAACACGGATGCGAAGATTCTCAACAAAATACTAGCCAATAGAATACAACAACTCATCAAAAAGATCATACATCATGACCAAGTGGGAGTCATCCCAGGGATGCAAGGATGGTTCAACATTCGGAAATCAATCAACATAATCCATCGTATCAACAAAAGAAAAGATAAAAATCATATGATCATATCAATAGACGCAGAGAAAGCTTTTGACAAGATCCAGCACCCATTCATGATGAAAACCCTTGCCAAAATGGGGATAGAGGGGACTTTCCTCAATATAGTTAAAGCCATCTACCACAAACCTACAGCAAACATCATCCTCAATGGGGAAAAACTGAGACCCTTCCCCCTAAGGTCAGGGACGAGACAAGGATGCCCACTCTCTCCACTACTGTTCAATATAGTACTGGAAGTACTTGCAATAGCGATTAGGCAAGAAAAAGATATTAAGGGCATCCAGATAGGGAAAGAAGAAATTAAGCTCTCACTATTCGCAGATGACATGATACTATACTTAGAGAACCCTAAAACCTCTACCAAGAAACTCCTAGAAACAATAGGCTTGTATAGTAAAGTGGCAGGCTATAAAATCAATACCCAAAAATCCATGGCATTACTATACACAAATAGTGAAAGAGAAGCAAGTGACATCAAGAAAACAATCCCATTCACAATTGTGCCCCAGAAAATCAAGTATCTAGGAATCAGCTTAACTAAGGAAGTAAAGGACCTGTACAAGGAAAACTACAAAACGCTACTTCAGGAAATAAAAGAGGACACGAGGAAATGGAAAAATATCCCCTGTTCATGGATGGGGAGAATCAACATCATCAAAATGGCAATAGTTCCCAAAGCACTGTACAAATTCAATGCAATCCCTATAAGGATACCCATGACATTCTTCAAAGAAATGGAGCAAACACTCCTGAAATTTATATGGAACAATAAGCCCCCACGAATAGCTAAAGCAATTCTTGGGAAAAAGAAAATGGGAGGAATCAACCTCCCTAACTTCAAACTCTACTACAAGGCAGTAATAATTAAAACAGCATGGTACTGGAACAAAAGCAGAGCTGCAGACCAATGGAACAGAGTTGAATATACTGACATTTCCTCCCAAACATATAATCATCTAATTTTTGATAAGGGGGCAAGAAAAGTGAAATGGAGCAGGGAAAGCCTCTTCAACAAACTGTGCTGGCAAAATTGGACGGCTACATGCAAAAAAGTGGGCTCAGATCTCTGCCTAACACCATGCACAAAAGTAAGATCAAAATGGATTTATGACCTCAACATCAGACCAGAATCCATAATGTTTATTGAAGACAAAGTCGGCAAAACTCTCCATGATATTGAAGCTAATGGTATCTTCAAAGATGTCACGCCACTGGCCGAGCAAGTGAAAACAGAGATAGACAAATGGGACTATCTTAAACTAAGAAGCTTCTGCACCTCCAAAGAAACAGTGACCAAAATACAAAGACAGCCTACAGAATGGGAAAGGATATTCACCAAGTACACATCCGACAAGGGGTTGATATCAAGGATATACAAGGTACTGGTTAAACTCCATAAGAAGAAATCACCCAACGACATCAAAAAATGGGGTGAGGAAATGAACAGAAACTTTCGCAAAGAAGAAATTCGAATGGCAAAAAGGCACATGAGAAAATGCTCTACATCACTAATCATCAGAGAGATGCAGTTCAAAACCACAATGAGATATCATTTCACACCACAGAGACTGGCCCACATCCACAAGAACAAAAGCAACCGGTGCTGGCGCGGATGTGGCGAGAAAGGGACCCTCCTTCACTGCTGGTGGGAATGCCAGCTGGTCCAACCCTTTTGGAAAACAGTATGGACGACTCTCAAAAAATTAGAATTTGATCTGCCATTTGACCCAGCTATAGCACTCCTGGGAATATATCCCAGAGAGGCAAAAAGGTATAGTCGAAGTGACATCTGCAATTGTTTGTTCATTGCAGCACTCTTTACAATAGCCAGAATCTGGAAAAAACCTGAGTGCCCAAGAACAGATGACTGGTTAAAGAAACTTTGGTACATTTACACAATGGAGTACTATGTAGCTGTTAGAAAAGATGAAGTTATGAAATTTACATACAAGTGGTACTACATGGAAAGTATCATGTTAAGCGAAATGAGTCAGAAAGAGCGGGATAGACACAGAAAGATTGCATTCATCTGGGGAACATAAAGCAACAAAAAGGGAGAGTGACACACAGGAATGGCTGAGATTAGTACCAGGAATTTTGCTCCATGAATGGAAGGCCAGCCACAGGCTCTAGGTGAAAAGGAAGCTCAGATAGAGAAGAGAGTACCAAATGAAGGGTGTTGTGAGGGCCCTCCCAGGGTGGGAGAAGCATGCTAAAAGTAGTCGATAGACCAAACATGATTGCCACTCAAAGCCTCTCTTGCAAAACACAGTACCCAAAAGAAGAGAGAGAGAACAAGGGGGAATACCCTGCCACAGAGGCAGGATGGGACGGGGGGGGGATTAGGGTGGGGGGGATGCTGGGACCCATGGGGATGGATGACGGGCACTGGTGGAGGTATGGGGACTTGATCATTGTATAACTGAAACCCAAGCACAAAATTTGTAAGCCTATAACTGTACCTCATGGTTTTTCACTAATAAAAAAAGAAAAAAATAAAAAAAATAAAAAATTAATATGCAGGGTTCATAGCTTTCCACTATACAAATAATGAATGAGAAGAGAGGTTTTTTTTGCTTTTTAGGCCATACCCAGAGATGCTCTGGAGTTATTCCTAGATCTGTACTCAGGAATTAACTCCTGGCGGTGCTTGGGGACCAAATGGGATGCCAGGGATAGAATCCAGGTCAGTCGCATGCAAGGCAAATGGCCTAGCTGCTGTACTATCACTCCAGTCCGAAGCGAGAAGAGAGAGAATTTTATTAAAAATCCCATTAACACTTGTGCCATGGAAAATTAAGAACCTAAGAATCAGATCCTTTACAAGTAAAGGATCACTATGAAGAAAACTTCAAAACACTATTTCAAGAAATAGAGGACAGAAGGAAATAGAACACATCCCATGTTCATGATTCGGAGAGATTAATATTATTAAAATGGCAATACTTCCCAAAGCATTGTATAGATACAACACAGTCCCTATATGTATACACATATATTTTTTCAAAGAAACAGACCAAAAACTTCTGAAATTCATCTAGTACAATAAAGACTCCTGAATAGGTAAAGCAATCTTTGGAGAAAAAGAGGTGGGAGGCATCACTTTCCTCACTTCAAACTATACTACATAAAGCAGTAGTAATTGAAAGAGCATGGTATTAGAATAAAAGAAAAACTCCCAGGTATATGATTAGTTAATCTTCAATAAAGGACCAAAACCATAAAGGAAGTGGAGCAAGGAAAACCTCTTCAATAGGTGGAGCTGGAAAAATGGTCAGCTACTTAAAAAAAAAAAAACCAACCTGAACTCATATCTCTTTCTAATGGCATGAACAAAAGTCCAGGAAAAATGGTTTAAAGACCTTTATATCAGACCCCAAAGCATGAGGTAAAATGAGTAAAATCTGGGCAGAATTCTCCATGACATAAAGACTAAAAGCATCTTCAAGGATGAAACAGCACTGACTAATCCAGTGGAATCAAACCCCAAAATAATGGGACTACATTAAACTAAGAAGTATCTGCACATCAAAAAGATGAAATCAGAATACAATGAGAGCTAACAAAATGACAGAAACTATTTACCCTACACTCATCTGATAAGGGGTTAATATCAAAGATATACAAGGCACTGGTAAAACTTCGTAAGAAAAATAGTTCAACCCCAATAAAAAATGAGAAATGATGAACAAAAACTTCCTCGGAGAAGAAATACAAATGGGCATCAGGCACATCAAGAAATGCTCTGCATTACTAATCATCAGTAACATGCAAATTAAAGCAATGGTGGTATCTGATAAAGGGTTGATATCAAGGATATACAAAGCACTGGTTCAACTCTACAAGAATAAAACATCTAACCCCATCAAAAAAAATGGGGTGATGAAATGAACAGAAACTTTCCCAAAGAAGAAATCCAAATGGCTAAAAGGCACATGAGAAAATGCCTAATCATCAGGGAGATGCAGATCAAAACAACAATGAGATATCATCTCATACCACAGAGACTGGCCCACATTCAAAAGAACAAAAGCAACTGCTGTTGGAATGGATGTGGCTAGAAAGGGACTCCTTCACTGCTGGTGGGAATGCCGACTGGTTCAGCCCTTTTGGAAAATAGTATGGACAATTCTCCAAAAATTAAAAATTGAGCTCCCATTTGACCCAGCAATAGCACTCCTGGGAATATATCCCAGAGAGGAAAAAAAGTACAGTCGAAATGACATCTGCACTTCTATATTCATTGCTGCACTATTCACAATAGCCAAAATCTGAAAAAAAAAAACCGAGTGTCCAAGAACAGATGACCAGTTACAGAAACTTTGGTACATCTATACAATGGAGTACTATGCAGCTGTTAGAAAAGATGAAGTCATGAAATTTACGTTCAAGTAGTACTACATGGAAAGTATCATGCTATGAGTCAGAAAGAGAGGGACAGACATAGAAAGATTGCATTCATCTGGGGAATATAAAGTAACAACATGGGAGACTAACACCCAAGAATAGCCAAGATAAGTACCAGGAGGTTCACTCCTTGGCTTGGAGGCCAGCCGCACATGCTGGGGGAGAAGGCAGCTCAGATAGAGAGGAGCACCAAGTAAAGGGTGTTGGGAGGATTCTCCCAGGATGAGAGATGCATGCTGAAAGTAGACTAGAGACCAAACATGATTGCCACTCAATGTCTCTTTTGAAAACCACAACACCCAAAAGGAGAGAGAGAACAAAAGGGAATGTCCTGCCACAGGGGTGGGGGGGGGGGGATGGAGGGGGTTGGAAGGGATGCCGGGAGCATTGGAGGTAGGTAACGGGCACTGGTGGAGGGATGGGTACTCAATCATTGTATAAATGAAACCCAAGCACAAAAATTTGTAAGTCTACAACTGTACCTCATGGTGTTTCACTGACAAAAATTTAAAAAAATAAAGCAATGATGGTAAGATATCATCTCATGTCACAGAGACTGGAACACATCAAACAGACAAGAACAACCAGTGTATGGCATGGATGTGGAGACAAATGTACTCTAATTTATTATTGGTAGGAACGTTAACCAATCCAGCCTTTTTTGGAAAGCAACATGTACATTCCTCAAAAAAATATAAATTAGGCTTCCATAAGACCCAGAAATACCATTTCTGGTAATATATCCTGGGGGCCAAAAACATACTGCAGAAAAGTCATCTGCACTTCTGTTTTCATTGCAGCACAAATCACAATAGCCAGAATCTGGAAACAACAGTTTGTGAACAGACGGCTGGATAAAGACCATATGGTATCTCTATAAAATGAAATACTATGCATCCACCAGGACAAATCTAGTCATGGAATTTGCTTATAAATGGATGAATAAGGAGCGTGTCATGCTGAGTAAAATGAGTAACAAGGAAAGAATCGGACATAGAATTACTACTCATTTGTGGGATATAAAAAAATAGTATGAGACTGATACAGCAGAAACAAGAGCCAGGAGGGGGTACACAATTGGAAGCAGGCATTAAGTAATAGGGGGAAGGGCAATCAGGACAGACAATGGACCACTGTTATCCTACGTAAGACACTGATAGTTCAAAATGATCAGTCTGGACAAGAACTGAGTGCTGAAACTATGTAAATGGACACGCATGATAAGCTTTCAGTATCTGTATTGCAAACCATAATTCCCAGAAGGAGAGAGAGAGGGAGGGAGAGAGAGAGAAAGAGAAAGAAAAAAGACAGGGGGGAAGGGAGGGAGGGAAGGGAGAGAGGGAAGGAGGGAGGGAGGGCAGGCATCCAGAGTAAGGGAGGGAGGGAGAAAAGTGTCTGCCATAGAGGATGGGTGGGGTGGCAGCAAGGAAAGTGAGGACATTGGTGGTGGGATGGGTGTTGAAAGGATGACAGGATGAGTGTTGGAATGCACATTGTATGACTTACATCCAATCAGGAACATGCTTGTAAATGCATATCTCAGAGTAATTTGATTTAAAAAATACTGCAAAAAAAGGAATAGATGACTGGATAAAGAAACCATGGTTGGGGGTATGGTGCCACCAGCAGGTTAATCTGTACCTGTGAGGCGAGTGCATTAGCAGCCTGATGGTGCCTTCAGACTTTCAGATAACCCAAAATTGCTTGCTGTGTCTTTGGCCAGATCCCAAAAACTTGGGGCAAAGTTTACCAAGAAAGTAAACGGCCAAAAGTTAGGTATGTGGGAGACACACCCAGAAACCACCTCCGGTTCAGCTATATAATTGGAAGCATAGCCTCTCTGGTTCCTGATCAAACTTCTTAATGGCCATGATCCCAGAGTCTCAGAAACAAATCTCAAAACCCAACAGCTTTTGGCATAAAATGCATCCGGTCCCTACAGTAGATTACTGGCGCTGGGCCACCCCAGGTGGGAATATGTTTCGTGCCTTGGCCTGTTCCCCCTGGCGGCCCGGTGGCCAACATCCTTCAGAGGCCACTGGACAGTCAGGTTTGGGCCCACAGTGACGAGACATATAGGGCCTCAAGGGATGGGGGTGGAGCCGACCCTTTCCTCCCCAGCCCAACAAGATCCCAAGTCACCGCCCATGAATAGTCTCTCTGGCGCCTGATCAAGCTGCTTAATGGCCATGATTCCAGCACTCAGAAAAGAATCTCGGAATTCAATGGCATTTTGCAGAAATGCGTCCTGTTCCTGCAGTAGGTAACCGGCACTGGGCCACCCAACGTGGGAATAGGTTTCGTGCCTTGACCTGTTCCCCTGGTGGCCCGGTGACCCCCATCCTACAGAGTCAACTGGACAGTCAGGTTTAGGACCGCAGTGACGAGACACGTGGGGCCTCACGGGATGGGGGTGGAGCCGGCCCTTTCCTCCTCACCCCAATGAGACCCCGAGTTGCAGCCCACGAACGGCCTCTCTGGCTCCTGATCAAACCGTTTAATGGGCATTATCCCAGAGACTCAGAAACAAATCTCAAAACCCAGCGGCTTTTGGCAGAAATGCGTCTGGACCCCATAGTAGGTTACTGTCACTGGGCCACCCCAGGGGGGAAAGGGTGCTGTCACTACACCTGCTTCCCCTTGGCTGCTCAGTGACCTCCATCTGCCAGAGGCTATTGGACAGTCAGGTTTGGGCCTGCAGTGAGGAGACACATGGGGCCTCATGGGATGGGGATGGAGCCGGCCCTTTCCTCCCCATCCCAATGAGACCCCGAGTTGCTGCCCACGAACGGCCTTTCTGGCTCCCGATCAAGCTGCTTAATGGCCATGATCCCAGAGACTCAGGTACAAATCTCAGAACCCAGCAGGTTTTGGCAGAAATTTTAAGTGTTAAAATTTCGAATTTCAAAATCACGCAGCCACTACTGCAGCCACATGACATTATATGTTATTCATAACCAGCAATAGAAAACAAATTGTCTACTGTTGCCTTTTCAGCAAATCTGAGTGTTGAGGTAAAATCCCAAATATTAATGGTGGGTATGGTGTCACACTATTGAATGTAATCAAAGTAGAGAGAACGTAATGTGGAAATCATCTGCCCCACAGTTAGGGTGAGGGTGTGGGATGGGGCTATACTGGGGCTTTTGGTGTTGGAGAATGGGCACTGGTGAAGGTACGGGTGTCTCATTGTATGACCGAGACTTAAACACAAAACCTTTGTAACTGCTCTGATGGTTATTTAATAAATAAAATTATAAAAAGTGAAAAAAAAGTAAGGTGGAGTTCAGGCCCAATTCAATCAGCTAATCAGTGGCTGAATAAATAGCAGTACTCCTACATAAAAAAAGAAACTATCGTACATATACACAATGAAATATTACTCAGCCATAAGATAAGATAAAGTCATACAGTTTGCTGCTCCATGAAAGGACCTGGTAAATATACTGGGTAAAATTAGAGGAAGAAAAAGGGACATAGAATGATATCTCTCATATTTGGGGCATAAGGAAACATAAAGGGGTAATAATTAACACCCAAAGACAAAGGAAACAACATGAGAAATGGTTCTCAGTAGGAAACATACCACTTCAAGGGGCGGGGAGATACGACAGTGAGGTGTCAAGGACCTCATGCTGGAGGGAAGATCAACCTGGTAGAGGATGTGGTGCTAAAAGGTGGTAAAGCGTTATGTAATAAACCATGTCAGCAACAGTACAATGCAAAAACTTAAACATTTAAAAAATGTTCCCCTCATAGAGGCAGACTTTTGGATGGGAGGCAAACCTGGGGAGGAGGTTGGAAATTGTTGGTGGGAAGTGAGCACAGGTGAAGGAACTGGTATGGAAACAATATACACCTGAAACGAAATCATGAATAACTTTGCAATTTGACAATGACTAAAAAATGTCTAAAATAATAAAATTTCATTTAATGATAGTAAGCCAAATAGTTACCGTCTTCATTGAAAGCTTTACCAATTATATATCTTCTTCACACATATAATCTACTATTTATTGAACCCTCTTCCACACTGATAGAAAGTAAACAAAGTAATATTAACAACAAAATACATTTTACCAGTGATATCCTTAGGGTTTTTCAAGTGGAAAATTACTTGTTTATTACTTCAATAAATGATACAATAACGTGGAAAGAAAAAGAACTCAATAAACAATAGTCTATTCCATTTCTACATGAAAACAATAAATTAGCAGAAAACTAAACAGATAGTCTATTTTACAAGTTAATCAAAATACCCAAGGCTAAGCTTAACAAAGGAGGTGAAAGACCCATACAATAAAAACTATAAAACACTCTTGGGCCCAATGTGTCTAGTGGTAGAACAACTAACATCCTTGCAGTCAGGAGGACACAAGTTCTATAAATGGAACCATTCCACTTGTCAAGCACATTCCCAGTGGCATAACCTTTGTGATCCTCACTGCCACACAAATGTGTGCTCTACAGCACCTTGTCAACAAGTATAAATGCAAGCAACAGAACTAACTGTGCAAGACCCAAACAATGCAACAATAATAAAAAGCAAAAGAAATGAGGAAAACACGAACTACAAGACATTAATATAACTAGAAGGCACCAAGATACTACATGCTCATGGAATAACTGGCAGTACTAAATAGCCATCTTCTCCAAAGTGATGTACAGGTTTAATACAATTCCTATCAAAATTACACCAGCATTGTTCAATAAAACAGAAAAAATACTAAAATTTGCATAGACATCACCTTTTACTTTTGCTATTTACACCTTATCCTGGCACCTCCCCACACCAGTAAGTGCAATCCCTGTCAAACATAAATGTGAGGTCTCTAAGTACAATGAGACAAAAATGTATGTAAGCACTGCAATCAAGTTGAACCATGGCAAACACCTCAACAATGTGAGTACAAGAACTATAAATAAGAGTTTAAGTCCTGGCAAGTGCTTCAATGAAGAGAGCATCCCCTGGAAAGCACCACAGCTAAGTGCATATGTAATGCAAACAAGTTTTTAAAGTTTGCAATTATTGGCAATCACCACAACCAAGTGTGTAACCCCTGGTGAGCACTGCCAAGAACACTGAGTGTTATCTTTGGCACTACCATTATTACCCTACTATCACCAGTGTGCAGGCACCTCAACCCAGTGTGCAATACTAGAGCAGCACAATTAATGTAGGACTTGCATGCCTGGCATAGCAACAACAAAGGGAAGGGGGCAGAAACAAGTAACCCTGGTATAGTACAAGGAGAACTTAGTTCTTAATTATGTTTTCTAGTCTGAATCCTATCACTCACTACTGTGTGTCACTACTTATCACTCACTACTTATTACTCACTACTGCATGTTATTCACTCAGCACTTTCTTTAAGGTATTTATGAATCAATAATTGAGGCAGAAAAGAAATGAGTCTTTTAACAGGAATTTAAATTGAGGTCACTACCTATAATGATAAAACTTCAAATATCTACTCCTTCACATATGATTTTTGATATTAGTATTATCAATTTTTCATATCACAAGTATTGTAGTCTTTGTGAAAATTCAAGTTTTTCCTTCTACTTATCTTCCTCTACTTCTTGAATAAACTAAACTGGGCAGACAGACTATATGATACCTTTGTCAAAATACAGCTCTACTCCTAAACAATAAAAATAAAAACTCCCAGCTCAAGCTAAAAACAAAGTAACTTACATGTCTTTAAATGAAATATTAGATGAATAAATACAAGAACATGAAAGAATAATGCCTTTTTAACTATTTTAATTTTCTAAACTTAGAATACTTACAGATAAAGTATGAATAAGTTGCCCTGTGAAAGAATTCCATACTTTCAAAAGGAAATTGTTCACTGCAGTAATAACTGTGGTATCATAGCGATCCCAGGCAACCATAGTCACCTTAAGTTTAGTGGCCTTGTCTTCACCAGATGGCAAATTATTCCTACACAGAATAATTTATAGTATCTATAAATGTAAAATTTTAACACAAATTCATCTAATATATCAAATTATGCCCAAAATATCATCAGAAACATTTAACATTTTATTTATTTATTATTTATTTTAATCCCAAAGTGTAACTATTTAAATGTATTTTTTTATTAGTGAAATACCATGAGGTACAGTTGTAGACTTACATATTTTTGTGTTTGGGTTTCAGTTATACAATGATCAAGGACCCATCCCTCCACCAGTGCCCATTCTCCATCACCAATGAATCCAATAGCCCTCCCACCCCCTCCATCCCCCCAACCCCGCCCCACCTCTATGGCAGGGCATTCCTTTTTGCTCTCTCTTTCCTTTAGGGTGTTGTGGTTTGCAATAGAGGTATTGAGTGGCCATCGTGTTTGGTCTATAGTCTACTTTCAGCATACGTCTCATATCTAGAGCAAGTCCTCAAACACTCTTTACTTGGTGTTCCCTTCTCTACCTGAGCTACGAGAAACATCTAACATTTTAGATGAAAAAACCTAAACTATGTTTCTAAATCCTCATAAGAAACCAGAATTTTAAATGACTCAGAAATGTTCCAGTGTTAATAAGCTGCAAAAATGGCAAATTGACTTAGAGACTAAAAATAGACGCAGACTTTTTATCAATTAACTCCAAACAGTCCTAATGTAAAGAGATAATTAATTATTAAATATCATTAAACAACCTCGAAGTAATACAGCTTATGAAAACCACAAATATATGTACAATATCCAATCTTACCCAGTCATTTTAGTAGCCATATCTAGCACTATACTTTTCCATTCTTGTTGCTGATACTGCCAAATTCTTGCTGTTCCATCTCGACTGCCACTAACAAATCTTAAACTGCAAAGAAATATAACATCCTTTTAAAATGCCACTGTTATGTTTTTCTATAATTAAATCATATTTATTTATTTTTTTTACAAATTTTGTAAGTAATATATTCATCATTATAAACTACAAGGGCAGGATTAAAAAGGCTACAATCTGAAAAATAGTTTGGGAATTTCTCAAAATTATAAACATAGATACCACGTGACTCTGAGATATTATTCTCAAATATATGTCCAAGTGACATGAAAATGCAAATCAATATTGTACATAAACAAATGGCATTATTCATAATAAGTGAAATGAAGTAATGATTCAAATGTCCACGAGCCAATAAATGAACAAATCATATTTTCATGTAAACAAACCTTATTCAATAAGAAAGAATAATGTTTTTTCTACATGGATAAATAATGAAAATATGCTAAATAATAAATGTCAGTCACAAAAGGCAAAATACTGCATTGTTTCATTTATCTTAAATTTATAGAACATACAAATCTATCTAGATAAAAAGTAAATTAATGGTTGCCCAGAGCACAGTGAAGGTACAAAACGACTGGGGATAAAGAGTTGAAGCACCTATTCAGATTGAGAAATATGTACAAAAATTGTTGAGAAGGTTCAGAACTCTCTAAGTATAATAAAAACCTTGATTATAACTCATTAAAGCATTTGAATATTCGTTAACCCATCCATAATTCTGCTATTGGCCACACTTAAATTTATATTCATCCAAAGTTTAATAAATACATAAATATTTTCATTCCCAGGAATTAGATTCACACTACATATGTTTATAATGATTTTCCCTCAGAGTGTTTTGTAAATATCTACTTTTACATGAACTTTTTCATCATTTTCAATTATATGGAACACTTACATGATGTATAATATGGAATAATTATATGGAGGTTGTGTGAAAAAAATACTACCTCTGGTCACTACCATTATAAATAATGTTGCACATCAATGGTTTTTATATACCTTTATACAACCTTAAACATGTATTGTGATGAGTGATAGGTAGGTAAATAAAAATTTTTGCTATATACTACTACCAAATTATTCCCCTGAAAGTTTTCTTTTACACACAATTATAATCTCATCAAAAGCTGTGGAAGAGTGGCAAGATTCCCTAAAATTTTGGTAATATTGTATATCATCATTCTTCATTATGTTGTCATTCTGAAAGAAAAAACTGTCATTATTTTATATTTCAATTCTTTGATTTTAGTAAAACTGGACAGATTTATTTGCTTATTGACCACATTAAGATAAAATAATGTTCATTCTTTTAAGGAAAACGGCAACCAATTGAAAATTCAGATATTTTAGAATGAAGACATCATGGTTGTACAAACTGTCAAGTATCCACTCCAACAAAACTAACCGTAAAACTTATTTTGAGACCAAGGATGTAGTTCGGTTGTAGAATACTTTCCTTGCATATATGAGGCCCTAAATTTGACACCCAGGAACACAAACAAATAAAAAAACTTATTTAAAAACCTCACATTTCTAATGATATAGGGAGGCAGTGTAAAAATTATTAAGAGGAAGAGAAACCATGAGAAAAGAGGAAAAAGCCAGGAGCCAGCAGTCTTGCAGTTAGAAATTTCCTGACAACACAAGGTATCTGAAGAACCAGTTCTATAGAGTCAGGAGTGCACACACAGAAAGCAAAATGGTGATCCTAATTTTGCCTTTCCTGTGATTAAGTCCCAAATAAACATTAATTTACATGTGTCCTAATGATGCACAATGCACACGAGTATTAATATTAATTTACATGTGTCCTAATTATACACAATGCACATGAATATGAAATCCCTATTCATCTGCACAATCTTAGCACAACTGGAATCATTCTATTCTTTTTGTTTTGTTTTGTTTTGTTTGGGGGCCATACCTGGTGGTGCTCAGGTTTGACTCCTGGCTCTGCTACTCAGAAATTAGTCTCAGTGGTGCACAGGAGAACTTATGGGATGATGGGGAATGAACCCGGGTAGGTCATGTGCAAGGTAAATATCTTACCCGCTATAGTATCACTCCAGCCCTGGAATCATTCTATTCTTACCCAAGATCTTACACATGACCTTCCCTCTTAGTAAATCCATAAATACCATAAATACCATAATAGTAGTTCCACAAATACCTTTCCTCCAAAACATGATGGGCGTTTGTCTTTTTAAAAGGGCATGCAGTCACTTTGTGTAAATTCATTTTTAATGCTTTAAAAATTAATGAAAATTATTAACTTCATTTACCAATTATGTGCACACTGCATGGAGTGATATTATAGCCAAGTAGGGCACTTGCCTTGCATGCAATCCACCTGGTTCGATCACAGTACCCCATATGGCCCCCAAGTCCCACCAGGAGTGATCCCAGAGTACAAAGGCAGGAGTAAACCCTAAGCACTGCCAGGTGTGACCTCAAAACAAAACAAAAAACCCCACTTATTTAGACACAGTCTCACCTTGAATTATTTTATTTGCAACAAAAAACCTGCTGTCGAAGTCCAGTGCATTAACTTATTTCTCTCCATCAGACAAATCATGGGCTCATGGCAATTTAGGTTCCAATACTCAACCAGGTCTTAGAACCCAGGATTGCAGAAACTTGTTCCCAGGCCATGGAGATAGATAAAGAAGACCTGAGTGTGCCCTTGCAAGACTGACAGGTAAACTGCCTGAACTGAGTAGAAACTCCTCTTGGTCCTTCCCTATATCTGAGAACCAGATATATATATATATATATATATACATATATACACATATATATGTATGTATATGTATATATAACACTGTATATATGTATAGTTATATATAGTCATATATATAACTTCATAAACCATTATTATTTACTCTCACATTTAAAAAAGATGAACAAATTATCAACTATCCAAATTCTAAGAAAGATAAAGACATGGTCACCTATATAAATCATTACATAAATATATAGTTATATATTTTATGCTGTGTTAAATTTCTAAATTTAGTCTAAATCAACATTAGTTAAAGAAGAAGATTATACCTTTCTTTGAATCAGATATTTCAGAGTGTGAAAAAATACCCGAGTTTACAAACCTAAGAAATATGTATCATGTCTTCAGAGTTATTAAATAATATGGAAGACAAAAAATTAACAGCTGTAGTAGTGAAGATTTCAGGTATGGCAAGAAGTTTTAAAGGAGTTAAAGAACCTTAGAGATGTCTTAAAGAAGAGAAAGGAAAGAAAGGAAAAGGATTAATAGTGGGAAAATGAGGGGAACTGTGAAGAAAGTGAATTAGGAGGGGAAAAACATGGGGCATAACAGAATGGTATGAGGAAAAGAATAAACAAAAAAATGGATCAAAGAATACACAAGGGCTATAACAGGAACAATAATCTATTAGACTTGGTCTGAAGATATATATGGGTAATAATATTTTTAAAAATACCTAAGTCAAATTATATTTAAGAAAAGCCCTATGTCAAATTATAGAGTGTTCTAAAAGCTGGGCTATTTTAATCATTTGAATTCCTATCTTAGAGGGAACACTGAAGACTTCTCAAGAGAGCAATGATGATCTGGAAAAAAATGGGAAAGATGCATTTAAAAAAGAAAAGAGAGCAGCTAGAGAATATAGCATGTAGAGTACTTGCATTATATGTGAAGACCCAGGTTCTATCTCTGGCATTTCATATGGTCCCCTGAGCCCCTCTAGGAGTAATCTCTGAGCTCAGAGCCTGGATTAAGTCCTTAGTATTGTCAGGTATGCCCCCCCCCCAAATACAAAGAACAAAGAACAACAACATTTGGACTGATTCCATATCTTAGTATATATCATAATCAGTATAGTAAACCTGGGTATGCATATATCCCTCTGAATTGGTAATTTTGTATTTTGGCACAGATGCTCTAAAGTAGAAACCTCCCACAAAGGTTAAACACCCCCTGACAATAAATGGGATGGGAGTTGCTTTTTTATTACATCTTTGTCAATACTAGCTAATTCCATTTTGAAAACATAACCCATTCTCACATGTGAGGTAAAATCTCACTGATGTTGCTTTGATAAGTATTTCCCTAATCGCAAGTGACAGTGAGTAATTTTCATATGCCTATTAGCCACCTTATGTCTTCTTTGAGGAAGTGCCTTTTCATCTCCTCTCCCTACTTTTGATGGGATCTTTTAAAAACATAGAGAGTCCTGACAAAGACAAACACCTGACATTAAAATACAGAACCAATTATCAAACAAAGGTGAGGGGGAGAAAGAAGATCAAACTAGAAGAAATATAGAAACAGTGGTAGAGGGTGATGGGCACTACGGTGGTGTTGGAATGCAGTATATTTATCGATATAAATTTTAATATCATAATCTCCTAAACTATAATAAAATTTTAGAAAAAGAAAGGAGAAATTAACTGAAGGTCATGGGCCAAATAATAAAATGCTTAATTAAGTTAAGAAGTTTCAGAAATGGCTAAATAAAATTCAACAAATAAGAAATCACTCAGAAAGAATAAGCGATCAATTGTGTAATACTTTCACGATAAAGGCATCACCAGCAATAAAAAGGCAGTTTAACCCTATGTGATTGGAAAGGAATAAAGTAGAGGTAGTTGTTTCTGAGAAAAGAGATGTAAAGGGCCTTAGCAATAGTTCAGTCTATAGGGTGTTTTCTGTGCACATGACCAACCTAGGTTTATTCCCCAGTGCCCCTTATGGTCCCCTGAGCACTGCTAGGAGTGATCCCTGAGAGCAGAGCCAGGAATAAGCCCAGTGCACTGCTGGGTGTGGCCCAAAATGAAAGAAGAAAGAAAAAGAAAGAAAGAAAGAAGGAAAGAAAGAAAGAAAGAAAGAAAGAAAGAAAGAAAGAAAGAGAGAGAGAGAGAAAGAAAGAGAGATAGAGGGAAGGAAGGAAGGAAGGAAGGAAGGAAGGAAGGAAGGAAGGAAGGAAGGATAGAGAAAAAGAAAGAGAAAAAACATAAAGATAGAAAAATAGAGAGAAAGGAGAAAGGAAAGAAAGAAAACATAGATAAAATATCTTATAAATCTGTTAACACAGGTATTATATTGTGTACTTACCTGTCTCCATTGTTACAGAACTGAACAGCAACAACCTTGTCCTAAAAAAAGGATAATTAGTTTATATATAAAATGAATAAAGTACTTATTCCATCAAATTAACATGCAAAAGCACCATGGAGTAGGTATATGATACTAATATTTAAAAACAATTAATTTTCTTTCAAAATAAACAGAGGCTGAAGCAATGAACTTAAAAGCAAAAAGTAATCCTTATCAGCAGTACCAGATATTAGAAAACCTGCTTCTAAAACACAATCATAAAACATAGATAGTTTAGAACATATAATAGCTAATTATGCCCACCCCCATAATAAGGCAACTCACTAAAACATCACTTTAAGTGATTTAGCATTCAGGGAGATAGCTCAAAAGACTGGAGTTCATAACTTGCCCATGTATGTAATTTGTACTTATGCTGTAGCATGAATTAATTTCTCTAACTAGATAAACTCAGATTGAGTGCCAGATTTGATCTCTGGTACCACAAAATGTCCACTGTAGGATAACATTACTTTGTCCTTTCTCCCTTGCCACAAGGAGCTTACATTTATCAGGTCACACCCATCAAAGTGCTCCCAAGTCACTCCCATTCTTTTGTTTATCTGTAACCACTTCTATATGCTCTCTTCCCCAAACAGTTAATCAGCTTATTCCCCTAATTAGTTTCTGTTAATTTGTAAGGTCAGATCTTTTTAGAACAGTGAACTTATATTGTAAGTTAATACTGCCTTTCTCCTCTCCTTAGGTCTTTTGAATAGTTTATTTTAAAGCAATGTCCTTCTGTATAGACACAAGAAAATAATTAATATTATGCTTTTGTAACTTGGGCTGGAGCGATAGCACAGCGGTAGGGCATTCGCCTTACAAGCGGCCAACATGGCCGACCCGAGTTCGATTCCTCTGCCCCTCTCGGAGAGCCCGACAAGCTACCGAGAGTATTCGATATGCCAAACACAGTAACAACAAAGTCTCCAATGGAGACATTACTGGGCCCGCTCGAGCAAATCAACGATCAACGGGAGGGCCTTTACCTTTACCTTTACCTTTACCTTTTGTAACTTGGGATTTAAATGGCTTCGAATATTATTCATTCCCGGACATCTGCTTTCTCAACTTAAGCCTCAGATGCCCTCACTTCCTAGCGCCCCCAAAAGCAGGGTCCCGATGAGGGACTGGATGGAACCAGGACAAGTGGTAAGCTATGTGCTAGCTTAGCATTGAGATGGGACTGGACAAAGCGCCACAATTCTTAACTATAAATTAAGAGCCTGATCATGACAAATGCTGTCATGATCCAAAAGCAAGGATGAGACTAGGACCCTGCTAGGGATAGGAAAGACTAATCTGGCCTGAGATGACCCCAGGAGAGCAATTCTATAAGCTTAATGCATCTCTTACTGTGTCAATACAAAATGATTAACATTATAAATGCTTATATGTTTGTTGGACAAGGAGAGGAGAAACACACCCATGAGATTCCACCCTTGGGTGGGTCATCCTGCTGAAAGAGAATCTGTCCTTGAGGCAGCATCCCCTGAGGGAAAGAACTTTACCCCAATTGATTGTGACCACACCTATATGTAAGTCCAGCCCCTCATGGTTGGGGGATTTAACTAGACTGTAAGAGTGGGCTGGGGGGTGAAGATCAGCTCAAGAGCCAGGAAAGAGGGGTTCCAGATCGGGGCCTGGGAGAGAAGGAGAGAAACAGGAGTGAACAGGGACGAGAATGGAATAAACAGCATCTAATCAATCAACCAGCTTGGCCCTTGTTTTGTCCACTGTCTGCCCCACGGCTCAGGCCACCCTGGATGGGGGGCGGCCCGGGCCCCCCAGAACCTGGGCGGCCAGGGGAAGAGCCGTCAGGGCCATGCTCTGGCCACCTTCGGAGTTTTATACAGTCCACAGTGCATCACTAGGAGTAACTCTGGGCAGCAGCCAGTAGTAAGCACAGTGAGATGTAGCTAAACCCCACCCACTCCTTCAATATACACACACACACACAAAAAATACCACTCACACACAAACACATACAATATGCTAGAGCCCAGATCAATGGACTAGAGAGACAGTAAAGTTGGTAAAGTGTTTGCCTTGCATACAGCAGACTCAGGTTCAATCTGCAGCACCACATAAGGTCTGAGCTCTGCCAGAAGTGATCCCTGAGTGTAGGTAGAGCCATAAGTAAGCCCTGAACACTACAGAGTATGGCCCCCAAACAGCAGCAAAAAATACTATGACTAAACTATAATGACTCCAAGATTTCTGAAAATGGTGCAAGTTCATGGCGATAACATGAAAGAAAGAGTATCATCATTAATGGCTGTACCCCGGGGCATAAAGTTGTTCCTGAAGGGAGGATGTTATTGATAACCATGCAGAATCATATTAATAAGTAAAGTAGAATCTTTAACATGAAAACAATACAAGACTGTAGCACTGTGCTCTCATTGTTCATCGATTTGCTCAAGCGAGCACCAGTAACGTCTCACAACAAATTGTGAGACTTTTTGTTACTGTTTTTGGCATATCGAATACATCACCGGTAGATTGCCAGGCTTTGCCATGCGGGCAAGATACTCTCAGTAGCTTGCCGGGCTCTCCAAGAGGGGCAGATTAATGGATCCTGGGTCATCTGGGTGCAAGGCAGACGCCCTACCGTTGTGCTATTGCTCCAGCCCATATTAAGACTAACAAGCAAATAAAAGTAATTTTCCTAAGATATACTAAATTTATTAAGTATATAGATTTTAGTGTAAAGGTGGCTTATATAATTAATAAATCATTGATGGATAAAATGAATTTTCATAAACTATCACTGTAGTATATATGTGTGCTTCCCTTTTTCTATATATTAAAATAGAATTCATCTTAAAATTTAATCCATATCTGTATAAAGAAACAAAGGGAATAAACAGTATTGAGATCTGAATACAGAACTGAAGATACAAGTAAGGGAGCAAGGGAAGAAGAGGAAAAGGCGCACTAGAAGTGCTATCAAGTCGGTGTGGAGGGTTTCAGGCACTTTCTTGGTAGTGAAAACAGTAGTAATGTTCACAAAGTATTAATATCAACGTTATTGTAAACACGTTACCTTGATTAGCAATGCAAACATTTTTAAATAAAGATTATAACCATATAAAATCTGAAATTTTATATTGACATTAATAGCTAAAAAGAAACCATATAGTTTTCAGCACTAATAATAAAACAGGACAAAGATCAGAAAATATAGAAAGTCAATTTTTTAGTGTTGTTAATGAAACATACAAGATATTTATTTAAGTTTCATATTTTGCTCTTACCGTATGTGACTCTAATTCAGCAATTTTCTCAGGAATCTCAGAACCCAAATAATATATTCTAATCACATGGTCCGTGCTACCTGTTGTAATGAACATACCACCTAGGAGAATTTAAAAAAAAATATTGAGACTAAAAAACACCCATAGTGCTTCTTTAGTTATATATTTTCAAAATAAAAGCCTTCAAGAAACAGAAGAGTATCATCTAATGACTAACAAAATACTAACATTTTAGAAAAAATAAAATTGAAGAAAACTGAGAGATATAACTGAAGGCATTTATATCCACAACCCTATCTACCAACTATGCAATAATAGAGATCTTTAGATAATAAGCATTATGGGTCAGAGCCTTGAAAATTTCTTTATATTCTGTGTAAAAATATAGAGTTCTAAAACAATTTATAACCCCTCTATATCTATGAATCTTCTTACAGTGACTGACTGAGAAATATGAACTGCTTTGGGATGATGAAAAAATTCTAAAGGGTATTAGCATAATGAATGCAGAATATGAATGTAATTAATACTACAGAACTGTACAGTTAAGAATGTGGGTAAGTCTACAACTGTACCTCATGGTGTTTCACTAATAAAAAAAATAGATTTAAAAAATGACAAATTTTTATGAAACATTTTATATTGTTTAATTATCAGTAGAAATCATTATTTACAGGCTGTAATAGTGTTTTCTATAGATGTAATCAGAATTAAATATTTTCTGAAAGGTCAGTGTAGAATTTTAGTGTTGAATTGATAGCAGTAAAGGTAACTAAACTTTCTTTATATTGGATAACTGGGGCAGGGAGTTCTTTATTTTTGCCAACTAAACTCCAAATAAAAAACAAATAGATATTACATGCTAATTAGAGTCCACAAAGGTACATCTATTATAACATGTTAACAATTATGGCATGCTTCCAACCACATTTGAAAACAGACATTTTTCCAAGATGCATTAAAGTACAGTATTTATTTCACAATTAGATTACATAATATATTGGGTACAAAAAAGTTCAGTTTTAAATACTTACCAGAACTGAAAGATGAACACGATATCTGTACTCCAGGTCTGGATCGTTCAGTAAATTTCACTGGGCGATCTCTAAAGTAAAAGGAATTACGTGTTTTTAGATTTTATCATTTTTATCTAATACAGAAGAACCTCAGCATACTGCTAGAAATTGACAGATAGTTTTAGCATCAATAATAAAGAAAATACAATATTAAAAGTCAATGAATTCTATTTTACCATAACTGATCCTTGAAAAGTATGGGTTTCAACTATGTGAATCAATTTTTAGGCTGATCTTTTTCAAACAATATACTGGAAAATTATTTGGAGCTTTGAAACTAATCTTTTAACATAAATAAGATCGTTTACTGTGAAGTACAATAGTTTTATTTTTAAAAATTTACATAGAAAAATGTGAGAAGAGACAAATAGAAAATATATATTTAAGAGAGAATACAGATTCTCCAGAGAGGCATAGAGTCTACATCTCAGACTGAGCTAATTATTAATCTCCAGAGTGGTGTATGAGTCCTGCACGTCATAGGTAAAGTTTTTCAATGTAACAATGATTTCAAAACTACATTTTGCAAGATTGCAATGTGAATGACTGCCTTAAAATTTATAGAAATTCATTCATTAGTATATGTCAGATTACTAAATAGCAATTGATTGCCAAAGGTTAGCATGAAGCAACTCTATTGTTGCCTCTTCGCTATTATTGCAAGAATAATTATATCTATAAATAAAAATTAATTTCCTTTTCTTTTCCTTTGGGGGGCGTGGACTACACCTGGTGGTGCTAGGGCTTTCTCCTGGTTCTGTGCTGAAAGATCTCTCTCGACAGTGTTTGGGGGATCACTTGTGGTCCAGGGTCCAAGCTAGTGTAAAACCAGGGTTGGATGTGTGCAAGATGAGTGCCATAGTGCCTGTACAATCTTTTCAGCTAAATAAATTTCTTCTTGAAATTATCTTTTCATTTCTCACATTTAATGTTGGTAATATGTATAATATTCACACTGTTCTGCATCATATAAAACATAGATGTTGGTACTGAAATAATTTGATCTTGTAGAAAGTTTGGTGCTGTTAATATATTTCTCTTTCTTATGACATTTATTTTCTGATATATTTTATTATAAAAATTATTATGATACATTTATTTTATTATATAATTTACTTTATTAAAAAGCATTATATCTTATAAATGTATATACATTTATTATAAAAATACAGCAAACTATATGTTATGTATAATACAACACACAAAATAATGTTAATCAACTGCTATGTTAGTGGTAAGACTTCTAAGCAACAGCAAGTTATGCAGTTATATTTCGTAGGCATTCAAAATTTACATTATTTTGTCTACTTGGTGAGCAGGTCAGTGATTGTAATCTATTAAGCTCAAAGTCCTCTTATCAGAATAAGATATATAACAAGTATTCCTTAACCAAATTCTTTTTTATTATATTTTCTTCAGAATAGGTTCATAAAATTTTTATTCTAATATCTGAAATATACTATAGAAATAGTATAGTTGGTTTATATGTATATATATAGATACATATATTTAAATACCTAGAAAATTAAGAATATCCTTTCATTTTTTAATATTTTGAATTAAAAAAAATTTTAATGAATCACCGTGAGGTACAGTTACAGACTTACATACAAGCTTTCATGCTTACATTTCAGTCATACAATGAGTATGAGTACCCATCCCTTCACAGTGCCCATTCTCCACCACCAATAATCTCAGTATCCCTCCCACCCCCCCAGCCCCCCACCCTACCTCTGTGGCAGGGCATTCCCTTTTGTGCTCTCTCTCCTTATGGGTATTATGGTTTGCAATAAAGGTATTGAGTGGCCATCATTCGGTCTGTATTCTACAACTAAGAATACCTTATGTTCAAGAAAAACTAAATATGCTTGACATTTCATAAAATTTTTTCTCGATTTTGGGGCACATTTGGCTGTGCTCAGGGTTTACTCCTAGCTCTGTGCTCTGCGATCATTCAAGGCAAAGTTCAGGAGGACCATGTGTAGTGTTGAGGATCAAACCTGGGTTAGCACACATTCAAGGAAAGCACCTTACCCACTGTTCTATCACACTCTGATCCTCTTTGTAAAATTTCTAACCCAGCTTTAAACTTACCTAAACTTCATTGTTTTTACATGCCATTGCCAGAAACAGATTGTGCCATCTGCACCAGTAGAAGTGAGGTATCTAGTTGTGCCTTTTGTTGATGGACAAAACTAAAAAGAAAAACAAAAATATTCTAAGTCAAAGAGAAAGCTTTTATGTTCAAACTAATTTTCAGTATTTAAACACAGCTGTCTTCTTAATTCATAATCACTTTAGAAATACACTTTAGATTTAATTAAAATTTAATTTTCAAGGTAACCTAAATATGTTGGATTAATAATTACTGTAAAAATTTTTAAAATAATCTGTTGTAAAGTAATATAGGGGGTCAAGGTGCTTATCTTGTACACACTGAGCCCAGTTCAATCCCAAGCACCGCATACAGAATCCAAAATATTACCAGAAGTGGTCCGTAAGCACAGAGCTAGAAGTAAGCCTTGATCACTGCCAAGTGTGGCCCCAACCAAACAAATAAAAAACCTGAAATATTTAAAAATATTTAAAATATCACTAAATTCAGAACAAAAAGTTTACTATTAAAAACTGTTGGATATTAACCCTAAGTGTTTTAGGTTTCATCAGTGAATTGCCCTTTTTCCACCAGAAAAGTGCTCCTACGATCACTCATAATCCTCCTAGTTTATCTGTAACTTTTCCTTTGTGCTTTAACTCACTTTCTGTTAATTACTAATAAAATCAAACCTTCTGATGACTCTGGATTCTGTATCTGTAGTAAATAACTTTTCTTTTTACCCTATAGACTTTTCATATTTTACTATAGAGCAATGTTCTTTGCATAAACACATAAAGACCATTAATGCTATCCTCCTAATATTTGGGAGTTAACTGACGGCCAAGACTAAGAGAATCTAAAAACCAGCTCCCGGAAGAGACAGTGCAGTTTCCTGCCCCCGCACATGGCTATCCTCGCCGGGGCCCTTAGAGGGGAGCAAGTTGAGCTTTCCTCCCCGCCCCGACCAGGGCTACGGCAGCCAAAGACCTCCAGGACCAGCCACCACCATGCTAAGACCATTCTCCGCACACCTGAAGGTACCGGCAGAGGACCAAAGGCAAGCGGGTCCCGGGACTGAGATCTCCAAGCCTACTCGGATGGGGGCTGAGCATCCTCCACCCAGATCCTCAAAATTCCAGTAGGCGGGGGTCACACCCACCAACTGGCCGCCTGGCACCGTGTAATCCCATCAACGGCCAAGACTCAGAGACTCTAAAAACCAGCACCTGGAAGAGAACAGTGCAGTCTCCTGCCCCCACACCTAGCTGTCCTCACTGGTGCCCCTTGGAGGGGAGCGGGTTGAGTTTTCCTCCCTGCCACGACCAGGGCTCCGGCAGCCGAAGACCTCCAGGACCAGTCACCACCATGCTGAGACCACTCTCCGCACACCTGAAGGTACCGGTAGAGGAACAAAAGGCAAGCGGGTCCTGGGGCTGAGATCTCCAAGCCTACTCGGATCTCGGATCGGGGCTGAATATCCCCCACTCCGAATTCCAGTAGGCGGGGGTCACACCCACCAACTGGCCCCCTGGCGCTGTGTAATCTCACCAACGGCCAAGACTCAGAGACTCTAAAAACCAGCCCCCGGAACCGCGCAGCCGCATTCGCAGCTGCTCGACATCTTATTATGACATCTTATTATATCATTTTACTTTGCACAAACTGGCAGGCTACCGAATGTAACCGGCCCACACGAAAGAGTCTGGCAAACTCCCCGTGGTGTACCCAATATGCCAAATACCAGTAAAAATGATGGGTCTCATTCTCCTAAAGAGCCTTGAATATAGCACTTTCTTAAAATTCTCAGAGCTAGGATGAAGGAGACGTTACTGGGGCCTGCTCAAGGCAATCGACGAATAACAGGATGGTCGTGATTCGTGAACTGACTCTGAAATATGTCTATTCCTGAACATCTGTCATAATTACATGACTCAGGCTTCAGTTGTCTTAGTTCCTAACAACCAGAAGGTGGGTCATGCCAAGGGATTTGGATAGACCCAGGGCAAGCGGCAAAGCTACCCTGGCTTTGATGGTATAGTCTAGAAAGCATAAAGCATGATTTTGATACAAGCCATGTGACTTAAGACAGGACCCCATGCAGTAGGGAAAGCTAAACTGGCCTGAGGACTTACTCTAGGATTTATAATAAAAGCCCACTCAGCTGTCAGTTATGCCCCCAGAGCCCAGAGAACTAAGTTTTGGAATCTATATATCTTACTGTGTTTATCCACAAAACTGCAAATATTAATAAGAAATAAAATTAATTGTTTGATATATCAGCAGAAAAGGAAAGAGAAAAGCAATATAGATCCCCCTGGGCAAACTTCTTAGCATTGCCCTTGGGAGACAGAGTATTTCCTTAAATTAATCCCCCCAAGAGAATTACCTCCCTCAAAATACTTTACTTCTGTAAATAATCAATCACACATATGCACAATCCTGTTCTTGAGTCCCCTCAGTTAGTGTATACAGGCTATTCAGCTCTGGAATTAAATAGGCCAGTTTGCCCATCTATCTGTGAGTTCCCTTTCTCTACTTTTCTGCTAGGGAGGCCTGGGGAGGTAGTTCATGGCCACCAACCATGCCTCTCACCTGAAATCACAGTACAGCGGGTAAAAGTGCTTATCTTGCACACAGCTGGCCCCAGTTCAATCTCTAGCACCATATTTGGTCTCCTAAAAACTGTCAGGAATGATCCCTGAACACAGAGCTTAGAAGTAAGCTTTGACTGCTGCCAAATATGACCCTCCCCCAAAAAAACCTTAAAATATAAAAAAGTATTTAAAAGATCACTGAATTCAGAATAAAATATTTTAGTATTAAAGATAATTATTTAAAATCATTCAATATCACAGCATACTATTATACTATTTTTAATAGAGAAAAATATCAGCCACAACTATATTACTAAAAATCTGCTAAATAAAGTATATTCAAAATTTATAAAATTTCATTTCTTTATATGAATAGTGCATGTTAAGTAAATCTAAATACAATATTAGAAAGATAATATCTAAGTATCTGGGTTTTAATATTTTCATTTAAAGTAGAATTTTAATTGTTTTTCTTATTCATTTAATTATGTTCTTTTTATATGGATAATTAAAATAGTTGAAACTGATGCTTGTATACTTATGGAAAAATATGAGGTGTGTGTATAAATGAACAAATAAATATATATAATATATTCGGTATGTTTATATATGTATTTACACACATCTATATATAAATTTATGTTACTCTACTTACAAAATTGAAGGATGACTACTGAGCCAGAGAGATAATACAGCAGTTAAGGTGCTGGCCTTGCACATGTTCAACCCAGGTTAAATCCTCAGCATCCTGAGCCTGCCAGGAGTGATGCCTGAATGCAGATCCAGCAGTAAGCTCTGAGCACTGCTGGGCACAGCTCCCAAACCAAACTACACAAGATAAATATAAATAAGCAGGAAAACGACTACCTTAGATAGACCACAGATAGCCTTTATTACATTAGATTCTCAGACTCTGACTGGTCCGTCCTCAAAAGAATATCACAAGAAAGAAAGAGCCAGTAGTCTGAGACAATAGGAAAAGATTGTATACAGGATCACTCTAGCACGATTATGAAATTTTAAAACTCAAAAGAGATATTAAATACCTTCTAATGAGTAAAGTATATCAAGATCCATATGTGTTAGAAGTTATTTATTTATATGGTTTATTGTTTGAAAACAAAGTACTTTTAAAGGCTACAGTTTTAATTCAAACAATAATTATCAATAAATATTATAAATGAATAGTTGATATTTAAAAACTAATAAAAGTTAACCAAAATGTATAGCTTACTGCTTGTGTCGGAAAATGAAATTTTACTGAAACACTTTTATCATACACCATTACAGCCTTTGAATTGTAATAACAGTGCTTCATAACTTCAGCAGATCATCTAATCTGTAAAGCCTGAAATATTCACTGTTGTCCAGGAGTAACCCTTGATCATCGCCAGAGTGTGAAGCAAAAACCAAAACAAAATTTACTGCCAAAAGTCTAGGTCATAGTTAATAGTAATTTGAAGTAATAATGGAGGTCATGAGATTTGTTAGATTCTGATCCAACAGGATCTGCCTTCAAACGATATAAAACACAAATAAAGGTCAAGAACACTACTTGAAGAAATTAGAATAATAAATTGCCATCAAAGGTTCTCAATCTTAATTAACCTATAACCCTCCTTTTCAGAAAAAATTTTTTTTCTCTGAGACCCCAAACTGCACCTTAGTCTACTTCCAACTCCCTTGATGATTATAAATTTTGGGGGATTGAGGGTAGCTGGCAGGCCGACAGCCGAAGACCTCTCAGACCAGCCACCACCATGCTGAGACCACTCTCCGCACACATGAAGGTACTAGCAGAGGGACAAAGCCACGCGGGTTCCGGGGCCGAGATCTCCAAGCCTACTCGGATTGGGGCCGAGCATCCTCCACCCAGATCCTCCAAATTCCAGTAGGCCGGTGTCACACCCACCAACTGGCCCCCTGGCGCTGTGTAATCTCATCAATGGCCAAGACTCAGAGACTCTAAAAACCAGCTCCTGGAACTGCGCGGCCGCATTTGTGGCCGCTCAACATCTTATTATGACATCATATTATCTCATTCCTACTTTGGACAAACTGGAAGGCTACCGAATGTAGCCTGCCCACACGGCAGAGTCTGGCAAACTCCCCGTGGCATACCCAATATGCCAAATACCAGTAACAATGATGGGTCTCATTCTCCTAAAGAGCCTTGAATATAATCTCAGGGCTAGGATGAAGGAGACGTTACTGGGGCCTGCTCGAGGCAATCGACGAATAACAGGATGGTCGTGATTCGTGATTCGTGAGGGTAGCTGCAACACCCACTTTAAGAAACACTGATGCAGACAGGGAAAACTTTGGAGGAAGCAGAACTATAAGCGTAAGACAGGAGTTACCTTCTTCCTCCACCAGGTCAGTCAGTACTCAAACCTGGGACTTGGCTCTCTCTGCATATGCGCCACAGGCGTCCTCTAGGACCCTGGGAGCTCACCAGCCCTGAACCTCTTCCTGTTTATCCCCAACACTGCGCCTGGTCTTCCTCCGCCAGGTCAGTCATTACTCAAACCCGGGACATGGCTTTTTCTGAGTACACACCCTAGGCTTTCTCTGGGACAGTGAGACAATCCCCATGCCTGAGCCTCTTCATGTTCATCACCAACGCTGTGCCCCATCTTCTGCACCCCAGCCAGGTGAGTAATCACCTGAGACTTGGCTTTCTCCGCAGACGAGCCCAAGGCATCCTCTAGGACCCTGGGACGCTCATATTCCGTGAGCCTCTTCCAGTTCATCCCCAATAATATACCTGGTCTTTATAGAAGAATCTAGAATAAATGGAAAAATTCCTGGATTTCCTATAATCTTCTAAGGCTGAATCAAGAAGATCTAGAGTACCTGAATATTCCTACTAATATCAAGGAAATTGAAACTGAAAAGCCCAGGCCCAGATGGATTCACTAACGAATTTTTTGTATTTGCTAAATACAATTCAACAACAACTCATCAAAAAGATCATACACCATGAACAAGTGGGATTCATCCCGGGGATACAAGGATGCTTTCACATTTGAGTTCAATGAACATAAACCAACATATCAACAAAAGAAAAGATAAAAACCATATGATTATATCAATAGATAGAGAGAAAGCATTTGACAAGATCCAGCACCAATTTATGATGAAAACCCTCGGCAAAATGGGTATAGAGGGGACTTTCCTCAATATAGTTCATGACATCTGCCACAAGCCTGCGACAAGCATCAGCCTCAATGGGGAAAAACTGAGAGCCTTCCCTCTAAGATCAGGGAAGAGACAAGGATGCCCACTCTCTCCACTGCTGATCACTATAGTAATGAAAGTACTTACAGTAGCCATTAATCACTTTAATCATTTAATCCCCGTTATTCATCGATTTATTGGAGCGGGAGCCAGTAACGTCTCCATTCATCCCGGTTGCGTGCTAGCGTAGCCCAATGGTATCTGTTCGTTCTAGGAACATGCAGAGCCTCAAACCAATCATTTAGGGTCTTGACGAAGAAGTCTGACCATCTTATAGGTGGGGGTCCACGTGATCTTTTGATGTCCAGTGGAATCCAATCAGTAATTGCTCTAGTCCAGCGGTTGTCTATAAACCTCATTACGTGTCCAGCCCGTCTGATTTTTGATGTCTTGGCAAATGAGACAGCGTCCCTGATTCTTGAGCGTTGACGAAGATCAGAACTCCGGATTCTATCTCTCATTTGAGTGAATCGTGATATTCCAAGCATAGTTCTTTCGATTCCTCTTTGAGAGACCCGAATAGCGTTCTCATCCTGTTTTCGTAGGGTCCAGGTCTCTGAGGCATATGTTCATGGAGGAAGAATAGTGGAATCAAAGAGATGTGCTCGTAGCAGGAGGTTCTTTGTCCTTTTAGTTATTTCTTCAATGCTCTTGAAGGCATTCCAAGCCGCTCTCTTCCTCCTGCGCAACTCAGGTGCCAGGTCATTCATCATGTTGATTTCTCGATCTAGGTATATATAACTGTTGCATTCGGAGATGGTGGTTCCGTTGAGAGTGAATGGAGCATCAGGAACAAGGCTGTTTCTCATAAACATTGTCTTCGTAAGATTCAGCTGTAGTCCGACCTTTCCACATTCACAGTCAAAGTCGTTCAGCATTTGTGCCGCTTGGCTGATGTTTGGTGTTATTAGAACGATGTCATCAGCAAAGCGGAGGTGGTGTAGTTGCCGACCATCTATCTTCACTCCCATGTTTTCCCATTCCAGTCGTCGCATGATGTTCTCGAGGGTGGCACTGAAGAGTTTTGGTGAAATGGTATCACCCTGCCGCACCCCTCTCTTGACATCAACGATCACTTCTTTGTAGAATGGTGAGATCTTGGTAGTGAATCCGCAATAGAGCTCACGAAGGATCCTGATGTATTGAGTTTGTACGCCCTGATTGGCTAGGGCTTCCATGACCACTTCCGTCTCAACAGAATCAAAGGCCTTCTTTAAATCAATGAACGTTAGACAGAGCGACATCTTGAACTCCCGAGATTCCTCAATGAGCTTGGTTATTGTGTGGATATGGTCGATGGTACTGAATCCTTTTCGGAATCCAGCTTGTTCACATGGTTGTCCTTCATCTAGTGTTCTGCTAATCCTATTCAGGATGACTCGAGTGAATAATTTGTAGATGACAGACAATAGGCAGATTGGGTGATAGTTGCCAATGTCGTGGATGTCTCCTTTCTTGTATAGTAGTACAGACCTGCTGGTTTTCCATTGGGATGGAACCTTGCATTCAGACAGGTAGCGTGTGAAGAGTCGAGCCAATGTATTGATGAGTATTGATGGTAAGTTCTTCAGGTGTTCAGGTCTGATCTTGTCTGGGCCAGGTGCTTTTTGTTTCTTTACCGACGAGATGGCATGTTGGATTTCGGAAGGGAGAACATTGGGAACAACATATCCATCATGTGGTATGTGGTATGTGGGCAAGTGGATGTGGCTATTAAAGAGATCTGTGTAGAAGTCATGAATAATCTTCTCCATTGCCCTTCTGGAAGATGTGATAGATCCATCATGATGTCGGAGGGCAGTCATCTTGGTTTTGTAGTTGGTGAAGGACAGGCGGGCATTACGAATGTTTTTCCCAGCTTCTGCTGCATCTACCAGTACTGCTGCTCTCCTGTTTTTGAGGTCATCCTTGATGGCTTCTCTGCACTGTTTTGCCAGTTCGGATGTTCGCTTGTGGTTGCCTGAGGCATGTGCCAAGCCACGTTGGCGAATAAGTTCAAGAGTGTTCGAAGAAAGACGGTTTTTTCTGGATATCTCTCTCTTGGCATTCCTTGCACAATCATGGAGGTGCTGAATCATTCGATTGTATTCTTCATCAATGTAGTCAATGACGGCATCTTCCCATGTTGCCGAAACAGAGTCAAAGAGCTCCCAGTTGGTGGTTGTTCTGGGAGTCCTCTTCTTAAACCTTGCATTCTTTTCTCCTCCTTCTGTGAGGTAGAATTTTGCACGAAGAATACGGTGGTCTGATCCCGTTTGGAATTTTGGGACAACAGCAACATCAGTTAGGCAAAACCGCCGATTGAATATGATGTGGTCTATTTCATTGTGGAACCGTCCATCGGGAGACTCCCATGTCCAACGTTTAGATTCAGCCTTTTGGAATTGTGAGTTACCATGGAAGGTTTTGGTTGACATGATGAACTCAGACAGTCTGTCACCCTGTTCGTTCCATTCCAGGCCATGGGTTCCGATGTGGAGTTCATCGACTGATCTTCTTGGTCCTATCTTGGCATTAAAATCACCGACAATGATCTTGTAGAAGGTGTTATCTTCTTTATAGAACATCTCCAGCTCCATGTAGAATTTCTCAGTTTCTCTTTCACCATAACTGGATGTTGGTGCATAGACAACAAAGATAGAAACTGCCGGTAGTGAGCCACATTTATTCAAGTGTAATCTTCCGATTCGGGTTGTTAGGCATTCGAATGAATCAGTGCTCATGACTAAGTTTGTGTTGACAAGGATACCGACACCACCGACACCTCTTTTATCACATGTTCCAAGGAACAGTTCTTCTCCAGTGTCGAAAACAGCATGATGGGATTGATGTCTTCTCGTTTAGGTCAGACCAATGATGTCGTACTTGATCTTTCGCGCTTGTACCATAAGGTCTTCAATGGATGCAGCAGATGCCAGCGTACAAGCATTGAAAGTACAGACAATCATTTTTGTTTTTCTGCGTTTTGGCAGCCTATGTCTGCCTTGGTGTTTTATCAGCTTCTCCTTCCATATCCTTCTCGACTCTGCATATTCAGGGTTAGGGAAATGAGATCCATTTATTACTGGATTTGGCATATCAATTTGGTCTATTTGGCATAGACCACGGATAGCTTGCCAGGCTCTGCCGTGCGGGTTAGATATTTAAGGTACCCTGAAACCTAGAGAAAAGTAAATAAATAGTCACGCAGCTGCAAATGCGGCTGTGCGCTCCTGGGAGCTTGTTGTGATAATCTCTGGATCCTGGCCGTTGTTGGGGTTACACGGCAGTTGGAGGGTGTAACTGTCTAGCTACTGACAGGTCCAGTCCCAAACCGCGATTAGGAAGAAAAAGATATTAAGAGCATCCAGGTAGGAAAGGAAGAGATCAAGCTCTCACTATTCATAGATGATATGACACTATATTAGAGAACCCTAAAACCTCTACCAAGAAACTCCTAGAAACAAATTACTTGTATAGTAAATTTGTATGCTATAAATCAATAACCAATAGTCCATGTTTTTTTCTATACGCAAACAGTGAGAGAGAAGAAAGTGACATGAAAAAAAAATCCTGTTCACAATTGTGCCCCAGAAAATCAAGTACGTAGGAATCAGCTTAACTAAGGAATCAGCTTAACTAAGGAAGTAAGGGACCTGTACAAAGAAATGACAAAACGCTACTTCAGGAAATTAAAGAAGGCATGAGGAAATGGAAAGATATCCCCTGCTCATGGATCTGGAGAGATTGGAGAATGATCTCAGCATGGTGGTGACTTGTCCAAGCCTACTCGGACTGGAGTCGAGCATCTTCCACCTAGATCCTCCACATCCCAGTAGGCGGGGGTCACACCCACCACCTGGCCCCCTGGCGCCGTGTAATCCCATCAACGGCCAAGACTCAGAGACTATAAAATCCAGCTCCCGGAACCGCACGGCCGCATTTGTGGCTGCGCGACGTCTTATCAGGACATCTTTTTATGACATCTTATTATCTCATTCCTACTTTGGACAAACTTGCAGGCTATCGAATGTAGCCTGCCCACAGGGTAGAGTCTGGCAAACTCCCCGTGGCGTACCAAATATGCCAAATACCAGTAACAATGATGGGTCTCGTTCTCCTAAAGAGCCTTGAATATAATCTCAGGGCTAGGATGAAAGAGACGTTACTGGGGCCTGCTCGAGGCAATTGACAAATAACAGGATGATGAAATAAAATGAAATGAAATGGATCTGGAAAATTAACACTATCAAAATGGCAATACTTC
The DNA here is from genome assembly GCF_029834395.1 of Sorex fumeus. NCBI lineage: Eukaryota > Metazoa > Chordata > Mammalia > Eulipotyphla > Soricidae > Sorex > Sorex fumeus. Next base: position 17,202,068 of record NW_026606107.1, on the reverse strand, counting down.
CCAAAGCATTGTACAAATTGAATGGGATCCCTATAACGATACGCTTGACATTCTTAAAAGAAATGGAGAAAACACTCCTGAAATTCATATGGGAAATAAGCCCCCAGAGCAATTCTTGGGAAAAAGAAATTGGGAGGCATCAACATCCGTAACTTCAACTCTACTACAAAGCAATAAAAATTAAAACAGTATGGTATTGGAACAAAGGCAGAGCTGTAGACCAATGGAACAGGGTTGAATATACTGACATCGCCCCTCAAACATATGATCATCTAATCTTTGATAAGGGAGCAAGAAATGTGAAGAGGAGTAAGCAAAACTTCTTTAACAAATAGTGCTGGCAAAACTGGACTGCTACATGCCAAAAATGGGCTCAGATCTCTGCCTAATTCTATGTTCAAAAGTAAGATCAAAATGGATTAAAGACCGCAACATCACACTGGAATCCATAAGGTACATTGAAGACAAAGTTGGCAAAACCCTCTATGACATTGAAGCTAATGTTATCTTCAAATATGTCACACCACTGGCCAAGCAGGTGAAAACAGAGATAGAAAAATGGGACTAACTTATACAAAGAAGCTTCTGGACCTCAAAAGAAACAGTGACCAAAATACAAAGACAGTCTACAGAATGGGAAAGGATATTCACCCAATACCCATCCAACTCTCTTTGAGGTCTTCCTTGATCGCATCTCTGCACTGCTTTGCAAGCTCGGACGTTAGCTTGCGGTTGCCTGAGGCATGCGCCAAACCACGCTGGCGAATTAGCTCAAGACTTTTCGAAGATAGGCGACTTTTTGTGGCTATCTCTCTCTTGGCGTTCCTCGCACATTCATGGAGGTGCTGAACCAGTCGATCGTATTCCTCGTCAATGTTGTCAACAATGGCATCTTCCCATGTTGCCACAATAGTACCAAAGAGTTCCCAGTTGGTGGTCATTCTGGGAGTTCTCTTTTTGAACTTTGCAGCCCTTTCTCCCCGCTCTGTGAAGTAGAATTTTGCACGAAGGAGACGGTGGTCCGATCCCGTTCGAAATTTTGGGACAACAGCGACATCAGTCAGGCAAAACCGTCGATTGAATATGATGTGGTCTATTTCGTTGTGGAATCGTCCACCAGGAGACTCCCATGTCCATCGTTTAGATTCTGCCTTCTGGAACTGTGAGTTACCATGGATGGTCTTGGTCGACATGATGAACTCTGACAGTCTCTCACCCTGTTCGTTCCATTCTAGGCCATGGGTCCCGATGTGAAGTTCTTCAGCTGATCTTCTCGGTCCTTTCTTGGCATTAAAATCACCCACAATGACCTTGTAGAAGGTGTGGTCTTCTTTATAGAACTTCTCTAGCTCCATGTAGAACTTCTCGATTTCTCTTTCATCATAATGAGATGTTGGTGCGTAGACAACGAAGATAGAAACTGCAGGCAGTGAGCCACATCTATTCAAATGTAAACGTCTGATTCGGGTTGTTAGGCATTCGAATGAATCAATGCTCTTGGCCAAGTTTGTGTTGACAAGGACACCGACGCCTCCAACACCTCTTTTATCGCATGTTCCGAGGAACAATTCTTCTCCAGTGTCGAAAACGGCATGGTGAGATTCGTGCCTTCTTGTCTCGGTCAGACCAATGATGTCGTACTTGATCATTCGCGCTTGTACCATCAGGTCCTCGATGGATGCATCTGATGCTAGCGTACGTGCATTGAAAGTACAGACGATCATTTTTGTCTTCCTTCGTTGTGGCAGCCTAGGTCGGCCTTGAGATTTTGTCGGCCTCTCCTTTCTCATCCTTCTCAATGCTGCCATGTCGGTGAAGACTTCAGGGTCAGGTGAATGAGACCAGTTGTAGTTACTGGTTTTGGCATATCGAATACACAGCGGATAGCTTGCCAGGCTCTTCCGTGCGGGCAGAATACTCTCGGTAGCTTGCCAGTCTTTCCGAGAGGGATAGAGGCTTTTGGGGTGACCTCTAATCACCCTTGTAGGTGTTACCATATTTGAACCCTATCAAATATGGTACGACAATTCCAGAAGATGGGTATTTAGTGTCTTATGATGTGTCGCGCGGCTGCTTTGCGGCCACGCGGGTCCGGAAAGTGTCCTGGAGTGTGGCGACGGCTGGGTAGTGGAAGTAGTGTCGAGAGTGGAAGTCTGCCAGTGGGGTATTTATCTGGGTAGGGTGTGTCTCCTGTGCACAATTCGATCCCTGGGTGGTTGATGGAAGCAGACAGGGCAGGGTAGGGTGGGGCTCCTGATTAGAAAAGAGAGAAGAGCAGAAGTACTGGTAGATGCGGCATAAGCCGGGAAAAGTATTCGTAAGGCCCGCCTGTCCTTCGCCAACTATAAGAGCAAGATGACTGCCCTCCGACGTCCTGATGGATCCATCACATCCTCCAGAACGGCAATGGAGAAGATTATCCATGACTTCTACTCAAATCTCTTCGATAGCCATGTCCACTTGCCAACATACCAAATTCCACAGGATGGGTATGTTGTTCCTAACGTTCTCCCCTCCGAAATCCGACACGCCATTTCGTTGGTAAAGAAACAAACAGCACCCGACCCAGACAAGGTCAGACCTGAACACCTGAAGAACCTGCCGTCAGTACTCATCAATACACTGACTCGGCTCTTCACTCGCTACCTGTCTAAATGCAAGGTTCCGTCCCAATGGAAAACCAGCAGGACCGTACTACTGTTCAAGAAGGGAGACATCCATGACATTGGCAACTATCGCCCGATCTGCCTATTGCCTGTCATCTACAAGTTGTTCACTCGAGTCATCCTGAATAGGATTGGCAGAACATTAGATGAAGGACAACCATGCGAGCAAGCAGGGTTCCGCAAAGGATTCAGCACCATCGACCATATCCACACGATAACCAAGCTCATTGAGGTTTCTCGGAAGTTCAAGATGCCGCTCTGCTTAACGTTCATTGATTTAAAGAAGGCCTTTGATTCTGTTGAGACGGAAGCGGTCATTGAAGCCCTAGCCAATCAGGGCATTCAAGCCCAATACATCAGGATCCTCCGTGAGCTCTATTGCGGATTCACTACCAGGATCTCACCATTCTACAAAGAAGTGATCGTTGATGTCAAGAGAGGGGTGCGGCAGGGTGATACCATTTCACCGAAACTCTTCAGTGCCACCCTCGAGAACATCATGCGACGACTGGAATGGGAAGGAAAGGGAGTGAAGATAGATGGTCGGCAATTACACCACCTCCGCTTTGCTGATGACATTGTTTTAATAACACCAAACATCAGCCAAGTGGAACAAATGCTGGCCGACTTTGACCGTGAGTGTGGAAAGTAGGACTACAGCTGAATCTTACGAAGACAATGTTTATGAGAAACAGCCTTGTTCCTGACGCCCCATTCGCTCTCAATGGAATGACCATCTCCGAATGTAACAGCTATGTCTACCTAGGTCGAGAGGTCAACATGACAAATGACCTGGCACCCGAGCTGCGCAGGAGGAAGAGAGCGGCTTGGAACGCCTTCAAGAACGTCGAAGAAATAGCTAAGAGGACGAAGAACCTCCGGCTCCGGGCACATCTCTTTGATTCCACTGTTCTTCCTGCATTAACATATGCCTCAGAGACCTGGGCCCTACGCAAACAAGATGAGAACGCTATTCAGGTCTCCCAAAGAAGAATAGAAAGAGCTATGCTTGGAATATCACGTTTCACTCAAATGAGAGAACGAATCCGGAGTTCTGACATCCGTCGACGATCAAGGATCAGGGACGCTGTCTCATTTGCCAAGGTGTCGAAAATCAGATGGGCTGGTCACGTAATGAGATTTAAAGACGACCGTTGGACTAGAGCTGTTACCGATTGGATTCCACGGGATGTCAAAAGACCGCGTGGCCACCCACCTACCAGATGGTCAGACTTCTTCGTCAAGATCATGAACGATCGGTTTGAGGCCCTTCATGTTCCCAGAGCGAACAGATGCCATTGGGCTACACTAGCACGCGACAGGGACAAATGGAGACGTTACTGGCGCCCGCTCGAGCAAATCGACGACTAACGGGAAGTTCAGTGATTAAGTGACCCATCCAACAAGAGGTTGATATTAAGGATATACAAAGTACTGGTTGAACTCCACAAAAAGAAAACATCCCACCCGATCAAAAAATGGGGCGACAAAATGAACAGAAACTTTCTAAAAGAAGAAATCCGAATGGAAAAGGCACATGCGAAAATGCTCTACATCATTAATCATGAGGGAGATGCAGATCAAAACCACAATGAGCTATCATCTCACACCACAGAGACTGGCCCACATCCACAAGAACAAAAGCAATCAGTGCTGGTGCAGATGTGGGAGAATGGGACCCTCCTTCACTGCTGGTGGGAATGCCGACTGGTTCACCCCATTTGGAAAACAGTATGGATGATTCTCAAAAAGTTAGAAATTGAGCTCCCATTTGACGCAGCAATACCACTCCTGGGAATATATCTCAGAAAAGCAAAAAGGTATAGTCGAAGTGACATCTGCACTTCTATGTTCATTGCTGCACGTTTACAATAGCCAGAATTTGGAAAAAACCTGAGCGCCTGAGTACAGGTGACTGGTTAAAAACCTTTGGTACATCTACACAATGAAGTACTATTTAGCTGTTAGAAAATATGAAGTCATGAAATTTACGTACAAGTGGTACTATATGAAAAGTATCATGCTAAGCGAAATGAGTCAGAAAGAGAGGGACAGACATGGAAAGATGGCATTCATCTGGGGAACATAAAGTAACAAAATAGGAGACTAAGGCCCAAGAATACCCGAGATAAGTACCAGGAGGTTTACTCCATAACCTGGAGGTTAGCCACAAATGCTAGGGGAAAGGGCAGCTCAGATAGAGAAGGGAGCACCAAATATGAGAGTTGGGAGGATCCTCCCAGGATGAGAGAAAGTAAATGCTGAAAGTAGATTATAGACCGAACGTGACTGCCACTCAATGCCTCTTTTGCAAACCACATCACCCAAAAGGTGAGACAGAACAAAATGGATGGACTGCCACAGTGATGGGGTGGGACGGGCCAGGGGGATGAGGGGTGGGAGCAATACTGGGGTCCATGGTGGTGGAAAATAGGCACTGGTGGAAGGATGGGTATTTGATCATTGTATAATTGTAACCCAAGCACAAAAATTTATAAGTCTACAACTGTACCTCATGGTGTTTCACAATAAAAATTTTAAAAAGTTATTTTGGGTGCTTCCACATGTAAACAAAACTAGAAAATAAAATTATGAGGGAGTTAAACATTATCAAACAGTCTTCTTGTTCTATATAAAGATAGTTTCAAATTCCAGAAATAATCTTTCAGGTAGGATGGAGATAACCAAGGAATTTGCAATCTCCATAACAAAATCCATGAAATAATTTTAACTGTTAAAAAACTGGATGTGGTCCCCTCTTCGGCAGTCACGCGGCGCTCCTCTCCTCTCAAACCCAGGTCAGACCTGCCACCGGTGTGTGGCCCCGGGACTTCCATCTCTCCCTTCGGGACCTCAGGCATCCCGGCAGACGCCTGGAGAAACGCAGCCGTGAGCGGCTGCCGTCCCCGTCCCCTCTCCGGCAGTCACGCGGCGCTCCTCTCCTCTCAAACCCAGGTCAGACCTGCCACCGGTGTGTGGCCCCGGGACTTCCATCTCTCCCTTCGGGACCTCAGACATCCCGGCAGACGCCTGGAGAAACGCAGCCTTGAGCGGCTGCCGTCCCCTCTTCACTACTCATGCGGCGCTCATGTCATCTCAAACCCAGTTTTCCGTAGAGGTGTGGCCTCTTCAGAAGTGGGCGTGGCTTCAGAGTGGGCGTGGCTTCAGAGTGGGCGTGGCCTATTTTCCGGCCGGTGGCCGATTACGCGGCCGCAGGGTGTTTACTAATTCAAAGGAACCTAGTTCCCAAGGAATTTGGTCCCCAACTTACTCAGCAATATGAAGAAACAAAGAAAATCCCCACCTCAAGCGGAGGAGAACAAAAACAATCCAGAACATTCTCTCGATACAGCTCACCTAAGGGATCTCTCTGACACAGAATTCAGATATGAAGTCATCAAGATGTTCAATCAACTCAATGAAACGGTCAGACAGACAGCCAGTAACACCACAGATAAAATCGACAACTTACGCGAAGAAATGAGAGCAGAAATGTCACGATTAAAAGACTCCGTAGATGAAATGAGAAACTCAGTTTCTTCTCTTAAAAATAGAATGACCGCAGCTGAAGAGAGAATCAGTGAGCTGGAAGATCAGCTGCAACAAACCAACACGCAACAACAAACACTGGCAAGGGACCTCAAAATGGCTCTACAGAGAATCAGAGTCCTAGCAGATGATTCCAAGAGGAACAATATTAGAATCATGGGACTACCTGAACCTCAGGGAAACAATCCCAACGAAAAAAACACCGTCAAACAAATCATTGCTGAAAAATTCCCAGAGCTCTGCAATGCAGCCATTCAGGTTCAAGAAGCCCGAAGGGTGCCAGCTAAAAGAGACCCCAACAAAAACACTCCAAGGCATATCATAGTTAGAATGATTGATGCTGCCAATAGAGACACAATACTGCAAGCAGCAAGGGCAAAGAAGGAAATCACATACAAAGGAGCACCCCTTAGATTCACAGCAGACCTATCAGAGGAAACCCTGCAAGCCCGAAGGCAGTGGTAAGATATAGTCAAAAAACTCACGGAAATGAATGCTTCCCCAAGAATACTCTATCCAGCTAAACGCTCCCTCAAAATCGAAGGAACAGTACACTATTTTATAGATAAACAGCAGCTCAGGAACTTCATAGACTCAAAACCAAACCTAAAGCAAGGCCTAAAGGGGCTACTATAAGAAAAGACAAACCTTACAACCACAACACACCCTACAGAAAATGACACAAAACCCCATAACCATACTCTCTCTCAATGTCAATGGTCTAAATTCACCATTGAAGAGACACAGAGTGGCAAAATGGATACAGAGACAGAACCCAACATTCTGCTGCCTACAAGAAACTCATCTCAACAGCCAGAACAAACACAGACTCAAACTCAAAGGATGGAAAACAATCCTGCAAGCAAACAGCACCTTCAAAAAAGCTGGGGTGGCCATACTAGTATCCGACAACATTAATTTCACATTGAAAAAGATTAGAAGGGACAGGGAAGGCTATTTTCTCTTCATCAAGGGATACATACAGCAGGAAGAAATCACACTCTTAAATGTATACGCACCTAATGAGGGAACAGCTAAATATCTAAAACAACTGCTAACAGATTTTAAGGAGGACATCGCTACCAACACAATAGTACTTGGAGACTTCAACATCGCCTTATCAACTCTGGATAGATCAACAAGAACAAAACCCAGCAAGGAATTATTGGCTTTGAAAGAAGAAATAGAAGAGAAAGGGCTTATGGACTTATACAGGGCTTTACACCCCAAAAAGAAAGAATACACATTCTTCTCCAGTGCGCACGGAACATTTTCCAAAATAGACCATGTCTTAGGACACAAAACATACCTCAACAGAATCAGGAAGATAGAAATAGTATCAGCCATCTTTTCAGACCATGACGCACTGAGGATAGAAGTGAATCACACACTGACACGGAGAACAAAATCAAACACCTGGAAATTAAACAACTCGATGCTGAACAATGAGTGGGTCAAGAACGAAGTCAAGGACGAAATCAAAAGATACCTGGAAACAAATGAGAATGAAGACACAAACTACCAGAACTTATGGGATGCAGCGAAAGCTGTATTAAGGGGAAAATTTATAGCTCTGCAAGCATATCTTAGGACTGTAGAAACGATGCACATAAACAACTTGACCTCACAGCTGAAGACCTTAGAAAAGGATCAACAGAAAGAGCCTAAATCAGGCAGAAGGAAAGAGATCGTAAAACTTAGAGCAGAAATCAACGACATGGAAAACAAAGAAACAATCCGAAAGATCAATAAAACCAAGAGCTGGTTCTTCGAGAAAATAAATAAGATAGATAAACCACTAGCAACACTCGCAAAGAAACAGAGAGAGAGAGCCTTAATAAATCGAATCAGAAATAAGAATGGGGATATCACAACAGAAACTAAAGAAATTCAAGAGATCATCAGAGACTACATTGAAAGTCTGTATGCCACGAAACAAGAGAATCTAGAAGAAATGGATAAATTCCTGGATTCCTATCATCTCCCAAAGCTGAAGCAAGAAGATATAGAGTACCTGAATAGACCTATTCACATCAAGGAAATTGAAACTGTAATCAAAAGTCTTCCCAAAAACAAAAGCCCAGGTCCAGATGGATTTACTAGCGAATTTTTCCAAACATTTAGAGAAGACCTATTGCCAGTTCTTCTCAAGCTTTTCCAGGAAATTGAAAAAACGGAAACTCTCCCAAACAGTTTCTATGAAGCCCATATCTCTCTAATACCAAAAGGAAACAAAGACACCACAAGAAAAGAAAACTACAGGCCAATATCCCTGATGAACACGGATGCAAAGATTCTCAACAAAATACTAGCCAATAGAATTCAACAACTCATCAAAAAGATCATACATCATGACCAAGTAGGATTCATCCCAGGGATGCAAGGATGGTTCAGCATTCGGAAATCAATCAACATAATCCATCATATCAACAAAAGAAAAGATAAAAATCATATGATCATATCAATAGATGCAGAAAAAGCATTTGACAAGATCCAGCACCCATTCATGATGAAAACCCTTGCCAAAATGGGGATAGAGGGGACTTTCCTCAATATAGTTAAAGCCATCTACCACAAACCTACAGCAAACATCATCCTCAATGGGGAAAAACTGAGACCCTTCCCCCTAAGGTCAGGGACGAGACAAGGATGCCCACTCTCTCCACTGCTGTTCAATATAGTACTGGAAGTACTTGCAATAGCGATTAGGCAAGAAAAAGATATTAAGGGCATCCAGATAGGGAAAGAAGAAATTAAGCTCTCACTATTCGCAGATGACATGATACTATACTTAGAGAACCCTAAAACCTCTACCAAGAAACTCCTAGAAACAATATGCTTGTATAGTAAAGTGGCAGGCTATAAAATCAATACCCAAAAATCCATGGCTTTCCTATATGCAAATAATGAAAGAGAAGAAAGTGACATGAAGAAAACAATTCCATTCACAATTGTGCCCCAGAAAATCAAGTACCTAGGAATCGCCTTAACTAAGGAAGTAAAGGATCTGTACAAAGAAAACTACAAAACGCTACTTCGGGAAATAAAAGAGGACACGAGGAAATGGAAAAATATCCCCTGTTCATGGATGGGGAGAATCAACATTGTCAATATGGCAATACTTCCCAAGGCACTGTACAAATTCAATGCAATCCCTATAAGGATACCCACGACATTCTTCAAAGAAATGGAGCAAACACTCCTGAAATTTATATGGAACAATAAGCCCCCACGAATAGCTAAAGCAATTCTTGGGAAAAAGAAAATGGGAGGAATCAACCTACCTAACTTCAAGCTCTACTACAAAGCAGTAATAATCAAAACAGCATGGTACTGGAACAAAAGCAGAGCTGCAGACCAATGGAATAGAGTTGAATATACTGACATCTCCTCCCAAACATATAATCATCTAATCTTCGATAAGGGGGCAAGAAAAGTGAAATGGAGCAGGGAAAGCCTCTTTAATAAATTGTGCTGGCAAAACTGGACGGCTACATGCAAAAAAGTGGGCTCAGATCTCTGCCTAACGCCATGCACAAAAGTAAGATCGAAATGGATTTATGACCTCAACATCAGACCGGAATCCATAATGTTTATTGAAGACAAAGTTGGCAAAACTCTCCACGATATTGAAGTTAGTGGTGTCTTCAAAGACGTCACGCCACTGGCCGAGCAAGTGAAAACAGAGATAGACAAATGGGACTATCTTAAACTAAGAAGCTTCTGCACCTCCAAAGAAACAGTGACCAAAATACAAAGACAGCCTACAGAATGGGAAAGAATATTCACCAAATACACATCCGACAAGGGGTTGATTTCAAGGATATACAAGGTACTGGTTAAACTACACAAGAAAAAATCACCCAACCCCATCAAAAAATGGGGCGAGGAAATGAATAGAAACTTTCGCAAAGAAGAAATCAGAATGGCAAAAAGGCACATGAGAAAATGCTCTACATCACTAATCATCAGAGAGATGCAGATCAAAACAACAATGAGATATCATTTCACACCACAGAGACTGGCCCACATCCACAAGAACAAAAGCAACAGGTGCTGGCGCGGATGTGGCGAGAAAGGGACCCTCCTTCACTGCTGGTGGGAATGCAGGCTGGTCCAACCCTTTTGGAAAACAGTATGGACGATTCTCAAAAAATTAGAATTCGATCTCCCATTTGACCCAGCTATAGCACTCCTGGGAATATATCCCAGAGAGGCAAAAATGTATAGTCGAAGTGACATCTGCAATTGTTTGTTCATTGCAGCACTCTTTACAATAGCCAAAATCTGGAAAAAACCTGAGTGCCCGAGAACAGATGACTGGTTAAAGAAGCTTTGGTACATTTACACAATGGAGTACTATGTAGCTGTTAGAAAAGATGAAGTTATGAAATTTACATACAAGTGGTACTACATGGAAAGTATCATGTTAAGCGAAATGAGTCAGAAAGAGCGGGATAGACACAGAAAGATTGCATTCATCTGGGGAACATAAAGCAACAAAACGGGAGACTAACACCCAGGAAGGGCTCAGATTAGTACCAGGAATTTAGCTTCATGACTTGAAGGCCAGCCACATGTGCTAGGTGAGAAGGAAGCTCAGATAGAGAAGAGAGCACCAAATAAAGGGTGTTGTGAAGACCCTCCCAGGGTGGGAGAGACATGCTAAAAGTGGTCTATAGACCAAACATGACTGCCACTCAATGCCTCTCTGCTAAAACACAGTACCCAAAAGAAGAGAGAGAGAACAGGGAGGAATGTCCTGCCACAGCGGCAGGGTGGGACGGGGGGGTGGGGGGGAGGATGGGGGGTGGGAGGGATGCTAGGACCCGTGGTGGGGGAGGATGGGCACTGGTGGAGGGATGGGTACTTGATCATTGTATAACTGAAACCCAAGCACAAAAATTTATTAGTCTATAAGTGTACTTCATGGTGTTTCACTAATAAAAAAAAAATGGAAAAAAAAAAACTGGATGTGGGGCTGGAATGATAGCACAGCATATAGGGCGTTATCCTTGCACGCAGCCAACCCAGGTTCGATTCCCAGCATCCCATATGGTCCCCCAAGCACCGCCAGGAGTTATTCCTGAGTGCAAAGCCAGGAGTAACCCCTGAGCATCTCCGGGTGTAACCCAAAAAGCAAAAAAAAAAAAAAAAGGAAAAAAACACCCACAATACAGACAAATATTTAAGAGTATTACATTTAATCAATTTAAAATAGTAAAACACTAAACTAAGAATACAAAATTTCTTACATAAAAATATTACCTGTCTGATAAATATTTTACATGAAATAATTAACAACAAGCATACCAATATTCAAGTTAGAAACTGTTTCTATCCTGAAGGCATTAGTGTTGCTTCTTAAAATATTTGTAAATCTTTTCCCTTTGTTATAAATACAAGTGATAAAAGATGTCTAAGTATATTTGAAGAACTTTTACAAAGATTAGGTGTGTTCATGGTGGTATGGCCATAGCCTGGAGCAATAGCACAGCAGGTAGGACATTTGCCTTGCTGGCAGCTGGCCTGGCTGAGCCGGGTTCGATTCTTCCGCCCCTCTCGGAGAGCCCAGCAAGCTACCGAGAGTATCTTGCCTGCATGGCAAAGCCTGGCACGTTACCTGTGACATATTCAATATGCCAAACACAGTAACAACAAGTCTCACGATGGAGACGTTACTGCGCCTGCTCGAGCAAATCGATGAACAATGGGAGGACAGTGACAGTGCTTTACAAAGATATGTTTACTTTTTTCTATTTGTTACTAGTGGAAAAGGGAAAATAGGGAGTATATATAAGGTTGAGAGAGGCTTAATTGTATAATGAAAATAATTAGATAGTTAATGGTGAATTTCATATAGTACTTAATAGATATTGATTTATAATGATGAATCTCTGAAACATCAGTTAAAATAAGACATTATTTCCATATATTTTCCATATGCCTTCCTGCAGTGTAGTAATAAATACCTTAAGAGATGAACATTTTGTGCTGACATTATTTTTGTTTTGTTTTGGGACTACACCCATCAGTGCTCGGGTTTACTCATGACTCTTTGCTCTAGGATCACTCCAGGTGGGTGTTATATGACCAAATGTAGTTTGATAACACAGATAGGCCACATGGAGGGAAGTGCCTTACCATTGTACTATCTCTCTGTACCATCTGTGTCCATTTTTAATAATATCCACACAGCATAAAAATAACAAGAGACTTATCATTTTCATATCTCATCTAAATTAGAGGTGTCTTCATTTTTCTCACCTGTATTGAAGTAATAGAAGCCGAATGCCCCTGAAGGACAGCAACTGGTGCACAGGTTCGAAGACACCACACTCTTACAACTTTATCACAGCTGCCTGCGGCAATGAGAGTATTTTCATAGTTAACGGCCATATCAGAAATTTCAGCAGAATGTCCACGAAGTGTAGCAAGGAGGCGTCCATCATCTGTAGCCCAAATTTTCACCAAACAATCGTCGGAACCCTATAGCATTACAAAGGACAGGAGATTTCAATGAAGCACAAATATGCCATTCTCCTACCACCAATCCTCCCTCAAAATGCAGACAGTAGATTTTATTAAGTAGCTTCTAAGCTTTTAATAATAGTAATATTAATTTAATAAGATTAATATTAATATATATGATGTATATATGGCATAAATCCAGTGGCAAATATAACAATGTCAAATAACAGCATTGGCAAGCATTGGCAAAACTGACTATGGCACTTGTGAAGGATTCAAAATTTCTACCAATCCTGACAACTCAAAATGTTTTAAATTCACTTTTAATTGGTTTAACATTATGTACCTCTACCATCATTTGTGCTCTTAGAATTAACGAGTCTTTCTATTCCTTGATAATTTTTCCTACACATACATTTTAACCTCCATTTCTCAGAAAATACAAGACTGTCAATAAAGTATAGTAAAAATTCTATGTTGATCTTCCTAATAAAAATTTCGAAAAGGATTTAAAATAACAAAAAGCCATTCTACTATAACTGTATATATTATTTAGTAACAATGTTTATTAAAAATTGGCAAACATCATCCTCATCACTATCACCAACATCCAAATACTTAGGTGATACATTTGAAGTAAAAAAAAAAAATCAATGGAAGAGTCTAATAAACTTCAAGGAGCTATAACTTCTCAAAATGTAAATCACTTACATTGTGGTAGCATGTAAATACATAAAAAGAAAATTATGTCATTATCTACATAATTCTGAATTGACTTAGTACTAAAACAATTTACTAATATTATCTTAAAATAGTAAGTCATACTCTTTTACTCAAATACATTTGAATTAGTGGTTAATAAAAACCATATTTTATTTACTTTTTAGATTTATTCTAATTGAAGTAAATTGTCTTACAAGAGTGCAAATATATATGTTTTAAAGATATAATGTTAGCATATCACTCAGCACTCTAATGACATAATCAATATCCCTCCATCACAGTACATTGGCCTCAATCAGCCCACTACTCCCATTCCCATGGTAACTATCTGTGGCCAGAGTCTTAAGCTAAAAATCTCAATTATAAAAATAAATCAGTGTTAAAAATCAAAGAAATCCACAATAATTGTATTTTTCATTATTATGTAGTTCAAATATTCAACCAAAACTATGATGAAAGAATTACTTTAAACAAAATTGGCACCAATTACATTGTGAAAAATGGTTAAGTACATTTTAATAAATGTTTGCTAAAATGGAATGATATAAAATGAAACTGAATAAAGAATTTTACATAAATTAACCACCTTACCTATAAATCCAAAGGTAATTTGATGGTTTATATTTAGAATCAGATTTTAAAATTAGAAAGTATGGTAGTTACACAAAAAATGAAACTTAATTTTATTCATGTATTTTGCACTCATACCTCTAAAAAGATTAATTTCCTCCAAAGCATAATTCAAATTCATAAGGCCTGGAATAAATTTCTGTAAATCTCTATCCTACTACAGCATTTTTTAACTCACAGTGAAAATTCTTCTCCCACTTCGATCAAATGCTACACAGTAGACTGAGGATAGGTGCCCCAGAATTCTCTTATGCATTTTAATGTGCTGGTAAGCAGATGAAGGGAAAATATGGCTGAAGCGACTACATCCAGTTAACTGTCTGGCAGAGGTGATATTCACTAGAAAACATAAAATAGAATATTCACTTCTTAAAACCTAAATGTGAAACAACTTCATGAAGTCAAATCATGAATATTAAGAGGAGACAGAATGGTACACGTGTCACAAGTAAACCCTGTAAGTCAAAAGTTTTTATTTCAGGATTTTATGAATTTAATTTCATTAACATTTTAAAGTTCATTAAATTTTAAATGCAAAAAGTCTTGTTTTCTATTTGCCTTATTATGTTTCTCAAAATATACTTTTGATTTCCTTAGTACAATATAGCTAAAGACATTATTACTTTCATTTTTTTATTTAATTAAAGAACCATGAGGAAAAAATCTTGGAGGAGAAAAATAGCAATAGGCCACATAGATGTGTCTGGAACCCTCACAAGGCTGTTCCATTTGGGATGCCCTGGAGGCGGGGTCATCAAGTCCTTCCACCTGCCCCAAAGAGCCTTGGCAGTCAAAAATTTCCAGAACCCAATCACCATCATGCTCAAGGCTGATCTCCACAGGCCTGGGATAAACCCTCACCCAAGAGAAAGAATCTGCTGAAAAACTCAGGCAATCGGTTTTTGTGAACTAAATCCCCAGGCTCTCATGGAGGTGGGAATTGGCAACCTCCCCCCATCTCGCTGTTCTTCCAGGAGCCGGGTAGTCAACCCCACAAACTGTCTCTGGTGCCATATATGCTCAATTATGGCCATGATCCAGAGGTTCACAAATAAATCTCAAAAGAGAAAGAGAACAACACACTGAAAAGATGCCTCTGCACCCCAAAACCACCAGTTAAAAATTTAGTTATATCACCTTATTTAAAATTCTTAAATTCCTGTAGCATACAGCCGCATTTCCAGCCACACATATCATACTCTAATGATATACCAAGAGTAGCACACCACATTTGATGGTTTGTAATGTTAGAAGGCAATGTATTTCATACTCTGCTCTAATAATATACCAAGAGTAGCACACCAAAAGCGATGGTGTGTAATGTAGAAGACCACCTATGTCAATTGAAAATATATGGCTCCAGGGTAAGATACAACACTCTTCACACACTTTCCTCTAAGGAAACTTTTTGAAACCATTTTAGCAGACTATTCAAAACAAGCAATACAAAATAACTTTAGTACGTGCTTTTGGGGCAGGTTTGGGTGGTGGGATAGTGCAATGGTTTCAGGATTTGTGCTGGAATGTTGAATGCAATAAATTACTGTGAACAACTTTAAAAAATAAAAAAAAAGCTCTTCCTTTTTGTCCACCAGGCTTTGCTGGTCTTCTCGCCCACCCAGGTCAGTTTATCCACTGGTACTCGAACCCGGGACTTGGATTCTGCCTGCAAGCCCCCCAGGCATCCTCTTGGACTTTGGGAGACAAAACAGCCCTGAGCCTCTGCCTCTTCCTCTTCATCCCCCAAGCTGTGCTAGTTTTCTCCCTCACCCAGTCTGTACCAGGTTCCAGTGGGGCTGTGGCCTCTTTAGAACTGGGCATGGCTTCTGTAGAAGTGGGTGAGGCCTAATTTTTGGCGGGCCAATGCGCAAGTTTCTGCAAGTAGTTTAGTCATGCCAAGAAATCTAGTCCCAACACCTACACACCAACATGAAGAAACAACGCAAATACCCACCACAAGGGGAAGTCGATGAAAAGAGTCCAGAAGCCTCTGTAGGTGCTACTCACCTAAGGGACCTCTCTGGCAAATAATTCAGATATGAAGTCATAAAGATGTTCCATTAACTCAATGAAACAGTCAGACAGGTATGCAGTAAAATGACAGAAAAATAGACAAATTACAGGAAGAAATGAGCGCAAAAATTAGGAAGCTATGCACAGATGTAACAAATTAAAGATTCCATAGATGAACTAAAAAACTCAGTATGTGCCCTCAAAAGTAGAATGAAGACAGCTGAGGAAAGAATCAGTGAGCTGGAAGATCAGCTGCACCAAGCTAACAGGCAACAATAAACAATGGCAAGGGACCTCAAAATAGCTCAAGAGCGAATCAGAGTCCTAGGAGACGATTCCAAGAGGAACGACATTAGGATCATTGGACTAACAGAAGCTAAGGGAAACAATCCCAATGAAAAAGCCACGGTGAAACAAATCATCGCTGAAAAATTACCAGAGCTCCAGAATGCAGCCATTCAGATTCAATGAGCCCAAAGGGTGCCAGCTAAAAGAGACCCTAACAAAAACTCGCCAAGACATATCATAGTTAGAATGAGTGATGCTGCCGAGAAAGACACAGTACTGCAAGCAGCAAGGTCAAAGAAGAAAATCACATACAAAGGAGCACCCCTGAGATTCACAGCAGATCTATCAGATGAAACCTTCCAAGCCCGAAGGTAGTGGCAAGATATAGTGAAAAAACTCACTGAAATGAATGCTTCACCAAGAATACTCTATCTGGCTAAACTTGCATTCAAAATCAAAGGAACCGTACACTATTTTCTAGAAAAACAGCAGCTCAAGAACTTCATAGACTCAAAACCAAACCTAAAAGAAGGTCTAAAGGGCTACTATAAGACAAGACAAACCCTACAAACACAACAGACCCTTAGAAAAGATGACACAAAATCCCATAATAGTAATCTCTCAACTTCAACAGTCTAGATTCACCAATTAAGAGACACAGAGTGGCAAAATGGATTGAGAGACAGAACCCAACATTCTTCTGCCTACAAGAAACTCATCTCAATAGTCAGAGCAAACACAGACTCAAAGTTAAAAAATGGAAAACAATCCTGCAAGCAAACAGCTCCCTCAAAAAAGATGGGGTGGCCATACTAGAATCCGACCATATTAATTTCAAGGTTGAAAAAGATTAAAAGGGACAATGAAGGCGATTTTCTCTAAATCAAGGGATATGAACAACAGAAAGAACTCACACTCTTAAATGTATACGCACCTCATGAGGGAACAGCTAAATATTTAAAACAACTGCTAACAGATTTTAAGGAGGACATTGCTAGCAACACAATTGTAGTTGGAGACTTCAACATCACCTTTTCACCTCTGGATAGATCAACAAAAACAAAACTCAGCAAGGAATCATTGGCTTTGAAAGAAGAAATAGAACACAAAGGGCTTATAGACCTATACAGAGCTTTACACACCCAAAAAGAAAGATTACACTTTCTCCCGCAGTGAGCACAGAACATTTTCCAAAATAGACAATGTGCAAGGCCACAAAACATACATCAATAGAATCAGGAAGATAGAAATAGTATCAACCTTCTTTTCAGACCAGTATGCATGAAGGATAGAAGTGAATCACACACAGATATGGAGAACCAAATGAAACACCTGGAAATTAAACAACTCAATGCTAAACAACGAGTGGCTTAGGAATGAAGTCAACAATGACGTCAAAAGATATCTGGAAACAAATGAGAACGAAGACACGAACTACAAGAACTTATGGGATGCAGCAAAAGCCGTATTAAGGGGAAAACTTATAGCTCTGCAAGCATTTCGTGGACGGAAGGAAAGATGCACATAAACAACTTGACTTCACAGCTCAAGACCTAAGAAAAGGATCAACAGAAAGAGCCCAAAGCAGGCGGAATGAAAGAGACCATAAAACTTAGAGCAGGCCCTAGACAGCCGGTTTTCAACCCCTGAGCTGCGCTGGACAGGCACAGAGGCCCAGCTCTGGGCAACAAAGCTGAAAGGCTCCAATTTCAAACAGGTACAGCCCGCCTCCAAGGGCCTGGGACCCTTTCTGGGCATGCGCACCTAGATCCAGCCCCTAGACAGCCGGTTTTCAACCCCTGAGCTGCGCAGGAGGGGCACGGAGGCCCAGCTCTGGGCAACAAAGCTGAACGGCTCCAATTCCAAACCGGAGACCGGAGACGTTCCCAACTCCTCGCCAGTGCCAGGGACTCTTTCCGGAGCCACGGCCGCGTTATTTTTCAACTACATATGCCTTAGGAACCATAAGATACCTTCTTAGATGGAAACTTCTCTATTTTAGCTCAGCCACTAGAAACACAGTAGCCAATAACTCATAAGCCTATCTTAACTCACACTGCATATCAAGCAGAATAGTAACAGTGAACGTGAAGGACTAAACCACACCTCTCACAATGGTAAAGCAACGCAAAAGCCCACCAAACTTTCATATTGAAGAGTCTAGCCCAGATGACACCAACAGTACTGTAGTGTTAGACAACCTCTCTGACAAGGAATTCAGGAGGGAGCTACTTAGGATGCTTAGGGAATTAAAAGAAACAATGGAAAGCAATGCCAATAGAAGACAAGAGGATCTGAAGGCAGAAATGAGGAAAATGCAATCAGAAATATCAGACCTGAAAAATCTCTTAGGCGAATTGAAAAGCTCAGTGGAAGGCCTCAGCAGCAGAGTAACAGCTGCTGAGAACAGAATCAGTGAACTCGAAGATGAAGTTCAGAGACTCTCCAGAAAAGAGCAGAAAATGGAAAAGAGACTCACAATTCGGGAACAGATGGCAAGAGAAGATCGTGATGAAGCCAAGAGGGGTAACATAAGAATTATTGGAGTCCCAGAGGTACAGGAATAAAACCTCGATGAAGAAGAAACTGTCAAAGAAATCATTGCTACAACATTTCCAGAGCTGAAGAAAACTTGTGACCACATTCAGGAGGCCCGAAGGGTACCAGCTAGAAGAAATCCGAATAAAAATACCCCAAGACACATTCTGATCAAAATGACCAAAACCTTAGACAGAGACAAAATTCTGAAAGCAGCAAGATCGAAGAAAGAAATCTCTTACAAAGGAGCATCCTTAAAATTCACAGCTGATTTTTCTGATGAAACCCTCATGGCCCGAAAACAGTGGTGGGACATAGTGAAAAAACTCAATGAAATAAATGCCTCTCCAAAAATACTTTACCCAGCGAGACTCTCATTCATAACAGAAGGAACAACACACAGTTTCACAGACAAACAACAGCTCAGGAACTTCATAGACTCAAAACCATGGTTACAAGAACAACTAAATGGGCTACTTTAAGGCAAGAAAGGCCCCTCAAATACACCAAATTTTAACAGAACAATAGGACAAAATCCCATAACAATAATCTCTCTCAATGTCAATGGGCTAAACGCACCAATTAAAAGACATAGAGTGGCAGGATGGATTAGAAAATTGAACCCAACATTCTGCTGCCTGCAAGAAACGCATCTCAATAGTCAAAGCAAACACAGACTCAGAGTCAAAGGCTGGAAAACAATCCTACAGGCAAACAGCTCCCATAAAAAATCTGGGGTAGCCATCCTTATATCAGACCACATCGATTTCAGAGTGAGGAAGGTCATAAGAGACAGTGAAGGCCATTTCTTATTGATCAAAGGATCTGTACAACAGGAAGAACTTACAATAATAAATGTATATGCACCTAATGAGAGACCAGCAAAGTACTTAAAACAACTACTCATAGATTTGGAAAAAGACATCAATAGCAACACAATACTAGTGGGAGACTTCAACACTGCTTTGGCACCTCTTGATAGATCAACCAGACTCAAGCTTAGCAAGGACATACTTCATTTGAGGGAAACAATGGAAGAAAGGGACTTAGTAGATATATACAGGACACTTCATCCTCAAAAAGCTGAATACACATTCTTCTCAAGCGTACATGGAACATTCTCCAAGATAGACCACATGCTGAGCCACAAAACATGCCTCCATAAAATTAAGAAGGTAGAGATTGTATCAACAATCTTCTCAGACCATAATGCGCTGAAATTAGAAGTAAATCACACACAAAAACAGAAAACTAAATCAAACACCTGGAAATTAAACAGTGCACTATTGAACAACGAGTGGATTAGACAGGAAATCAAAGAGGAAATCAAAATATTCCTAGAAACGAATGAAAATGAGAACACGAGTTACCAAAACTTATGGGACACAGCAAAGGCTGTGTTAAGAGGAAAGTTTATAGCTCTACAAGCATTCCTCAGGAAGGAGGAGCAAGCACACATAAGTAACCTAAACTCACAGCTTAAGAGCTTGGAGAAGGACCAAAAAAAGGAGCACAACCCGAACAGGAGAAAGGAAATAATAAAACTCAGAGCAGAGATTAATGAGATGGAAACCCAAAAAACAATCCGAAAGATCAATGAAACCAAAAGCTGGTTCTTCGAGAAAATTAACAAGATCGATAAGCCGCTAGCAAAACTCTCAAAGAAAGGGAGAGAGAAAACCCTAATAAACCGAATCAGAAATGAAAACGGGGTCATTACAACAGAAACCACAGAAATTCAGAGGATCCTCAGGGAGTACTTTGAGAAGCTTTATGCCACGGAACATCAAAACCTCGAGGAAATGGATAAATTCCTAGACTCCTACAGACTCCCAAGGCTGAACCAAGAAGACCTGAAATACCTGAACAGACCTATCACCATCAAGGAAATTGAACTGGTAATAAAAAGTCTCCCCAAGCACAAAAGTCCTGGCCCGGATGGATTCACTAGTGAATTCTTCCAAATCTTTAAAGAGGATATACTCCCAATGCTCTTTAAGCTTTTCCACGAAATTGAAATATCAAAAACACTTCCGAACAGTTTCTAAGAAGCAAATATCACACTGATACCAAAAGCAGACAGAGATACCACAAAGAAAGAGAATTACAAGCCGATATCCCTGATGAACACAGATGCAAAGATCCTCAACAAACTACTAGCAAATAGAATCCAACTACTCATCAAAAAGATCATATACCATGACCAAGTAGGATTCATCCCAGGGATGCAAGGATGGTTTAACATTCGAAAATCAATCAACATAATCCATCATATCAACAAAAGAAAAGATAAAAAGCATATGATTATATCAATAGATGCAGAGAAAGCATTTGACAAGATCCAGCACCCCTTTATGATGAAAACCCTAGCCAAAATGGGTATAGAGGGGACCTTCCTCAACATAATTAAAGCCATCTACCACAAGCCTACAGCAAGCATCATCCTCAATGGGGAAACACTGAGAGCCTTCCCTCTAAGATCAGGGACGAGACAGGGATGCCCACTCTCTCCACTGCTGTTCAATATAGTACTGGAAGTACTTGCAATAGCGATTAGGCAAGAAAAAGATATTAAGGGCAGTCAGGTAGGAAAGGAAGAAATCAAGCTCTCACTGTTCGCAGATGATATGATACTCTACTTAGAGAACCCAATAACCTCCACCAAAAAACTCCTAGAAACAATAGACTCGTATAGTAAAGTTGCAGGTTATAATATCAATACCCAAATGTCCATGGCTTTCCTATACGCAAACAGTGAGAGAGAAGAAAGCAACATGAAAAAAACAATCCCGTTCACAATTGTGCCCCAGAAAATCAAGTACCTAGGAATCAGCTTAACTAAGGAAGTAAAGGCCCTGTACAAAGAAAACTACAAAACGCTACTTCAGGAAATAAAAGAGGACATGAGGAAATGGAAAGATATCCCCTGCTCATGGGTCGGGAGACTTAACATTGTCAAAATGGCAATACTACCAAAAGCATTGTATAAATTCAATGCAATCCCTATAAGGATACCCATGACATTCTTCAAAGAAATGGAGCAAACACTCCTGAAATTTATATGGAACAATAAGCCCCCACGAACAGCTAAAGCAATTCTTGGGAAAAAGAAAATGGGGGGAATCAACCTCCCTAACTTCAAACTGTACTACAAAGCAGTAATAATTAAAACAGCATGGTACTGGAACAAAGGCAGAACTGCAGACCAATGGAACAGGGTTGAATACACTGACATCTCCCCTCAATCATATGATCATCTAATCTTTGATAAAGGTGCAAGTAATGTGAAGTGGAGTAAGGAAAGCCTCTTTAATAAATTATGTTGGCATCATTGGACGGCTACATGCAAAAAAATAGGCTCAGAACTCTGCCTAACACCATGTACAAAAGTAAGATCAAAATGGATTAAAGACCACAACATCAGACCAGAAACCATAAGGTACATTGAAAATAAAGTTGGCAAAACCCTCCATGATATTGAAGCTAATGGTGACTTCAAAGATGCCACGCCATTGGCCAAGCAAGTAAAAACAGAGATAGATAAATGGGACTATCTTAAACTAAGAAGCTTCTGCACCTCCAAAGAAACAGTGACCAAAATACAAAGACAGTCTACAGAATGGGAAAGGTTATTCGCCGAATACACATCTGACAAGGGGTTGATATCCAGGATATACAAAATACTGGTTAAACTCCACAAGAAGAAAACATCCAACCCCATCCAAAAATGGGGCAATGAAATGAACAGAAACTTTCTCAAAGAAGAAATCTGAATGGCAAAAAAGCACATGAGAAAATGCTCTACATCATTAATCATCAGAGAGATGCAGATCAAAACCACAATGAGATACCATCTCACACCTCAGAGACTGGCCCACATTCAAAAGAACAAAAGCAACCAATGCTGGCGTGGATGTGGCGAGAAAGGGACACTCCTTCACTGTTGGTGGGAATGTCGACTGGTTCAGCCCTTCTGGACAACAGTATGGACGATTCTCAAAAAATTAGAAATTGAGCTCCCATTTGACCCAGCAATACCACTCCTGGGAATATATCCCAGAGAAGCAAAAATGTATAGTCGAAGTGACATCTGCACTTGTTTGTTCATTGCAGCACTCTTTACAATAGCCAGAAACTGGAAGAAACCTGAATGCCCAAGAACAGATGACTGGTTAAAGAAACTTTGGTACATCTACACAATGGAGTACTATGTAGCTCTTAGAAAAGATGAAGTCATGAACTTTACATACAAGTGGTACAATATGGAAAGTATCATGCTAAGCGAAATGAGTCAGAAAGAGAGGGATAGACATAGAAAGATTGCATTCATCTGGGGGATATAAAGTAACAAAGTATGAGATTAATACCCAAGAATAGCTGAGATCAGCACCAGGAGGATTACTCCATAACTTAGAGGCCAGCCGGGTATCCTAGAGGAAAGGGCAGTTCAGATAGAGAAGGGAGCACCAAATAAAGGATGTTTGGAGGATCCTCCCAGGAGGGGAGATGCATGTCGAAAGTAGACTATGGACTGAACATGTTTGCCACTCAATGCCTCTTTTGCAGACCACAACACCCAAAAGGAGAGAGAGAACACAGGGGATTGCCCTGCCACAGAGACAGGGGGGATGGGGGGATGGGGGTGGGAGGGATATTATCCATGGTGGTGAAAAACGGGCACTGGTGGAGGGATGGGTATCTGATCATTGTATAATTGCAACCCAAGCACAAAAAAAATTGTAAATCTACAACTGTAAAAAAATAAATAAAAATAAATAATACAAACCAAAAAAAAAAAAAAACTTAGAGCAGAAATCAATGACATGGAAACCTAAGAAAAAAACTGAAAGATCAATGAAACCAAGAGCTGGTTCTTCAAGAAAATAAACATGAGACATAAACCACTAGCAACACTCACAAAGAAACAGAGAGAGAGAACCATAAAAAACGAATCAGAAATGAGAAAGGGGATATCACAACAGAAACCAAAGAAATTCAAAAGATCATCAGAGACTACTTTGAAAGTCTGTATGTCATGAAACAAGAGAACCTAGAAGAAATAGATAAATTTCTGAATTCCTATCATCTCCCAAAGCTGAATCAAGAAGACCTAGAGTACCTGAATAGACCTATTAACATCAAGAAAATTGAAACTGTAATCAAAAGTCTTCCCAAAAACAAACGCCCAGGTTCAGATGGGTTCACTAGCGAATTTTTCCAAAAACATTTAAAGAAGACCTACTGCCAGTTCTTCTCAAGCTTTTCCAGAAAATTGAAGAAACAGAAACTCTGCCAAACAGTTTCTATGAAGCCCATATCTCTCTAATACCAAAAGGAAACAAAGACACCACAAGAAAAAAAATTACAGGCTGATATCCCTGATGAACACAGATGCGAAAATTATCAACAAAATACTAGCAAATACAATTCAACTACACATCAAAAACATCATACACGATGAACAAGTGGGATTCATCCCAGGGATACAAGGATGGTTTAACACTCGGAAATCAAGAAACATAATCCAACATATCAACAAAAGAATGGGTCTCATTCCCCTGACCCTGAAAGCATCACCAATATGGCAGCATTGAGAAGGATGAGAAAGGAGAGGCAGATAAAATCTCAAGACTGAACTAGGATGCCACAACAAAGGAAGACAAAAATGATCATCTGTATTTTCAATGCATGTACGGTAGCATCAGATGCATCCATCGAGGACCTGATGGTACAAGCGCGAAAGATCAAGTACGACATCATTGGTCTGACCGAGATAAGAAGGCACCAAACTCATCACGCCGTTTTTGACACTCGAGAAGAATTGTTCCCAGGAACATGCGATAAAAGAGGTGTCGGAGGCGTCTGTGTCCTTGTCAACACAAACGTGGCCATGAGCATTGATTCATTAGAATGCCTAACAACCCGAATAGGACGTTTACATTTGAACAGATGTGGCTCACTGCTGGCAGTCTCTATCTACATTGTCTACGCACCAACATCCAATTATGATGAAGGAGAATAGAAGACCACACCTTCCACAAGATCATTGTTGGTGATTTTACTGCCAAGATAGGACTGAGAAGATAAGCTAAAGAACTTCACATCGGGACCCATGCCATAGAATGGAACAAACAGGGTGAGAGACTCTCTGAATTCATCATGTCAACCAAGACCATCCATGGTAACTCTAGGTTGCAGAAGGCCGAATCTAAATGTTAGATATGGGAGTCTCCCGGTGGACGATTCCACAAAGAAATAGACCACATGATATTCAATTGACGGTGTCGCCTGACTGATGTCGCTGTTGTCCCATAATTCCAAACAGGATCGGACCACCGTCTCCTTCGTGCAAAATTCTACTTCAGTGAGAAGGGAGAAAGGGCTGCAAAGTTTAAGAAGAGAACTCCCAGAACGACCACCAACTGGGAGCTCTTTAGCACTATTGCTGCAACATGGGAAGATGCCATTGTTGACAACACTGACGAAGAATACGATCGACTGCTTCAGCACCTCCAAGATTGTGCGAGGAAAGCTCAGAGAGAGATAGCCACAAAAAAAAGAAAAAAAAGCCTGTCTTCGAAAACTCTTGAGCTTATTTGCCAATGTGGTTTGACGCATGCCTCAGGCAACCGCATGCAAACTTCTGAGATCGCAAAGCAGTGCAGAGATGCAATCAAAGAAGAACTCAAAGAGACACGAGCAGAAGTGCTAGTAGATGCGGCAGAAGCCAGGTAAAGTATTCGTAACACTTGTCTGTCCTTCGCCAACTATAAGACCACGATGACTGCCCTCCGAAGTCCTGATGGATCTATCACATCTATCAGAAGGGCAATGGAGAAGATTATCCATGACTTCTACTCAAATCTCTTCGATAACCATGTCCACCTGCCGACATACCAAATTCCACAGGATGGATATGTTGTTCCAAATGTCCTCCCTTCCGAAATCCAACATGCCATTTCGTCAGTAAAGAAATGAACAGCACCCGGCCCAGACAAGGTCAGACCTGAACACCGGAAGAACCGGCCGTCAGAACTATTCAAAATGCTGGCTCGGCTCTTCACACATTACCTGTCTGAATGCAAGGTTCCGTCCCAATGGAAAACCAGCAGGACTGTACTACTGTACAAAAAGGGAGATATCCACGACACTGGCAACTATCGCCCGATCTGCCTATTGTCTGTCATCGACAAGTTGTTCACTCGAGTCATCCTGAACAGGATTGGCAGAACACTAGATGAAGGACAACCATGCGAGCAAGCCTGGTTCCACAAAGCATTCAGCACCATCGACCATATCCACATGATAACCAAGCTCATTGAGGTTTCTCGGGAGGTCAAGATGCCACTCTGTCTAACATTCATTGATTTAAAGAAGGCCTTTGATTCTGTTGAGACGGAAGTGGTCATTGAAGCCCTACCCATTCAGGGTATTCCAACTCAATACATCAGGATCCTCTGTGAGCTGTATTATGGATTCATTACCAGAAACTCATGATTCTACGAAGAAGTAATCATTGATGTCAAGAGAGGGGTTCGTCAAGAGAGGGGTTCGGCAGGGTGATACCATTTCACTGAAACTCTTCAGTGCCACCCTCGAGAACATCATGTGATGACTGGAATTGGAAGGAATAGGAGTAAAGATACATGCTAGGCAACTACATCACCTCCGCTTTGCTGATGACACTATTTTAATAACAACAAACATTAGCCAAGCATCACAAATGCTGGCCGACTTCGACCGTGACTGTGGAAAGGTCGGACTACAGCTGAATCTTACAAAGACAATATTTATGAAAAACAGCCTCGTTCCTGATGCTCCATTCGCTCTCAATGGAACAACCATCTCCAAATGCAACAGTTATGTGTAACTAGGTCGAAAGTCAACATGACAAATGACCTGGCACCTGAGCTGCGCAGGAGGAAGAGAGAGGCTCGAAACGCCTTCAAGAGCATCGAAGATATAGTTAAGAGGACGAAGAACTTCTGGCTCTGGGCACATCTCTTTGATACCACTGTTCCTCCTGCATTAACATTCGCCTCAGAAACCTGGGCCCTATGCAAACAGGATGAGAACACTATTCTGGTCGCCCATAGAGAAACTGAAAGAGCTATGCTTGGAGTATCATGTTTCACTCAAATGAGAGAAAGAATCCTGAGTTCTGACCTCTGTTGATGGTCAAGAATCAGGGATGCTGTCTCATTTGCCAAGGCGTCAAAAATCAGATGGGCTGGTCACATAATGAGATTTAGAGAGGACTGCTGGACTAGAGCCATTACTGACTAGATTCCACAGGATGTCAAAAGACCGCATGGCCGCCAACCTACCAGATGGTCTAGATTCCACGGGATGTCAAAAGACCGCATGGCCGCCAACCTACCAGATGGTCAGACTTCTTCATCAAGATCATGAACTATTTGTTTGAGGCTCTTCATGTTCCTAGAATGAATAGACGACATTGGGCTACACTAGCTCGTGACAGGGACAAATGGAGACGTTACTGGCGCACTCTCAGGCAAATAGCCTATTAACGGGAAGTCAAGTGATCAAATGATCAACAAAAGAACAGAAAAACCCATATGATCATATGAATAGATGCAAAGAAATCATTTGACAAGATCCAGCACCCATTTATGGTGAAAACCCTCGGCAAAATGGGTATAGAGGGGACTTTCCTCAATTTAGTTCATGGCATATGCCACAAGCCTACAGCAAACATCACCCTCAATGGGGAAAAACTGAGAGCATTCCCTCTAAGATCATGGATGAGACAAGGATGCCCACTCTCTCCACTGTTGTTCAATATAGTACTGGAGATACTTGTAATAGTGATTAGGAAAGAAAAAGATATTAAGGGCATCCAGGTAGGAAAGGAAGAAATCAAGCTCTCACTATTCGCAGATGATATGACACTATACTTAGAGAACCCTAAAACCTCTACCATGAAACTCCTAGAAACAATTTACTTGTATAGTAAATTTGCAGGCTATAAATCAATAACCAACAGCCCATGGCTTTTCTATACACAAACAGTGAGAGAAAAGAAAGTGACATTAAAAAAAATCCTGTTCACAATTGTGCCCCAGAAAATCAAGTACCTAGGAAGAGCTTAAATAAGGAAGTAAAGGACCTGTACAAAGAAAACTACAAAACGCTACCTCAGGAAATAAAAGAGGACACGAGGAAATGGAAAATTATCCCCTGTTCATGGATAAGCAGACCTGACATTGTCAAAATGGCAATACTTCCCAAAGCACTGTGCAAATTCAATGCAATCCCTATTAGGATACCCATGACATTCTTCAAAAAACGAAGCAAACACTCCTGAAATTTATATGGATCAATAAGCCCCCATGAATAGCTAAAGCAATTCTTGGGAAAAAGTAAATGTGAGGACTCAACCTCCCTAACTTCGAACTCTACTACAAAGCAGTAATAATTAAAACAGCATGGTTTTAATGTAACAAACGCAGAGCTGTAGACCAATGGAACAGGGTTGAATATACTGACATCTCCCCCCAATCATATGATCATCTAATCTTTTGGATAAGCGGGCAAAAAAAGTGAAGTGGAGCAAGGAAAGCCTCTTTAACAAATTGTGTTGGCAAAACTGGACGGGTACATGGAAAAAGTGGGCTCAGATCTCTGCCTAATGCCAAGTACAAAAGTAAGATCAAAATGGATTAAAGACCTCAACATCAGACCGAAATCCATAAGGTACATTGAAGACAATGTTCGCAAAACCCTTCATGACACTGAACTTAATGGTATCTACTAAGATGTCACGCCACTGGCCAAGCAAGTGAAAACAGAGATAGAAAAATGAGACTATCTTAAACTAAGAAGATTCTGCACCTCAAAAGAAACAGTGACCCAAGCCTACAGCAAGCATCATCCTCAATGGGGAAAAACTGACAGCCTTCCCTCTAAGATCAGGGACGAGACAAGGATGCCCACTCTCTCCACTGCTGTTCAATATAGTACTGGAAGTAATTGCAATAGCGATTAGGCAAGAAAAAGATATCAGAGAACCCAATAACCTCCACCAAAAAACTCCTAGAAACAATAGACTTGTATAGTAAAGTTGCAGGCTATAAAATCAATATCCAAAAGTCCATGGCTTTCCAATACGCAAACAGTGAGAGAGAAGAAAGCGACATGAATAAAACAATCCCGTTCACAATTTTGCCCCAGAAAATCAAGTACCTAGGAATCAGCTTAATTAAGGAAGTAAAGGACCTGTACAAAGAAAACTACAAAATGCTACTCCAGGAAATAAAAGAGGACATGAGGAAATGGAAAGATATTCCCTGTTCATGGGTCGGGGGTCTTAACATTGTCAAAATGGCAACACTACCAAAAGCATTGTATAAATTCAATGCAATCCCTATAAGGATACCCATGACATTCTTCAAAGAAATGGAATAAACACTCCTGAAATTTATATGGAACAATAACCCCCATGAATAGCTAAAACAATTCTTGGGAAAAAGAAAATGGGAGGAATCAACCTCCCAAATTTCAAACTGTACTACAAAACAGTAATAATTAAAACAGCATGGTACTGGAACAAAGGCAGAACTGCAGACCAATGGAACAGGGTTGAATACACTGACATCTCCCCTCAATCATATGATCATCTAATCTTTAATAAAGGTGCAAGAAATGTGAAGTGGAGTAAGGAAAGACTCTTTAACAAATTGTGCTGGCATCACTGGACGGCTACGTGCAAAAAAATGGGCTCCGAACTCTGTCTAACACCGTGTACAAAAGTAAGATCAAAATGGATTAAAGACCTCAACATCAGACCAGAAACCATAAGGTACATTGAAGACAAAGTTGGCAAAACCCTCCATGACATTAAAGCTAATGGTATCTTCAAAGATGCCACACCACTGGCCGAGCAAGTGAAAACAGAGATAGATAAATGGGACTATCTTAAACTAAGAAGCTTCTGCACCTCCAAAGAAACAGTGACCAAAATACAAAGACAGTCTACAGAATGGGAAAGGATATTCACCGAATACACATCTGACAAGGGGTTGATATCAAGGATATACAAAGTACTGGTTGAACTCCTCAAGAAGAAAACATGCAAACCTATCAGAAAATGGGGCTATGAAATGAACAGAAACTTTCTCAAAGAAGAAACCCAAATTGCAAAAAAGCACATGAGAAAATGCTCTACATCATTAATCATCAGGGAGATGCAGATAAAAACCACAATGAGATACCATCTCATACCTCAGAGAATGGCCCACATTCAAAAGAACAAAAGCAACCAATGCTGGCGCGGATGTGGCGAGAAAGGGACACTCCTTCACTGTTGGTGGGAATGTCCAATGGTTCAGCCCTTCTGCAAAACAGTATGGACGATTCTCAAAAAATTAGAAATTGAGCTCCCATTTGACCCAGCAATAGCACTCCTGGGGATATATCCCAGAGAGGCAAAAATGTATAGTCGAAGTGACATCTGCACTTGTTTGTTCATTGCAGCACTCTTTACAATAGCCAGAAACTGGAAGAAACCTGGATGCCCAAGAACAGATGACTGGTTAAGGAAACTTTGGTACATCTACACAATGGAGTACAATGTAGCTGTTAGAAAAGATGAAGTCATAAAATTTACATACAAGTGCTACAACATGGAAAGTATCATGCTAAGCGAAATGAGTCAGAAAGAGAGGGATAGACATAGAAAGATTGCATTCATCTGGGGGATATAAAGTAACAAAATATGAGATTAATGCCCAAGAATAGCTGAGATCAGCACCAGGAGGATTACTCCATACCTTAGAGACCAGCCGGGCATTCTAGGGGAAAGGGCAGCTCAGATAGAGAAGGGAGGACCAAATAAAGTGTGTTTGGAGGATCCTCCCAGGAGGGGAGATGCATGTTGAAAGTAGACTATGGACTGAACATGTTTGCCACTCAATGCCTCTTTTGCAGACCACAACACCCAAAAGGAGAGAACAAAGGGGAATGCTCTGCCACTGAGGCAGGGTGGGATGGGGGGGTGGGAGGGATATTATCCATGGTGGTGGAAAGTGGGCACTGATGGAGGGATGGGTATTTGATCATTGTATAATCGAAACCCAAGCACAAAAAAATGTAGATCTACAACTGTACTTCATGGTGTTTCACTAATAAAAAGAAAAAAAATGAAAAAAAAAGAAACAGTGACCAAAATACAAAAACAGTCTACAGAATGGGAAAGAATATTTGCCCAGTACACATCTGACAAGGGGTTGATATCAAGGATATGCAAAGTCCTCGTTGAACTCCACAAAAAGAAAACATCCAACCCTATCAAAAAATGGGGCGATGAAATGAACAGAAACTTTCTCAAAGAAGAAATCCGAATGGCAGAAAAGCACATGAGAAAATGTTCTGCATCATTAATCCTCAGGGAAATGCAGATCAAAACCACAATGAGATATCATCTCACACCACACAGACTGGCCCACATCCACAAGAACAAAAGCAACCAGTGCTGGCACGGATGTGGGAGAAAGGGACCCTCCTTCACTGCTGGTGGGAATGCTGACTGGTTCAGCCCTTTTGGAAAACAGTATGGACGATTCTCAAAAAAATTAGAAATTGAGCTCCCATTTGGCCCAGCAATACCACTCCTGGGAATATATCTCAGAGAGGCAAAAAATTATAGTCGAAGTGACATCTGCACTTGTTTGTACATTGCAGCACTCTTCACAATATCCAGAATCTGGAAAAAAAACTGAGTGCCCGAGAACAGATGACTGGTTAAAGAAACTTTGGCAGATCTACACAATGGAGTACTATTTAGCTGTTAGAAAAGATGAAGTCATGAAATTTACATACAAGTGGTACTACATGGACAGTATCATGCTAAGCGAAATGAGTCAGAAAAAGAGGGATAGACATAGAAAGATTGCTTTCATCTGGGGAACATAAAGAAACAAAATAGGAGACTAACACCCAAGATAGGCAGGAAGTTTGCTCCATGGCTTGGAGGCCAATCACACATGCTAGGAGAAAAGGGAGCTCAGATAGAGAAGGGAACACCAAATAAACAATGTTGGGAGGATCCTCCCAGCATGGGAGAAGCATGCTGAAAGTAGACTATATTCCAAACATGATTGCCACTCAATGTCTCTTTTGCAAACCACAACACCAGAGAGGAAAGATAGAACAAAATGGAATGCCCTGCCACAGAGGCAGGGTGGGATGGGAGGGATGGGGAGTGGGAGGGATACTGGGATCCCTGGTGGTGGGAAATGGGCCCTGGTGGAGGGATGGGTATTTGATCAGCATATAATTGAAACTCAAGCACAAAAATTTGTAAGTCCACAACTGTACATCATGGGGCCTCATTAATAAAAATGAAAAATAAATAAAAATATAAAATAAAATATAATGGCAGAAGGATATAAAATATTGAATGTGAACCATTATGTGAACATCTTTTTGAAAATAAAATTTAAATAAATAAAACATAGACCCATGAGCTACAAATTTAAGTTGAGTTTTAAGCATACAATATTTTGATAGATATACAACTACCATTGTCAAGTCCTTCCACCATTGTTCCCATGCTCCTTCTACTTTCCTCTCTTTCTTTCCACCCCCTGCCACTTTGATAGGCACATTTCAAAATTTTGTGGTTGTAGTTTCAATCTCATGTTTTTAGTGTTGATGAGACTGTACTTTGTATACATGCTATACCAGTCATCCCAACATCACCATTATAACTAAAGTGCCTGACCTGTTTACGCATTACAAAATAGGTAAATTCTATTGAAACATGAAGGAAATTTAAAATAAAGATTGTTTGGTTAAATATATCTTAAAGATTATTTAGGGAATTTTATGCATTCCTTTCTTTCCTCTCTTATTCAATCATACAATATTATGCCTCTAAAATTCAAGAATATAAAAGATTGACACAGTCAATAGAGGATGGAAACTATTATACCGCATAGAATTTTATTAGTAATCATTCCGAGACTTCTCCTCTTTTAGGTTTGTGAAACAGAAAGGTCTCTTTCTAGTTAATAATTTGTGCTTTCACTACACTCATTCCTAAGGAAGGAGGAATGAGCCCACATAAGTAACCTAACCTCACAGCTTAAGAGCTTGGAGAATGACCAACAAAAGGAGCCCAATTCGAACAGGAGGAAGGAAATAATAAAACTCAGAGCAGAGAATAGGGAGATGGAAACCCAACAAAACAATCCGAAAGATCAATGGAACCAAGAGCTTGTTCTTTGAGAAAATAAACAAGATAGATAAGCCTCTAGCAAGACTCAAAAAGAAAGGGTGAGAGAAAACCCTAATAAACTGAATCAGAAATGAAAAGGGGGTCATTACAACAGAAACTACAGAAATTCAAAGGATCCTCAGGGAGTACTTTGAGAAGCTTTATGCCATGGAACACAAAAACCTCAAGGACATGGATATATTCCTAGATTCCTATAGTCTCCCAAGGCTGAACCAAGAACACCTGGAACACCTGAACAAACCTATCACCATCAAGGTAATTGAAACGGTAAGAAAAAGTCTCCCCAAGCACAAAAGTCCTGGCCCAAATGGATTCACTAGTGAATTCTTCCAAATCTTTTAAGAGGACTTACTCCCAGTCCTCCTTAAGCTTTTCCATGAAATGGAAGTATCAAAAACGCTTCCGAACAGTTTCTATGAAACAAATATCACCCTGATACCAAAAAGAAAAAGAATTACAGGCTGATATCCCTGATGAATACATATGCAAAGATCCTCAACAAATTATTAGCAAATAGAATCCAACGACTCATCAAAAAGATCATAAACCATGACCAAGTAGGATTCATCCCAGGGATGCAAGGATGGTTTAACATTCGAAAATCGATCAACATAATCCATCATATAAACAAAAGATAAAAACCATATGATAATATCAATAGACACAGGAAAGCATTTGACAAGATCCAGCACCCGTTTATGATGAAAACTCTCAGCAAAATAGGCACTGAAGGAACTTTCCTCAACATAGTCAAAGCCATCTACCACAAGCCCATAACAAGTATCATTCGCAATGGGGAAAAACTAAAAGCCTTCCCTCTAAGATCAGGTACAAGACAAGGTTGCCCACTTTTGCCACTCCTATTAAATATATTACTAGAAGTCCTGGCCATTGCAGTTAGGCAAGAGAAAGGTATCAAGGGAATACAGATAGGAAAGGAAGAGCTCAAACTATCAGTATTTGCAGACGATATGATACTATACTTAGAAAACCCTAAAGATTCTACAAAAAAACTCCTAGAAACAATTGTCAGTTTAGTAAAGTGGCAGGCTACAAAATCAACACCCAAATGCTCATGTCTTTCTTATATACAAATAACAAAAGAGAAGAAAGAGACATTAAAAAACAATCCCTTTCACTATAGTACCTCAGAAAATCAAGTACCTCGGAATCAGCTTAACGAAAGAGGTGAAGGCCCTATACAAAAAAAAAATTACAAAACACTACTTCAAGAAATAATAGAGGACACTAGGAAATGGAGACACATCCCCTGCTCATGGATAGGGAAGTTTAACATTATCAAAATGGCAATACTGCTCAAAGCACTATACAAATTCAATGTGGTCCCTATCAGGATACCCATGACAATTTTCAAAGAAATAGACAAAACACTCCTGAAATTCATATGGAACAATAAACCTCCATGAATATCTAAAACAATCCTTGGGGAAAAGATGGGTGGCATCACCCACCTCAACTACAAACTGTAGTACAATTCAGTAGTAATTAAGACAGCATAGTACTGGCCTTGAAACAGACCTGCAGACCGATAGAACAGAGTTGAATATTCTGTCACAGACCCCCAAATATATGACCACTTAATCTTTGACAAAGGAGCAAGAAATGTGAAGTTGAACAAGGAAAGCCTCTTCAACAAGTGTTTCTGGGAAAACTGGATAGCTACATGCAAAAACAATAATTGAACTCTGACCTCTGTCTAATGCCAGCCACAAAAGTCAGATCAAAGTGGATTAAAGACCTCAATATCAGACAAAAATCTGTAAGGTACATAGAGGAAAATGTAGGCAGAACTCTCCACGACATTGAAGCTAAAATATATCTTTAAGGATGAAACAGCACTGACCATGCAAGTGGAAGCAAACATAAACAAATGGTTCTACATCAAACTAAGAAGTTTCTGCACTTCAAAAGAAACAGTGACCAAAATACAGAAAGAGCCCACATAATGGGAAAAATATTTACCCAATACCTATCTGATAAGGGATTAATATCCAGGATATACAAGACACTAGTAGAATTGTACAAGAAAAAAAACCCTCCAATCCCATCAAAAAATGGAGAGAAGAACAGAAGTTTCCTCAAAAAAGAAATACAAATGGCCAAAAGGCACATGAAAAAATGCTTTACATCACTAGCCATCAGGAATTTTCAAATCAAAACAACAATGAGATATCATCTCACACCACAGAGACTGGCACACATTCAAAAGAACAAAAGCAACCAGTGCTGGCGTGGATGTGGGGGAAAAGGAACACTCTTTCACTGTTGGTGGGAATGCCCACTACTCCAGCCTTTCTGGAAAACAACATGGACAGTCCTTCAAAAACTAGAAATTGAGCTTCCATATGACCCCACAATACCACTTCTGGGAATAAATCCCGAAGATGCAAAAAAGCATAGTAGAAATGACCTCTGTACCTATATGTTCATTGCAGCACTGTTCACAACAGCCAAAATCTGGAAACAACCCTAGTGCCCTACAACAGATGACTGGTTAAAGAAACTTTGGTACATCTAAACAATGGAATACTATGCAGCTGTCAGGAGAGATAATTCATGAACTTTGCTTATAAATGAATAGGCATGGAGAGTATCATGCTAAGTGAAATGAATCAGAAAGAGAGGAACAGACATAGAAGGACTGCACTCATTTGTGGAGTATAAAACAACATAACATGAGACTAACACTTAAGGACAGTAGATACACAGGACAGATAGATTGCTCCATTGCTGGAAGCCTGCCTCATGAGCAAAGGGGAGAAGGCAGCTGGAATAGAGAAGGAATCACTAAGAAAAAGATGGCTGGAGGAATCAGTCGGGATGGGAGATGTGTGCAGAAATTAGATAAAGGACCAAACATGATGACCTCTCAGGGTCTGTATTGCAAATCATAGTGCCCAAAAGTAGAGAGAGATTATGGGAATCATGTCTGCCATGGAGACAGGGGGAGGGTGGGAAAGGGAGGTATACCAGGGATATTGGTGGTGGGGAGTGTGCACTGGTGGAGGGATGGGTGTTTGATCATTGTGTAATTGTAACTTAAACATGAAAGCTTGTAACTATCTAACCGTGATTCAATAAAATTAAATAAATAAATAAATTTGAGCTTTCATTTCCTATAACCTAATATGAGGTTCTATCTCCTATTTTTGGTTTGCCTTACCCGTAATTTTTATATAAAGACAGCCAAAATCAAGATGCATGTAAAATACTTGCTTGAATGCTGCCAGTATTCTGTTTACTTCCTCAAAATAGAGATCTTCGTCCCCAGATTAAGATGTACCAGAACCATCTTGCCCTGTGAGAAGTACATACTTCTAGTCTTTTCTTAAACACTTGAGAA
Source organism: Sorex fumeus (assembly GCF_029834395.1). NCBI lineage: Eukaryota > Metazoa > Chordata > Mammalia > Eulipotyphla > Soricidae > Sorex > Sorex fumeus. The sequence continues at coordinate 17,165,566 of NW_026606107.1, read as the reverse complement.
TTTTAACATCTGACACAATGTATTATAACCAAAATATAAAATTCTTCTAAGTTCAATATCACCTTGAAGAGTTGAAATTTTATTGTACTAGATAAAAGACTAGATCAAAGCCTGGCAAACTAAGGAGAGTATCTCACCCACTTGGCAAAGCCTGGAAAGCTAGCCATGATGTATTTGATATGCCAAAAACAGTAACAAGTCTCATAATGGAGAAGTTATGGTTTCCCACTCCAGTCAATTGATGAACAATGGGAGGACAGTGCTATAGTGCTACAGATAAAAGACAATAAAAACAATACCTTTATGTTGAATCAAGGAAAAATTAAGGCAAGAATTGAGCTGTGTGGGCAGAGTTATAGCTTCAGAATCTATAGTGTAGGATAACATTGTTTTGTCCTTCCTGCATAGCCTCAGGTAGTTTATGTTTATTGGGTTGTTTCCATCACAGTGCTCCCATTCCTCTGTGTTTATTTGTAACTTCTTTGTGCTCTGTTGACTTGTAAATAAGGTTTTCTCTTTTCCTTAAGTCCTTTGCATATTTTATTCAGAGCAATGTCCTTTTTGTATAAACAAAGACAGTAAATGCTATGTTTTTTGTAAAGTGGGAGTTTATTGACTCTCAGTGATATTTTCCTTCAGGGCATCTGTTCTCTCACCTAAGCCTCAGCTGCCCTTACTTCCTAGCATCCTCACAGGCCAGGTCCTGAAGAGGAACTGGATGGAACCAGGGAAAGAGGTAAGCAATGTGCTACCCTGGCATTGAGATGGGCCTGGCCAAAGTGCCTAATGCTTAACTTACAGTTATAACTTAAGAGCTTGGTCATGGACAAATGCTGTAATGATCCAAAAAGTAGTGACTAGATTCAGACCCTGCTAGGGTGAGGAATGATTAATCTGACCTGAGCTCTGTAGTCTGAGTTGGTGGCAAAATGTTCCCAGGAGAGCTGCCCTGTAGGCCTCAATATATCTCTTACTGTGTCCATACAGTACATACAAAAATAACTAGTATTAAGATGTTGATAGAGTTATTGGACTGAGGAAAGGAGAAAAACACTTTAGGATGTATCTCTTACAGTGTCCTGTGTCCATACAAAAATATCTAATATTAAGATGCTGATTGAGTTATTGGACTGAGAAAAGGAGAAAAACACCTTAAGAGGTATTTTGCACATGGGCAGTCAGGAAGGGCTTTGGAATACCCCTAGGTGATGTTTCTGCCCTTGAGGCTGATGAGCAAAGGAAGGCCTTTCTAATGTTGATTTTGCTATCTGACTGGGTGAAGCTTGGGCCCAGAGGGCAAGGTATAAAGAGACAAGTTGGTGTGGAGAGACTATTGAGAGAGAGGCAGAATCTGGAGAGCTGGGATCCAGGAATGAGGGTCTAAGAAGTAGAAGTTGAAGAGGGATGCGAGAAAGAGCAGGGTTGCAAGATGGAGCGCAGAAAGACTAGCAAGGTGGGCAGAGGGAGAAGGATGTAGAAGAATAATACAAGAGCAGGCACGTGGAGAGAGAGCCCAGGCTGTAAGAGGGACTGCGGAGAGATGAGCAGGAGAGACAGGAATGAGGGGCAGTGTAAGACTAGAATGGGAGGCTCAGAGAGACTGGAACAGGTGCGTGGGGAGGATGAAATAAATGACATCTGATCAATCAACCTCAGTTCCTCCTCTGTCTGCCCCATGGCCTGGGCCACCCTGGCTGGGGGAGCAGCCCAAGGCCCCCCTACTCCAGCGGCCAGGGAGAGAACCACTGGGGGCCTCTTCTTTGCTGCCCCTCAAAGATTTATACACTATAGGACCTACATTGTAAGCATAAGGAATTGAATTCAGTACCTACTGGCACAGCACACATGTCTTAAGCATGATTCACAAGAACATTGTTATATGAGCCTGGAAGCACTGCTGACTGTGATCCCTGGCACTATCAGAGATTTCTGGTTGCAATGAACGTAAGTGAACAAGTGCCAAAACAAATGAGGTACAATACCTAGCAAACACCACAACCAAGAGATGTGTGAAAATTGTGGCAAGAAAGTGAGATCCCTCATAAGCATGTGTGTAAGTATTAAACTAAAGTATGGAGCATCTAGCACAGAGACAGTTATTCAGACAAATAACTCCGAAACTTTAGTGATTTTCCTTCTGAAACTTTCTTAGTACTCTTGAGTTCCATGAAACAATTATCTTTCCTTGGATTTTCTTCTATTTAAACTTTGCAAGTAGAAAAAGAAAAGGTACTTAAAAGCAGTCTCTTAATCCCTAAATTTTGGCATACTCAATCTGATTAACTTTCAATGTTTGCTTTAGAAAGTTTATCATCATCCCTGGGCTGGAGGGATAGCACAGAGGATAAGGCATTTGCCTTGCATGCGGCCAACATGGCCAACCTGGGTTCGATTCCTCCGCCCCTCTCGGAGAGCCCGGCAAGCTACGGAGAGTATCTCGCCCGCACAGCAAAATCTGGCAAGCTCCCTGTGACATATTCAATATGCCAAAAACAGCAACAAGTCTCACAATTTGTTGTGAGATGTTTCTGAGCCCGCTCAGCAAATTGATGAACAACGGGAGAACTGTGCTACAGTGCTATCATCATCACTGCTCAGTAGCTGGTGGTCACAAATCTCACCAACACCACCAACTCCAGACAAGCGAAAATATCTATAAGCATTACCAAATATCCTCTGGGGCGCACAGCTGTTCCAAGTGAAAATACAAAATAATAATATATCAACAGACAAAAAAATATTTAAAAGATACTTTGAGAAGAGAAACAGACACAAAGAAAAATAACTAGAAGAAAGAGAAGAGAATAAATAACTATCAAAAAGCAAATTCAGTTATATAACAAATACCTGAGTTTCTCAATGAGCAAGCATATAAACTTTAGATAGCACTGTTCTCCCATTGTTCATCAATTTGCTCGAGTGGGCCCAGTAACATTGTGAGACTTGTTGTTACTGTGTTTGATATATCGAATACGTCACAGGTAGCCTGTCAGGCTTTGCCATGCGGGTGAGATACTCGAGGTAGCTTGTCGGGTTCTCCGAGAGGGGCAGAGGAATCGAACTCAGGTCAGCCAGGTCAGCCACGTGAAAGACAAATGCCCTAACCACTGTGCTATTGCTCCAGCCCAAGAAAATAAACATTATTTAAAATTTCAGTTTTAAATAATGTTTAATACCATATAAATGGTAACTGTGACAGTAAATCATTGTATCCACCATCAAAATTTTAGTGCTATTCCCATTGTCATACTTATTCTGTTGAGCTTTTCCTATTACCCTTTTTCCCTCCCTTTCAGTCTATGAAAAATTCTTTTAAATTTTTATTAAAACACTTTAATATACAAAACTGTCATAATACATAATACATAATACAGCATACAATTTTCCATCACTAATGACACCACTGGAGTTCTTCCATCCACCAATATCCCCAGTTTCCATCCCCCTCCCTAGACTGCACCTTTGGTGGACACATAACAAATTACTTCATACTGCTTGTTCCAACTTAAAGGAATGGAAAATGGAATTAACAGAAAATAAATCAATAGAAGTTGATTTGTGAACATAGATTTCCAAGTGATTTTAACCTATATAAATAAAAAAATTCAAATCACTTAATACAATAAATCTAATGCCTATTCTCATTTACATGAATAAGTTTTCAACTCTAGTATCTAACATATACCACATTACATTTTGTTTTCAACTTGTGGTAGAAAGCCTCATTGTGGTAATCATCATGCCTTCCCTGATATATTTCTTTTTTAAAAAAAGTCTTGATCTTGGGACAGAGTGATAGTACAGTGGGTAGTGCTCTTGCCTTGGACATAGCCAACCTGGTTGCGATCCCTGGCACCACATATGGTACCCCAAGCCAATCAGGAGTAGTGATCGTTCTGTTCAGAGTCAGGTGTAATTCCTGAGCACCATCAGGTGTGGCCCAAAAACAAAAACAAAAATAGTCTTGATCTCTTTAAGAGATAGTAACTCGGATCCAGTCTGTTATTAGAAATAATTATTCAAAACTTTGTGCATTTCTACAGTGCATATAAACAGCCCTTTACCTCTTAAAATATTCCTTTATTAATAAAATGTAATAAATGTAATTGAAATTTTAAATAAAATATTTAACAAATATGAAATTCTTAATACTTTAAAACAATTTAGAAATGATTGCAGCAGAATAAAGGTTATATACAACAACCCGCTGTTATTGTAATCAATGGTGAAACACAAAATGCTTTTCCTTGAAAGTAACAAAGCAAGAATTCAATTTCTTACCAATATTATTCAATACAGCCTTGGAAGTTCTAGGCTAAGCTATTAATCAAGCAAGAAAAATTTTATAAATCCATATTTTATATTAAGAAATAACATCAGTATGTGTGAATATATATTTCCATTATATATAATATTACATATATATAGTAAAGACTCAGGACCGCACTAAAATATTATTAGAAATAGAGGAATACAGTTTAGTGACAGACTGAACGATCAAAACATAAAAAATTTTTCTATACTGTGAATGAGCAAAAAGAGAAATTAAGAAAATAATAACATTTGCAATGTTATCTTTTAAAAGACCAAAAAATAAATCTAAACACAGAGGGGCAGGACCTGTATACTAGAAACTGTACAGTATTGATAAAGTAAAATCCTAAAGAATTGGAAAGTTACTTATGGATTAAGAAAACTAAAACTGTCACAAAAGTCTTAGGGGTTGAATCAGACAACATTCCTATAAGCAGAAAAGGGGCGATGCCTAGATGACCCTTGATCCAAGTGCAGGGAGAAGGACAAATTATCCAACTTACAGGCCAAATATGTGGCCACCTGACATCTCCCAATTTCATAGTACAGATAACCCAGTAGGACCATAGCAAATTTGACGGAAAAATTACATAGAAGACCTCAATGAGCAAAAAATAAATAAATAAATAACACTGCTTAAGTATCACCAACCAGGTATCCTTTATATGACTTTGGTAACACCATTGTGAGATACAACAATTATCACAATTTACAAGTCTATTTTTTGATAATTCCTTATTGTAATATGCAATATGAAGTAAATTATTCTGTACCTTCCATAGGGGCAGGCTTGGTGGGTGGGTGGAAACTAGGAATATTGGTGAAAAGAGGGTCACACTGATAGTAGAGCTGGTGTTATAAAACACTGAATGCCTGGAACAACTCTATTATGGTAAATCACAGTGTTAAGATAAAGTTAAAAAATTAAATTTACTCCTAAAGTAAGATAATATTAAAGATATCTAATCTGGTGGAAAGACCTAGAAGGTGGTATGCTAAGTAAAATAAGTGAAAGTTAGAAAGATAAATACAAGTCTGATTTCACTCACAAGTGGAAGACTCATAGATGGAAAGAAAGCAAACAGAACAAAGCCAAAAAAACCCAAACTCAGATTCTGACAAAAGAATGGTGTTTAATAGATGATGAAGGGAGATATGCAATTGGTAAAACAGTTACAGGGGTTTTTTATCTATGTATGGTTTGTAAGCAGAAACTACACATTTGCTAGTAAAACGCACTAGAGTTACCAACATATATTTATATAAAACTAAGTTAATGTAAAAAACCAATGCTTCTGAAAAAAATTAGCAGTAAAATACATGCAAAACCAATCATCTAGAAGAAGATCATCAAGGATGGGGGCAGGGCCAAGACAGAAGGAACAGTCTGTATTATTTTGGCATCAGTACAAACCATACTGTGAGGGATCTTGTTGGCAAACTTCTCTGGAAAAAGGACATTACCTCAGGAAGATTCAACTCTATGAAACAGGATTTCTGACAAGTTCAGATCTAAGGAGCACATCTCATGGGATACGGAGAACAGAGACTGAATGAGTAAAGATACTGGCAGGCCATACCAGGCACAGAATGCCAAACTAAAGTGTGATAGTGCTAAACGCAAACATTTGTAGAATTTGGGCTTTATTCTGGCACTCACTGAGCTGAAATCACGCTTTTGTCTTGTTGAATCTAACACAGGGACTGGGAATCCAACACAGGTATCCTGGCATGAGCTGAGCAACTATTTCCAAGATGAGACTGGTCCAACAGGTCTGTGATCTCATCTCTACCCACAGCAGGCTCCCTGATAAGTTTATGTGACCCTTATCTCACTTGATAACTTTCTTCCAGGAGGCTGAGAGTTAAGGTTTTTTAAATAATTCAGTTTGAAACTTGAAATCACAGTATCATAAACAGTCTCAGGACTAATCCAAAAAAAGTTATGGCAACACCAGTACAGATTGCGGCCAGCACTTCTCAAAGTGAATCCTGCAGAATAAGGTCTGGGAAGCTTCAATTTGAAACCACAGGACTATAGTTTTAGGTTTGTCAGGACAGAATAACACTGACAGCTTCATTCCAACAGGTAGACAATCTTGGCCCTACCCCAATAGATTCATAGACTTGGCTCTAAAGGCAATAGCTGTCAATGACCTGAGAACTCTATAATCAAATCTACCTCAGAATGAATCTAAGCTTTCTCAAGGTTGGTAGATAACATTAATCATTATCTTTAGATGAAGGACACAAAGTGCAAAGCCTATACAGAGGATCAGTTTTGTATCTGTACCTACTATGTCAGAAAAACATTGGGAGCAGGCAGTACA